>NC_137087.1:24961547-25561547 GCF_951640355.1 Cnephaeus nilssonii
ATCAGCCCCGCCTCTCTGATCAGGCCTGGAGATAGGCCCAGAGATGCTGATTGGCATAGAAACCGACTACTCAGAACCTAATCTGAGTGAACTGCGAAGGCAGAACCTAAGGTGGGGGCTGAGGAGGGGTTTTAAGGGCAACAGCGGTTTGGTATAAGGTGTAAGAAAGCGGTTCAATTTTTTAATGACCAGTTTGGCAGTATAGTGCATATGGCTGGCTATCAGTTCAGGTATAGGGATTATGTGTTTTTGTCTGCCAAGAGCATCTCCTCCTGCTGAAAAAGGCTTTCCCCCCCATTTAAGCAATCCTATCCTATATACTCTATTTATACTACTAAAAGGGTAATATGCTAATTAGACCGAGTCGACCAGGCATCTTCCGGATGTCTGACTTCCTTCCGGACAAAGCCATAGTGGTGGGGGCCAAGGCAGAGAGGGCAGTTGGGGACGAGATCAGGCCAGCAGGGGAGGGCCATTGGGGGCGAGATCAGGCTGGCAGGGGAGGGCAGTTAGGGGCAATCAGGCAGGCAGGGGAGAGCAGTTAGGCAGGTGAGTGGTTAGGAGCCAGTGGTCCCAGATTGCAAGAGGGATGTCCGACTGCTGGTAGTTGGACATCCCCAAGGGGTCCCCGATTGGAGAGGGTGCTGGCTGGGCTGAGGGACCCCCCACCCCGTGCACAAATTTCGTGCACCGCACCACTAGTAAAATAATAAGAGGCATACAAATTTGAAAGGACAGGATCATATAAATAGAAAGTCCTATAGATTACACCAAAAAGCTGTCAAAACTAATAAGGGAATTCAGTAAAGTTTTGGGATACAAAAATCAATTGTGTCTGTAATTTATTTGACATTCCTCCCACAAAAATTTAAATCTAATCCCTCTCACCTTGACTATGGGTTGTTTGCTTCTATTAAGTGGAATATGGCAGAAGTGATTATCAGGAATTAGTTATAAATGATGATGCAGAGATACAACTTCCTCTTGACTCTCTCTCTCTATTAAAATGTGTGCCAAAGAAGTCCTGAGCTGTCATGTAAAAAGTCTATACACATGGAATCTGCCATGCTGGAGAAACCAGATAGAGAGACAGCATGGGGGCAATTAAAGAGGAACATCTGAAGACACCCCGCTGTCTCAGCCCCATCTAGTTGAGTCCTCCTAGTTCAGGTATAAGTCATGTGAGTGACTGAGCTTTCAAACAATGCCAGCTCCAGCTTTGGAGCCACCCAGCCGATTCTGAGTAGGGGAAAAGTGTGTTACTCCAGGAAGCCCTGCCCAAATTTCAGATTTGGGGGTGGGTGTGGGGGTGGAAATCAATTTCATTATGATTATTCTTATTCTTATTCTTAGCCACTAAGATGGAGTACTGCTATAATAAAATCTAAAATATGTGGCTTTGGGACTAAGTAGAGAAAGAAATTAAAGTAACTTGGGGACACTGTTAGGCAAAGCCTAGTTAAGCAAAAAGAGGCTGTGTGTGAGTGTTTAAAAGAAATTAAGAAAAATGTTGTTGAGCATGGAGGAAAAAGGACAGTTGTTTTGTAGTGATAGGGAAGTTAGCAGCACTGTTGCTTAGAATAAGGTGGAAATAGAAAATGTACCTAATGAGGTGGATAATCGGCTGAGGGGATTCCCAGGCAGAGTATTTAAAGAAGGCACCTGACTCGTGTGTATGCACACACGCATGCGCAGCCCATAGTAGAGTGTGAAAGGACAGAGATAAAGTACTGAAATAACCATTTTATATATATAGGGAGCCAGGACTTTCTGAATTTGAAAATAAAACGTTTTTAGTCTGTCTCTCAGATGGCAAATGATGCTAAAATTAAGAATGGCTTCATGGGAAAGAGTAATTCCAGGGTGTTGTAGGAAAATATGATCTAAATATGCCACCAAGTTGCCCTGGCCGGCTCATCTAGTGTGAGTGGTGTCCCAAATACCAAAACGTTTTGGGTTCAATGCCCAGTCAGGGCACATACCTAGGTTTTGGTTTCAATCCCCAGTCTGGATGTGAACGGGAAGCAACCGATTGATGTTTCTCTCACATCGATGTTTCTCCCTCTCTCTCCCTTCCTCTCTCTCTTAAAAAGCAATAAAACCACATCCTCAAGTAAGGATAAAAAAATAATAAAATGAAGATGCAATCAAGTGTATGACTTTAGAACTTTCAGAAAAATTAAGATGGGAGCCTCAAGTAGAAAAATATAAAGCCCCTCTAATGATTTAAAGAACATGCCTGTAGATCCTCTTCACTGACCAATAGGACTTCTAATAACCCTAAGTATATTGCCCTATTGCTATCTTTAGAAAGCCCAAGGTAGATAGTACTTCTGTCAATGAGATTTGTGGATGTGGCTTTTGACCAAAGAAGTGAATCCAGCAAGATTCCTAAGAGGCCCATGAAGTTTTTAAAATAATGCTATCAATAGAAAAATACTGCCAATTTGACATAAATGAGACAGAAACATAAAAAATGCAGAGACTCATGGACCCCAAAATCATGAGCAGGAAGCAGGCAGAAATATTCCAACCATTTCTTGTAGAAAAGGAAGAAATGTGTCCAAGAGTACAGAACCAGAAGTTGTGGGCAATCGTTCTGGGTACTAATACTGAGCTCTGATTAAAGAACTGACATGAGATGGACCACAGGATTTCAGACCAGTGACTCCTGTGTGCCATCCGTTTTTTCTCTCTTTGAACAGGAAAGTCTATAGTCATTCTGCGATGCTTGTTCACCAATATATGTTGAATGTGTGGAGGGAAAATAACTTGTGTCTTGAGGCCACGGCTCTTCAGATGGACAGGAACTGTACTCAGAGGCTATATTTAAGGATCTGATTTAGATGACCTCAAAGATGAGACCTCACAGTTAAGCCTGAAGCCATAATAAATGAGATTTCTGAGGGATGTAGGGAGGGGATGAGTATATTTTGATGTGGGAGGAATGCAAATAATTTGTGGCCAGGGGTCAGACTGTAGTGATTGTAAAAGTTGTCTGTAAAGTATTTGACATTCCTTCCAGGAAATGGTGGAGTCTAATCCTCTCCTTTTGAGTCTAGATAGATCTTAGTGACTTGCTTCTAAAACAAATATTGAAGAGAGCTGAAATGACACTGCATGAACTCCACGACTAAATTAGAGGTTAAAAAAAAGTGCTCTCTTTATCTTTGTATGTGTATCTCTCCCTGTACCTCTCTCTCCCTCTCTTTATCTCTCTCTGTCTCTTTCTGTGTGTATGACTCTGTCTCTGTGTCTCTCTGTATATATTTGTCTCTGTTTCTCTTTCTGTCTCTCTGTCTCTTTGTTTGTGTGTCTCTCTTTCACTCTCTCCAGACATTCCATGCCTTGAAGTCTAGTCAATCTGAAGCTACCAGACTGGAGAGACCCCATGAAGATTTCATGTAAACATAGATAGATATAGCTGAGGAGTGTCAGCTAATAATTCCAGGCCCTAGACATGTCAGTGTGAAGCCTCATGATGACCCCAGCCTCAGGCAGAGTGACTGCAATTCCATGTGAGAACCTGAATGAGAATTTTTTAGCTAAGAAATTTCTAAATGTTTGAAGCACAAAAACCATGAGACATAATAAATGATTTTTGTTGTTTCAAGCCATTAAGTCTTAGGGTTATTTGTCATGCAGTAATAGATAATTAATTCAAGCAATTATCTCACTGGGTTGTTGAGGATTAAATTAGATTATGCAAGTAAAGGGTTTAGCATAATGACTGAAGCATAGTAAGCCTAAAAAAAAAAATACTAGCTGTTAATATTGGATGAGGTCCTGAGCAAAACTGAGAAGGAAAGAGGGTTGGAAGTCCAGTAACGATGAAAGCAAAGCAGAGTACATAAACTGGCAGAGGGCTGGCTGAATTCCAGTGACAGCCTGCCAATAGTGGAGGAGTACTTTTTCTACCCATCTGGTGCAGGTGAGTGGGAAAGTTAAGTCCATTTAAAGGAGCCTGGATAGATATCTCAGGATTCCAGTAGGTCTGTTATTACAGAGGGTCGATCCTTGTTTGTGGATCAGCATATGAAACTGATTTTGAAAAGAGAATGGGTTTTTTTTTTGCCATTTTCACTTTTTTTTTTTTACTTCCTGCATGTGGTAAACATGACTAACAACTGATTTAAGAGCTCTGTGAATGTGCCAAGCAGCTACGTGCTCAAATCTATCACTCTTACTTCTGACTCTGATACTGTCCATGAAATGGGTTTTTATAAAGTGCTTGGGAGTTGATAAATCTCATGTGAAAGTTGATGGAGCTAGAAGAAAAACACTGTATTGATTCTAAAAGGGGAATAAAATACAAGATAAAATCTTAATAAGGTTGATAGATAAATGCAACTTTCATTTCAGATTCCTCTAGTAAGAAAGGAAGTGAGAAAGAGAAAAAAAATCTACAAGCAATATAAGAAGTCAAAAAAAGAGCAAAATTGCATCCATACAAAGAGCTCACAGGAGACACCTAAACTTTGTTCTAAATAAAACATGGGATTCTCACAGGCAGGCACATTTGAAAAAAAAACACTGATCAATTAACTAGGACCAACCACCAGAGGAAGTACGTGAGTTCCTAGGTATATCTGAATTTCAAACACAAAAAGATGTTCTCAAGTCGAACTATAATTCAAAGTTATTTCTGAAGTTTCCATACTTAAATAGCCCACTATGACCAATAAGATGAAACAATGCTTTGAAGCGCACACTCTTCTCTTCTTTGAAATATACTTTGATAGTACATTGCTGGAAAAGATGCAATTGAAAGTTATGGAATTGGTGAAGAGATAAGTCACCATTTAATGTCATTTTTTTTACGACCTGCCTGTGAGACAGGTCACGTTAAACTCTATAAGGATCATTTTTTTCCTCTCATAGTTGTCTTGTGTTTGAGCCGATTCTTCTAAGTACAGTAAGCAGTAGCTTTCAAACTTGTTATTTTTTACATTATGAACCAGTAATAATTACATTTACCTTGTGACCCAAAAAGCACACACAGTCTCTATGCACATAACTGAGACTAAAGTTTTATGAAACAATACCTCCCCTAACCATATACAATGTTCTCTCTTTATTTTTTTCTATCTGTTTTCTACTTTATTCTGTTCTATTTCTTTTATTTTTCAATTACAGTTTACATTCAATATTATTTGGTATTAGTTTCTGGTGTACAGCATAGTTGTTAGACAATCATATACTTTACAAAGTGCTTCCATTATATTTCCAGTACCCACCTGGCGACATACACAATTACAATATTATTAACTATATTCCCTGTGTCTATTTTGTAACTACTATTTTGTACTTTTTAATTTCTTCACCTTTTCCATCAAGACTCCTAACCCCATTCTCCCCTGGCAACCATCAGTCTATTCTCAATATCTTGAATCTGTGGCCAAGTAATATTCCATTGTATATATGTACCACAACTTTTTTATCCACTCATCTATTGATGGGCACTTGGGTTGCTTACATATCTTGGCTAATTAAATAACCCTGCAGTAAACAAAAGGGATGCATATATTCTTTCGAATTAGTGTTTCAGGTTTCTTCAGATATATACCCAGAAGTGGAGTCACTGGGTTATTTCTTGTGTTTTTAATGCTGCCTATGACTTAATAAATGGATTGGATTTTATAACCCACTAGTGAACAGTTGACCAACATTTTAGGGATATTGCCTGGTCCTTTAAAAGTTAATTTTGTTGTTTCCCCTATGAATTGTTCAAATTTGCAGTAAATAATTCCATCTGATTTGAGATGTTACCTGTCTGGAAATTTGTTTGAATTTCCATTCATTCACTCATTCACTAATTCAACAATCTTATATAATAAAAGGCCAATATGCAAATCAAACGCACGGCAGAATGACCAGTCACTACGACGACGTGCACTGACCACCCAGAGCTGCCCCCTGGTTGTCAGTGCACTCCCACAGGGGGAGTGCCACTCAGCCAGAAGTCAGGCTCAAGGCTGGCGAGCGCAGCGGCGGTAGCAGGAGCCACTCCTGCCTCTGCAGCAGTGCTAAGGATGTCCAACTGACAGCCCCTAGGGCTCCTGCACTGTGAGAGGGCGCAAGCCGGGCTGACAAACCCCTCCCCCGACCAAGTGCACGAATTTCATGCACCAGCCTCTAGTACAAATATAATAAAAGAAACTTATTTAGATGAAGTGGTCAAAGAAGGATTTTCTGCAAAGATGATATCTAAACCAAACCCTATGCTATACTACCAACTGTCCCCCAATCATCGGTCTCCTTATTTTCCATTTTATTTTTAAAATTAAGAATAGTTTAATTTAATTTTATTATTATTTATTTTTCATTGACTGTATTGGGGTGAAATTGGATCACAAAACCATACAGGTTTCATGTGTACAACTCAATAAAACATCATCTGTATGCTGCATCCTGTGCTCATTTCCCCAAGCAAAGTCTTTCCATCCCCATCCCTCCCTTCTTTGCCCACCTTCACCTGCCTCTCACCACCCTTTCCCTCTGGCTGTCACTACACTGTTGTCTATGTTGATGTGTTATGTACATGTGTTTATTGGTTAATCCCTTCACCTTATTTAGGTAGAATCTTATTTTCCATTTTAATGTGATCTTAACTAGGGCTATGATTTCCCACCTAAATATTCAATTTCTCAGCTTTCTTGACAGCTAAGAGTAGGCAAGTGACTAAATTCTAGTAAATGAAATGTGAGTAGATACATTTGTGCCATTTCTGAATACCTGGGTATTATTTTATTATTGTTGTTATTATTGTAAAAACACTTAGTATGGGATATACCCATTTAACAAATTGTTAGGTGCAACAGTACAATTAGACATGCACTCCCTTCACCTCTTCCCCTTGTCAAGTAGTTGGCAAACATACACTCTGGGATTTGGACCCAAAGCTATGTCATGCATGAGAATTGCTGATTTGCCTACCACTTGTGGATCACTGTAGGTTCACAAACGGGCTCCCATCCACAGAGGTAAGAAGTGAAGAGAGCAGCTGTCCTGGACAGTGGCTCCCACTGTGGGAATGGTGGACAGAATGCACAGTCAAGGACAAGGGAAGGGATGAGGAACCTCCAATGGTCTGGGTTCAGCTCATGGGTCAACTGGCAGTCCAACAATCACCAATCTTTAGGCTCCCACATGAAAAAGACCACAGTATCCCAGATTCTCTTTGTTCTGTTCCCAAAATGAAGAAGTTAAATATAAAAGGAATATTTGAAGAGTGGGTTATAGGTAACAGTTTAGGTGGTATTAACAGTAGAGAAAAAAGTAAGTACAAAGCCCTCAAGGAAGGAAAGATTATTTAGTTTTCCAAGGAACAAATGGAGGCTGATATGCCAGGAGTGTATTAGATGAATGAAGAATAGAACAAGATGAGATTGAATGAGATGGGTGAAAACAAAGCTGACAAAAGTGCTTTGAATAAGGATGATACTAATTTTGTCAAAGTGGATTGGGCAAACTCTATGATACCATATATGAAACATATTGAACAGTGCCTGGAATATAGTAGGCACTTGATTCTTTTTTAAAATATATATTTTATTGATTATTTTACAGAGAGGAAGGGAGAGGGATAGAGAGTTAGAAACATCAATGATAGAGAAACATCGATCAGCTGCCTCCTGCACACCCCTACTGGGGATGTGCTCGCAACCAAGGTACATGCCCTTGACCTGAATCAAACCTGGGACCCTTCAGTCCGCAGGCTGACGCTCTATCCACTGAGCCAAACCGGCTAGGGCGGCACTTGATTCTTATTAGTTCTTTCTCTCCCCTTTCTTTGGTTTACTCTGAATCTTCAAAAAAACTATGGCTTCCTCCCTTTTTAAAGACTTAGAATGGAATTTCTACAGTAAATAAAATTTTGTCTTAGGACTTGTTTATCTCTTGAATTAATTAATTATCTGACTTCCGAAACCACACAGGACAGATACATGTAGTTCTTTGTCCTGGATTAAGGTTAATATTTCCCCCAATTCTATGGAAAGAACAGACCCATACAGATATTGTAAATTTTATTTGCACTTATTTTTGTAAGTAGTCACATCATTGCTTTACTGACTATTTAGGACAGTTAATGTCAACATTCATTTTTGTTTTATTGTTATGAAGTACAATTAGTTCTACCCCAGTCAGTTCAAACCACAAACAACATAATCCAATTTAATTTCACTTTCATAGCATATTTCAGCTGTCTTTTATGCTAAACCTGTCAGTAAATCAACTTTAATATTTAATACTTTAATATCTGCAAGCGAAAGGTTCTGTTTTTATTTTAATGTCAATATGTCCAGCTTGCCTAGATCTTTTAAATGATTTGTAGCACATCCTATTGGTATGTAGAGATGAAAAAAATTAATAATAATAAAAGAAAATCTGTTTTCATTGATAGAAATTTCCAGCTATTTTCTCAAAAACTATTAAATGTACTGAAAGGGGTATAAAGGTTTTCAACACAAAGATGGCCTAATTAGCTGGATACGTTTGAAATTATACCTCCAGGTTTGTAGACATGAGGCAAAATAGGCTGTTATTTTCCACGAGGATGACATTCTAGGAGCCCTGTAATTTACCTTCTATTATAGTGAGCAGGACTTGAATGAGAACTAACTGCAGGGCTTTAATTTATTAACACTCTAGAAAGATGTTTTCACATTTTCTTTTAATGTACTAATGAAAATCTATAACAAACACATTCAGATGCACTAATAAACTCTTTGGCAGGGGGTGACAAAATGAAAATTATTTAGGCAATTAGGATGAAACTTAATCCTTAACTTTAAATAACGACCATTATTTAACTAAACTTAAAGAAAGAAAAAACAACAACACCCACTTATCTCTCACAAATCACTCAACTGAACCATACACTCCAAAGGTCTAACACAGCTCATAAACTCTATGAATAAGTACCGGAAATAAAAACAGGATGTAGCATTTTGGATGACTATACCATTAATTAAGCCTCAAATTTAACCTTGTCACCTGAAAAAAAATATATAGTCCATTTAATTCCTCTCCAAAGTAACAGCAAGGATATTTTTATGGAAATAACTACCAATAGTAATAATATTCAGCCACATGGAACCTTCTGGAAATGAATCATTCTATATAATTGAGATTTTCTGATTGAACACACTTGATTTTAAACTTTATGATCTTTCTTAAATAGAATGTAAAGACCAGAATTTACTTTTCACTGATGATTCAAAGCCATCATTTTGAAAAATAATCATCCTGCCTGTTATGATACAGAGATATTCTCAAAGACTATTGAACTTGACCAGATACTAAACAACATTGGATGAGCCTGAGCTTTGTATTTATGAATCATTGTATACTGTAATTTCTTTGTGTCCTTTTATTTGCCAAATGGCTCTGCTTTGTTGCCTTCAGAAAGGCAGTTCAATGTGGTTTTGGAGTTCTGCAAAACACATTTTGAATATTTGCTCCATGCCTTATAGCAATAGGACTTCAAACAATATCCTTATCTTTCTGGGCTTAAGTTTTCCTATATAAAAATAGCATATTATACCATTAATATGAAAAAATGAGATGAATGCTTAGAGTAGTTTGCTCTATAGTTTATTTTCTCATTTTTATATGCAGTTTCCATTCAGAACTTTTTAGTAACATGAGGTAGCCAAAGTTATCTCCCTAAATGTTGCTATAACTCCAGCCAAAAGCAAAGAAATGTGTTTTAGTTGGTCTAAGTGGTCTACCTGCATATAAATTTTTATTTAATTTAATCTCTGATATACAAAAATATGAGGGCCAGAGAAATTTAAAAGCTTTCTTAAAGTCATAATGCAAATGGGAGAATCTACAGGTACTAGGCATTTTTTATGATTTAATTTATATATTTTTATTGAATTTATTGGTGTTACATTGGTTAATAAAATTTTACAGGTTTAAGGTGTACTTTTCTTCTATATCATGCTTAATCCATAGCTTCAACATATATCAGGTTGCATGGGAAAGCCTGTATTTAGGGCTTGCATCTTGGTTCCACACCTGATGAGCCAAGATAATGAATTAATTAGATACAAGATTAATTCCTGAGGGAAAGCTGCTATCTTCAGAGTCTTCTATCCTTCAAAATGAGTCCACAGGTCTGAGCTCTAGTCCTGGTTATGCGCTATACTCTCTGGGTGAGCTAGGACAGCTTGATGAATTTTTCTAGACTTTAAGTTCTTCATTGGTTTTAAATGGCAATTGAATCAAATAAAGGGTTCTTTCCAACTCTGGCATTCTTGCATTTTACTGTAATGATCCACATGCTAGAGTTGCCTAAATGCCCATATCAATTTTCTTAATGCCTAGTTTAATCTTTAACAGTCACCTAGTGAATTTTAACAACTGAAAATGCATATTGCATTCAGCACTCCTCTGTCTAATGTCTTCATTATAGTTGGAAAGAAAATGCAAAGGATCATACTATTGGTCTGGTTTTTATGCTGAAAAAGATTATGATCAAGTGTCACAAAGTGCCTACTTTTGGATATAACAAGAAGCTTAATATCGGAAACAACCAAGTTCTAGTACAATTCCATTTATAAAGTAACTAGAGGCCTGATGCATGAAATTCATGTAAGAGTAGGCCTTCCTTCCCCCAGCTGCCGGCACCAGCTTCCCTCTGGCACCTGAGACCCGGACTTCCCTCGCAGCCCCAGCTTTGTCTGGAAGGTCATCCAGAAGGACATCCAGTCTAATTAGCATATTATGCTTTTATTATTATAGATAATTAACTACTAATTTAGCACTTGGTGCAACTCTGGAATGCTCATAAACTGATTAATCAGAGAAGTGATTGGTATGTTTTATTTGATGATTAGCAAGTATGCTTTCCAGACTCTATATTCATGACTTATTTTTTAACAATAGGAGTATTTGAGCAGCAATATTTATTCTGTTTGAAAATGAAGACACATACACACACATAGCTATAATTTGCTGGGTTTGTGTCTGTCAAGGACATGATCAACTATCATTTTATTTTATTTTATTTTATTTTATTTTATTTTATTTATTACTGATTTATTTCAGAGAGAGGGGAAGGAGTGAGAGAGAGAGAGAGAGAGATATCTGTTGCTCCATTCACTCATTAATGCACCCACTGGTTGATTCTCACATGGGCCCCTACTGGGGATCAAAAGAAACCAAAACCCTGCCAGGCCAACAAACATTTTAAATAGGATCTCCTCAATAGAAATTTCAATCACAAAATAAATGAAAACATATTTTATATTTGGCTCTAACCAACTAGGAAAGTAGCAGACTATGTAGAAACAATCAATATGTTTAAAAAACTAAAGAAATTCTATTACACATGAACTTTTAAGTTTATCTGTCACCTCTTTGAAAAAATGCCTGTGGGTTATAGAACATAAGTCACTATACTTCTTCCTTCTTTTTAAAGTTATACTTTTATAACTTCATTAGGGGTCATTAGAGAAGGCCTATTTTGTCTTTCTTGAACAACTAATTGATTGCACTTGTCATTTTTGTGTTTAGCCATTTTGGTTGACGTTAGAGAATACCTAATTTTAAAAAGAAAGCTTTTTGGAGTAATTTTGAAATATATATGACCACTGAAAAATATTTTTATTGAACTTAAGAATCCAATAATTGGGATCCATTTTTCAAAATATTCCTTCAGTCTCAACAAACATAAACTAAGAAGCTTGAGTCAGAATGCTTAGCCTTACCTGGGTTTGAATCTCAGGCATACCACTATGTGCTGATTAACAGGAAGCAACTTCCTCATATGTCAAGTGCCTTGGTTTTTCCATTTGTAAAATGGGGATAATAATAGCACATACCTCATAGGATTTTTGAGGGGATGAAACTCAAAAGTGTATATAGCAAGCTAAGAAAACTACCTTGCCTAATGCTAAAAAATGTTAATTGTGGTAGTAGTTGTTATTGAGGGTTTTTTGTTTGTATAACCTGTCTTTCTAGTTAAAACAAGCAATGCAGCATAAGGATCCTATATAATCCTACCTAATAATAGAGTAATATGCAAATTGACCATATCTTCGCTATGCCCACGATTAGCCAGGAGGCGCGGAGGGGTGGGACTCGGGGTGGCCGGGGTAGCCGATTGGGCCAGTGGGATGCTGAGCTCGCGTCGCCAGCAGCGGCGCGAGCTCAGCATCTGCGCCATTGCTATGCTGTGGCACAGAAGGGGCCTCTGGGGCAACGAGCCCACATCCCGCTGCCGACCATCAAAAGCGGGGAGCTGGGTGTCCGCTCCAGCACCAGCAGACAGACACCCAGCTCCCCCATGATCGAAAGCGAAAGCGGGGGAGCTGGGTGTCTGTCCGCTCTGGCACCAGGCCAAAAGCCTCCGCTGGAGGCTTTTGAAAGGCCTGCTGCACCAGCGGACAGACACCCAGCTCCCCCGTGATCAAAAGCAGGGAGCTGTGTGTCCGCTCCGGCACCAGCGGACCCCCTGCCATCAAAAGCGGGGAGCAGGCTGCCAGCAGTGTCTGCAGAGCGTGCTAGGCTTTGCGGGGCAGTGGATATGGCCTGGATGGCAGGTTAGGCCTAGGGGACCCTACACGTGCATGATTTAATCATGCACTGGGCCTCTAGTAAAACTATAATATGCAAATCAACTGAACGGCGAGACTCCCGGTCGCTATGATGTGCACTGACCATCAGGGGGCAGACACTCAATGCAGGAGCTGCCCCCTGGTGGTCAGTGCATTCCCACAGTGGAAGCACCCTCAGCCAGAAGCCGGGCTCACTGCTGTCGAGTGCAGCAGCAGTGGCAGGAGCCTCTCCCACCTCTGCTGCAGGCTGGCAGTAAGGAGCGAAGGGTCGCGGACTATGAGAGCCCCGGACTGCAAGAGGGATGTCTGACTGCTGGCTTAGGGGATTGGGCCTAAGCTGGCAGGTGGACATCCCCCAAGGGGTCCCAGACTGCGAGAGGGCACAGGTTGGGCTGAGGGACACCCCTCCCCCAGTGCATGAATCCATGCACCAGGCCTCTAGTAAGGGTATAATCCTTTCATGTATATTCTTGGGTTCAAATTCTAACTTGGCCATTTACTAGTTGTGTGAAGTTGGTGAAGATTCTTAACCACTCTATATCTCAGTTTCCCATCAGCCAAATCTGGATGATAATAATAGCACTGATTTCATGGTGCTATTGTAAGGACCAAATAAGATTATATTTAGCATATAGTAAACTTTCAGCAGAGTAGTGTTAGCTGTTACAATCATTTTTTAAAAATATTTTTTATTAATTTCAGAGAGGAAGGGAGAAGGAGAGATAGAAATATCAATGATGAAAGAGAATCATTGATTGGCTGCCTCCCACATGCCCCACACTGGGGATGGAACCCACAACCCGGGCTATAATAATTATTATTGTTAGTTATAAGTAAAAGTAAAGTACATAAATATTTGTCTCTGAACTTTCTGAATTTTTCTAGACAGTCTTTATATAAAAATTCTGTACCATTATCCTCTTAAATGTCATATAAACTGTCATGTTTTCCTGCTCAAAAAATATGGGGGCTGCATTTTTAGGTATTTTCCTCTGTAATTGGGCTGAATAGCAAAGCTCACACTAGGACCCTCTAAGAAAGAATCCATTGACAAGTCTGCTGGACCTTCTTTGCTGGATGAAAAGCAAGTTTGCCACTGAAATGCCAAGAGGAAGTCTTTTTCCTGACCCCGAGTTTGCAATGTCCCGACTGCATTTCCCAACACCAACTTTTAAAATCCCCTTAGAATAGGAAATTTACTGAAGCTCTGGTGGAAAAAAAAATGACCTAAAGGTTAACTTTGTATCTCTAAAAGAAGGAGGCTGCCTTTCTATTAGGCTGATAAGAAACTGTAATTCCAGTTCAGTGATTAGTTATGTCATCTGACATAGGGCACATCTTAGCCATAACAGGCCACAGGGTGACATGCCCTCAGATCCGGGAAGAGAGAGATTTCAGACTCCTATTTCTTGACAAACATCAGAGCTGTTGATGAATTTCAAGGTCTCATGTGGGTTTTGGGAATGAGATTATTGTGAAGATAAAAATGTATTTGCTGCCTCTGGAGAAGATGGCAATAAATTAATTAATTAACCTACTTTTACCTCTAATTCTGACTGAAGGCAAGTTTAACTAGCACCATTATGTTGTTTGGGTTCCCAATTTTCTCAGAGGATCGTTGGGACTGAGGAATTTCTTATATATAAGAGTCATGTTTATTGTGTCCTCCCCACCTGCTGCTGCATGTTAATAATAACCACAGGCATATGACCTTTTCTTTGACCATACAGAGCTCTGAAACGGCTCTGCTGACCCACATTCAGAGAGCATTTCTGGACCTGCCATTTTCTGAGCCCAGCACCTGGCCCCAGGTTCTCTACCCTCTCCCCCAGGGGTCCAGAGGGAAGTCAGTGGACCTGACTTCATCTAACGCATGCACATCCTTTGGATCTGGCTGCCCTGATTTTCTGAGTGCTCAATTGGAATGCAAAGTCTTAAAACAAGATCACAAAATTAAATTCATTCTGCTACCATTTATTGAGCTCCTTTGTGTATAATAGAAAGCAAATTATATTGCTTATCATAGAGTGAATCAAGACTGTGACAAAATCATTTCTGGAGAAATGTAATTTGTTGTAGTCCTGACATGGGTTAAGAAATGGTTGTCTAAGGACCAGAGAGGCTCAGAAAACTTGTTCAAGCTGCTCAACTTCAAATCCTGGTTCCACCACCTGCTAGTTGTGTGACCATGAAGAAGTTACTTAACTTCTGGGATCCCCAGCTTCATTGTCTTAAATATGAGGATACCATTATAATCTAGCTCACAGGGTTACTGTGAGAACTGATAGTAATAATTAATAAAAAGCACTTAGCACATATTATTATTGTTTTCAGTGTTATCATTAATTGACCAAACGAAAGGCAGATCTGATTGCTCTAATCCAATAATCAGCATGGATAAATCATATAATCCAGTGTGCTTTGGCTTCTCAGCAGTCTGATGGGCTAAAAATATTTGCCTACTCTTTATCTCTCAATTTATGTTTCTCACCTTTGTCATAACATTGGGGTTTTGTAAAACATGACACATATTTGAAATGAAAAGCTCTGTTTGCATAGTTTCCTCAGGAAGGAAACCCAGCAGATTAACTACATTCATATTACTGAGTACCCTAAGCCACATGCTTGTCAAACCGCCCCTGGTGACTTGAGAGATAGAGGTAAGATCATTACTTAGGGGAACCTGGAATGTGTTTTTTATTAACCTGCTCATTATATTTGATCAGCAAAATGGCATTGTGTTTCCTTCATTGCTAATGGTTGGCTAAGGAAATGAGGCACCTTTGAAAGCTGCTTTTTGTCATATACTTTTAACATCACACAGAGACTAATGAGAAGGAAAGGAAGCAATAGCATGCACTAACAGTCTATCCAGGCTTTGAACCTAAACATATGCAAGTAGTCGTTTAGCTTTCACTAAATTTGAATGAAGTTAAGCTCTGTA
Organism: Cnephaeus nilssonii; assembly: GCF_951640355.1. Taxonomy (NCBI): domain Eukaryota; kingdom Metazoa; phylum Chordata; class Mammalia; order Chiroptera; family Vespertilionidae; genus Cnephaeus; species Cnephaeus nilssonii. Next base: position 24,977,061 of record NC_137087.1, read on the forward strand.
TGTACAGAAAACACATGTCCCAGGTGTCCGTAACATTCTTGATTTCAAATATTCTATCCCATTGTCCCAAGGAGGTCATTCATATTTGTCAAATAACAGAACTGATGTTTTAGTTCAGAAAATATGGGAACTCAATTTCTATATAACTTAATACACAGCCTTGAACACCTGTATTTTTCATTCACTGCTATACAGTTGATGAAAAAAAAAAAAAAAAGCCCACAGAGATTGAAATTGCAAAGCCTGACCAAGTATGGATATAGCAATGGTGCAGGAATTTTCATTGCTGTGACCTTTAGAATAGAGTAAATGCAATTTCCAAAAGCTTTCTAAGGTATCTACTGAGAGAGAAAATAAAAAAGATGCAAGCACTATGCAAGGGATTCTGTGAAGTGGCCATTTTTTTATTCTTTTCTTATGAACTGACTGGAGGGGAGAACATGACACTTCGATTTCCTGCCAAGAGGCCAGGGTTTCAAAGCCTGTCTCCTCATAAACTTCAGGCCAGTAATGACACCAAAGAACCAGATCAGATGTAGCACTTACTAGAGTTGAGACCCTCCGCTGAGTCATCAGAAAGTTGATTCCTTAGGCCACCTTGAGGGATGGTCTGGTCATTTTCTGAGGCAGTGGGGAGCCTGGCCAAAGCCCCAGTCAGGACTGCATTCTGTGCACTCTGACTCCAAAGGCCCCGTTTAGCAAACACCAAACCAATGAGAGCTGTCACTTCGAGCTGAGAAGCTATATTGGCTTTTAAAGGACAGAGAGCTGCTTGTCTTTTGTACAGACATGGTAGGCCAAGTTGCACACTATTTAGATATGGAAGAGCACAAAAATGCCATTATTTTTTGAAGTAAGTGATTTTTGCAACCCTGATTGGGCTTCTCTGACCCACCAGGTCTTGACTTCAGATGATCACTGATGTTCACATCTGCTCCAAACTGCACTGCTCATTCACAAAAGAGTAAAGCTCCCCAATTTCATCAATTTTTGTTCCAGTTTGGGGAGATAGTAAGATAAAGGGTTAACGTATATGTATTTCAATATTTTTTTAAAGTGGGATAAGCATTGTTTAGAAATTTCCTAAAAATGGAGTAAGTTCAGTAAACTCCAGTCTACTGAAAAAATGAATTGATGGCATTTGTGATATACATTTTTTAAAATTGTGTAATAAAAAGTTTTATTTCTTTTTAAGTGTCTGAAATTCTAAGTAAGCTGAAGAAGAAATCAATGAAGATTTTAAAGTTTAATCAAGCTATTTCCAATTTTGATTTGCCTAACCAATGGTACTAATTGAAGAGCTATATATCCATTTTCTTATATTTAGGTTTGGAACAAATGGGAAAGTTGAATTCATGTTAAATTCAGAAAAATTAATTGAAGAATACACAAAGAAGGAACTTTAAAGAGCTGATTAGAATTTATATGCAGACAATTTACTAAATGTAAGCAAGTTGAGTTGTTAATTCCTTTTAAAAATCTGCATGTTTTATTTTACTGCATCTATATCTCTCAGATCATTCCACTTAGGAATTAATATCATGAATCACCTACTATTCTTGCTGTTATAGCTGGTAGATTTTCCATGTCCTAGGCTATTTGACAAAGTTTGTTTCTAATCTGTTAGAATGAGAAAGAGCCATCTAGACAAAGAACTAAGCTTTCATTCAATTTACTACGGACACTTATTCTGACCTTGAATTTGAGTTCCTGTAATTAGGCTCCTGTTTTCTTTATTTGTGCAGAAGCTATCTGCATGCCTATCTGAACCCTTGTTTTTCTAACCTAGAATTCAGTTCTGCTTTTACCAATGTAGTGGGTTGAATAATGGACCAAAAAAGACAGGTTCAAATCCTAATCCCCCAAACCTGTGAATGTGACCTTACTGGAAATTAGTGTCTTTGTAGATGTAATTCAGGACCTTAAGATGAAATTCATTCTGGATTTAGGACGGGCTCTAAATCCAATGACTGGTATCCTTCTAAGATATAGAAAAGAATTTAAAACACAGGGAGACACGGGGAAACAGAGAGATGCTACAGAAGAAAGAGGCAGAGGTTGGAGTAATATATCTGTAGTGTGCAGTTGGAAGGGCAAGGGAAGAGCAGGGGTGATGGGCCAAGTGCGGAGGATAACTGGGGCAGAGAGCTGGGTACCTGGCTGTGGACTTCAGGCCCTTGCATGACCATTCCCTTGTGCACTGACCCATGGAGATGACATCTGAGCCTCAGCTACGTTTCAGCTCCAGGTCTGGGAGGGCAGCAAAACCAGGCTGAGTGATGCCATGGCTGACACTGGGACCAGCTGCAACGACTGGTGACCCCCTCCCCTGGTGCCAAATAATGGGTGGAGACCAGGACCCTGAGGAGACACACAGGAAAGCTGATGAATATTCTATTGAGATCCTCCCCTGAGATCTCAGATAAAAGCTTTTAGGATTTAAGAACCAGCTTCACTCTCTCTATGAAGTATGCCCTCACCTTTCCCCACCCCCTTCTTTACCCTTTCCCCAGGGTTTGTTCTTCTCACGCGCGCGCGCGCTCTCTCTCTCTCTCTCTCCCCCCTCCTCCAAATTCCAAGGACCCTTCTTTTGCTGTGACTTGTATCCTGAGCCCATTTATTCTACCTCTATGACTTTCTAAATAAACCTTCTTTACGGTTTGAGTCTTGCCTCTAAATTCTTTTCTTAGCCAGTACTCAAGAACTGAGACTGCTGAACAAAGGTTGGCATCTGCTGCCATTTTTCTGCTGCTAACACATCTACAAACCAAGGAATGTCAAGTATTGCCAGTGGCTACCAGATGCTATAGAGCAGGGGTTCTCAACCTTTCTAATGCCGCGACCCTTTAATACAGTTCCTCATGTTGTGGTGACCCCCAACCATAAAATTATTTTCGTGGCTACTTCATAACTGTAATTTTGCTACTGTTATGAATTGTAATGTAAATATCTGTGTTTTCCGGTGGTCTTAGGCAACCCTGTTAGCAGTTCTCAACCTGTGGGTCGCGACTGTAGAGCTTAAGACCATCGGAAAACACAGATATTTACATTACGATTCATAACAGTAGCAAAATTACAGTTATGAAGTAGCCACGAAAATAATTTTATGGTTGGGGGTCACCACAACGTGAGGAACTGTATTAAAGGGTCACGGCATTAGGAAGGTTGAGCACCACTGCTCTAGAGAGACAAAGAACAGATGCTCCCTCGTGGCCTCCAAAAGAAACCAACCCTGCTGACACCTTGATTTCAAATTTCTGGCCTCCAGAGCCTGAAGGAGTAGATTTCTGTTGTTTTAAGCCATAATATTTATGGTAATTAGTTATGGCAGCCCTAGGAAAGTAACGTAACCAATCACCAGTACCTTATAATACCTGATGCCAAGAGCTGCCTAATATTAACCAGAGTATACATGTATCTTTTCATATTTCCTGTTCACACAGTCAGCCTGCTTGCCTCCAATACACCTTGTTGCTACCCCATTATGGACCTCATTGACATCTACATATCCTTTGAACATGATGTGCTTCTAGATAGCTAAGATTCCGAGTGGGCCTACTGCTCAATGGCTCAGTCCCACTGAGGAAATTTTTTTTGCCTCAAGGAAGAAACATACAACCTAACTATTAGATCTGTAATAAAGAATGCAATTGACTTGCATTATCATTCTTGTCCATCCCCAGTCTGGCCAGTCATGACCAGCAGGATGGGATCAAATGAATGACTGATCATTCAACAGTATCATGGAAACAAAATTTCAGAAGAAATAGGGGGGAGGAAAAGGAATTATTAGCAGAGCAAATAACTGGCATCTCTACTAACTTCATCTTGGTAGGTAAATTGGTGCCTGACTGACTCAACTTTTCACTGACCAAGTCCTCATCAGGAAAATTATCTCTGCACTAGTTCTGAAATATATCCCATTTGTTTGGTGTGAAGTGACATCTGCACGTTGCTAATTTCCCCTGTTGTCATGGAGTTTACAGCCTAGCAGGAATGACATTCATTAAATATGCAATTGCATGTTTAATTTAAAAAGAAAAGTTCAAAATATGATGGAGGCATATAACAGGACAAAACTAACCTAGAGTCACAGAAATCTGAAGATGCCAAACACCCAGAGGCAAGAAATAACATAACATGCTTGAAAAACTGATAGAACACCATTTTAGTAGTACGGTTAAACTATCCCTGGAGTAAAAGTTACAAGTAGGCCTGTCCCCCCAAAAAAAGCTTAAAATAAGTTTGAAAAGGGTAAAACTGGTCCACAGATAACTTTCTAACAGAACAAAACAAAGTTGAAAACTCTTTAAAGAAAGGCAACAAAATCTAGACATTTGACAACATAAAATTCGGAATGTACATCATCCAATCAAAAAGTGAAAAGGTGTTGAAAAACAACACATAACCAGGAGAAAAATTAATCAGTAAAAATAGACTAAAAAAATAATAAAGATAATGGAATCAGTAGACAAGGATATTAAAACAGCTATTAGAAATAAGTTCAAGTATTTAAAGAAAAAACATAGTGAAAGTAAGAAAGAAATAGATGCTATTTTTAGAAGGACCAAATGGAAAATCTAGAGCAATGAAAACTTTAGTGACTAAAAGAAAACTAGTGAGGCAGGACCACAGAATGCACGTGGATGAGTGGTGCAGCACGTGGCTGGAGAGTCATATGGGCAACTTCTGGAAGAAGTTGAAAGCCTTGATTTCAAGGTATGTTCTGGAACTTTACCCTAAGAGTTTGGGGAAGCCATGGATAGTAACAACAACAACAACAAAGCGGGACATCATTTATTTAATGGGTGTGTTTAAAATGAAGTTCTTTCTAAATTGGCCTTTCACGAATAGAAAATAAAATGGAGCTCTTTCCACTTTATATTTGTAAATCAATGTAGGTTCCATGTAGGCTGAAGTTCCTTCATTCATGGACAATGCCCCGAAGCAGGAACTAGGAGGCACTCTGCTTGCTAGCATTCATCCAGTATTTATTGAGTGTCTGATATAAGGCATGCATTATTCATGAAATGGAATAGAACTTTGAACAAAAATGTCTAAGGACTTTATTCTCATGGAGTTTATACTTATAACAGAAGATGTTCACAGCCATTTTCTTGGTAAGAATTGGATCAATTAGATTGTAGTATTTTTAGCTCAGGGTACAACAGCTTGTAGAGCCTGTGAGTGATGGAGCACCATTCATCTTCTTGAATATTTAGAAAACTGGTTGGTTGTGTTTAAATGGAATTTAAGGCTTTAAAATTAGTGTTATCTTCTGAACTTGATAAAACATAAAGCAATGTGTAAGTCACCAATTAAGTGGTTAAATTATTATTTTACTTATTTATCTATTTTTTAAATTTTAATTGATTTTTAGAGAAAGAGGAACAGAGAGGGAGAGAGAGAAACATCAATATGAGAATGGAACATCTATTGGCTACCTCCTGTATGTCCCTTACTGGGGATCGAGCCCATAACCCAGGCTTGTGCCCTGGACCAGGAATCCAATTGGCAACCTTTGGGTGAAAGGGATAACGCCCAACCCAACTGAGCCACACCAGTCAGAACATGGTTCCATTTTTTAAATGAACAAAACATCAAGTACATTTCAATTTTATTCAAGTTAATTAAATTTCACCCAAACAAATGAAGTGTCATTCTTAATGGATCTTTCCTTTGCCTTAGGCTTTTGGCTAGCAGACAGTCCCTTCTGTTTGAAGATATTGATTTTGATAATATAAAGTGACTGCAAGGATACTGTCAACAACTCATGGTGAGGGAAGGGAATAGAAGTTAAAAATCTATATATTTCATTTGTAGAATTCTCAAATAAAACAAATTAAAATTAGGTGTAATTTTAGCTATGACATTTTCCTAAAAGAAACCATTTTGAAAACGTGCCCGCCTATGAATCTTTTGTTTTAAAAGCATCTTTGTTGAGAGTCTAATCTGATCAGTCTCAATAAAGAGTTTGTAAAGTTATCCAAAGTACTTAAATTTGTTCCAAAGCCTTCAAATTCGTGACATCATCTTGGAAGGGGAAACTTACCCAACTCTTAATTATTCAGGATAATGGTGGCCTGCAGTGTGTGAAATGTGGTGAGGCACCCAGGCCAAGTTCAATAACATCAAAGTGGGTGTCAAGTGCCAGATGTCGTGAAAGAACATCACGGAGATAAAGAGGAGCTAAGGTGCCACAGACCATGAATGAACCAATTTCTTATTCCCTAGACAGACATTGATGTTTCTCTATTGATAAAAAAGAATGATCTTTGAAATAAAATTTTGTGGTCTATTTTAAGTTTCTTTTCTTAGAAACTCCAAATCTCCTGTGTTGTGTTTTTCTTTTTTTTTTCTATAAACTTTATCTACCAGGGAAACTCAAAATATTTGAGGACTTAAATAGACAAAGAATTTTGAGTTGATCACCTGTGAACCATCAAGGAATAAACTAACATAAATTATCAGAAGCCACTCCATTGTATTGCTCTATTCATTTTAATCCTAATTTAGTCTAATTTTGCTGCCAAATCTGACTAGATCATAGCAGAAAAAAATATCTAGAGATGCATCCAGTTCCAGTCTTGGTAATTAAATTAATGGCTATGTAAATTCAGTTATCATGTTTAAACTTCAACAACGGCCACAATTAATTCAGCAAAAAGTTATTTGATCCTTCAATGTGCCAGGCACTGAATCTATAGAGTACTATCCTCAGGGAATTCACAGTTATTGGAGAGACAGTCAAGTGAACTGAAAATGAAGCAATAGCATAGGTGTGCTTTGATGGAGATAACAAAGGACATTATGTGAGCACATAGGAATAACTTCGATTCAAAATAAAATTACTTTAAACTACAATTTGAAAGATAAGTAGAATGTATAAAATGACTTGGTACTTGAAACAGCTCTTGCAATCCCATAGCCAAAGTGAGTGGTACATGTGTAATTCAAAAGTAGGGACTAGAATATGCTGTACAGAAAAGACAGAGGTATAGCTACCTAATTCACACAAAAGGTGCACTGCTAGAAGCATGGGAGAAAGAACATCGTATCTTTGAAATGTTCCACCAAGAAAATCCAAAGAGAGAGCCAGTGGACTGGTGATACGATCAAGGAATCATCTAAAGTCTTAATATTCAAAGTTTGCCCACAAAGAGCATCTGCCATGGCCTGGGAGCTGGTCAGAAATGCAGAACCTCAGGACACATGCTGGACCTAGTTCATCAGAATTCCCTACATGAATCTTGTGCACACAGAGAATTTGTAATCTATCTACAGCAGATCTCTCAATTCTGGAGGCATGTTAGAACACCTGAAGAGAGTTAAAAACATAACAAGGCAGAATTTGTCCTCCAGAGAGTCCAGTTTAAAGAATCAAATACATCACTAGATTTTTTAAAATTTGTATGACTGAGTAGATGATTTTTCCAGGCATCAGATAGAAAGTAAAGGGGAAATAGATGGTATGTGAAGAGCTTGGTTTTGACATATTAGTTTATGATACTTGTGGGACATACAAAAAGCTATGGTGAATTACTAAATGGATAGACATATGAATTAATGAATGAAGTATTTATGTAAGAGTTTTCAGTAATCAACTATACAAGGCTGTAAAGGAAGATAAAGGTCCAGGATAAAGACCTAAAGATATGGAGAAATTTTGGAGTCAAGTATAGAGGCGATCACTGAAGGTATAGAAATAGATGAGAATGTAAATAGAATGAAAAAAGTAAAAGTCAAGAATAGAATCTGTTGTATCATCAACTTTCAAAGGGTAGGCCAAGTAAATTGAGATCAATAAAATTAAGTTAGGGCATCCAGAAATGAAATTAAGACAAAAGGGAAACATATATACTAAGGGAATAGACAGTTCCAAAAGCCCATATAAATAGTGTTAAATATTGCAGCAACATCAGAAATAGAATTGAATACTAGTATGACCATTGTTTTTACACCTAAGAATTAAGGTATGACCTGGGCAAGAGAATGAATGAGAGGAAAGCCAGGTTGTAATTCCCTGAGAAATGAATGGATAATGAGGCAGGAGAAATACATACTTTCTACTTCTCTTTCAAAAAGCTCAGTATTAAAGGCAAATTTTAATACATAGTAATAGCTATAAAAAGTTGTAGAACTTAAAACCCTAAGCTCCAAGTAGAGACTCCATAAACTTTTCAGAGGCTAACATGTAGGATCCACTAATTGCAGTGTTTCTAGAGTAAACACACGTGCCTCATAAGCATATGTATTCTTCATTATAAATGTTTATTTTACATCTAGTACCTTGCTGAGGAACAAAATTGCTTATGCAAACATGTTAGACATTTGTTCTATGTAGACACAGCTATCATAATGTTCCACACAAGAGATTAGTGCAATAATGTGGTCCCACATTTTTAGGTTTCTCTTAAATTAGATGGGCTAATTAAATATTTAGATGAAGAGAAACATGACACTCAGATGGTACCTCCATATAAACACTGTGGTTTGGTCATAACTTTTTACTACTTACAGCTGTGGGACTAGGAAAGCTATTCTTTGGTACAGCTTAATCTATGACAGTGGAAATAAAACATATAAAGAAAACAAAAAGCAATAGGAAATTAAGTTAACAACAGTGATTCTAAATATTTAGTTCTAATTAGTGAACTGTATTTTTATATTAATTTTATTTTTATTAATTAATCACCTAATTTAACCAATTACCTAATTTAAAATGGTGTAATCATATATAATAAAAAGGTAATATGCAAATTAACCCTCATGCCCTCAGAAGATAGCTGCCTACAACCAGGCTGGCAGGGGGGGGGGGGGTAGTGAGGGACAACCAAATGACAGAACAGCAGGCTGCATGGTGTGACAAGGCCAGTGGGGGAACTGTGAGGGGCAACAAGGGCAGCAGGGGGGGGGGGGCAGTTAGGGGCAACCAGGCCGGCAGGAAGGGCAGCTGGGGGCAATTAGGCTGGCGGGGGGGGGCAGTGAGGGGCGACTAGGCAGGCAGGTGGGGGCAACCAGGCTAGTGGGAGGGGGTGCAGTTAGGGGCGACCAGGCTGGCAGGAGGGACAGTTAGGGGTGATCAGGCTAGCGGGGGGGGGGGGGAGGGGAGGGAGGCAGTTAGGAGCGACCAGGCCAGCAGGGAGGGGGAAGTTGGGGACAACCTGGCCAGCAGGGGGCGGGGCAGTTAGGGGCAACCAGGCCAGCAAGGGGGGCAGTTAGGGACAATCAGGCCGGCACGCAGAGGCAGTGAGGGGTGATCAGGCTGGCAGGGGTGGGGGGCAGTTAGGGGCGACCAGGCAGGCATGCAGGTGAGTGATTATAAGCCAGCAGTCCAGGATTGTGAGAGGGATGTCTGACTGCCGGTTTATGACTGCAGTCAGACATCCCCTGAGGGGTCTCAAATTGGAGAGGGTGCAGGCTGGGCTGAGGGGGACTGCCCCCCATGCATGAATTTCATGCACCAGGCCTCTAGTAATACTATAAGGGAGGTAGGAAAGGCATTATCACCAAAGTTTTATAAATTTGGAAACTGAAGAGAGGAAGGACAAGGCTTAGAATACAGGTAACAAGTTGAAGAATAAAGAAGGCTCACTCCTTGCTTACTTTTAAAATAGAATCAAATATGCATAGCATATCCTTGCAAACTCTCAGAACTGATCCAATGCTCAATGAGGTCATGTAAGCTAATGCATACTCTAAAGTATCTGAATTTAAGTCCCAGCATCATTGAGTCACTAGTGGCCTGGTGTACAAATTCATGCACAATGAAATTAATTAGAAGAAATATTTTAATATCAGTATTTGCCCTTTATAATAGAAGTGTCAACCAAATTCATAATTGACAATGACAGATCGAAACATATGCGTGAGATTGGCACCAGTGAGAGTTTTATATGTATCGCACATGCGTGAGTCAACTTAGCCTTTTATATATATGGAATAAACTTGCTTAATTAAATCTGCTTTCTGATGTAGCTAAACTTTTTCCAACCCCGTGAAGCACCCCAACTTCTCTTTCAGATAATTGTCAGCAACACAGCAGTAAATATCAACATGAAATAGATTATTATTGTAGATCACGCAGGGAGAACAAAGTGTAAAATATTTAACTGCAGCAGTGTTTTACTATATTCTGTGCAGTGAGAAAACCTGGAGTCATTTTCAAGGTCCACCATTTCTTACTTCTTTTCAGTCGGGTCAAGTTTCTAAACTTTCTAAATCTCCATTTTCCAACTAATGAAAAGAAAATAGGATTCCACTGAGTCTCCTATCTACCTACTCCAGGACTTCTGTGAGGATCAAACGAGATGAGGCATGGGAAAACGCTTCACAGACATTTGGTTGAAATGTAAAATGTTTGTACCCGGCTACAAAGCAAGTCATGTTCCTGGGCTGAAGAAACTGCAAGGAGGCTAGTCGTCCCTAGGGAGAGGAAGTGGGCGTTGCTACATGACGTCATTACCCAGCGCCCACAGTGGCTGTTTCCAGGCTGGGCTGGGCTGTGGACTGCATTTTGTGCTACGGGGTCTTGGCAGCATAGGCTGCAATTTGGTGGGCTGTCGCTCCAGGGTGGTGGCAGGATCTATGTCGCACTTGGGGGAAACCAAGTGTTGTTTTGTGGGCACCAGGTTCACAGTGCCATTTCTCTGTGCGCATCACAGCAGCTCCTACCTTGTGCATCTCCCCCCTGGTGGTCAGTGAACGTCATAGCAACCAGTTGGACAGGTGGAAGGACACTTAGCATATTAGCCTTTTATATATACTAGAGGCCCAGTGCATGAAATTTGTGCACAGGTAGGGTCCCTAGGCCTGGCCAGCGATCAGGGCCAATCTGTGGGGTGACTGATGGGGTGATCGGGGGCCCCCCCGCTCGCATCCACCTTGGCCAGCCTGGCACCACTCGCTTGCCAGCTCTGGCCCTGGCTGCCGCCACGGGTTGCCTGCCTCTGCAGGGTGACTGACGGAGAGATCGGGGGGCCCCATTGGCACCCGCCTTGGCTGGCCTGGGGCCTGTGGGCTGGAGGCAGCTCCTGCATTGAGCATCTGCACCCTGGTGGTCAGTGCGCATCATAGTGACTGGTCATTCTGCCAATCGGTTGATTTACATATTAGGCTTTTATTATATAGGATAGATATTTTCAGTACCAAGAGCAGTGCCTGACACATACCCTGGAAAAGAAATCTGAAAATTAAATAGAAAAGACACGTCTATGAAGACAACACCCTGTGATATTTTGTAATGTTGCCCAATGCAAAGGATCACATATCTATCCTAATCATTACTTAGGTTTCAGTCAATAATTTATTATACCTACATTTTTATTTTTATTGTGAACAATAAAAATAAAACTTAGGGTAACTGCTTGGTTGTCAAGGTAAAGCCTCTTCCTAGAATAGGTTGGTTGGGATAACCTTGCTTGGAAAAGACCTTTCAATTTCTGAACACGCAACACCCCCAAAAACATACAGTTTTTCTAGGTAGTTGTTTAGGGATCAAGGAACCTTAATGATCCAAATTTAGACCTTACTCTCAAACATTATACCAGATTCTTCCCTTGAAGGAGGAGATATCTATATTTTACAATTTTATTGAGATGCTACCATGTTGCCCTTTTTGCTGAGAGCCAGGAGGCTGTGACCACATATCCTTCATCAGCCTCCTGAGTCCCATGACTATGAACTGGTTCTAGAAACTTTGGCTCCATGGGCATAAGAACGGTGAGCCTCTATCAAAGGTAATGATCATAGAGACTCCCTCACTTCAGACCACATTCTTCAGTCTACTCTAAATATCATACCTGAATTTCATATAGAATCTGAACAAGAATTAATTCTGGGTCTCACCTATCATCAAAAATTACTGCCTCTACATCTTGCTCCCTTTTCCTCCTCTACTATTCCACTTCTTCCCAGATATATACAGTATACCAGATGGAACTCCATGCCAAATAAATTCCAAGTCTGTGTGTGTGTGTGTGTGTGTGTGTTTGAGAGAGAGAGAGAGAGAGAGAGAGAGAGAGAGAGAGAGAGAGAGAGAGTTTAAGAGCTTGGACTTTAAAGTCAGATAGAACTGGATTTTAATCTAGGCTCTATTACTTACTAACTGTAACCTTGGGCAAATTATTTAACCTCTCTGAGTCTCAGTTTCCCATCTGAAAAACAAAGGTAATGGCATCAACTTCTTTATATTTTGGTTATGATTAAATGGCACCATGCATATAAATCACTTAGCACTGTGTCCAACACATAATGGACTCATGCATATATGCCATGTGGGTTTGTACTAGAAGCCTCACAAACCCTCTCTGTACCTTAGTTTTAGCTGTTCTGGGGGCTGACTGCCAATGTTTGAAGTGCCACTCCAGGGCCCCTAAAATGAATTTTGTGTCTGATCCATAGGTTTTACTTGGAATTAGACTGTACCTGACATCTACATATTTTCACAAGAGAAATTTATATGCAGCCAGAAGCTTATTTTTATTTCTTTGGATTCTCATAGACGGAGAGGCTTTGGCTACTGCAGGGATCCCCTTCAGACCAACTCAACATCACCATAGCATCAAATCCTGTACCTCTATATCATTCCATAATGATTATAACTACAAACGCTAAAGCCAAACTGCCTCGAGGGAAATCCCACTTCTGCCTTTACTGTCTGTTCAACCTTGAACAAGTTGCCTGAGCTCTCTGTATCTCAGTTTCTTCAACTGTCATATGGGATGAGAGTAATGAAACTAAAATGGGTTAATATACATAAAGTACTCATAATAGTGCCTGCCACATAGTAAGCATTTTATAGCTGTGTTCACTTTTACTAACTACTTATAAAGCAGAATGTAATTAATTAATTCTACAAACATTTGCTAATTGGTGATTATATGTCAACACTACACTTAAGGCTAAATGATGATATAGGTCCTGACCATAAAAAATTTGCAATAAAAAGACCATATATATATATATGTGTGTGTATATACACATATAAACACACATATATATATATTAAATACAATATAAAAAATGTATGCATACACTTTGAATAACTATAAAGGCAGTGTTTATTAAGATACATTTCATTGTAAAAATTGAGTTATCAGCTGTTAAAGTGTGCATACATTTTTGGGACACCCTGTGTGTGTGTGTGTGTGTATACATGTATACACATATATGTGTATACATGTATATATATATATTATACAAATATTATATATACATGTATACACATATACCACATATTCAGGCTATAACAATGCCTGAAATTTTGTAATCTAAGCTTTCCAATCTATTCGCTTTGGCTCCTAACTTTCTTTTCCTCTTAAATCCTATATAATAAAGAGCTAACATGCTAATTAGACCGAACAGCAGAACGACCATCCAGATGACCTTCTGGACGAAGCAGGGGCTGCGAGGGCCAAGACCCTTTCACAAATTTCGTGCATCGGGCCTCTAGTCAATAATAAATGAGGATTTATATGTGGACTCACCAGTTGGACCAGCCTTCTGTAGGATAAATGCCAGGAGGAATATCCACTATAAACATCTCCTATTACTTCTTACCAAGGTCTCTGCATCAAATCACATTCTTCACTAATCAAATCATAGTCTGAAAGCCAATAGTTACTAAAACTAAAAAGCATAAATCAATTCCTAAATCTGTGAATGGAGACATGGAGAAGTACCCTCAATTTGAGTAAACAAACAATGAAATTATGGTTGATTTACCCTGAATTGTTCAAATCATTTCTAATTTCTAGAATATGATATTTGAACATGGATTAATTCCTGGGAACTTAAGAACAACAAGTCCTGGTGAGATGGGTAACAAGCCTGCTCACAAGGTACCTGCCATCCTTCTTAGCAGGTTGCTAGCCCTCCAGTCCCACCCCTCACAGTTGCAGTGTCTTTCTCCCCATAAGAAAGCTTAACCTCACTCAGCTGGCCTTGAGGCTTAGGCTGTTCTTCTGCAAGGGTGAGTTCTCAATACCCCTGACCAATTCTAGGCCATGGGAACGAGCAGATTAATTTAGCTACTTCCAACGTGGCATCCATGCTATGCCACCTGACACTGCTCCCTGTGGCCTTTCATCCCCTGGCTGTGTCTCTGGACTTGTCGTGGTTTCAGTTCATTGACAGAAGTGGGTTCCTGCTGCTTCCTGAATCAAAGGCAGCTTCTGTCAACTCCTGCAGCCTATATTTCTATCTCTCCCATGATTCTCTGTTCTTTCTTGTCAACAAGTGTTATCACAGTGGCCAGACAATGAACTCTGCCCCAGGCTACTAACTTTATCCCTGAGGTCTCCTCTCTGCTGATGAGTTGAAAGGATCACATAAGGGAATTCCTATAGAGAAGCAAATGTCTGCTCAGGCTTCATGTAAAATACTTACCAGAGGAATTTCTATCATAGATGGTCCTTTCTAAGACCAGCCACAGGTTAGTGGAGATTATAATGATCTAGATTTAATCATTAGCCTTTATTGAGCACCTCCTATATGTAAAGCACTCGTTTTATTATTCCATTTTACCCACAAATGACTCTAAAATTAGGGATCTTTGCCCCCATTTTCAAGATGATGAAATTGAGGTACAGAGAATTTTTTTAGCGGCAATATTTCACACAAAGACTGTGTTCCTTCTGCCTCCATGGATGAGGGAGCTTTCTTTTGCTCTTCAATCACACCAACATCAGTGGCTTCTGACTGACCCCCTGGATAAGGTTGACCCTATAAGCAACTATAATGATCTAAGCACAGATATATTTTCACTCCTATGAGGGGAACTTCTGATCTGTGAAACCAGCTTGCAAAGGAGTCAGCAGCCTGAGTCATCCCAAATTTTATACAATTTATAAACCAAAAGAAGAAAAGCCAATTACAGGGCTAAATATAAAACGACCCACGAGCTGCACCACCAAGGTTGCTCTTGCTCGGCTGTATATGGCGACCTTCAAATGGGCAAACAGGTCGTTCCTTCACAATGGAATTGTTTCAAGTTAATTAATTTGACAAAATCACAACAAATTAACCACTCAGCCAGGTTGCCATTTTAACAAAAATATTCCAACAAATGACCAAAGATATGTGTCTTTCTGCCAACCTAGTTTAACTTATCAAGCAGGCAGCAGGAATCCAAATCAGCAAAGGCAATACTAGGACACTGGGATATTACTACACAAGGGGCATCAAATTTACACAACTAATCTGATACTAAGGAAAACCGTTTTCTTTTATTTGCCTGTTGTGTGTATTGTAATATTCTGGCAAATGGTACCTCTTCTTATTTTGGAATCACAAATATAAAGTTCTCTGCTAAGGAAAGATTTGCCATCTCCACGGCAAGATTCTCTGAAATAAGCTACAGTCAGGTGGCATTTAATGACACAGATACATTCTAGGAAATGTGTCATTAGGCGATTTCATCACTGTGCGAATATCATAGCCTGCACTTACACAAACCTAAGTGATATACCTACCGGGCACCTGAATTGTATAGCCGATTGCTCCGGGCTACAAACTTGTACAGCATACTACTGTACTGAAAACTGTAGACAAGTGTAACACAATGGTAAGTATTTGTATATCTAAATATCTAAACATAGAAAAAGTACAGTAAAAATATGGTATAAAATATTTCTTTAAATGACACACCTATATAGGTGCAGGAGCTTGCTGGACTGGAAGTTGCTCTGAATGAGTCGGTGAGTAAGTAGTGAGTGAATTTGAAGGCCTAGGACATTATTGCACATGACTGTAGACTTTACAAAACTGTCCCACACGATCTCCACCTGCTTCCTTCCAACATGGTCAGAAATAGAACATCAAAGCTGTCGATGCTGCTCCATGAACAGGGGTGTGGGCTGGATTGGTTAGAAACACTGAAGAGGAAATGACTGAGAAAGATATAGATCACCATTTTAGTGACTGTCAGCAGGGAGTGAGGGGTGACTGGGCATCAGTAGGAATAAGAAATCAGGATGGAGAGATAAAGGAGCACAGGGGATTGTCATGGCCATATAGTTCTGGCAATTGCATATTGGAACAGTGATCAGATGAAGGAACTTTGTGGTATTCATGTAAAAAGAGGGTGTATAACATGAAAAGGGTATAGAGCTGAGGACTCAATATTTTTACTTAAAATTTTGGTTTTGGTTCCATTGACCCTGTCTGGCTCAAAGGGTTCTCCCCAGCATTACATTGATGGGATAAAATTTATTTATGCTTTACATCATTACAACCTGAAACTGTTTCCAAAGTACAAGGGCAGGTGGCTCCACACTACCACAGAAAGCTCTTACTAACATGTGAGTGGCACTTAATGCTTGTTAAGGAAGCTCCTGTGGACCTGCGTCCTCGTAGAGGATCTTAGATCCTCAACAAAGACCTTACAGCAGTGTACTCTGAAGACATCAAGCTACACCTGAGAGGCTGTGGCACCCTCTGAATATGTAGCACCGGAGGGGAGGGGAGGGGAAGGCTCCTCTGTGCTAAAAAGGCCAGTGGCTGACTGATTGTATTGCCAAGCCCCTCCGGTCAGAGAAAAAAATCCCCCTGAACCAAGTATCTTTTCCTTTCATGCAGAAAATTCAGCCCCATTATAATCATATGGCACCAGCATCCGACATGCAGTCCATTGTTGAACGAAGCATCATTTTGTGATGCCTGACTGTATTCCCAATTAACTGGTTAAGGTCCTGCATCGTTGGTTGAATACTGATGTTAACAAAACATGACAAACGGTGACTTTGGAAAGACAATTGAAAAATGCTTTGATTCTAAAAATTCTATTTTTACTTTTCTCTCAAAGCAGGTTTTATTTTGTTCCATCACCATTTATCCCCTCTATGCCCTCTTCCACCTCCACCTACTCCCAGCCCTAGAACAGGTTTTAGTAATGTGTGTTTTATGCATGATCAGGGGAGAGTTAACACATAGATATGTACAATATTAATTCAGATATTGTCCTTTAATTTGGTACTACTGCTATGTCTGTCCACATTTGAAAATTCAGAAAACCAGACAAATTTCTGAAATTTGATCTCCATTTATTTATGCACATATCACATTTTAAATGTAATAATACATGTAAACACTTATACCCTTCAGAATGTCTTCCCAGCTTAATTCTCCTCAGCTTGGATAATAGCAAGATTTATTATTCTCAGATAGTCTCTGTCTTTTTATTAAATATATTGTCCTCCTTTGCCCCACCAATGTAAATAGTATTTAGTAGTGGGCATTGCCACTAGGAAGTATTATTGGGTTCTGTGGGTGCTATATGGCTATATTTTGATGGTTACAGGAAGGGTATTGTTAAGGTTTTCCAGAAAAACAGAACCAATAAGATGTGATATAGATATAGATATAGATATAGATATAGATATAGATATAGATATAGATATAGATACAGATATGTAGATATAGACATAGATATACATATAAATATGTAGATATACATATGTAGATTAAAGATAGAGATAGAGAGATAAATGTAGATGTATATATAAATGTACACGTATGCATACACATACACATACCACATTCACATACATATACACATACATATATAGATATCTTATTGGATCTATTATATGGAATTGGCTCATGTAATGGAGGCTGAGAAGTGCCACTATCTGCCAAGCTGGAGACCCAGGAAAACTGGTAGTTTACATTCCAATCCAAATTCGAGGGCCTGAGCACCAAGAGCACTGATGGTGTAAGGCCCAGTCTAAGGACAGAGACTGAGGTCCCACCTCAGCTAGTAAGGCAGAGAGAGCTATTCCAACCTTCCTCTATCTTTTTGTCCAGTTCAGGCCCTCAGAGGATTGGAAAATGCTGACCTACAGTGAGGAGGGCACTCAGCTTTACGCATTCTCCAATTCAAATGCTAATCTCTTCTAGAAACATTCTCACAGACACATGCAGAAATGATGTTTAACCAGACATCTGGGCATCTTGGCCCAGTCAAGTTTACACAAGAAATTAACCATCAGAGATACACAGTTATATATGCCATGAAGTTTTTTAATGCAAAATAATAGTGGATGTGTTCTATTCAGTAACACTTGAGGGCCTAGAGCATCCAACCATCTATGCAATAGGGTAAATTTTAAAAAATGTCTGAAGAGACTATTGGTCCTTCTGGAGACCTTCCTCTGGCTGCCATGGTGCACGGCTTGAGTGGGACAGAGGCCTTTCCCCAGCTCTGTAGTCTCTTAAGGGATCTGAGTCTGGTGATAGCTACACTCCTGCTACTTGCCAGGATGTGTGATATCAAGCTCATTGCCACTTAGTACTTATCAAAACTTTACTGAGACAAAAAAAAAACAAACGTATAGTGCAATTGCTTGAAGAACAAGTATTTTCCTTTCTCTAGATAGTCTGAGATATGTCCCAAATCAGGGCCAGGTTAGTCCTTTAAAGGCAGTAAGGACTGATAAAATTATGGGTCTCCTCCTGCCATATGCAATTTGAAAATAAATTGTTTTTCAAAATCACATAAAACGTGAGTGCATGCTAAAAATAAAAATTTCTTTTTTCTGGTTAAGTTCATTAGATATTGCCTTTCTTTAATTGGCACATAATTTGCTGGTGCCTTAAATACTAGCTGAACCTGCCCATGGGCTAAACCTAGCCCTCTCTAGGAATTAAGCTAGAGCAGTAGAGGGAGAGGTAGCTAGGCTGAATTATATCGGCCCTCACCATCTAGACTACTGCCATAAACTGATTTTCATGAATCATTTCTTGGTAAGAGACTACTGATCCCTATCAGGGGTCATTTTAAAGAAAAACTCATCATCTCATATACATATGTTTCTAGGACACTCTCAAAGAGGATATATATATATCCTTGTGTGTGTGTGTGTGTGTGTGTGTGTGTGTGTGTGTGTGTGAATCATGCAACTACCCAAGGTTATCTTTTCAACTCAATGGCTAGAACTCTTAGACCTAATCACGTGATCACCCATGGCTAACACATAGGTCATAATGACAGATGTTCTCTGTCTCCTCCACTTGATGATGTCACCTTATTTTTTTTCTATGCACTCATTACACTTGCTATCTTTTTATGGAATCCTCTAACATACTAAATCCTCTATAAGAAAGACAATATGAATTATATGTAAATAGGTTTACTTAACATAGCATAATTGTAGTTCTTCTAGGCTCCTTCTTCAACACAGGCTGGAATCTTTTGATAGTATCAAGTAAAATATGCTAAATTAACTTTATAATATATTTTATAACGTTGATTTACTCCAAGTGGTGATATAATGAGTGATTTTTAAATAACTTCATTATATGTTTCTAAATTTTCAAAAATTGTCTACTAAATATGTATCAGTTTTATAATCTATTAAAAAAGTAATTAGATAAATTATTAACAGTATTTCTATACTGTATAATTACATATTAAAAACACGCAAATCCATAATTTAGAATTTGGGAGGTTAAGATAAATCAATGTGACCTTTAAATTTCAATTGAACATATCTAGTATGTTCATTTCATACTTCCCAATGATTCAAAGTAAATAACCAAATGATTTTTATTGTTCTTGAAATCCAATATTTTTATCTTAATATTAACAGACTAATATTTATATAACATTATTTTACAAACTTCCATTTTTATAAGCATGATTTGAGTCCTAGATGTGTTTTGCAGATATTATTCATAAACTTTATTATGAAAAAAAGAAAATCCAATTGTCCAAGTGGGGTATAATACATTGAGTACACAGGGGAACATCTTTGATTCTGAGAGATTAGATGGAAAAAGCAAATGCCATCCTCCCCAACTGAATCCCAAGATCAGTCTGGGAGATGTCAAGGTACTCAGTAAATATAAAACTGTAAAATAAATATCTTCAGAAGTTTCAAAGCCTATAATCTAAATGTTTTCAAGACGGAAAAAAACACACTTTAATATAAACTTCAGCCTTCTGTCTGCTATAATAAATTTAAAGATCCAGTCTACCCAGGAATGTTTTGGTTAGGGGTGCAGCCACTAGATTTAGCAGTCAGATGACTGACTGAAAAAGAGTTAGGGCTGAATGTCAGTCTTAGTATTATGAATGCCAGATACTAGTAGATGTCAGTAACCAATTAGGTTCTGAATTCCAACTGTGAATCTATCTTAAGAGGCAATGGACCATCTTGAGAAGTAACTTGAAGAAGCAGAAAGAACACTGGGAGGAATTTGGGAGATCAAGCTCTACACATAGTCAAAGTGATTTTACCACTAGAAGCCTTGGTTTTCTTTTCTATGCTCTGGGGAAATCGGATTATATAGTCTCTAAGGATCTTTCCATAGCTACAGTTCAAGAATTTTTCAATTGAAAATGTTCTCCGTCTCCCAGGCCTTATCCAGTAGCCATCAAATGGTCATTAACTCTGGTTACCAGTCATTGTGCTTATACACGGAAAACTGACCTCATTGGTGTTGTCCCCTTGGAATTAAAAATGCTGGCGATAAACTCCCCGTAAGTAATTATTCCTGCTACCCTGGTGTGCAGCTTCAATTTATGGCAATTATATACGATTAGTCATAGCTTCCTTATCCCTTTATTCTTTATGTTTTAGCATTCAGAAAGGGCAGTCATTCCAGAAAGTCGGTGTACATCAGAATAAATATATCTGGGCTTCCAATGAAGACTATCTCTCAGTTTTCCCTGACAATTGTGGAGAAAGGTCAGGCCCTTGTTTTCTACACCACCAGCAAAATTGCCCACAACTCAGGCTGGCAGAACTTTGGCCAAAAAAAGAGAAATAAATTGAAAGTAAATCCTAGAGGACCTTGAGATTAATTTTATGTATTTTATTTTTAAATTACCACTGATAAATATTTCTGTTCTTTGAGGTTTTAGTTGTTATCCTATGGCTTGTCTTTCTGTTTTCATTTCAGCAGATAATTGCCTGCCTCAGGATATTGTGCTTTTTATAGAGAGAAATTTCTCATATCAGATTTTAAGTGCTTTCTGAAATTAGCACTTGGGTTCCCACCTTGGCAAAGTCAGGAATCATTCTCCAGTGAAGGCCTGTGGGAGGGTGACCTACAGATCTCTCCTCTTTTCCCCTTTAACCAAATATGAATATTTGCACTTGGATCTTAATGATATTGCAGAACTTACTGGGAAAGGGACACTGCATGCACAAAATTGAAGCAAGCTGTTTAGTTACACATTCTACAAATCTTCTTTCTTCCATGTGTACTACCAAGTCTGTAGAAAATCATTAATCCAGCACAAGTGAAGTAGCAAAGAATAGCAGCTACATAAATGAATGAACGAATACATGAAAGTGTTTTCATTGACGTCCTTTAAATGATGGTATAAAACTCTCACCACACATGGGTCTGTAACAAGAGCTCTTTGCTTGGTCAATAAAACAAACACATTGAGCTTTGTCTTTCAATCTTCTTGCTGGGATTGTTTAGTGTTGACTTATAAGTAAGTGTAACCTTTCTGGACGTTTTCAGGTTGGATATATACAACTTTAGGAGGTCTTCATAGGGGAAATGATGGAACTATTTCAACTAGCGGGAAGAAGTGTCTCTGTAGCTAAAAGAGATCTTAAGAGATCATTTTAGCCCAGGGGCCCCTAACCCATTGTCTACAGACCAAATGTAGTCCAGAGATATGCCTTTGTGTTTTAAAAAGTGATTTTAAAGCCGCTAGTCTGGGCTTCTTGTCTTACATTAGCTGACGTCATACTGCACACTGCTGCCTGCCCTGTCAGCATTTGCCTTTGTGACTTCTGATTTAGGGCAGCAAAAGTGTGTAACAAATGCAGCTCAAAAAAGGGCACCAAGGTGAGTGAGAATTAGAGCACAGCCTCAGGTTGGACTCGGCCCAACTACTGCTAATACCCAAATTAGCAATAATCATTTGCTTTCAAACAGCTGGAGAAGAGCTAAAAATTTTTGAATTATTCTCATTTTAGTCCATATGAAATATATATATTAGATTCAAAAGAAATATATATATATATATATATATATATATATATATATATATATTAGATTCAAAAAATGGAGTGATTTAACTGCAAAGGAAATTAGCCCCAGAGTGGCTGTGACTTGCTTAGAATTACACAGCCACCAAGGCAGAGACACTGCACTGTCAGCAGTGCTGGTGACCTAACAAGCATGAGTAGCAATCCCTAGGTTCTCAACTGGGGGGGATTTTGCCCTGCCATTAGGACATTTTACAATTTCTAGAAGCACTTTTGTTTGTCCAGCTGCAGGAGGGGAGACGGGGGAGTGTTACTGGCATCTGGTAGGAAGTGGCCAGGCATGCTACTGAGCATCCAGTAATACACAGGACAGTCCCACACAACAAGAAATGATCAGATCCTAAGTTTCAATGGTACAAGGCTGAGAAACTTTATTCTAGACCATAAAGGAGGAACATCAAAAGCTATTTTTTGAAGAGGTGGAAAGGGCAGTGGGATGTGATAAATGAACCTATAAAAGTCTTAATCTTTCCCAGTCCCTTGATCTCTGATACATGACTTTTTATTATTCTACATTTAGCAAGTGTGTAAATAAAATTAATGGAAGATAATACATATTTTGGGGACAATCAGGCAAGAGAATTTTAAGAAGGACATGGACTCTGAAGTCAGACTCCTTAGCTTGAAATTCTGTCTCTACCTTTTGCTAACTTGGGTGAGTTACTTAATATTACTCATCTCAGAGCTTTTCCACAGAATTTTCAGCTGTAAAATGAGGGTAATCATAGTAACTACCTCATGGGAAGATTGAATGACCTACCACATGCCAGTGCCTGGCACATACATAGCATTTAGTAAATGTTAGCTACGACCACTGTCTAATTTCATCTTCCTTACTCTCCCCAAGAGGGAAGAACTGGTGTCCTAGTTTTACAGATCAGATAAGGGAACTGAAGTTCAAGGACTGTTTGTGGCTTTGGCAGCAGTAGCAGCAGCAACCTCAGAATAGACTGGGGGTGTGGTAGGGAGTAGGCACATCTCAACATCCCCTCTCCACCATGTCCCCATGGCGCTCTCTCTCTCTCTCTCTCTCTCTCTCTCTCTCTCTCTCTCTCTCTTCTCATTCACACATGTACACACCAGTAGAAGTCTCTGATTACAACATGAAAACTCTCTCCGGGATATGCTGTTTACAGTTTGTTTGTTTTTTTGTTCATGGTTTAATAACAATAACAACAACAAAAACCTGTGACACTATATTGTTTCAGAACAAATAAAAATTTTACTTTTCTTTCATAAATTATGTCGCTTATGCCATGCACTAGTAGTATTCCATGCTCTATCAAGTTTTGCATAATAATGCTTCCCCACAATTAAGTGGCTAATTACAAATGGAAATAGGTGAAGTAATCTAGGATACATTCCCTTAAGCAAGTGATCAAAGTTAACAGACCAATATTGGGACAAACACCATTTGCCTCCTAATATCCTGCATTGAAGACAAGTTGTCTCTTAAATTATATTCCTGCCAAACAAAGCATAAAACATCAGGCAAACTGAAATTGACCTATGCTCTTCAAAAATATCAAGATCATAAAAACAAAGAATGAAAGAGGCATTATTTCAATAAAAAAACTAAACAGGCCTGGCAACTGAATATGATATGTGAGCCTGGACTGGATCCTGGACCAGAAGGAACAATAGCTATAAAAGACTTTATTAAAAGAATTGCTGCAATATAATATAGACTTGCATTACATATGGCATTATATTAATGTTAAATTTCTTTTATTTTAAATATATTTTATTGATTTCAGAGAGGAAGGGAGAGGAAGAGAGAAATAGAAACATCAATGATGAGAGAGAATAATTGATCAGCTGCCTCCTACAACGTCCCCCAAATTGGGGATGGAGCCCGCAACCCAGGCATGTGCCCTGACCTGGAATCGGACTGAGAATCTAATGGTGACACTTCTGGTTTGTGGGTCGACACTCAATCACTTAGCCACATCAGCCAGGCATTAAATTTCTTATGTTGGTCTTTTTAGTATAGTTAAGCAAGTTCAAATGGTTAAAAAAAAAAAATGTTTCTCCAGGTTACTGGGATGTTTTGCAGTGTTTTAAGGGAGCCGCATAACCTGGTTGTAATCTACAGGAAAGTCATTTTCATGCTAAGCTTCAGAGACATTGAGTAAATTACCTAAGGTCAGTGACATGTCATCTCATGCAGGGATTAAATGTTAAAATCAGTGCATATCTTGTAATGTCAAAAACACGATTAAGGGGGGGCCTCACCTTTCATTAAGACAGTAGAGAGCTGACTTTCAGTGAGTCCAGCTCAGCCAGTGTTCCTCCAGCCCGGAGCTGTTGGTTGTTTCTTTCACAGAACTCCAGATGGGGAAGTGTAAGGACCACACTTTAATTAAGAAAAAATAGTTGCAGACCATTTACATACTAGGACACTTGCATCATAAAAAGGCTTTGTGATTGTCTAATATTCACCTGTGTAGTAGTGCTCCTAAAATATTCATTATTTGGGTTCATTTGTGGTAGAAAGCTATGCTGATGTGACTTGTAACTTTGGGGAGAAATATGACTTGAAAGAAATCCAGTAGTCTGTGCAAACTGTCCTATACTCGCAGAATTGGAAACTGTAAATATATTCCTTGTGGATGGCCTGTTTTAGTCTGATGTAGGGTAGGAAGAAATTTTCCTCTACCCTCCTGGTATAATGAAATGGATATGAGAAAGAGATTAGCAAGATAAAATGACCCAATTAATTACATACATACATGAGTGAGTCAGAAACCCCCATACTGACAAGTTCAAAGACAGAAAGGGAAAATTAGGTAAATATGACATTCTGAGCTCAGGATCACTTTAGGGCTATAGAGGGGAGGAAGGTCATTGCAGGACCATAAGAAGAGTAAATGTTCAGTAATTAGAAGTTTGCCCTTACCTATAGATAGGCCATAAAAAGTTATATTTGGTGATAATTCTTATTATGGGCGTGGTCCCTAATTTAAATTCTTTAAGGGAGAAGTGAAAGTTCCTCGTGAGCCTGGAGGGTCTTGATTGCCTTCAGCTCAAAATAATTCACATGACAAAATAACACCTTTGGGGGAGAACTGTTCCGAACTCTTACACCTTTAATCCTTGGCCTCCCTTGGCTTGTAGCCGCATCACTCCAATCGCTGCCTCTGTCATCATATGGAATTCTCCCTGTGTATTTTTCTCTGCCTAAAAAAGTTTCCTCTTTTCTAGGGACACCAGTCTCATCAGGTTAGGACCCACCCTAATGACCTCGTCTTAAATTGATTTCATCTGCCAAGACCCTATTTCCAAATAAGTAACATTCACACGTAGTGCAAATTAGAACATCGGTGTATGTTTTTTGAAGGAGACACAATTCAACTGATAACAGATTGTTCATCATAATACCATTAACTATCCTCACTGGTACAGGCCCCTCCACACCGCCTGTCTGAAAATGTAAACTACTATAGAGCTGAGCAGTTTTCTCTTTTTACACTATATAATCTCACAGGATGGTGGAAATCCTGTTATATTCATCAACTACCCGAATGTCTCAGGTATGTGGGCTTAAGCATCCAGACATCTAAAATATCTAGAGTCATATGCATTAATTCTATTTTTTGGTCACTATGCAGTCCTAATCTATTTCATTTTGTAATACTTATAAGGACTCAAAGTCATATGAGTTCTAGGAAAACTAATATATGTATGAAACAAAATTATGACTGGGACCTTTTCATGCAGCTTCTGCCACCCACCTGTTTATTAAAAAAGTAATGCATATTTATTGCAATGGATCAAAGAATATAGAAGCATATCGTAAAGTAATTACTAATACCTTCCTCCCATCTTCAATCCCATGCCCATAGGTAACCAACATATTCCTTCCACATCTTTCCAATGCTCATAAATAAACACAGACAAGCATGCACAACTATATAGGATTTTTCCCCATTTTTATCAATAAAAAGATTTTCCATATATTAATTTGTAACTTGCTTTTTTCACTTAATATGTCATACATACCTTTTAAGGTTCATATGTATAGATTTAATACATTCCTTTTATTTTATATTTTAATACATTCTTTTTAATATTAATGTATTAGTTCCTAGTATTGCTAACGCATAAGTTATTCAACCATTCTTCCTAAGCAGAATATTCAGGTCTTCTCAGATGTATCTTGCAACAAACATTCTTGTCCTTACCTACAATTACCATTGTCAAATAAATTACTAAAAGTTGGATTCCTGGATATGCATTTTAAATTTTTAAAAGATTACAACAATTCACATTTCTACCAATAATGTGCCTTCTCCCCACACCCTCACCAGCACTAGAATTATCAATATCCATTTTTAAAATATGTTTTTATTGATTCAGAGAGGAAGGGAGAGGGAGAGAGAGATATCAGTAGCAACATCAATGATGAGAGAGAATCATTGATCGGCTGCCTCCTGCACACCCAACAAAGGGATCAAGCCCGCAACCCGGGCATGTGCCCTTGACCAGAATCGAACCTGGGACCCTTCAGTCCACAGGCTGACACTCTATCCACTGAGCCAAAGTGGCCAGGGCTCAATATCCATTTTTTAGTAAATGTTCCTGTATTTTATTTTTTATTAGAGTCATTGATACTTGCTTATAGAAGTCACATCACAAACCACATCTAAGACTCCTGAATAAATCTTTAACATGTATTTCTAGACAAAGCCTTGAGACTCTTTTTGAGTTCATGTACACCCATTAGAGGTCTCCATTCTCTCTAGTGAGAGAGCCAAGTGTTCTCTCTCATCTATTCCAAAACATCTTCTAATCACAGGACCTTTTTTGCCCCCAAAAGTCAACTCTGGTTCTGAGCTAATGTTGCCCAGTTGGCTAAAGAAAGCCTCAATTCAAATAACCACCTATTAGAATGAAGTCCCAGAAAATTACTGGAACCCTTTAAAGGTTTCGTGCTTTTTAGTTTATCAAACTAAGTAGTTTCAAAATACCCCACAACAAAAAAAAAATCATATTTTTTCTGTTTTATTACACTTATATTAATTAATACCATCTCTTGTTTCAAAAGGTCTAACAGAATTTTCTAAAAAAAACTGCTGATATTGATATAAATCCTCATAAAAAGTTGAGAAACATTCCTGTTGCTCTTCAGAAAAATAAAATGGCCATAAATTTTAAAATTATTTTTATGGCTTTTTACTTGTTTTATTCAGCAATATAACCATTCCATGGTATATTTCCTGTTGGAATGAAAAAGATCTTAGTAATGAGTTACAGTTTAAATTTTTAAACTAAGATTTCCAAACTTCCTAAACCATTCTAATCTGAAACAGATTAATTAAATATTTGTTTGTATTACTTAAATCAAATATAAAACAGATATATAAATACACATATTTGATATGCCAATTGAAAAATTTTTTAATCTTAGAAAAGTATCAGGCTAAAAGGGAATTATGAGGTACCTCAAAGCTAAATGAGATATTTAAGAATGTAAGTGAGCTTACTTGATTTTTTTCTTATCTGACCATAAATTCAATGTAATTTGACAAAGTAACAGAGAAATCTATAATTATTTTCCAAATAACAGGTTCTAGAAAATCTAATAAAACCTAATTTAAAATTTAAATTTGCATATTAATTTGGACTTCAGATTTCAAAGCTTGTAAATACGTTGTAGAAAAGGAAGGACTTATTTTCTTTAATTTACAAATGCCTACAAGGCCATGAAAGCTATGAACAAACTGAAGAGAGATGTTTC
Organism: Cnephaeus nilssonii; assembly: GCF_951640355.1. Lineage (NCBI taxonomy): Eukaryota > Metazoa > Chordata > Mammalia > Chiroptera > Vespertilionidae > Cnephaeus > Cnephaeus nilssonii. The sequence continues at coordinate 25,004,814 of NC_137087.1, forward strand.
AACATGGGTTTGACTAATATTTACCAAGCTACTAATTTTCAGGATATCCTCTGGTCTTTTCGCCAGTAATAGAATATACTAGAAATATTAAAGGAGCTAGACTTTATAAAGGTATATGATGGCATCAAGCAGGACTAAAGGATTTCATTGTTTAGTTTTTCTTTAAGAATATAGAGCTCAAGAATAGTAAATAACCATTCCCTTATTTGTGAAGTCCTTCTAAGCAGACATAGTTTGTTTTTACAATAATGTGATCTTTCCAAATGATTTGATTTGTCCTGAAATATATAGATACAGTACTTAAGGGGGGAAATGTATTTTCTCCACTCAGCTATTGATTTCCCCTGTGCTTTAGGGCAAAGATTTGAGTGCCCACTTTCCTCACTTGCCTTATGGAAAAGGTAAATGTGATGGTTCAATGAATAACTGAACACTGATTAGAATCCAGGTACAGCGGAATTGATTAAGCTTTTAAAACTACATGGCTTCCTTAAAAATGAATAGTGAATTTATTCAAAAGCTAGTTAGGGTTGGTGACAGAAATAGCACCCAACAAGTAAGTTTAGTCCCATAGCACACTCCATTACCAAGGTGTGCAGCTAAAGCTTAAAAAAGAAAGAAAAGAAAAAAGAAGGAATAAACATTTATGGCCGGCTCTCAGCTCTCAGTCCTTGTGAATCAGCCTATCCTCATGGTTGACTCCCATCCAGGGAGCAGTTTGCAGCCTGACATGATCAGTCCACAGCCTGCAGAGAAGCAAACATCTCTCACAGGAACACGAGCAAAGAAAGCTCCTTTCCCAGAATTCTCAGCCAACATTTTCTTGCAGCTATTTGACCTGAATTGAGTCTTTTACCCGTCACTATGGCTGGGAGGGGGGCACACCCAATGGCTTATGCCAGCCAGTCCCTGGAATTAGCTGTATAGGCAATTCTATCTAAACTGAAAATCTACCAATTTATGACCAAACGATCATTTCTGAGCTCAATACAAAATTAAATAAATATAGTCTACTGCCAATTTGAAAATGTATTTATATATATTTCTAATCCTCACTCTGGCATTTGAATATACTTCTTCTCTAAAATTAACACCCTATTCGGTTAATTCTCAGCTTTCCTATTTCTGAACTTTATTTTACCTCAGATAGGCTTTCATGAAAGGCAGAATTTCTAAGATGAAAAGATGGTGCTGTGGTCTGAATGTGTTCCTCCCCCCAGAAGCATGTGTTGAAATCCTAACCCCCAAAGGTAATGGTATGAGGAGGCAGAGCATAAGGAAGGTGATTAGGTCATGAGGTCAGAGCCATCATTAATGGGATTAGTGCTCTCATAAGAGATTCCAGCGATCCCTAGCCCCTTCTACCACTGGAGGACACAGGGAGGAAGCACAGTTATGAACCAGGAAGAGGTGTCTGACCAGAACACAACGAGGCTGGAGTCTCGATCTTGGCCTTCCCAGCCTCAAAACTGTGAGATATAAATTTCTATTATTTATAAACTACCCAGTATCTGGTATTTTGATATAGCAGCCCTAAAGGACTAAGACAGATGGTATTAATACACTTTGCAAATAAAATAACATAAAATTCACCAAGGACCCTAAGTTAGAGTTTGGACACACACACACACACACACACACACACACACACACACACACACAAAACATGTTTTATTGAAAACAAAAATTTACATTTTCATTTTGCAGGATTTAACATCTTATCACTGATCATATGTTCATATGTCTGTGTGCCCACCTAAGAGAAACTGGGCCCCCAATCATTTAAATGAAATACATTATCTCAATTCTCTAGTTCCTTTCAATTTTGTTTTTGTGAGACTTTGTGTTTGGAGAAATAGTGAATTTAAAGGATCTCAGTAGTTGGTGCAACAATTTTTTTTTATTCTCCCAAACCTGATGCTGCTTCTTAGAAAGTGATTGGCCACCACCTGCCATCTGCCACCAGGCCCTCAACAGCTGCATTGTGCAATGTTACAAAGCAGCAAAGACAGGTTTATGCAGCACACAATTGACTACCATAATGGGAGCATGTGGTCCAGTTGTACGTCCATTAAGAAACTCAAACATTTACAATCATGTTAGACTTATTGTCTATCCTGCTCATGCCCCCTCCTTCCTAGCACAGCTCTGCTACGACTTACTGCCCAGCCCAGGAAGCCTGGCCTTTCTTTACCCTGCGGCTTCATCCCTCCAGCATCCTTCCTCATCAGGATGGCACTGTTGTGCTGCAAGGGTACGCTGAAGCCTAAGGTGAGAAACATACCTTTGTGACCTCTCAAAGGTCACAAAGGTATGTTGGGTAGGTTAGGTGGGGCCTCTCCCAAGTCCCTAGGACACTTCCACAGGGTGGCAAACTCCAGTCGTATTTCTCTGGTGCTTATATTTACCAATAAAAAAAAATGTTGGTTGTACACAGCCTAGAGTAAGTAGCAATGCAAAAGCCAGGGTGGGCCCACCTAGTATCTTGTTTGTCCTCATTTTCATCACCTACTCATTTAACATATGCGCGAAAAGTTAATCATTTCCAGCCTGTGGCTTTTAGGCTGCAGCAAAGGCTGACAGTGGGAGAGTCTTGAAAGCTGTGTGTCCAGTATACATTTAGTGGGTCAAAACAAGTTTCTTAGCATCTGTTGGCTTTTAAGGCTCTTAGCAAACCGTCCCTCTTCTTCCCAGGAGATTTAAGATTATTTGGATTTTTCATGGTCTTTTAGCCACTATTCAACAAGTACAATAAAGCACCACATCCATTTATTTTAATAGTAATAAAAAGCACGGATTGTGTGCTTCGTGAGACTTGAATCCCAAACAGAAATGTTGTATAGAAATTCAGTACTCATAAAACTGATTCCAACATATTGATTTTATATGAACTTCAAAGGGCATAAACAAATGCAAAGTGGAATTTTTAAAGACGATACCCTCAAGGTGGTATGAATCAATTCCCAAAGATTTAGAAGAGGCTTGCTGTTTTTGTTTTGCTTACTTAGTTTTGTTTTGCAGCATTCTGGGAAGAAAACAAGCTTCTCCAAAGCAGGACCTGTTTTTACCCCATTCCAGGGACCCCATCTGTGAGAGGAACTGGATTTGAAAGGGTCACGGGAAGGAAGAGTGTCTTACTAGTCACAGCGTAAGTCTCTGTTCCTTTAGGCCAGATTTTTTTCTTATCCTAAAAGAGCAGCAGCAGCAATAACAATGTCAGTAATTAATAGCTAAGATTTTTTAGCATTAAGGTTCATGCTAGGCATCATGCCAGCGTATATATCACTTTTATGTATACCTTCTATCTTAAATCACATCACAGCCCTATGATGCAGTTACTTCCACTATCCTCACTTTTATAGGGGAAGTGATTCAGGCATGGAGAGGTTAAATCACTTCCTAAAGTTCACAGGCCAGTGAATGGCAGAGCTGGAATTTAAATCCAAGCCCCTCCCATCACTCTCACACCTGGGTCAGAGTTCATTTTCTTTTATTGGCAATTAACATCTGACACTAATATTATTTCAGCTTTCCCTGATGGTAAAGTTAGCATCAGTATTATCTCCTGATATGTAAAGACTTTCTTTGGAAAGCAAAAGTTTTTATTGGCAGATCTCACTACTTCAATTTCCCCAATGTGTATTGTTTTAAAAATTCCCCAGACTATCAGAAAAAAAAAGGCTATAGGTTAGCACTTTCTGTCCTATTGAGTATATTATAATGGCAAGAGTGTTTGAAAACATTATTTAGGCTTTCTTCCTTTTTTTAATCTAAGGACCATTTAAAATCATCCTATCTAATAAAAGGCCAGAGGTCATAAATGTTATGACCAGAACGACCGCTCAACCAGTCGCCATGAAGTGGCATTGACCACCTCTCAGTCCCTACCCTCCCCAGCCTACGATCACCGGTGGGACAGGACTGGGGACTGGCGAGCAGGCTGATCAGCCTCTTGGTCCCTCCCCCCCCCCCCCCCCCCCCCCCCGCCGGAAGCTCCGATGGATCAGCAATGGTGAACGGGGGAATCAGGGTAGGTGGCGGGAGGACCAGGCTGGCTGTCAGACTGTTGGGATCACCAGCTCATCCCCGGCTGCTCGGGGGCTCAGGCCTACGGGAAAGCGGGAGCTGGCGACTTCACCTCCATTCGCATGCACCGGCCTGCACTGATGGAATGTGTTACCTGCTGGAGGCCGCTCACACTGAGGCGGATAGGTCACAGGCACGCCCCGCAGCTTCCATCAGAGCCTCAAGCCCCAGCAGCAGCAGCAGCGGCAGCAGTGACTCTGGCAGCGGTGGCGCCTGTGTGAGCGGCCCCGAGCGGGCAGCGCGTTCCATCAGCAGCCAGCCCGGTGCACGCGCATGGAGGTGAAGTCACCAGCGCCTGCTTTCCTGTCGGCCTGAGCCCCCAAGTAGCCAGGGATGACCTGGTGATCCCAATGGCCTGACAGCCTGGCGGCAGAGGCAGCTTTCAGCCTGGGGACTGGCGAATGGGCAGAAGAAGGCCCTGATCGCAGGAGGCTAGGCCTAGGGACCCTACCCACATGATTTCGTGCGCTGGGCTTCTAGTCTATATATATATAAAAGGCTAATATACAAAGAGTACCCTCAGGAGTTCGACTGGGAGACCAGGAGTTCGATCGCTCGCTATGACGTGCGCTGACCACCACGGGGTGGCGCGGAACGAAAGAAGGCCCTGGCTGGCCCTGATCACCGGCCAGGCATGGGAACCCTATCCGTGCACGAATTTCATGCACCAGGCCTCTAGTTTCTAAGTAAGAACAAATTGATACTGAGCTTGTCTTTCTATTCATAATTAACACTACCCATAGTTCTTGATAGCAAAATTTTATTCTCTCAGAGGAATGAAAAAGGGACAAACTGCTCATTTCCTGTTCCCAGAGATGGATTCTGAAACTTTATTTCAAAGTAAAAGATTATCAAGTGGTGGGGAGGGTATAGTGGTCACAGGCAATGTCTACTTAGAAATAAGCCATAATGGAAGCTTACTTTAAGCCCCTCCCTTTCTTTTACAACTGACAACTTTGAGTGAGGCATTTTAGGTATGCAGATGTGTATTTTGTCCACAGATAGGAAGTAGGAGTATCTTTGGTAGAATTGCAATTTACTGAGCCTTTATCCCCCAAAATATAGATAGACTAATGTCCCACATATTTAAGACTTTAAGAATGAGTGATTCAGGTTTTAAAGAATGCATTGCCAAACACTGAGGACACCCTACCTTACAGGTGAAGATGAGTGAGTTTCTAATGCATCCCACGTAAAGAGGAACCTGAATTCCAAGAATCAGTGTGAGGCATGATCAAAGGGTCTCCTACCTGAGGGAGATAAGTGAGACCACCTTTCTCCTAACCCAGGGTTTAGGAGATAAATGGCTAACAGAGAAATCTTGTGAAGGAACCTGCACTGTCCAAATGGCTTGCCCTCCGTGGAAAGGGAATGTACTGTGGACCATCCTGTTTGTGACAACAATCTAAAGCTGGCTGGAGGAGTAGCCATAAAAGGAGAAGCAAGAATATGGTATCCTCCTCTTTTTTAGATCTGGGAGGCTTCTCCTTCTACTGGCTCTTAAAGGGAAAAACAATAATTCATTACCTTTTGCACTCGGATGTCGAGTGTGACTCGACACGGTTAGCATTAGAATAAAGGAATCGAGAAAAAAGCAAGCGAGTGCAAAGGATTAAGAATTAATAGTATAAAGTGTTAAACTATTTAAACACTAGCATTTGTTAGGACTTAGTATTTATAGTTACTGTACTATGTGCTTTCCATAGCAACCTCATGAGGTAGATATTATCATTATCCCCATTTTACAGATGGAGAAAGTGAGGCTAATGTGCATTAATGAATGTGCCCAAGATCACACAGCCAAGAAGTAATGGAAGCAGTTTGACTCCAGAGCATGAGCTTATTCTCACTATACTGTACTGTCTTATTCTTCACAAAGCATTTTTCAACCTAGAAAATGTGTTTGATCCTCATATGAGGCCTATTAGGTAAATAGAAAATGTGTGGTCATTCTCCATTTTTCATAAAAGGACACTGATGCTCAGAAAAGTTATGTTATTTATCTTGACTTGCCTATTGAATTATTGGCTGAAAAGGGACTAGAAACCTATTCTCTTGACTTCTGGTTCTATGTTTTTCCCACCTCCTCACAACTAAATGCAGCAACATTAATTAGGTACTTCTCTAAAAGTCACTCTGTGGGTTTATATAAAGAAAAGCTGAACAAAGAAAGCATGGTCCTGAACCACAAGAAACTTACTCTCTATCATCTCTAATTTTTTCAACAACTGTTTCCTGGCAATCTAATATATGCCCAACACGGTTCTAGATGCTCAAAGCTCAGAGCGTAGGGAGGAGGTAAGTGTGAGTACAAGTTCCATACTATGGGGTAAGGATTATATGATGACAGAAGTTCTTTACTCTGCCTTTCTGGTGTAGGGTGATGAGTGTATCTTCACAAAAGTGGTAACCCATGAGGCACATTTAGCTAGGTAAATAGGAATTTCCCAGTGGAGCAAGACAAGACATCCTAGAATGCAAATTGCATCTGTGAAGGCCCAGAAGAAGGCAAGAGCAAGCGCAGCTCATTTGGAGAGGGATCAGTCCTAGTGACGCATCACGTGCTTAGAACCAAGCGGGGAGAGGGAGGTGGCTCTGGGGAAGGTGGACAGAGGCCATGACATGAAGATCCTGCATTAATCTGTTAGGAAGGTCAGTGAGGAGTAGCTTGTTGCCAAGAAAAAAAAATGCAAGTGCCAGGAAGGATGAGGTGTTTGGGGATTGCAGGAAAGACACCTTTCTAATCTTAAGAGCCACCTTTCATTCCCAAAATAAAAAGTTGCTATTTTTTTTTTCAATTGTCACAAAGCAAATCATGTCACTCGGACGGGACCAGAATCCTCTGACCAATGAATGTGTGAATGTGTCTGGGTCATCAGGATTACCATATCCACATTTTCCAGTAATATCCAGAAATGATGAGTAAATGAGTGTTCTCTATTCTAATTGCTACAAATGCCTTACCTGCCCTCATTTTCTGCCTCAGAAAAGCAATTAGAAACCTAGTTATTTTCCTGGCCCCTTTGTATGATATGGATATGAAGGAATCAGGATTATGTGTGTGATATACATGCAAGCATATTTATGGGGGTAGGGGAGGGGGGACGGCAGTTAAAAGTTCTGGCCTAAAAATTCCACTGGCCACAGAGTTTTCTAGAATTTTTCTGCACACTTCAGCAGTTAATTACACAAAGACTAATTAGGCATGTTGAATATACCAAAACGTTGCACTTACAGAGAAAAGGGTATTGCAACCTAACACTTATACATAATGATTGGTTGAGAGTGGGAGGGAACCTCCTAGTGAAGAAATCTTATTTGACAGTAGAGAAATTAGACCTATTTCTAGAATATGAACTAACCCGGAGAGGCGACCCTATTTCCTGATTAGGGTTTTCCATTGTCAATCTTCCACTGTGACCTTGTGGACAATAAATGATTTTTGTTCCAAGAAGAACAAGTAGGTGGCTGATTTAGAGGCTGTTGGACTGGTTCAATTTTCACAAGTGATTTATTGTGGATCTTTTGGAATTGCTCTTTTAATAAGTTTTGCCTTGTTTTTCAGGAAAAACAATGATAACTAGGATTTCTGGTCCTCTGACCAAGTGGTTGCAAGTAATCAAAGGACAAGCAACACCAGCTTTCCCTGTCCCATTTGTGCCTAGAAAAAGGAAAGAAAAAAGTTTCAGATCCTGCTGAACTCTCACAAGGACACGGAGCTGCAGTGCTGTTTGTTCCTGCTGAAGGTCAGTCTGCAACAAGCCTGGCACCCAGGAAGCAATTCAATTCTGTTTAGGGATTGTGTCTGGTAATTACATTCTCCTTAAATCTATGCCTGAGCTGTAAATCAAGAACACCATTCAGCAGCCGCCCTCTGATCCTTCTTAAGGGGCAACTTCAAAAATGTTCAAGAACCTTATAGGTGCAGGCAATCCTATCTAATAAAGAGGGAATATGCAAATTGACCTCAAGGCACACCCTCTGTCCCGGCCCAGGCCTGGGGACCTCAGGCCATGCCCCCGCCCCAGCACCAGGTCAGGGGACCTGAGGCTGCTCCCCCTCCTGGTGGGGCTTGATGGAGGACCTCAGGCCGCGCTCCCGGGCCCGGGCCAGGGGACCTCAAGGCACGCCCCCCAGCCCGGGCCAGGTGACCTGAGGCCGTGCCCCCCACCCAGTGGGGCTTGACGGGGGTGGGGCTGGCCGGGTCTGGATCTAGCCCAATGGGGGTGGGGCTGGCCAGGTCTGGGTCTCACACGATTTCGAGGCACACATGGGTGGGCGGGGACTTGATTCTGGTTCCTGTAGCGTGCCCCAGACTCTGACAGGAGGAAGATTTTCATATACATTTTACTAATTTCCTTTCATCTCTGACACTTCTATTATAGAGAAAGGGCAAAAAGCAATATTAAAATATTTCCTCTAATTAATTCCCTTTTAATGTGCACAAATTTCGTGCATTGGGTCACTAGTTCTTTGATATTTAGGAGAATTGCAATTAAAAGTAATTAGATTTAATTATGTAGAAATAAAGATTCATCCTTTAAAAACATTAAGTCAAGTCATTCATAGTATGTACTTTGTCATCCATGAGTGGACTTGTGAATATGAACAAAACAGGTGTCTGTATCAAATGTAACCCCCCCCCCCCCTTCCCCAAGATTGCTTTTTACTATCTCTATAAAAAAAAAAACACCAAGTGGTTTTTGGAGATAAATAAACACATTTTAAAAAATGTTTGCCTCAGTGATTGAAAATTAATAAGTAAATTTTATTTCAACATATCTAAATTCTTAACAAGTGTTGAAACATACTGGGAGAAGATATATTTAAATTTTACAGAAAAGAATAAAATCAAGTGTACATTCTCAGTAAACTTTGCTCTTTCAGAGTATATTTTCCCTTGGTACTAAAACTCCCAACGTAACACCCCGGACCAAGGATAGCAAATGCCTTCATGCATAATACCTCTCCCCACTCTATCACTCATGCAGATATTGTTGGTCAGTCATAGTACTCTTTTATGGTAAGTGTGGACATTTATTTTAATTCCTTCTCAAACAGGATTTCAGACTGTCACTATCAAGTCACTGAGGCTAGAACTTGTGATATAACAAATGTTCCTTTCTGTACTAGGCCCTTCATGAACTTTACCCATTTTCTCTACGCAAGTGAATGTATATATCACAAATTGTGGAGACTAAAGAGTATTAATTTTAAAGGTAAAATAGAACTTCAGAATGAGCAGCAGAACTTCTTAGGTTGTCTATATGTAATTCATTTTGTTCCATCTCGTACCAGCCCTTTATTTCATTAGCCACTTATGTCTTTATCCATCCTTTTGGCTTCTCTTCACCCCACATTCCTTTTCAGTAATTATTTACAGAAAGATTAGAATTCCAAGTTCTGGCATTCCTTAGAAGTATATGAGTGACTCTGAAGTAAAACTGAGCAAATAAGAGAAATCAGAAAAATACCACTATTCTGTAGTTCATATTTTGCAATAATTTACTGGATAAAATTTAAAATGAAAAGTATTTCACATTTTCTTAGCATAAAAACTTAGCTAGAGCCTTTTGTATACTTATTAAAGTTGATAATGTTGCCATGTGATATAGTGACTTGCATTTGTGTGCCAAAATATCCTAAGATGACAAAACTGCTTCTAGTTGAACTGCAGTTATATGAAAAGTTGAATTCAAACATAGGGCATCTCCAGGTAATGGAAAGGAGAGTAGCACTTCACTGATGCCTTTTATGTACTATATAGGGTGTCCCCAAAAATGTACACACACTCTGAATAATTATAAAGGCAGTGCTTACTTAAAATACATTTCATTTTCAATATTGAGCTACCAGCTGTTAAAGTGTGTATACATTTTGGGGGGACACCCTGTATTGATTATCTGGTGAAAACATCAAAATGCCTTCATCTTGAAAATCTTAAGAAGGAAGTTTTAATTCTTAGAGTTTGTATAAGAAGAGAAGGTTGATCTTTCCACAAGGGATTCAAAAATTCTATGTGTGTTCTCCTGATTGCATTGCATGATGCATGAGAAATACAATTTTGGCCAAAAGAAGAAATTAATCTCTGAAGAATTTCTAGGATATAACCAATTTGGAAGTTGGCTTTGTTTTATTGTGTTTTTTTTTCTAATAATGATGGAGTACCAAGGGCATTTGTTAGGAAGCTTCATCTTCTTCATCTGAAATGTTCTGTTTGTCTGGTTTTATAAAACTGGTATATTTTTCATCCAAAATAGCTCAAAAGAATTTGTGCCTCTTTCTAAAGAGATTAGATGAAAAATTTCTTTAAACCATTTTATTTCTTAAAAGTGTGTTTAAATTATTTAAAGTTAAAGTAAACTATTTTTGCACTTAAAAAAATAATTCCTTTAAGCATAACCAATGGGACGCAAGACACTGTGGGGGTGGGGGGAGGGGGAGAGCATATGCCGGGGGTAGGGGAGGCTGGGGGAAGGTCAATGGGGAAAAAAAAGAGACATATGTACTACTATTTGTAATACTTTAAATAAAATAACATTTTTTAAAAATAATAAAATAATTCCTTTGAGGCCCAATAAGCAATTATTCCCATGAAGCAATTATTCTTGAGTAGAGACAAGAACACTATTGATACAAATATACTTTTGCCTTCAGACTGTAGGCCAGGAATGGTGAATGAGAATAAGCTGTCAGTCCTCAAAATAAGGAGAAATGCTGAACTGGTGACTTAAAATTTTTCCCTGAAACAATTTGAGACAAGGTTAAGCCCTTTTGTTGGAACTGGGTCTCGAACTGAAAGATCAAATCAAATAAATAATCTTTGCTAAAAGTTAAACTGCTGATATGATTAGGTGGTTGGCACTTTTATTTATCCCCTTGGATTCAGTAATCAATAAATATTTAATGAGTATAGGGGGAAAGAGCTAAGATAAAAGGGATATTGTTCTCAAAGGATTTGGAATCTTCTAGTAAACACCATTTCTATAACTCTATCAAGATAAGTCTCAGAATGCCTATTTTGGATAGTTTTAAAGCCCGGGAAAATAAGAAAACATAACATCTACTTGCCAGGAAGAGATGTATATACATCTCAAAAATTATTGTCTAATAGAAAATACTTTTAAAATAAATTTAATATGCAATGCTTTTGTTTTAACCATTGAATAAAATTAGATAACATTTAATTTTACTACTGCAAATACTGCTTTTTCCTAAGGCAGAAAATCAAAACCATTGAGTTTCTTTCCCAGATATAGTAGCCCTAATTTTTTTCTTTGTTTGTAGTCTATATTAAGAATGCAGCACAAATAAATGGGAAGACATAATGAATAGGGAGACAATATATTTAAGATGTCAATAATACCCAAACTAACCTATAGATTTAATGCAATCCCTATAAAATCCCAATCGAGTTTTTGAAAGAAATAGAAAAATTCATCCTAAAATTCATATGAAATCTCAAGGGATCCCAAATAATAAAAACAACATTGAAAAGAAGAATAAAAGTGTAGGCATAACACTTCCTCATTCAAAAACTTATTACAAAGCTACAGCATTCAAAACAATGTGATACTTCCACAAAGACAGACATATAAACCAATGGAACAGAATAAAGATCCCAGAAATAAACCCTCACATATATGGTCAAATGATCGTCAACAAGGGTATCAAGATCACTCAATGAGGATCTTCAACAAATGGTTCTTGGAAAACAAAATATACACATGCAAAAAAATAAAGTTGAATCCTTACCTTATATACCATATACAAAAAATAACTCTGAATGGATAATAGACCTAAATATAAATTAGGTAGTTGGCACTTATTACCTAATCTAAATTTCTTCTAAAATGCTTAAAAGAAAACAGAGGGGAACAGCTTCATGACATTTGACTTGGCAATGATTTATTGGGTATGACACTAAAAGGATAGGCAACAAAAAAAATAGATAAATTGGATTACATCAAAATTAAAAACTTACATGTAACAAAAAACAGAATCAACGTAGTGAAAAAAGGCAACTTATAAAATGAGAGAAAATATTTGCAAATGACATACCTGACAAGGGGTTAATATCTAAATTATATAAAGAACTTCTACAATGCAACAACAACAAAAAACAAAGCTGAAAAATGGGCAAAGAACCTAACTAGACATTTCTCAAAAAAAAAAAAAAAAGGCCAACAAAAAACATATGAAAAGAGGCTCAACATCACTAATCATTAGAGAATTGCAAACCAAAACCATAATGAGATACCACCTCACACACACTAGGGTGGCTGCTATAGAAAGAGGTAGGGAAAGAGGAAAAAAAAACACAAAGAAACAAATGAAGAGAGAGTGGGGAGAGGAGGGAGGAAGAAGAGGAGAGGAGAAGAGAGAAAAGAAATTAACAAGTGATGGTAAAAATATGGAGAAATTAGAACCCTTGATGGGAAGGTAAAATGGTACAGAGCTGCTATGAAAAACAGTATGGGAATTCCTCAAAAAAAAATAAAAAATAGAACTACCATATGATCTAACAATCTCACTTCTGGGCATATATCCATAAAAACTGAAAGCAGGATTTCAAAGATATATGTGTATACCCATTATTCACAATAGCCAAAAAGCAAAAGCAACTTAAGTGTTCATCAATCAATGAATGGATAAACAAAAAGTGATATATACATATAATGGCATATTATTTAGTCTTCAAAAGAAAAGAAATTCTGACACATGCTGCAACATGGATAAACCTTGAAGACATTATGCTAAATGAAATAAGCCGGTCACAGGACAGATACTATACATGATTCCACCTATATAAGACTAGAGGCCTGGAGCACAAAGTTCGTGCCTGGGTACTGTCCCTAGGCCTGGTCTGCGATCAGGGCCATCTTCCCCAGCTGCCGACAGCTGGCCCTGCCACCCACCCCAGGTTCCCCATTCACCATCAGGCGATTGGAACCTGCTGGCTGGGGGGAGGGACCAAGAGGTTGGCCGTTCTCGCCCACTTGCCAGCCCCGTCCCCTGACGCTGGTTGCCCTCTGTGTGGGGTGACTGGCAGGGTGGGGTCCTTGGCCTGGCGCCACCTGCGTCTGCCGCCACCCATCCCCAGTTCCCTATTCGCCATCAGGCGATTGGAGCCTGCCGGCCAGGGGGAGGGACCGAGAGGTTGGCCAGCAGGCCCCAATGGGGCAATCAGGGCCTGCGGCTAAGGGCAGCTCCTGCGTTGAGCATCTGCCCCCTGGTGGTCAGTGGGCATCATAGCGACTGGTCGTTCCGCCATTCAGTCGATTTGCATATTACCCTCTTGTTATCTATATCCTATCTAATAAAAGGGTAATATGCAAATTAACCATCACTTCGTCACTAAGATGGCAGCGCCCATAGCCACAAGATAGCGGCGCCCAGTCCTCTCAGCCCCGCTGGAGTCCCCCAGTCCCGGGGCGGTGGCCACTGAGAGCGGGCAGCGTGAGCAGCCTGGCGGAATGCTTGCTTCTTTGCCGCGGTGACAAGGCAAGTGTTCCGCGCCCGGCCACGGATGGACCTCTGGGCCACGGAGAGCCTCTGGGCAGCGGGTGCGGAGCGGCCAGGCCCCGCGGGGAGCTACTGGTGCACGGATTCGTGCACAGGGTTACTAGTATAGTATATAAAACCCTAATATGCAAATAGACCAAACGGCAGAATAACCCAACAGCTGGTCGCTATGACATGTGCTGACCACCAGGGGGTGCATGCGGACCATGGCAGGCATCGACAGCAGGCAGCAGAGCACTGAACATGTCGGGTATTGGCCACAGCGGGATGATGGAGCAGGTGAGCGGGGGTGCCAGACCAAGGCAGGGCGCAGGTCGCTGTCATCGGGGCATGCCTTTGGTGGTTACTGAAAATTCTTTGCTCCCACATGCCGCAGTCCCGCCTGGCACTTGCACCTGCTGCAGGCACCAGTGCCAGTGCTGGCCCCACTCGCACCCGCTGCCAGTGCCCAGCGCCGGCCCTGATTGCTCAGCGCCATCAACAGGTGCAAGTGGTGGCCACCAGCCCTGATCGCCCCTGAGGGCTTCTCCACCTCCCCCTGCTCCTGAGGGGCAATAGGGGCCAGCAGTTTCCTCTCACACCTGCTGCTGGTGCCGGCCCCAATCGCTCCGCACCATCAGCACATGGGGGCAGTGGCAGGGGGAGCAGGACTGCCGGTAAGAAGGGCTGGGTGGGGGCACAGAGGATGGGCCAAGATCCGCCCCTGTGGCCACCACAGCCTCACAGCCCACAGTTCCTTTGAAGGTGCACAAATTCATGCACTGGGCCCCTAGTATAGGATATTTAGTCAAATTCATAGAGACAGAAAGTAGAAGAATGGTTGCGAGGGGTCAGGGGGAGTAAAGAGTGGTGAGTTATTTAATGAGTATAAAGATTCAGTTTTGCAAGATCAAAAGAGTTCTAAAGATTGATTGCACAACAATGTAAATGTACTTAACACTATTAAACTGCAGACTTAATAATGGCAAAGATGGTAGCCCTGCCCTGTGTGATTCAGTTGGTTCAAGCGTCATCCTGAGCACTGAAGGGTCACAGGTTTGATTCCAGGTCAGGGCACATACGCAGGTTTCAGTTCAATGGATCCCTGATCAGAGAATATTCTGGAGGCAACCCATCAATGGTTATCTCTCACATCAATGTTTCTCTCTCTCTCCCCTCTCCCTTCCTCTCTCTCTCTCAAAAAAAAAAAATCAATAAAAACATATTCTTGGGTGAGAAATTTTTTTTTAAATTATAAAGTTGGTAAATTTTATGTGAGGTGTATTTTACCATAAGTTTAAAATAAAAGTATTTGAGAACTTTGTTCAGAGCTAAGAATCGTACTTGGGGGTTGACAGGCCAAAAATTCCCCTCCACTTGAACCTGGGCTGATTTCTGATAGGTTTGACAAGTGGAGTACAACAGAAGAGATGTTATGCAAGATTCCAGGCCAGCCTTGAAGAAAATTGGCAGTTTTCACCTCGGTCTCTTGGAGCCCTGAGCCAGCTCCAAGTCCAGCTACCCTCCTAGAAAGGACACACGGAGAGACCCTAAGACTGCATAGAGAGGGTTCTGACCACTGAGCCATCTCACCAAGATGTCAGATATGTAAGTGAAGCCATTCCTGGACCCTCCAGATCAAAACCAGCTGCTCTAGTTGACATCACATAGAGCAGAATAACTTCATCCGGCTAAGCCCTGCCAAGACTACTGACCCATAAAATAATGAGATATAAGTATCCTGGATGTAGTCTGTTAGGTAACAATAGTTAACCAGAACAACTGCTTAGGGAATTTAGGCTCTGAATCTTCCTCCTTCCTTCCTATAGAGGGGGTTAGAATGAAATATAATTATAGATTGAGTCAAAATTAAAATAAATTTAGAAAAGTAAAGATCTCATTTTAGCAAAAAATCATATATTTATATTATAGAAAGTGATGATCAGATGGAAAAGGGCCAGATATTAGCACTGATTGTATATAATAATTCATTTCACACAGGGAGGAAAAATAATATCAGCCAGGGCATGGGAACATCTTTGGCCTTGCTTGCTTTTCTTGTAATTGCATTACCTGAGCTGTTTTGCCTATAGGACCAAACACTGTCATACACACCTCAGCCACCGGCCCACATCCCCTGAACCTACTCAGGAAGCTGAACTAAGAAATGGTGGATGGATGTTGGAGCACAGCAGAGAGGAGGAGGACAGAACATTAGAGTTGACTGAGGCAGAATTGGGAGGTACTGTTCTCTGCTCAGACATACAATAAAATCTCACAGACATCGGAGGTTAGCCGATAGCTATGTTTTATCCTGTCGCCAAAAGAATTGCTCCTCGTGTAGCTCCTGAAGGTGGTGGAGTAATAGCCCATTTCTAGCACTCTGATGTTATGAAATAGAAAAGGAAGTCAACAAAGAAAATGTACTTCTGATTGTAATCTTTTCTCTAAGTCTGACAAATAGCAGAAGAAAATGTTCTCTCCAAATCAAAGGCCATCTCTCACTTCATATGTTAACTCGGGGAGCGGCATATCATTTACCTCGTACCATGATTTACAAGTATTTGTTTTGGGCATTTTCAGAGGTCAATCCCCAACAGATCTATTACGCAACAAGCAATTTCATTCAGCTTGGAAACTGTACTTTGTAATTACACTATCCTTCAATAGTCACCCTGACTGGAATGTAAAATATCCAGGGAATTATGCAGCTTAACATATTTATACATTTAAAATAAAGTTGATGGGAAATTTCAAGTAGAGGATATAGGGCTTGGTCTCTTGGACCCCCATTGGTATATATAATATTTTAAACAAACAGTGTTTACTAGCTTTTTCTTTTCTTTTTTTAAAAATTTTCAGCATCTAGTTTACTATTTAAAACCTTAGCTGCTTAAATTCATTTGTAAAATGAGTATATATATTCAATACTTATCTTGTAGGGTTGTTGTAAAGGTTAGAGACAATGTCTATAAAGATACGTAGCCAGAAATCTATACTTATTGCCTGTGTAGCCTTGGATAAATAACCTGCACCTTTCTATGACTCAGTTTTCTCCTCTGTAAAAAATGGGATTTTATGCTTATGAGTTTTGTCAGAATTAAAATAAATTATATATACATATATATCATATATATATACATCATATATATATATACATCATAGCAAGTGCTTAGTATATGTTAGCACAGATGTACACACAGTATTTTCTCAATAAATGATAGATTTTTTAAAATGTTATTAAATTTAAAGAAGATTGGATAAGCCCTACAGCATATGTATTCAGAACAGGAAAACTGGGCTATGTGGTCTTACCAGCATCCATTCTGATTTAGAATCTATCTATACAAAAATAATTCAGTATTATAATTTATTAAGAACTTGAATCCATTACAAAGATGACCAGAATAAAAGGATCAATTTTTAATGGCTTTATTCAATTACTAGAGGCCTGGTGCATGAAATTCGTGCACTTGAGGGGAGGGGAGGGACCCTCAGCCAAGCCTGCACCCTCTCGCAGTTCAGGACCCCTCAGGGGATGTCCTGGGAAGTGAGCCTAAGCCAGCAGTTGGACATCCCTCTCGCAGTCTGGGATCCCTCGCTCCTTACCTCCTGCCTGCTCACTGCTCCTTACCGCTCAGCTCACTGCTCCTTAGTACAGCAGTGGTGGCAGGAGAGGCTCCCACCACCGCCACCACCACTGCCACTGTGCTCGCCAGCCGTGAGCCTGGCTTCTGTCTGAGTGGCACTCCCCCAGTGGGAGCGCAGTGACCACCAGGGGGCAGCTCCTGTGTTGAGCGTCTTCCCCCTGGTGGTCAGTGCACATCATAGCAACTGGTCGATCCTCTGTTTGGTCAATTTGCGTATTAGACTTTTATTATATAGGATAGGATTCTCAGTCCTGTCTGTGCACTAGAATCAACTCTGGATTCTTCTAAAATGACAGCCACACAGGCCATACCCCTTTTCCCTTCAATAAGTCTGTGCTGTACTAACTCTGCAGGTAACTGTGATATGCAGATGATCTTGAATACCATATATTTAGTCATTTGATACATGTTTCCTGGATCATGTATGCCATAGCTGAAAACCTAGTCTAAATAGAGGCCTCAGCAAGGAAGAACAACAAGCAGATTCAAAATTCACACATTTCTATGCTTCACTTCTAACATTTCTATTAACTCAAAACCCTGTAACTTGATGTTAGGAAAAGAACTGGCAAAATCTACGTCTATGAATAAAATACTAGCTAAGGAAATTCAAATATTTGCAAAAATAATCAAACACTTTTATTCATTATTCATGAATACTAATTATTTTTCAAAAGTCATGTATGTTAATAAAATAAATAATTAGTCTTGAGATAAAAGTATATGTAATGTTCTGGCCTAAGACAGCAGTCATCAATCAGAGGTGTGAGAATATGTTAGGAGTCAGGGTTTGAATCTTGGTTTGTCTGACTTGATGGTCCTTGCTTTTTCCCGTGTATCATGGTACCAAGTTGCCATTCTGTCTCAGGAAAATATGCTCAGAGTAAGAGGGATGAGAAGATAAGGCTCCAAAGTTTCCACCCTGGTGAAACGTAAGAAGCTCTAATCTTGTTGATTTTACATTTTGGCTTATCTTTAAGAAAAATTTGAACAGTAAAATAAGAGTTTCAAAAGTCTTAGATAACTAATTTGTTCATTCTTCTCTTTACTATAGACTGCCAGAATTTTTACAAGTTTGTATCATAAGGTAAAATGTGATTCTGCAATTATCCAATTAATTCAAATCATGCTAACATTGTTTCTGAGTACAGAGAACCAAACAAAAAGAACTTAATAATAATAGTAAGTGCTGAATTAATCTGGTTTCACCTGCATAGATCAAGAGAACTAGGCAATGGCCAGAACCCCACTTGGTTTTAAAGAGTGTAAACAGCCAGAGCATGAAATTCGCTATATTTGATTTTGCCTTAACTATAGAAAGCCAAATCCTGCACTTATAGTCTTCCAATAGAACAGTAATGACAATGGAGAATTGGAGGTCTCAACCTCCCCTTCAGAGGAGAGGGAGAGGGCTTGGGTAGGACTGCATACCAAACACTACAAACTTGGGGAAAAGGGCTGATTGGAAGTTGTTCCTGAGAGAAGATCAAAGGTTGGGGCTTTGTGGAGAAACAGGATGGTTTTTAAATCAGTTCTTCAATCATAATGCTTTGTCAGTCAGGTCAGCACAAAGCATCAAGGTCTTCGAAGGAGAAGAGAACAATTTTGACATACAGAATGAAATGGGAACACAGGATATAAAAGGGAAGTTTAATGAACAATTATGGGTAAATTTTTAAAATTGGATTTGGTTCTCTTTTTATAAGAAAACTTTAAAAAGAAATAATAGCCAAAGATGTCAAAAGAAAATGCAATAGCACTTATGTTGTCCAAATGTGACTGGCACATAGCACACGGAAGAAAACATGGGCTGTCAAGTCATACAGACCAAGACTCAAACCCTGACTCTCCCACCCACTAGCCTTGACAAATTACTTCCTCTGAAACTACACTTCCTTGCCTATAAAAGGGGGCTCTGGTGTTTGCTTCACATGAAATGAAATGAGACATTTCCTGTCAAGTCATATGAATAGTATCTCATGATGAAGAGTAGATATCCATTTCCTTTCCCTCCCCCACTTCCAGACATCCAGATGGAATGAATGGCCTCTGATTACCTATATATTTAAAAAGTCAGTCTCCATAATGTCCAAATCAACCCAACGGATGACTGAACACCGGAAGTCAGTCCTGCAGTCAGTGCTGGGTCACCACGCGACCCAGCACTGACTGCTGTCACTGCAGGCGCTGCGACCAGTACTAACTGCTGAGGGAGCTGTGGATCAGGCCCATAGAGAGGCCTGGAGAGAGAAGCAGGGTCTGATCTGTAGCCTCTGTGGCAGCTGTTGATAAGCCCTTGCCTCTCTCTCTGGGCCTCACCAACAGCCTCAGGGGCTGCTGATCAGCTCTGCCTCTCTGATCAAGCCTGGAGATAGGCCCGGAGATGCTGACTGGCATAGAAACCGACCAATCAGAACCAAATCTGGGTGAAGTGTGAGGAGCCAATGGCTGCCTAGGAGGCGGAGCTTCTGACACTGACTGGCATAGAAACCGACCAATCAGAACCTAATCTTGGTTAACTGTGAAGGCAGAACCTAAGGTGGGGGCTGAGGAGGGGTTTTGAGGGCAACAGCTGTTTAGTGTAAGGTGTAAGAAAGCGGTTCAATTTTTTAATGACCAGTTTGACAGTATAGTCTATATGGCTGGCTATCAGTCCAGATATATAGGGGTTATGTATTTTTGTCTGCCAAGAGCATCTCCTTCTGCTGAAAAAGGTTTCCCCCTGCCCCCCATTTAAGCAATCCTATCCTATATAATCTATCTATACTAATAAAAGGGTAAAATGCTAATTAGATCAGGTCGACAGGCCATCTTCTGGATGTCCAACTTCCTTCTGGACAAAGCCATGGTGGTGGGGGCTGAGGAAGAGGCAGTTAGGGGCAATCAGGCTGGCAGGGGAGAGCAGTTGGGGGCGATATCAGGCCGGCAGGGGAGGCCCATTGGGGGTGAGATCATGCCGACAGGGGAGGACAGTTGGGGCAAGATCAGGCCTGCAAGGGAAAGCAGTTGGGGGCGAGATCAGGCCGGCAGGGGAGGGCAGTTAGGGGCGATCAGGTAGGCAGAGGCATTTAGGGGTGATCAGGCAGGCAGGCAGAGAGGTTAGGGGTGATCAGGCAGGCAAGCAGAGGGGTTAGGGGTAATCAGGCAGGCAGGTAGAGGCAATTAGGGACAATCAGGCCAGCAGGCAGGTGAGCAGTTAGGAGCCAGTGGTCCCAGATTGTGAGAGGGATGTCTGACTGCTGGTTTAGGGATTGGGCCTAAACCAGCAGTCAGACATCCCCCAAGGGGTCCCCAATTGGAGAGGGTGCAGGCTGGGCTGAGGGAACCCCCACACACACCCTGTGCATGAATTTCATGCACCAGGCCACTAGTTGTATTATAACTGGCTTCCATTTCTAACTCTGGCTTCCACAAGTATAATACCATCCTATATAATAAAAGCATAGTATGCAAATTGTCTCTTCGACCAGGTTCTTCCTGGAGTTCGACCCGGGGGGGGGGGGGGGGGGGGGAAGCCAGGGGAAGGGAGCAAGGCTCCAGCTGGAAGCCAGCAGCTGCCAGGGACCCTAATAATGGATAAAAATGACTAACAACAATAAATATGCTATAATACCATAAGTGCATACAGTGTATGCTACAATAACATATACTATAAAACTATAATTATATATGGTGTGTACTACAATACATGATAAATATACTCTATAATACCATAATGGTATAAGGTTTAATACCATAATGGCTATAAATGACTAAAAACAATAAATGATCAAGTACTTAGACTGAGTGGTATTGCCTTCTCATTTCAGACAACTATCAAAATTGGCAGCTTGCCCTTAAAATTGTGGTCCATTGACAGCAGTATGGGTAAGCTCTGGAAGCTTGTTGAAAATGCAGAATCTCAGGTGTCACCTCAAACCTACTGAGTCAGGATCTGCATTCTGAAAAATTCCCTGGGTTGTATATACGGACATTAAAATGTGAGACCAGGTCTGACTCTATCCCACACAACAAATTGCTCTGCTCTCCATTTCAACTGGCTGTAGACTTGACTTCTAGAACAAATGTTTGATTCAAATTGCTTCTGAGAAATGGGCTTAATTCCTGCTTTAATGTTGTTCAGATACACTTAGCCCTTAGATGTTTCTGTTCACAAATGAAAGGCTTATGTATGATTTTTGTATTTATTTTTCTGTGACGGATATTATGAAGTGTTCAACCTACCATATGCACAAAACTGTTTTTAAGTAATATTCAAAAATTAAAAATTTCTAAATATGAAAAGCTTTCCATGGTTACCCAAATTTATTCAAGTAGTTTTAAATAGTTTAGTTTATATGAAAATATTTTTTAAATTTTGATTTGTTCTAATTGTATGGAAGGAGATTTTTTTAAATTCTATTTTCTTTTCTATATCTGAGTTGACTCAAAAACTCATTAAAATTGAATTAACCATTTTTTTAAAAGAAGAAATCTGAAACAGAGTTACACCCCCCCCCCAAAAAAAAAAAAAAAAAAAGCTTAATGTCTAATCTAAAGGACAGAGATCTTCCTCACAGGAGTTTAGTGCACTGAATTTGACGTTTAGGGGAGACCTCAGGATTCTCATTTTCCAGACCAATGAAGCCGAGGTAACATTCGAGGAACTGAAGCTGGGAAAGGAGATGACCCCTCTGTCTGGACTGAGGTAGAGGCAGCACAGAGGAGTAGTTTCAAGAGCAGGATTTAGAATAAGAAAAACCTGAGTTCTTATGTAGGCCTTGCCATGGGCTAGTTAAGTGATTCTGGATGTGATACATATTTTTCTAAATCTCAGTCTCCTCTGTAAAATGAGGAATCACAAACCTTACTGGATTATTGTGTGAATCAAATTATAGAAGTAAATATATGTAAAATATCCAGCACGGTAACTGGCAGGTAGTAAGAGCTCAATAAACTAGTTACTAGGATCACTGTTTTCATGTGCAAACTAAATGCCTTTGGTAATAGATGCATTGGATTCAGGAGTTTCATCCTGGAGCACCCTACACTGTGGGAAGTGGGTATGTGAGCTCTGACAAATATGCTATTGTTGTGCATAGATAAGAAATTATAGCACCTTACTTATTGAGCACTTACTTTATATCAAGCACTTCTCTAAGTCCTTTACATGTATTTATCCTCATTTTATGGAACTGGAACCTGAAGCACAGAGAGAAGTGCCCTGCCCAAGATCGCACAGTGAAGTGGCTATAGTGGGCAACTGTAAATTTTTATTTCATGGTCTTCTCCCTATCCAGTGTCTGAAACTTAAAAAATGTTTGAAGGGGGATCATGTGATGGGCATTATGTAATGTAATGATTAAATTTATGTCATCTTGGCTAGACTATGGTGCCCAGTTGTTCAAACACCAGGCTAGATGTCAATAGGAAGGTATATTTGAGATGTAATTGACATTTTAACCAATAGACATTGAGGTAAATAGATCACTCTCCATGTTGTATGTGAACTTCATCAATCAGTTGGAGGCCTTAAGAGCAAAGACTGAGGTTTCCTGAAGGAAGAAGGAATTCAGCCTCATGACTACAACCTAGA
Organism: Cnephaeus nilssonii; assembly: GCF_951640355.1. Taxonomy (NCBI): domain Eukaryota; kingdom Metazoa; phylum Chordata; class Mammalia; order Chiroptera; family Vespertilionidae; genus Cnephaeus; species Cnephaeus nilssonii. The sequence continues at coordinate 25,027,629 of NC_137087.1, forward strand.
AGAAAACCTGCCCAAGTTTCCAATCTACCTGCCTTGCCCTGTGGAATTTGGACTCAAGACTACAACATCAATTCTTACCTGAATTTCCAGCCTGCCCTACAAATCTCAGACTTTCCAGCACCTGCAATTACTTGAGGAATTCCTTAAAATAAAATAAAACAAAACAAAAAACTGTCTTATCGGTTCGGTGTCTCTAGAGAAACCTGATTAATAAATTTGCTCTCCCAATTCTTTGAGACTTAAGGGCACAGGCACAATCAATCACAAAGATGGCCATTTAATAACATAACCTAAATGACTTTCTGCCCTCACTTCTTTAGAAAGAGCAAAGAAAGGCCACTTTAGAAAACTGAATGCTTGCCCAGAGATTGACATTCATACAAACAGGTTTTAGAATCAGAATTTATTACTGAGGTTCAACAGTCTAGTTCAAAAATTGAACAGACATCCTACTAAAAAAAAAGAAAGGGAAAAAAAAAGCTTAAAGGGAACACTCAAAAAAATAATGTAGGAACTCTTGCTAAAAGGGTGGCCTGCAAGTTAACTCCTTGAAATTTAGCTCTTGTCAATGTTTGGGATATGAATCCCCCAAACTGATGATAATACCTGTCAGGGAAGCACTTTCCCAGGAACCTATCAATCCAGGCCATTTTGGCTGAATAAATTGTTTTTTATTTGGGATAGGGGAGAAATGGACAAATATTTGTTAAATCTCTATGGGATTTGGCCAACTGATGCAATTGTAACAGAGAATGTTATAGCATGCATTGTAATAGTCACTCTAGTGAAATATTTTAATAATTCTTATTTCACTTGGCCCATTGCTAACTAAAAAGAGAAATCTAAAATGCCTCTCTTGCCTTTCATTTTTTAAGGTATGATAAAGGTATTATAGTTAGGTTTTTTGAGACTTTATTTTTTAGAGTTTTAGGTTTACAATTAAATTAAGAGGAAGGTACAGAGATTTCCTATGTACTCCTTACCCCACACATGCATAGCCTCCTCCATTATCATCATCAACTCACCAGAATTAAATTTTTTTCCCCCCAAGGATGATTTGGCACATCAAATCACCCAAAGTCCACAATTTGCCTTTGGGTTCCTTCTTGGTATAGTACATTCTATGCGTTTGGACAAATATATAATTACATGTACCCATCATTGTAATATGTAGATTATTTTCATTGCTCTAAAAATCCTTCATGTTCTGCATGTTCATCCCTTCCTCCATCTCCAACCCCTGGCAACTATTGATCTTATTGTCACTATAGTTTTGCCTTTTCCAGAATGTCATATAATTGGAATCATACAATATGTAGCCTTGCCATATTGGCTTCTTTTACTTAGTAACATGCATTTAATGTTCCTCCAACAGTGTCTTTTCATGGCTTGATAGTGCATTTATTTCTTTTTAGTGCTTAATAATATTCCATTGTCTGGATATACCACAGTTTATCCATTCACTTACTGAAGGACATCTTGGTTGCCTCCGCATTTTTCACAATTATCAATAAAGCTGCTATAAACATCCATGTGCAGATTTTTGTGTGAATCTAAATTTTCAACTCCTTTGAGTAAATACTAAGGGGTATAATTGCTGGATCATATGGTAAGAGTATATTTAATTTGTCTTATTCTCTTTAGCTTCTCTAATTTTGTTATTGTTAAGAAGGCATGATATCTCTGATGATGGGTTTAGATAGCTACAAAGAACAGATCTATTATATTTACAAAGTAAAAGTAAATTTAATATAATTTTTCCTAGTAATTACGTTTCTGTTTTAAGGGCAGTAATAAATGTCAGCAATTAAAATCTGTAGTGAGCACTGAGAAAATAATAGAGAACTGGCCAGTGTTCCCACTTTTCTTTATACCTTCATCCCTTTCTACTCATCCCACCCCTCCACCATGGCCAAAATCTCTAACCTTTTCTAAGAACCCAACATGTCTGCCACAAGCAGTGTTACCAAAGAAATGGAAAAGGAGAGAAGGTGGTTGTCTACATCTCCTCCAAGCTGTGGAATTCAAAGTTCTGTTTCCCTACTTTAAAAAACATAGGGAATAAGAAATGGATTTCCCATCCTATTGACTTGAAATATGGCAAAATAAAAGAAAATGTAGTGAAGACACTTTGGATGTACAGCCACTCCTATTTTCTAAATTGGGAGACATTAAATTGAAGGTCCTTTCCTTCTGTAGCTCATTGGACTGAGTTTAGGTGAAACTTCCCAGGAGCAGAAGTCAGGGATAGAAGTTGGGGAGAAATGAGTGCATCTACCTAAAAGAATGAAAGAAACTTGGAGTTCCTCAGAGTGATCCATGAATGGGAGCTCATAGGGCTGGGGCAGACAAGAAGAAAGAGGATAATGATAACTCAACAAAGCCGAGTTTGAAACCAGGAGAAATTTACTTTTTGTAGATTGTCAAATGCATTTTGAAATCTGAGTGCCTACGGTTTACTTTGAAGTTATTCTCTTCTACTTCACAAACATCCCCTTTATGCGCACCATGACATTTTTAGTAAAGTATAAAGCATCTTTGAGTGTGTGTGTGTGTGTGTGTGTGTGTGTGTGTGTGTGTGTGTGTAGAAGGGGCTAAGTTTCACATCTGGGAATAGACAAGGCAGACAATGGGGAAGTAAGAGCCTGGAGGAAGAAGAGACAAGACTATAAGCAGCAAGGCAGTTCACAAAATCTTGGTGAGTACTTAATGAAACAGATTAAATGCAATTTCTAGTTTGACATATTGAGCTTTTATTATCCACAAGGACCAGACTCCTTTTTTGTTGTTATTGGAAGAATTTGGATGGAGCAGGGAACTGTTATATAACTAACTGGTTTTTATTATTCTCCTTTTGGACCACTTGAAGAACAATTATTCCATCTCCTTAAAAACTTGGCATTTTTAAGAAACTTGTTTTTGTTGTAGATTTGTATTTTGGAAGAAGTACTTAATGTAACTTATTAAAATGTGAGTCAAACCTGTCATACAGTTTTTGTTTTGCATCACTGTTCATACCCTTCTGAATATGAAAAAAATTAAACAATTTAAGTATTTCTGTTTTGTTACATACATGTATATAATTCTTTTTCCTTGGAAATTCTTTACTTACTTTCTCTTTCTCAATAGAGTTGAAGTCCCATCTTCCTTCCCTATTGACTTTTGAAAGTTTGTCTTAAAAAGATAGATTACTATTTCCCCGAACTGAAGAAAATAATAGTTCTTTTCATTAGGTTATTATTCACCCTTTATGTTTGCCTTTTCTTCTCTCCTGTCAGTACATTCCATTAAAAAATCTCATTCAGTAACTAGCTGGCTGAGTTCATTTTTGCATAAATGTATTCATATCACAGCAGCTACTTGGCAAAGAATTCTACAAAATTCACTGACCTTGGAAATCAGATAGGTCTGAGGAATGCTCTAACTCTGGATACCAAATGGAGGAATATTTACAACATGATGGTTTTAGGTATTGGAGGTTTCAGTGTACAAAACAGTACCATAACCATTTATTAAGAGCACCAACTTCATTCCCTTTGGACCATGAGCTTATTATTTTGATGTCAACCTGCCAGTATTCATTTGCTGCAAGACTGGTATGTGTTGCCCAGTAACATGGGCAGAAATTTCTGAACAGACTGCCTTAGTCATTACAATCCATATGGACAGCACAAATGAATGGATGGGGGAGGAGGGATTCTTACTCTATGTCATAGTCACTCAGCCTCTCCAAATGAAAGAGATAGGAGGGAATCTAACCATGTGACTTTTTAAGAGCATTTCCATTTTCTTATCTGCTGATTCATTTACTATCACCTCTTCCAATCTCTTCTAACATTTATACTGTGCATCATACTTTCAATCGTCAAGATGATTTTAAAGAAAAGAAACATCATACTTTACAAAAAAAAGTAGAGGAGATTCATAAATCTTGCAATAAAGCCAATTTATGAATCCAATAGAAAGGAAACAATACTATCTTTATCATGTCTGTGTCCTTTATGGGGGCCATAATTATGAGAAAAATAATAACTACCCTTAATCTCCAGAAAAGTAGAAGGAAAACTTCATCTGAAATTCTATGACCCTACAATGATTACCATTGACATTTTAGTGACTATCCTTTATAATAAAGAGGTAATATGCAAATTGACCATCACTCCAACACACAAGATGGCCACCCCCATGTGGTCAAAGATGGCTGCCCCCATGTGGACACAAGATGGCCTCCACAAGATGGCTGGCCAGGGAGGGGAAATCAGGCCTGCAGGGGAGGGCAGTTAGGGGTGACGGAGCTGGCAGAGGAGGGCAGTTGGGGGCGACCAGACCAGCAGGCGAGGACAGTTGGAGGGGACCCAGGCCTGCAGGGGAGGGCAGTTGGGGGCGACTGAGCCAGCAGGGGAGGACAGTTAGGGGTGATCAGGCCAGCAGGGGAGGGCAGTTAGGGGCAATAGGTCTGGCAGGGGAGCAGTTAGGCATCGAACAGGCTGGCAGAGGAGTGATTAGGGGGTGATCAGCCTGGCAGGCAGAAGCGTTTAGGGGCAATCAGGCAGGCAGGCAGGCGAGCAGTTGGGAGCCAGCAATCCTGGATTGTCCCAGATTGGAGAGGGTGTAGGCTGGGCTGAGGGACACACACACCACCACCCCCATACACGAATTTCATGCACCGGGCCTCTAGTCTTTCTATAAACCTCCATGCATACATACCCATAATATTTTTCTTTTTTATTGAGTTTATTGGGGTGACATTAGTTAATAAAATTATATAGGCTTCAGGTGTACAATTCTATAATACATCATCTGTATATTGTGTTACGTGTTCATCACATCAAAACACCCATAATTTTAAATAAACATGCTGATACCCCAACAAAGTCTCTTCATCATGAATAGCTAGCTCCTGTTTCCCTCTTTCATGCACATCTCTCACCTAACAACCTGATGTGTATTTCTCTTCATACACACATGACCCAGCTACAGTTCAGTCAACAGGGTGAGGAGAAATCAAGAGGTTAATGCGAACCAGTTTTCCTGTTTGTCCTTATTCTGCACCCTGACCATAGTGATTCCTGTTCAGATGCTTGGGAGCAAGAGTTGGAATTAAAATCCTAAAATGGTGCTTCCCTAAAAACTCTGCCAAACCTGGGGCTCAGGCAGTGACTACTTTAGAAAGCCTCCAACATAATGGGATAGAGAACAGAGAAAGACTTTCTCCTGCCCACAACACAGACCACTGTGCGGCTCTGTGCATGTCAAGGCCATAATGCCCAGGGGAAGCAATGTGTGCAGTGCTGCCTGGCAAAGGCAGTGAAAAGAATGTCAAAAGGTCTAAGAAAGGAAAGATCCTTAATTAAAAAAAGAGAGAAGAGGCAGCTTAGTATAATGCATAAAAGCATAGATATTAAAGTCATGATGCTTGGGTTTGAAACACTTACCAGATAGGTAAATCCCTTAATTCCTCTGTGCCTCAGTTTTCTCATCTGCAAAATGGGGCTAAATAATAGTAACCTCCTCCTAGAGTGTATTCATTTCCTAGAGCTGCCATATCAAAGTACCTAAAACTGGATGACTGAGATGAAAGAAATGTACTGCCTCCGTTCTGGAGGCTAGAAGTCCAAATTCAACGTGTTGGCATTTTTGCTTCCTTCTGAGGTCTGTGAGGGGGAATCTGTCCTTGGCATGCTGACAATCTTCGATTTGTAGATGCATCACTCCTCATGTTCACAGGGCATTCTCCCTATGTGTCTCCACATCATCTTCTCTCTGTGCATGTCTGTCCCTGTGTCCAAATTTCCTCTTTTTATAAGTATACCAGTCATATTGGCTTAGGAACCATTCTAATGACCTCACTTTAACGTGTCACTTCTGTAAAGACCCTATTTCCAAAGAAGCTGACATTTGCAGGTATAGGATTAATACTCCAACATTTTTGGGAGGACTCATTTCAACCCACAACATAGTGTTCCTGTAAGAAATAAATAAATTGATGTGCATAAGTGCTTAGCATATTGCCTGGCATATAATAAATACTACCTAACAAATAGCTGACATCAATGAAAGTAGCATGTTTTGTATAGATTAAGAGCCAAACAATGTATTTAGTAAATGTACCAGGTAAGAGAAGCAGCTTGGTATATGCCATGTTGTAACTGACTGGATATAGCTAGAAATTTCCAGAAGCTTTGAAGGAAAGAAAGCAAGAGGACTAAAGTCCTGAGAGAGCAGGTGGGAGCAAAAGCCAGAAAAGGTTGGTCTAAGGAGATTCAGTGACACACACAAAATAGACTATTTAAAAATTCCTGAACTGACCTTTACTTGCACAAGAAATCAATTCAGTGGTCACTCTACTGTTTTCTCCACCTTGTGCTCCATAAGAATCCATGTATAGGCTCCTGGCTTTCTCCTGGATCAAAAGTTAAGCTCAGAGGTCAAAAATTGACAGAGGAAATCAAGAATGTGAAGTACATGAGTGCCGAGGGAGGGTGTGATATATATCAAGTAGAAAGCCAATGTTTTCATTTTAAATAAGAACCATATCCATCAAGTGGGGCAAATATTTACACAGTTCTGACCAGCTCACTGTCTCCCTGACAATAAGGCATGTGGAAAGTGAAGTTGTCTGAAGGTTATTTATACTGGCAAGATTAGAACAAGGACAGTTAATTCTGTGGTTTAAAGGGTTAATAACAGCGGGTCCAGAAAGAATATTGCATCTATCACTATAATAAACATATAACTGCTCAGAGACTAGGATGTTGGTCCCATGGGAATCATTTAGATCTTTGTCTTTCTCCTGGGCAGTCCCATCCACACAGACCCAGTCACGTACCCCACCAGCATCTCCACACTACCCCCATACCAACCCATTGACACATTATTTACACACATGACAACATGATGTGTTGAAATGTTAATAAGTAAATTTCCCCCCAACATTGTCTGGTATCCCATAAATCTTCCCCCTTTCCGGAACATAGGCATTTTGTAGTCACTGTGTCTGGGGATGAGATGACAGAGCAGAAGGCCAGAGAAAAGGAGTCTTCCTGGGTTTTGAATTTCAATAGTTTCTGCTCTGTGGGGAGAGGGAAGAATTCTGCCCAGACAACAGACTGGGGAGAAGACAGTGTTATAAGACAAGGCTTCGTGACCCAAACATTAGATAAATCCCCTGGTCTAGGGACAAGAGAGGAGTCACAGTTTAATCCATGAGATATTCGATTCTGGACTGTCCTCAAGCAAAGGAAATCAAGAATTTGATTCCCTGGGGAGAAGGGAAGTAGACACCTAAATTGATGGGAAGTAAATTTCTATCATTTGGGAGAAATGGGTGCTCAATTGGTCTTACTTGAAAACAATGCCCAGTATTAGCTGCAAATTCAAGTTTTTAAACAGCTTCTCACTTCACATTAACAGTGTCAATGAAATAATAATCTAGTGTCCCTCAGGCCAGAAGCCATTGCACCCCTGTAAGGGGACTGCATCTCTTTGCTCTGATTCATTAGATTTTCATTTACAGATGAAAGCTCAGAAAGCTAATTTATTTTCCCAATTTTCTTCCCCCCCCCCCCTAATTTTCAATTGACCACAATATGTTGTTGCCTATGTCATAATCCAGTAAATACTAGTTGACCTACAGGGACAATTAAACAGAATAGTTGAAATTGGAACAATGTCAGAAAACACAGGATATGTTGTCTGTATTTTAATACAATGCATTGTTTTTCATATTCCATATAAATACAAAACAGGATAAAAAATTGATTGTATATACTTTTAAACTAAAAAATTCTGCCATGGTATTTTGTATGTTAATTTATATACATGTATCTGTAGATCATCTGTAAAACTTATGTTTGTGACTCTAGAGTAACAATCAGAATAATGAATTCACTGTAAGTTTTACATTTAGGTATTTCTAATTTGGCTTTAATTGGACATTTCATTAGAGAAAAACCACATTCCTGTGTGATGCATTACTCATGCAGAATGCTCTGAAAACATAGGGAGACTATTTAGCATAAATATTGAGTCCCAACTTTGAAATTTTAATCATTTGGTGTAAGTACTAGGTCGCTTAGTTTTTAATAGATCTCCCCTCTTAAAACTTTTAAATGGTTTACTCAGTCATCATTAATAGCTCACAAATAATTGAGAGAGAAAAGCATATCTCTTCCCAGCTGCTACCCCAACCTCAAACAACACACACACACACACACACACACACACACACACACACACACACACAACTAAGTAAGAACAATGTAAGAATAAATCAAGACCGAAGGTTAAGAAATTGATCAAAAGTCAGAATTTTTTAGCTGAGAAGAGATTTTTCAGAGTGTGACAAAAGACTCTAAAAATTGGAAATTTATTTCACAAGCTAACATTACATGCAGTTTTCAAAGAACGCTCAAAAAGTTAACCAAAAAGTTTCAAATTGTCACCCAAAGAAGTTAAACCGTGTGCCTCAAGGCTGAGCAGTGGGATCTAAGGACTTGAAATCATGGTGAAAATTCTCCTGGTACACACAGTTCATTTTCCTTAAAGCATTTGGAAAAGACTACAATACAGGCTTCCCTACTGCCTCAACATGTGAAATATATTTCTTTAAGTGGAGAAGCTGGAGGCTGGCCTTATACATACAGGAGTGTTTGTTGTTTAAGGAAAAGGCCCTGTTGAGTTCAAAGAGAAGCTGAGACAAAATCTCAGGAGCGGGTCAGAAAAGGAGAGGGAAAACATCTTTCTATTCTTTCTAATGCATTATTCTCCCTCCAGGGAGACAGATATAGATATTTTTTCCTCTAAAAATCAGAATTTTCTTCACTTTGGCAGGAGTTAGAATTGGTTTGTGAACACTTTGCACTGTAAAACTTTGCCTGGAGTCGAGTTTCTGTAGTTCAGAAGGGGTCATGACAAATCTCGATACAGAGAATAAAAAAGGAAGAAGAAACCATGTGCTCAGTACTGATGATATAACAAAAGTGTTCCCCCATTTCTGGGGTCTTAGTTAAATGGTTGCAATCTAAAACTAGTACTGGTATAACCCTTCCAAACTGGAGATCTTAAAGGATTTTGATAAATACACAAGAACCCCCACATCCAAACAACACATTCATCCTTCGGAGCACACTAACAAACAGTCTATCCTTCAGTTGAAGCTGCTCTGACAGACTTCTCTAAATGCACCTCTAAACACAGTGAAAATTTTAACTGTCTAGTATTCTCTTATATTGACTATTTTGCTTGTAACCAATATAGTCCTTAAATCAAGATTGAGAAGTGATAATAAATGTTTAAGAGACATTTTCCAAAAAAAAACAACAACACAACTCAGTCCTTAGCTTCGTAAGATTGAAATAATACTAGCTCACATTTTAATCATCACCTCATTTGCTTCTGACAATGAGTGTGTAAGCTAGAGAGAAAAGATATTTGCAGTAGGAAAGAACTGTGAGTTATCACCTTCCAACTGATTCCCCTAGGACCGTGGTCGGCAAACTACGGCTCGCAAGCCACATGCGGCTCTTTGGCCCCTTGAGTGTGGTTCTTCCACAAAATACCACGACCTGGGCGAGTCTATTTTGAAGAAGTGGCATTAGAAGAAGTTTAAGTTTAAAAAATTTGGCTCTCAAAAAAAATTTCAATCGTTGTACTGTTGATATTTGGCTCTGTTGACTAATGAGTTTGCCAACCACTGCCCTAGGACCTCACTCTCATCATTACTTTGCACAGTACCAGATAACTTTTTCCTTATATGAGGGCATAAGGGCCACTGAGTTTATAAATAAAAGTTGTTGTTTTTAATGAAATCTAATGGGGTGGCATTGGTTATTAAGATTATATATGTTTCAGGTATAGATTTCTATGATGTATGATCTGTATATTGCATTGTGTGCCCACCACCCAAAGTCAAATCATCTTCTGTCACCATATATTTGGCTCCCTTTACCTTTTACTATCCCCCCTACCTCCCCTTCTCTCTGGTAATTATCATACTGTTGTCTGTGTCCATTAGTTTGAGTTTTACACGAAATTGTGTTCTTTAGTTTCCATAGGCAAAGCCTGGCAGACATTATTAGTCATCAAGAAAATGCCAATTAAAATCATGATTAAGATACGACCACAAAACCTACAATAGCTAAAATTAAAAAACTTCCAAAATCAAAAGTTAAAGATGCAGAACAATTGAGTTTAAAATTACACAAGTTCAGTAAGTGTCTTATAAAACTAAATAAACTTGCTCAGCAATTTCCCTCCTATGTATTTATACAAAAAAAAAAAAAATGAGAACATATGTCCACAAAAAGACTTTTACAAAATTTTCATACCAGCTTATTCATAACCAAAACATGGGAACTCCTAGCTGTCCACCAACTGAACAACATATAAATGAATGTGGTATATCCATGTAGTAAAATACTCCTCGGCAATAAAAAGGAACAAAGTACTGGTACATGGGAGAACATGGATGAACCTGAAAACATTATGCTGAGAGAAAGCAGCCTTATACAAAGAAATACATATGACAGTTCCATTATATAAAGTTCTAGAAGAGGCCAAAAGTAGAACTATGGGTACCTGGGATGGGGAGGGAGGGTTTACTGGGAAAGAACAGAGGGAACCTCTTGGGGTAATGGTTATATTTCCTATTTCCGCTGGGTTTGAGTTGCATAGGTTTAAGCTGTCCTTTGAACTCATGAAAAAGTACATTAACAATTTCTTCACTGTATCTGAATTTTACCTCAAACGAAAAAAGAACCAACAACAAATGTTGGACTCGTTGACAATAGGCATCTTAAGTACTAGGAGGGGAAATGTACTATATCTGCAACTTACTGACAAATATATGTATATAAAATTCTAAAAAGTGGGTGGGTAGATATTAAAAAATTATGGCTATCCTAAATTCTTCTAAATTGCCATTAAATGGAAATATCCTGAAATAAAACAGGATTCAGCCTTTCAAGTAAATCTTAAACCTCTCTGATATAAGAAAAAAATACATGGTCAGAAATGATATTCAAAATATGATCATTCAATTCACCAATCAGAACAGACACAACTATGAACTACCCACATAAATATACAAGTGCAAACCAGTCACATATCAGCCCAGTAGCTAATTTCATCCTCAATCATTAGGAGTCAGGTACATAAACTAATTTTTACTTAAACAGTAGAAAACATTCAAAACAGCAAGATAACAGTGTGTAATAATGGGAGATTAATCCTAATACTTAAGCCATTTAATCACCTTCCATTTAAATACTCTCCTGTGCTAATCACAACACAAATATGCACTGTTAGAAAGGAAAATTTGGGGTAAATGATATGTTGGCATAAAACACCTTTGCTTTAATGCTGTTTTGGACTTAACACATGATTAGGCATTCAATAAATAGGGGCTCAATGAATATTGTTGAAGGAATAAAAATATGAATGAACCAAAATACAAGTTTGTGTTTGATTGCCTCAAATGAATTCATTAAATTCACTAAATACACTCACCTTGAGGAAAATTTCTCATGGCAGCAGGGTTGCACCTTCCAGGCAGGTCCCGATGTGAGATGGATCGGAAGCACAGCTTTTCCTAGGATGGAATAAGTTTAAAGTGTAAGAAGATTAAGTTATCCACGCAGAGACAGTTGATTAGCTTTCTGAGACTGCTAAAAATCTCTTCAGTACAAAAAAGAAAACTTAAAAAAAATTTTTTTAAGTTACCATACTGGATATTTTCTGAGATCGAATGTGTAGAAGATAATCCTAGGTGTGCAGCCTGGGGTAAAGAAGAGCTGTGCCATTACTTATAAAGCTAAATTGAATTTTGATGCTTTTGTGTTTAGTGCTCAACGAAACAAAATAGTTGCCCAAACATATTAACCCACTATGTTAGGTATTAAGCTAATGAAGTTATAAAATCGAAAGGCCTTTGCTACCAAGATGTCAAGGTTCTAGTACAGTGGGATACTATCATCCTCCAAATGGCTCTGCTTATGTTTTGAGAGGAAGAAAAAAGCAAGAGAGAAATAAACCCTATGTTCTTGAAGTATTAGTATTTCTTCATTCTTTTCACACAACCCCCTTTCCAATATGGGATAGGATTTTGTTCCAATAATAAACAATGAAGAGTCTTCATTTGTATTTTTTTAAAGTGGAGAGGAATCAGGTTATTAGACAAAACAAGAATCCAGTTTATATCTTGGACGCTTAGAAATTTGCTAGTATTTTGAATCCTTTAATATTTAAGTGGAAATTACCCTGATTGATACGGGCCGGGGAGAGAGAGGCAGATCATGGTTTTTATTTCTTTCACTTTATTTTCAAAATATAAACATGAGACATACATGCATATTTCAAGACTCAGTCAATGCCTTGACATTTCCTAACCTGATTTTCCTCTGGTTTTCAGGAGATCAGGTTTTAGCTGCTACTCAGCCTCTGGCTCTATCTGATAAACATGTCTCCAGAGATCCTGAGCAGCCCTTTAAGATCAAGACAAATCTGGGATCCAACTAATGTTCCGATATCACTAGGACATGTTTTCCTGGGGGTTCCAAACATCTTTTTAGGACTGTAGCCAGAGGTGAAAGCAAAAAAAAAAAAAAAAAAAAAAAAAGGTAATTTATGCAAACTATAGAAAAGGAAGTTCCCACTAGTCAACAGACACTTGAATCATTTATATTCTTCTTCAAAAACAGTGTAGTTTTAAATTGTGCTTCCCAGGACTTTAGGGATTCCATGGAGCCCTCAGGAGCCACTGCTAGAACAGAAAGGGACTATGTGAGGGTCCTGGACCTTCAACCTCACTCCAGATAGAACATGCTTCACTGGAACATAAGGGGTTTGATTTTTTTTAAAGGGGGCGGGGGGCAGGGCATTGGGAGTTAAATAAAAATTAGTTTTTAAACCACAGTATCAGAATAAGGTGATATAGGGGGGAGCTGAGTGAAGACTTCTATAGATAGTTAGGCCAAATAAAGAATTCAGAATGTCCTTCTGTGACATAAGAAATATATATTTGGTAACTTATTGTCATTTTAATTTGTATCTCTCTGATGATTAGTAACAAAGCATTTTTTCATCTGTCTCTTTGGCCATTTGTATGTCCTTTCTGGAGAAGTGTCTACTTAGGTCCTCTGCCAATTTTTTTTTATTAGATTGTTTGTCTTCCTTTTGTTAAGCAGTATGAATACTTTATATACCTTGGGAATTAACCCCTTATCAGATGTGTCATTGGCAAATATGTTCTCTCACACAGTGGGTTCCCTTTTCATTTTGATGCTGGTTACTTTTGCTGTGCAGAAGCTTTTTATTTTGATGTAGTCCCATTTGTTTATTTTTTCCTTTGTTTCTCTTGCCCCAGGCATTGTGTCAGTTAAAATTTTGCTACGTGAGATGTCTGATATTTTGTTGCCTACATTTCATTCAAGGAGTTTTATGGTTTCATGACTTACATTTAAATATTTTATCCATTTTGAGTTTATTCTTGTGAATGGTATAAATTGGTGGTCTAGTTTCACTTTTTTACATGTACCTGTCCAATAACCCAATACCATTAATTGAAGACTGTCTTTACTTCATTGTATCCTCTTCTCTCAAATATTAATTGAGCATAGTGGCTTGGGTAAATCTCTGTTCTGTTCCATTGATCTATATGCCTGTTCTTGTGCCACTACCAGGCTGTTTTGAGTACAGTGACTTTGTAGTATAGCTTGATATCTGGTATTGTGATCCCTCCAAATTTGTTCTTCTTCCTCAAGATTGCTGCGGCTATTCAGGATCTTTTTTGGTTCCATATAAAATTTTGGAGTGTTTATTCTAGATCTGTGAAATATGCCATTGGTATTTTAATAGGGATTACATTAAATCTATAGATTGCTTTGGTTAATATGGACATTTTTATGATATTAATTCTACCAAGCCATGAACACAGGAGAATATTATGTTAAGTGAAATAAGTCAGTCAGAGAAAGACATGACCTCAGTTATATGTAGAATCTAATGAAAAAAATAAACTGAGAAACAAAATAGATCCAGAGATATGGAAGCATGCAGCAGACTGAGGATCTTCAGAGGAAAGACATTAACCAAAGAATTTATATACATATATACATAACCCAGACAATAGTGAAGTGAAGCCCTGGAGAGGGAATGGGAGTGGGGAAGAGGGGGGATCAATGGAAAAAAGGGGAGACATCTGTTAACACTTCCAACAATAAAGGTAAATTTTAAAAAATAAATAAAATATTAAAAATAAAAAATGCAAAAAAGAAATATATATTTGATCTCTGCCCCTGGTTCCTGACACAGAGCTCCTAAATCCCTTGGAATTTCCTGGGTGATAGGAACAACTTTTGTTATAAAGAGGTAACTCTTGGTGGGCTCCTGAATAGCTTCAAGATTGGGGGCTGGTCAGTAGAAAGATTAAACCATAATTACAAGCTTAATACTTTCAGCCCCAGACCCTTCCCATCTACCTCCTCTCCTCCAGGGAGGGAAGAGGGAATAATCAATCATGCTTGTATGACAAATCCTCCATAAAAAAACCAAAAACCCACATCCTAAGCTGGTAAACAATCCACATGCTGGGAGGGTGGTACATTCCAACTCCGGGGACAGACAAAAGCCCCTGTGCTCAGAACCTTCTGGACCTCACTCTATGTATCCCTTCATCTGGCTGTTCCTCTGTATACTTTATAATAAACTATTAAATGTGTTTCTCTGAGCTCTGTGAGCCTTTATATCAAATTGTTGAACCCTCCATTTGTAGTCAAATTAGACAAAAGTGTATGTAACCTGGAGACCAGTACCTGTATTTGGCATCTGAACTGGGGTAGGGGGTAGTCTTGTAGTTCTGAGCCCTTAAACTATGGGGTCTGACAATAATTCCAGGTACTGTCAGAATTGAATTACATTGTAGGACACTCAGTTGTGTGTAGACACTTGGAAATGTTCTTGGTGTGGAAAACACACACATTCAATGTCAGAAGTGTTGTGAGTGGAGGAATATAATATTAAAAGGGAGAAAATGAACACAGGATGCAGGAGTAGAAAACTCAATAAATAATAGATGATAATATTAATATCAAATGGTTGAGGCACTACCTAGCTGAAAATAGATCTTACATCTTAAGACCACTTACAAGACAACAGAAGTTGACTAGGACACCTTTATATGCTACTTTTATTCTAAGAGTATAACATCTGGGCTCTGGCTTTTTCTTTCTGCACTGGTATAGAACTTTTTCCACCCCTTAGTGAGACAAGGACTAGGATCAACTGAGTTGGGTGTCCCAGCTTCTCTTCAAGCAAGTCCACTGTGTGTTGATCAACTGGTCAAGTCAAATCATGAAATGTTCTGTGGAAGATGCGAGAAATATGTTATTGGCCCTTATCTTACTTAGAAAATAGAGGGAGTGTGAGCAGTTGCTTATTAAAGTTTGTCTTACCACCTCACAGCTTCAGTTTTCAATTTAAGTTCTCAAGTCTATGCATTAGGTGAGGGTTCTGAAATTATTGCACTCAGCCTAACCAAAGGCATCTGAGTCTGTATTTACTGGTATAAACAGCAATTTCTCAGGGTAATAGTATATTTTTTACACACAAGTAATTTGAATTCAGTCAATTTCCTTTGCAAAATTCAGATTACAGCCAATATTAACTTCTCTGCAAGAAATCAAACAAACAGAAGCAATATGTGCTATGAAATAAAAGAAATTCAAACAAGCTCAGAAGTGTTTTGGCTCTGCCAGTTGATGTTATTGAACTTGGCATTGTGAGAAAAGGGTTCAAAGAATACAGCCACCCAGGACTATTAGATTTAGACAGAGTGGCATTGGAAGGCTTAAGGGATCTAGCCAAGAAGACAGAGAGGGACAGCCTAGAGTCATTGGCCAGCACAAGTAGTAAGGGCTATTCCCAGCAGACTCCAGCAAAACCTCAGTGGACTGGAATTTCTCTAAAGAACAATGAATCTTTAGATGGAGGAAAGGTAGTGTCATTCAAAGACGTGGGCAGAGTATACTGCTAGCTAAAGAGGGAAAGAAATATGATGGGGCAGGTGTGGGGGGCATAGAGGGGTGTGAAGAAACACTGTATATGGCTGAAGACATTCTGGGAAGCAAGGAAAAGTGTATGCACACAGGTTCTTATAGGTTTATCAGAGAAAGGAGGAAAATGAACACAGCATGCAGTAGTAGAAAAAGTCAATAAATGAGTAAGAAGGTGAGAAAAATATCCAAATAAATCAAAAACTATAACTGGCCTATAAGCATCCTTTCCCACCCCCCCCCCCACCCCCGGTATTTTCTATATTCCATTCCTACTGGTCTTCCCTTGGTTCCTGTATATGACATCAAGTTTCTCAGCTTATGGCTGAGCCTTTACTGTTTCCCCTGCCTATAGAATTCCCCCTTTCCTACCTTTAAGGCTGGTTAATACATTCTCATTTGCTGAATTTCAGCTTAAATGTCATTTTTCTCCCAAAAGTGTTCCCTGATCCCCAAGCCTGCGATAATCCATCTGTTATAGGTTCCAACAGCACTTTCATGTTTTGAGACACTTATCACACTTGTAATTAATTATTCAGTAGCTGAGTTCCCTGAGAGAAAATCTATGGGAGCATGGAACAGATGACGTTCTCAGGACCTAGAAAGTGCTTGGAATGGTGCTTCAGATTTTCTGGATGAATACAAAGGAGAATTCATTTGACGATTGCAATATGCTCGAGTGTATGGCAGGTTTGCAGCAATGTCGTGGTGGTCCTGTCTCTGCTATGCAGGCCTTCACCCTCACTTCACTCTAACACACGGGTTAATTAAGAAGTTCATGATCCACCTTAGGCAGACACTGTAAGTTGGCTCGCACTTATTTCCAACTCTTTTCCTTTCCCTTGCTTTCTGTATGTCAGGAGAGGCAAATTATGCTGTGATAACCCCAATTCCAGTGATTTAAATTTAAAAAGTTTTATTTTCCAGGGCAGCTGCCCTCCATGCTAGCGCTCAAAAATCAGGCTATTTTGGTTTGGGGGCTCCCCCATAGTCACATGTATTTTTGTGTTTGCTGTGATGTGGGAGGGAGTATAGAGATTCACACGATGGCTCTTGAATGCTTTGTCCTGAAAGTGACACATGCGACTTGGGGTAAGAAAGTGTTCCTGGAAGTGGAGGAAAACTCAATAATAGTAGACACTGGTAATGTCTACGACATCTTCTACCCTAGAATCTGGAAAGCTAAATACTTATTTCTCAGCCTCCATTGCAGCTAAGTGTACCCAATTGCCCTGGAGAAAATAAAATATTTTCAACCAGCTCACTTTCAAAAGTTCCTGAATGATTATGTTGAACTGCCCATACCTGGACCAATTACTACTGTCCTTCAATTGATCAGCTTGAATCAGGCGCAATATAATTTTATCCCCAAAGAACAGAAAAACTATTATAGGCTGAAACAAATTAAGAATGAATCATTGAGCCGAAACCGGTTTGGCTCAGTGGATAGAGCGTCGGCCTGCGGACTGAAAGGTCCCGGGTTCGATTCCGGTCAAGGGCATGTACATTAGTTGCGGGCACATCCCCGGTAGGGGGTGTGCAGGAGGCAGCTGGTCAATGTTTCTCTCTCATCGATGTTTCTAGCTCTCTATCCCTCTCCCTTCCTCTCTGTAAAAAAATCAATAAAATATATATTTAAAAAAAAAAAGAATGAATCATTGAAATACTTTCCCTGGCATCCTACAGCTACTGGGTCAACTTTAGTAGTTGCCTACATCTGTAGTTCTCGTCATGTGAGATAGATAAGCCCCAAAATTTGTTTAAACCAAATTTTCTGTGGGGAAAATTGAGAAGATATGAACCCAGGATTTACTGGCTGCTAAGTGCCAGTCTCATTGAAAAAAACAGTCTGGAAGAAAAACAAAAGCCCTCAGAGAGAAGCAAAGACTAATGATGGAAAGGGAAAAAAAGGAGAGAAAGAGACCTGACAGCTTTCAAGCTCAGGGTTCCAAATGATATTGCATAATTCATCACACCCTTCAGATCATTTTCCTAGCCATTGTCTGATTTCAAACAATAATTCCAATGAGACAGGCAGGACAGATACCATTAGCAGACTGTATGAAAACGTAGAAACATGAGAGCTAGTAGAAGATTTGACACTCATTTGCTGTTCAGACTTAAGCATATCTGTAAAATAAGGTGTTTGAACTAGTCTGGTATGGTAAATATGAACTCAGCTTCTGACCTCAGAAACATTTAAAAAGCCTAGCTCATTCATTCATTGACTATATAACTTCTGGTAAATTTAATTAACCTACCTAAGTTTCCATTACTTCACTTGGAAAATTGCAATAACATGTTCATTTTAAGAATTAAACAAAATAATTAAAGATAAATCATATAACACAATGCTTGACCCACAGTAGATCCTCACTAAACATTTCCCTGCCATTACTTGTTTTTTCTCCCAAAATTATTTCTCATTTTACAAATGAATCTACTGAGTCACTGGTAGGTTAAGGACTTGCTCATATCAATCTAGTTTGCCAGGGTTTGAAATTGGAACCAGTTCTGAAATGGGGTCATAATCTATATTTTTAGGCTAATGGTCTGGTATTATCTCCATGATACTATGCAAAAGCAGATTGCTCACCATCCCTTAAAACACCACATTCCTCCCGTTGACATAATCTCCCTGCAGACACAGGATATTTATAGTATTACATAATTTGAGAATTGCAAGCAACTTTATCAATAATATGTTCTAACTTCCTACTCAGAACTGGAATTCCCTTTATAGCATCCCTGATGGTGGCCATCTAGCTTCTGTGGGGACATTCCAGCACAGATGCCATTAATGATGAAAACGCTGTGGCTCAGGTAGCTTGGTTTTAAGAGTTAGCCATCTTTCAGCTGCTGGTATTGGAGACTTAACTCAAACTATCCATACCAAAAAGGATATATTTTGTCATATACTAACTTCTAGATTTAGACCAGGCTTCAGACATTTCCCAATCAAGGGGCTGGACTACCACCATCAGGATCTGATCTCTCTCTGTTTCTTTCTTTCTTTTTTTTAAAATATATTTTATTGATTTTTTACAGAGAGGAAGAGAGAGGGATAGAGAGTTAGAAACATCGATGAGAGAGAAACATCGATCAGCTGCCTCCTGCACACCCCCCACTGGGGATGTGCCCGCAACCAAAGTACATGCCCCCGACCAGAATCGAACCTGGGACCCTTGAGTCCGCAGGCCGATGCTCTATCCACTGAGCCAAACCAGCCTCGGCTCTCTCTGTTTCTTGATCCTACCCCTGAAGCACTCACAATACCACAGAAGTGCAAAACGGATTTGCCAAGTCCAAGACTCATAGCAATCCTTTTGTCAGGGGTAGGGTCATTTGCACTAAACTCTAAGGTCTAAGGGTGGGAGAGAGGCAGCGCCCAAGGAGAAATCAGAATAATATCACCAAGAATAAGTAAAAAAATGTAAATTGACCACGCAAAACAATGAATTTCACCACAATGTTATCTTGTTCCATATCTTGAGTCCTTATCTGGTGTAAACAGCAATTTCTGAAAAGGGAGATAAGGTCTTCTTTACTAAAACCTCGAAGGTTAGAACATGCCCTGCATTATGGTGTACCTGTCAAGAATTCTTTTGACTGCAAGTAATAAAATAACCAACAAATACTGGTTTAAACAATATAAGATTCATTTTTCTTACAAAGAAAGTGAGTGATTTTGGGCCCTGATTCAGAAGCTCAATAGTGTCAAGTCTCTGAGTTGGTGACTCTGAGGCTCTCTTAGTATTTCCCAATGGCAGCTCAATAGTCACACCAAATCTAAGTAACATGTCCTCAAAAGCAGTAAGCAGAAGGCACTATAGAGCAATTTATGTACTTTTTTCTGATATAGAAGAGAAATCTCTTTTCCAGAAACCTTTAGAAAACCTCTCTTTACCTCTCATTAGCCAGAACTGGGTCACGGCCATGTCCAGCAGCAAGGGATATTAGTATCTGCTTCTTCAGGATCTATGGTGAGAAGCAAACAAAAGAGGTAATGGCTCTGAATGTCAACATCATCTACCGTACGTATGTTAACAAATGTGCTTTTGATCCCGCTTCTTCTACTCAACCAAATAAGGCAACTGAAAGGAGAATAGGTCTTGATCCCATAACCTCAGGACTTCCATAACATTCCAAAGGAATAATTAGACCTTTTCAAAATAGTAACTGAATTATAAACTCTACAAAAAGAGAAGTCAAAGCTTACATTTAGGTACTATAGAAATTAGCTAAGTGCCTGGCAAATTGCAGACAAGTAAATATTTTGAACTAAACCAAAATGTTCTGCTCAGAGATAGTCATTCTTCTATTAATAATCAAATTAATTGTAGATCAAAATGTATCCATTTACTCTTTTAAGTTGTTTCCCTTTTAGTAGTAACTGGTGGTAGTTCAAACGTAAGGAACTATTTTACTAGGTTTTTATGTTTACTAAGTTTGCTTGTTTCTCTATTCATCAATAGAATGCTCTATAAGCAGGGAAAATTTTATTAGCCATGTATTCGAATCCCAAACTTTCCATGGAGAGATGACATCAAAATGAACCAGGGAGCTTTTTATACAAATTCCAACTCACAAGTCTCAGAATTTCTGATTCCCTGGGTCCCAGGTCCTTGGATAATTGCATTTTTTTTAAGTTTCTAATTTCAGCTGAGTTTGGAAATATTAGTCAAACCAACCAAACTAGTAAGCTCAATAGACTAAAAAGCTCCTTTCTCATTCCCAATTTTCAGTCTAGAGGGCATCCTATTGTCAAAGGTTTGCCCAGCAGCTCAGTGACTACTTTGTTTAACTATTGAGAGATCTCGAACAGTTGAAATCCTTCTAAAAAGATAAGGAATGTCTCATCAATGAGGACTTTTGATAAGTTAATTTTAATGCCTGCTATATAGACAATAAAATTTGCAAAGTTTTTTGTCTTTCCAGAAACCAGCCCAAAGACAATTCATAAACCAAAGTCATCAACTGATTATGCCTCCCTAGCAGGAATATCTCATTCCCACTCCCTATGGAGACATGACCCATATAAGTGGCAAACACTAAACCCTATATTTATGCTCAGTCAGGTACATGAAAATTCCTCTTTGTTCTCATCCATTTAGATTTAATGTTTTGTCCAATTTCCCTGGATCAATGGTCTGCAAAATTTTGAAGATTATCCCTCCATCACAACTCTTTACCCCACCTTAAATTGGAGGCCTAGTGACCCAAGATGACAAAGCAAGCCAAGGATTCCAATCTCATTCATTTATCCAGCCAACAGAAAGAATGATCTATCTCCAGGTGCATTATTTTTCCCACCTGCCCAATAAATACAGTGATATATAGCAAGAAGAGCAAATATTTATTACAACCTTTTTTTCTAAACCCCTGAGCTTTAAGACATAACATTTCTTGTCTTGTCCATTTGAATAAGGTTGATTTGATAAAAGCAGAATTTTCTGTATATAACATCTATCTCACTGAAAAGTCAGTACATGAATTTATGTTTTTACGACACACACGAGAACTACAAAGAAGAGCCTTCACCCAAGCAAGTTAGTCAAAAGCAATAGCCAATGTTTTCAACCTTTGTTACATTCTCTTGAGGACAGAACAAAAGGCAGATTGATTTCCCCACTGAACAAATGGTAGGTCTACACCCAGGGACCTTCAGTACTGGGGAAAATGAGATTGTCAGTAAGGAGGTAAATTCTGGCTCTTGACTGTTCTGTTCACTTGTCCTCCCTCCAACCCTCGCACCCTCCCACTTCAGTTAACTGGAACATCAAAAGAATAGTAATTCAGCAATTCAATATGGTTAAGAAAATATGATGTAAACACGTCAGTCTCAGAGCAAGAAAACAATCTCTCCCCTGTATATTTAATATTCCTCATATCTTTCTGGATATGTTATACTTTCCTTTGGGCTACTTACTGAAAGAATAAAAATCTAGAGGTAAATAAGTGTAACAATTAGGGCTCAGGATCTATTAAGGAAAGCAGACTAATGTTCCATGGTTTGAAGAATTTGAGAAGTTGGGGAGAAAGGGGAGTTGACAAAATAATACTTACTGATGTGAAAAGCTACCAAAGTGATATACACTGAGTACTGAACACAAGGAAATAAGCTAAATTATAATAAAAGAAGATTAACATTAGGGAAATATTACAATATTGAAATAGTTATTGAACACAATTGTGAATATATGAGAAAACAGCCTCTGAGACTTGCCTGAGTTCTCACAGGTTAGGTATGTGGTAAAGCAAGGACTTGAGCCCAGGTCTGGCAGACTCCATGAAGGATTGGGTGGGTTTGCAGAGAGACATGAAAAGAAACAGTGAAACCTGATGTCAGCTAATTCTCTCATCCTCACTAGTGAAACTAACACTATGACTTTATATTAGTCTGCCCTTCCCCAATCATGATGACCATTGTTTTGCAACAATTTATAACAAATCTTTAGGCTAAAATATCTAGGCCTGTAATGGCCAGGCAATGGAAAAGTGGGGTATATTTTATTATTGAAAAAAAAAATTGCTTTTGCCCCTGGGGTCTACTTTCCTTTAGAAGTACTATATATCTTGCTCTCTTTAAAAAAAAATATATATATATATATATATATATATATATATATATATATATATATATATATATATATATATATATAAAATTGATTTCAGAGAGGAAGGGAAAGGGAAAGAGGGATGGAAACATCAATGATGAGGAAGAATCATTGATAAGCTGCCTCCTGCTTGCCCCCTACTGGTGATCGAACCTACAACTAGGGCATGTGCCCTGACTGAGCATCAAACTGTGACCTCTTGGTTTATGGGTCAATGCTCAACCACTGAGCCACACCAGCTGAGCCATCATGCTCTATTGACATTAGGTTTGGCCCTGTGGCTTATGTTTCCTCTTTCTCACCCTATTGAGTTCAGGAGTGTCCATGTGACATTCTTTGAAAATGCAAGGTATATATTTCAGAATTCTTCAATATAATGGAATATTATTCAGCTATATAAAAGAATGAAATCCTGTCATTTGCAACAGCATAGATGGATCTTGAAGGCATTATGCTAAGTGAAATAATAAGATAGAGAAAAACAAATATTGTGTGATCACTCTTACATGTATTACTTAAAAAAAAAATAGCCTTGGCTGGGTAGCTGAGTTGGTTATAACATCCCAATACACCAAGGTTGTGGGTTTGAACCCCAGTGAGGGTACATACAAGAATCTATCAATGAATGCATAAACAAATGGAACAACAAATCGATGTTTCTCTCTCTCTCTCTCTCTCTCTCTCTCTCTCTCTCTCTCTCTCTCAAATCAATAAATTAAAAAAAAAAATTTTTAAACCTGAACTCATAGAAATAAAGAACAGATTGGTGGTTGCCATTGGCAGAAGGTGAAGGAAATGGATAAAGGTGGTCAGAAAGCACAAACTTTACTTATTAGACAAACTAGAGGCCCAGTGCATGAAATTCGTGCATTGGGAAGGGGTCCCCCAGCCTGGCCTGCACCCTCTCACAGTCTGTGTGCCCTTGGGGGATGTCTTACTGACAGCTTATGGCCCGCTCCCTGGGGGGAGCGGGCCTAAATTGGCAGTCGGATATCCTTAGCACTGCTGCAGAGGCAGGAGAGGCTCCCACCACCACCGCTGCACTCACCAGCCGTGAGCCCGGCTTCTGGCTGAGTGGTGCTGCCCCTGTGGGAGCACACTGACCACCAGGGGGCAGCTCCTGCATTGAGCATCTGCCCCCTGGTGGTCAGTGTGTATCATAGCAACCAGTCGTTCTGCTGTTCGGTTAATTTGCATATTAGCCTTTTATTAAATAGGATGTTTTAATTTCTGAGTGTTTCTCACTTAATGATTAGGGTGAGTCCACAGAGTGAGGTTCATCCAAGAATTCTCTCAGATCTAGCAGTTTACAGTGTAATCACAATCACCCATGTTTTCTAAGAGTGGGAGCATAAAATGCCAGTCTACGTCCTTCATCAAGGGCTTATTAATCTGACATTACTTCAAAGTTGCCTGACCTACTTCTGGATTATCTTCCTAGCACAACACCTGCAGTTTGAAGAGACTAGTAGTCAAATTTAAGTTCTTCCAGGCCCCTAGGGTTAATTGCCACTTCACTGGACTAAATGATACCCAGGTATTATAATTTACTTAGTGGTATCCCGGTGTGTCAGAAGGGTTGAAGCACTCTCCAGCATAAAGTGCTGTAAAGGATGAATCTTATTCACTCCTGAGATTTAGAAGATAAGAACTTAACCTTTATGCTTAAGTATTTCCAATGTATAAATTAAAAGGAAACTGGTCGCAATTATAAATGAGCATTGTGAAACATAAATTGTGACTGTCAGAGTTTAATACCATTTAAATCAACCATGAATATTTCTGTATCTCTAAAGGGTCTGTACTAATTAAAACCTTTCTTTTCCCATGATTAGAGGTTATCAGGCAAAGGTATTCACCTTGATTCTATAATCCTACAACAAAAAGCCCCACTAGGGTTTTGTGATAAAGAAAATGGGAAATGGAAAGCATGCCCTTTAAATACCAACTCCTAATTGCAAAGATATGAATATGTAAATCCAATTACATACATTTAAGGGTTAGGTATTAATTGGATCTACCTTGATATAAATTGCAGTCAATTCTTTTATTAGAGGTGATCATCTCTTTACATTTGGCATTTGGTAATAACTGACAAAATATCACAGGTTCTCCCTTGCTCTGCGATTTGCTAAGACTTACAGCTCACACAGGATAATATATTTGTCCTGAATTTTATAGCCATCAGAATATGCTAATACTTTACTTGAAAGGAATAAAAGTGATCATATTAATATGACCTCTTAGTCACTGGGCATTTGAATAGACTCAGGGCCTCACATTCTAACTGGCTGACTGACAATAAAGAAATGGCCAGATGGCAGGAGACAGAAGTTCTTTCATATACAATCTATAGAATGTTCTTTTGAGATGTGCACATCTTTATCTCTGACTCACTGATACCACACAAGCATTTGAGATTCCTTTGCATCCTTATACATTCTCCTGTACCTGTTCTTATACTAATTTGTTGATACTGATACCCTGAATGGCAAGCTGGGACTCTTCAGATTCTTGTCTCACAAAGTTTGAAGAATAAATTCGCTGACTAAAAGATTTAAGCAAAAGTATGGAAATTTATTGTAAGAGTATACAAACTCCTGCATGGGGGGAGGGGTTGTTCCCAAATTGGGAGAGCCCTGCTCTCTCCTCTCTAAAATGGGAAAAAACCTAGTCCAGTGAGTCTCTTTTTCTACGGATTTATAAATGCTCGTAGCTTCTCTATTCATACCATTTTCTAATTGGACTCTTATTTTATGTCCCCCGTTCTTTCCTAATTGGCCACTTTCCCTCTTTTCCCTGCATGGTATCAGTTTCAAAGCTCACCCAGTGCCCCCCTCTTCTTCTTCCCCTATTTTTGTAACATTCCTCCGTCCTCTCTGTATGTAAGATAAACAATCAGGCGGCTTGGAGCTCTCTGCTGTGTAACTCAGAAAGTTACTTCACCCTTCTAGCCTCATATTCTGTTCTGTGAAGTCAGAAAGCAGCCACATCACACAATGGGATGATTAAGTGAAATAGTTTATGTAAAATGCTTCGGGCACAGAAAAAGTGTGCTAAGGACATCTCCACCTTTGTTATCCTCTAGGAGTTCCTGATCTGAGAGAGGTGGGATGCTGGAAGGAAGAGCTGGGAATAAGACATTCTTCAGTAGAATATGATTGCAATTAACCAAAATTACACTCAAATGTGCAAAGAAAATAGAGATGTTTTATGTTCTCTAACTGAATTGATGATCCTTACAAATCTCTCACACATCTGGGTAACATGGAAAAAAATAAAAAGCTGAATTTAATAGCTTGAGCATACCAATCACTTCTGGTTTACTTTGGATGACTTGGTCTCTTTCAAATAAATGCTCTAATTTCCATGCCGTTCTTGTCCTCACTATAATATGTGGTGGGGCTTACATGACTTCATGGTAGTGTAGAGAAGGTGGTTACCTCAGATCTTTGCCCTGCCCTTCAGATCACTACTGGTCTCTGTTTCAGAGTACTGAGGCTACCCTGCCCCCTGGGTATTTTAGATATAATTAGCCTCTTCTGGGCATTTGAGCATTGTAGCTATTCACCTTTAGAGTCCATATTTCTATCATTTACCCCCAGCTATAAAATGTCCCCACCTGCGGCCTCTTTGTCGCAGTTCTAGGACTTGGCTGGTTCAGCAAGCATCTCTTGGTACACCAGCTCTTTCTGTGGGGTGTGTGGCCGTTTTGTCACATTGTGCCCTCTTCACATACTCTGAGCATCTAGAAGTCTCAGCTCAGGTTCATCTGTAGAGCTCACTCCCTCTGCCACTGGTGTTCTGCCCCATCCAAGGCGTGTTGTACATGTCCAATACAAGGCATCCCCTCGAAGCTGAGAAGTGTGCCAGTAGTCCATTCCCACCACCTCAGCATTCATTAGGTTCTCAGGCATCCTCATAAATCCCATTTGGAAGTTATTATCCTCCCCATTGTGTCTCTTACTACCTCCAACCTGAGGAGACATTAAGGTAACCTATGTATGACCTAATCACCCCATTCCCAGTCTGCCTTCTCTCTTTCCAAAGACAGGATAGAAAAAGCTAGCTTTTATTGCATGGTCCTGTCTGTTTGGATCTTCTTCACATCATATTGTCCTTCTTCCTGAGATGCCATTTTTATTCCATTTCCTTGGGAGCTTAATGGTGGATGGGTAAAGGCGGAGAACCTGATTTACCAAGAAGGGAATTTAAATCAGTAGGTTGTTATAAAACAGTTTGGCTGTTGCATTAGTAATAATTTAAAGTGTAAGAAGTGAAGTATGAGAAACAGAAATTCAAGAGTTCAGAAGCAGTGGTAATTATAGGTACAGTGCATACACTACAAAGGCAATATCAGACCCATAGAGACCACCCTAAACTAGATTTGAAGATAATATGTCCTATTCAGAAAGTCCTGAGCTCTAGATATTCATTTCTTATATCCCTATGCCCCAGAACCACTTCTTCTGGATGTGTAGTGTGAGCAATCTTACTACACTTCCATCTTTGGTTAGGGTTTCCAATCCCTAGAATTGGCCTTCAATTTCAGATCAGGAAAGAGCAGCTCTTACTGCACACTAAGTTCTTACAGTAGATAACAACCAAGTAATCCTGGCTGCAGAGGCCAACACCTTTTCTCTGTCCACTGGATTCTTTTTAAAATATATTTTTATTTTTTAAAATATATTTTATTGATTTTTTTTTACAGAGAGGAAGGGAGAGGGATAGAGAGTTAGAAACATTAATGAGAGAGAAACATCGATCAGCTGCCTCCTGCACACCCCCTACTGGGGATGTGCCCGCAACCAAGGTACATGCCCTTGACCAGAATCGAACCTGGGACCCTTCAGTCTGCAGGCTGACGCTCTATCCACTGAGCCAAACCGGTTAGGGCTGTCCACTGGATTCTTAATTCTGTTCCCTCTTTCTCTTTACCCGGTGATTATCGACCTCTAATAAATACCTATGTTCCTTTGTATATCTATTTAGTTTGAATTTGCTATCATTCTGCAATGAGATAAAGTTTGATATTGTTTACGTAAAAAGACAAAGTCAACATCAACTATAATATTCTACCATCCATCCATTCATTCAACAAATAGTTATAGAGACCCTACTTTATGCCGTCACTGTTTTAGGCAGTGAACAATGTCCTAACCCTCCTGGAGCTTCCTTTTTAGTGAAGGAAAATAGAAGAGAGAAATAGAGACATAGATATTAGTGCCCAGAAGGAAAAAAAAATAAAGGTTAAGGAGAAAGAGAGGGACAGAGTCAGGGTTGAGGTGTTGCTTTATTTGGACAGAGTGGTCATAGGAGATCTTTCTGACTTGGAGACGTTAAGCAGACTTCTTAAGAAGGTAAGAAAACAAGCCATATGGTTATCCTGGGAAATTATATGCCAGGGAGTGAGGAATAGTTGCCAAGCCTCAGAGGAGGAGGTTTGGTGTGTTCTAGAAATAGAAAAAAATGTATGTCTAGTCTAGAACATGTGTAAAAGGCAGAAAGAGTTAAAGGAAATATAGTCAGAGAGGTAACTGGGGGTTGGGGAAATCATGTGGGTTCTCATAGGCTATGGTAAGAATGTTATTCCAAGTGATATGTCCATTTGGAAAAATTTGAGCAGGTTTGACTTACATTTTTTAAAAATAACTCCAGTTTCCGAATTAAGAATAGATAATCAAGAGGCTAATAGTGCAAAGAAGATGACATTTCAGAGACAGCTGGAATTATCCAGGTAAGTAATGCTGGTTTGGACTTGGGTGGAGAAAGCAGGGGACAGTGGCAGCAGTATTTGTTGATCTGGGATGTAAAAGAAAGAGAAGTCAAGATGACTTCTAGGTTTTTGGTCTGAACAACTACAAGAATGAGTTGTTATTAACTGAAAAGGAAGGTTAAGAGAGAAGTAGGTTGAGAAATTCATTTTTATACACCTTAATTTGAGATAACTATTTAATATCAAGTGGAGAGGTTAAATGGGCAAGTGGCTGATGTGTGAAGTTCAGAGGTGAAGTCAAGGCATGTACTTGGAAGTCATAGATGGTACTTAAAGCGTAAGAGTGGATGAGATCGCCAAAGGATGAAGTTAGACATAGAGAAGTAGAGATTAGAATCTTTTGCCCAGGGCATTTCAATTTATAAAGATATGAAAGATGAGGAAAACTGAACAGAAGATACTTTGAACTAATGTCCAGTAGGGTATGAAGGAGAGGGTTTCTTAGTGTAAGTAAAGAAGATAATATTATACCAATAGTTAGTCATGCTTTTCTCTTGTGGGTAATTTACTCTGCCTGGGCTCTGTCCAATATGTAAATGAATCAGACAACTTACTGCTCTCCAAGGGAATACCACTAAATAGATATGCCAGTCAGCCTCCCAAAATGGCTATTAATGAGTCCTTCCACCTAATCCCCACACTCTGTGTAATCTCCTCTCCTTAGTTATGGTCTGGACCAGTTGACTTTCTTTTAATGAATAAAGTCTGACAAAAGTGATGAAATGTCACTTTTGAGATTATGTTAAAAAACAGACTTCCATGCTAACATTCTCTCTCAGATCTTTTGACAAGTTTCCCCTCTTAAAGAAGGTCACTTGGCAAAGGATTAAGGATGACCTTCAGCTAACTAGCCAGTGAGGAACTAAGACCCTCAATCCAACAGCCCTTAAGTAAACCAAATTCTTCCAACAATTATAGAGTGAGCTTGAAAGCAGATCCTTCCTCAGTAGAACCTTCAGATGACATCCCAGACTCAAGGTCAACACCTTGACTGCAGTCTATGAGAGTCTACAAAGCAGAAGACCCAATTAGCCATGGCTGAATTCCTGACCCATAGAAACCGTGAAGTAATGAATGGAGCTTGAAGCTATGACTGCATTTCTGATCTATAGAAATTATGAAATAATAAATGTTGTTTTAAGCCACTATATTTTTAGTAAATTGTTACTCTGCAATAGTTAACAAATGCATTAAGGAAAATATAGTAGTGCAGAAATCACTACAGAGCAAACTTCTCCTATCCCCATTTTAGGCATCTAATGCTGATGATAACAGTCATAATAATCTTAGTATGAATTATATTGCCATTGTGTCAACTTTTGTCTGGTATAGTTGAAGTTTGGGTCTTATCTAAAATTGAAGAATAGCCTTGACCAGTTTAGCTCAGTGGATAGAGCGTCGGCCTGCAGACTGAAGGGTCCCAGGTTCGATTCCGGTCAAGGGCATGTACCTTGGTTGCGGGCACATCCCCAGTAGGGGGTGTGCAGGAGGCAGCTGATCGATGTTTCTCTCTCATTGATGTTTCTAACTCTCTATCCTTCTCCCTTCCACTCTGTAAAAAATCAATAAAATATATTTAAAAGTAAAATTGAAGAATAAAAACAATAGTGAACAAGTCAGAAAAAAGTATTTTTGGATAAAAAGACTTTCCTGGCACCTCTGAATGAACACTGCAGAAGATAACCAAAGATTCTGGCCCTGGTTTAAACACTTTAAATCATCTCATTTGTTTTGAAACTCCTCTCTTCTCTTCTGCTCACTTTTCAGCTCATCCATCCCCACCTTGGTGACATAACTCTAATTTAGGCTTCTTTCAAAACCCATTATGATTTCTACTTCAGTGCCCTTGAATGCTGCTAAATTAAGATACCAGCATAATTAATGAGCCACCTTGCTAATACTATTTCTTCTTCACATCACAGAGGAAATGTCAAGTCACTTCTCCTCTGGAACTCAAGACTACTAACAGATTTCACTGTCATTTATAAATTAGTTCATAAATAACAAACAGGCAAAAGACAGCGATAGTTAAAAATTAGTTCACAAAAAATCACATAAGCTTCTAAAAATTTTCTTTAAAAAGTGCGTAAGCCCTGGCCGGTTTTGCTCAGTCGTTCAGTCAAGGGCATGTACTTCAGTTGCAGACTTGGTCCCCAGCCCTGGTAGGGGTGCGTGCAGGAGGCAACCAATTGATGTATCTCTCTCAGATCAATGTTTCTCTCTGTGTGTTGCTCCCCCTCC
This sequence comes from Cnephaeus nilssonii, assembly GCF_951640355.1. Classification (NCBI taxonomy): domain Eukaryota; kingdom Metazoa; phylum Chordata; class Mammalia; order Chiroptera; family Vespertilionidae; genus Cnephaeus; species Cnephaeus nilssonii. Next base: position 25,058,312 of record NC_137087.1, read on the forward strand.
TTTCCATTCTCTCTAAAAAGTCAATGAAAAAAAAAATATCCTCAGGTAAGGACTAACAAAAAATAAAGTGTTTAAAAGGACCATGATGATTAATTTTATGTATCAAATTGATTGGGCTAAAGGGTACCCAAATATCTGGTAAAACATTATGTCTGACTGTGTCTGGGAGTGTGTTTCTAGAAAAGATTAAAATTTTAATTAGTAGTTTGAGTAAAAAAGACTGCCCTCATCAATGCAGATGGGCATCATTCAATCCATAAAGGGCATGAATAGTACAGAAAGGTGGAGGAAGGGCAAATTTGCTTTTTTGGCTTGAGCTGGGACATCCACCTTCTCCTAGCCTCAGAAATTGGCACACCCGGTACTCGGGCCTTCAGACTGAATTACACCACCAGCTTTCCTGTTCCTTCAGCTTGCTGATAGCAGATCATGCAACTTCTTAGCAGATAGTGCTTCCGTTTCTCTAGAAAACCCTGACTAATACAGGGACTTCTTCATTCCCAAAAATAGTAGACTGATTCAATGAAAATCAATTCCTCACCATAAATAACCATAGACATTTTTGATAAAATATAACAAAAATCTATCTTAAGCACATAGCTGAACGCAAAACAAAACAAATTCTTCTTTTTGCCCCAGTTAAAACAAAAGGGAACATAAATCCACAGTGCAAGAACAGCAGGTTGTCCAATTCCAGGGAGATTTTTATTCTAGATAAATTGTGTTTCTGTAATTAAACTGAGAGGTAGGGACAGAAGTGCTAGCAGGACTGAACATACTAGTAGGTCCTTGGGGCTGGAGCTGAGGTTTTACAGCTCTAGAGGGAGCAAAAGTCATGCATATTAGTTTCCTGTGGCTGCTATGACAAATAACCACAAACTTGGCAGCTTAAAACAATAGAAATTTATTCTCTCACAGTTCTAAAGGCCAGAAGCCCAAAATAAAGGAGTCAGCAAGATTGAATTCCCTCCGGAATCTCTAAGGAAGCATCTGTCCTTTGCTTCTTCTAACTGCTAGTGACTACAGGCATTCCTTAGCTTACAGACATCAATCCAATTTCTGCCTCTGTCTTCTCATTGCCCTTTCCTCTGTGTGTCTGAGTCTTCCACTTTTCTGTCTCAAATCTCCCTCTGCTTCTCTCTTATAAGGAAATTTGTCAATTGGTTTAGAGCCCACCCAATAATCCAAGGCCTCATCTCAGGATCTTTAACCTGATCACATCTGCAAAGACACTTTTCCAAATAAGGTAATATTTACATGTTCCAGGGATTAAGACAAAGATATATCTTTGGGGCCTTCATTCAACTCACTGTACTATGGTCCTAATCTATGAGACAGGAGCTGAAAAGTTACCTCTGCAAAAAGTGAGAACCCTCAAAGCATGACCCAATCTATAAAAAACAGAATTAGAAAAATTTCATCCAATAAGCCAAAAGTTACAAAAGTTTTCTGTCTACTCCAGGCTCTGGTGGGGAAGAAATAAAAGCATTCTAAGATAAATACTTTTAAAAATGCCAAAGCTACCCAACATGGGGGAGTGAAATTCAAATGTATGCTTAGCAGGTATAAATTACAAGCCTAGGAGTGGACATGAGTTCTCCAGGACCCATAAAAACCGTAGGTCACTACAGAAGCAAGTGCAAAATCACTCTATAAGACACACCCACAATTTAGGGAACACAGAAATCCCATGTTAATTATTTTACTTCAAGAAAACTGGAAGATCTAGGTTCCAGTTAAAAATGTATACCCGATCTTTGACATTACTAAGCAGTGTGGACTCTGGTTCCCTACTTTTATAATAGAGGAGCTACCATCTGCCAAGAAAGGCAGCCCCGGAATACCATGAGAATTTAGAAGGCTGTATGTAGAAAGATACCATTTATAGGTACATACACAAAAATACATAATGTATATAATGAACATATATCCATGTACATTTCCCCTTTAATTCAACATATACAACTGTAGAAGATAAAAAAAAATTCTTCTGAATAACTTATCTGGTTTGCATAGATTCAGAAGAGACTGTTCTGTGCCATTGGAAGCAAAAATGGCAATATAAATGTGAGCATCTGTCACCTTTAAACATCAAATGAAAAGATTTTTAATATTTAGAAACTCACTGACATTCCCCCAGAAAGTCATTTCCAAATACCCTTTAAAAAGTGAATGTGTAATGGAAAATTTAAAATTCCTATTCATAGCTTCATGCCACTGTATTTCCTTACTTTTGAGAACCAACAGAGGCTATTAATCATTTCTCTCAATAACCAGGGTTTTTGGATGCTTTAAAGGTGAGCTGCAAACATTCAGGAGGAGTATCCCAGGAAGAATGTCTCCAACATTGTATCAAAATGACCTCCCTGAGTTACAGATAATCACAGGTATTGTTCGTTAGTTATTATGGCCCTGTCTCTTAGGGCTCCAGGTGGAGATCTCAGACTTCAGAGGTGTCATAGTAAACCAATATAACTCTCAAATAATAGGTAATAAAGTAAGTTTAAACCAGGCTCTTACACAGAAACTTTGCTCTCTGAATCACAGCCCAGGGACAAGAATATTTTGGAGGTTATTGCTGCCATCCTTAACATCTTTCTCCTTTTTGCTTTGTTCCAATCTGTATAGTTAACATGATATAATAGTCAGTTGGCAAAGAAAGCACCACCAAAAGAGTATTTGAGTCAAGAGCCATTCTGACTTTGAAGTCTTCTTTTCCCAGACGAAGAGGATCAAGAAGAGGGTCACAATAGAAGTTCTGCAAGACGGGCCCACTTTGTTTCAGAAGTGCCTGTCTTGCACCTATTTATATTGCAATATATTTAGAAGCATCGAACAAAGAAATATCAACAGCAGTTTATGAATTTGCAGTTTTAGAGCAGCGGTTCTCAAACTGCAGTGTGCATCAGAATCCTCGGAGGGCTTGTTCAAGCACGGGCTGCTGAACCCACCCCAGAGTTTCTGATTCAGTCTGTCTGGAGCAAGGCATGATAATCTGCATTTCCAACAAGTTCCCAGGTGATGCTCATGCTATTAATCAAAGGACCACACTGAGAACGACTGGTTTAAAACAAGGGGCTTTGATCAGTTATCCACAATTCTTTAGAACAAATATCCCATTCTTTTGTTCTCAAAAAAATCATCATTGAAATGAAGACATCAGTGAAGGTTTAAGTGCTAGAATACTGGAGAAGAAATGTAGACAATATTGTAAAGACAATAATGGCAATGATGACAACTGACACTTATCAGAAGCTAGGCATTTTCTCTCATCCTCACAGCAACACTTCAAGGTATATATTATCTATCCCATTTTTCAGACAAAGAAACTAAAGCTCAGATCTTTCTGAGCAGAAAACTTGAACTTTCTTCTACTCCACTTGACTTGGAAAAATAACAAGATTATGAGCAGTGCCCCAGCTAAAGATTTTAAAAGTCAGTTTCCTACTGACAAGGTATTGTTGGTACCCTGGAATAGGGCAAAAAGAAATAGCAATACAGTATACCTAATACTGACTCTTGGCAGGCTAAATGAACAGTTCAGCATACCTATATAAAGATAGCCCCAATGTTGTTATTTTCTCCTCTCATTCTTTTAGTTATTATACTTTTAAAACCCCAAGTTAAAGAATTCTTCCATATGGTACCAAGGGCCTAAACAATACCACAGGCTCAGTCCTGGGGCCCTACAAAGAATTAGCCTTGATGGGGTAGAACAGACAAGTAGGTCTTTATGTAATCTGTGCCCTGCAGAGCTTAATCCTATCTGAGTTGGTTATAAAAACCATACTTGTCTCTATTGGAAGCCACAGCTGTAGGTCTGAAGTGAAGTCAGCTCTAACTAAAGCTTAAAGCTTTTTCTTTTCTCTCATTTATGTTCATGGGCAGAAGCAATCAGAACTACTGAACTCAAGCCAGATTATGGTTGACTAAAGACAGCTGTCTTTCTCCAGTGCTAATCAGTAGAGACAGATGTACTGTCAGCCCATGATTGGATGGGGCAGTTGGACACATTGTGAAGAAAGTGCCTTAGCACAAGTCACACATAACACAGTGTGGAGAAGGCAGGAAGAACACAAAGGAAGTGCAAAAGCATGTGTAATAGAGCACCTGTTTGATTGGAAATTCTCTGTTTTGACTGGGTTACTTTTGGGTAACCCTTAAGAGGTGGCCAGCACTATAATGAAGCATCGTCTTTTGGTAGATGAAGGAAAACAACATGAGAGCTGAAATAGACTCTTCAGTGCGAATTAATTTATTCAACTGAGGGGGAGAAATCACCTCCAACTAAGGCAACTTCAAGTTGTAATTAAGAGTAACTCTCCATGCCGTGGACTGAGTGACATCTGGTGCCTGTCCTGGAATCCAAACAAGTTATCAGTAAGACACTTTCATTGAGGCACAAACTTCACACGCCATGATAGTATTGCTGGATCTCCAGAATAGGGCACGAGGCCAGATTTTAATGTTCGCCCTTTTTTCAAATTTAAAAATCATGCTACCCTTTCTCCAAAAAAGTTACAATATTCCCTTTTCTTTTTGGGGTAGCATGCCAACTAAAGGCTTTCACATTTCAAATAGTTATGATCCAATTGACTTATGAATAAAAAAAGATAAAAGCAAATTATTAGATGGGTTCTCCTCCTGCTGCTTCTGATTTGATGTGAAAATGCTTTTGCATCTAAGCCAAAACAGCTCAAGTCTGTCCTTGAGAACCTGTCTCTTCCTCCACAGAACTCACCAGCTTCCTATCAGCCCCTGTCACTTTGGAGCTCTAGTCAGAAAATGGAAACCTTCTTCCTATGCCGCCACCAGGTGAACATATCAAGGTCAAGGTGACACTTTTTAGATGGGGTCAAGTCCCATTCCTAGGGAAATTTTCAGACTTAAAAGACATCATTAGCCTGTTAAAAAAAAAAAAATTACACAGGCTAGGAGTCAGGGCTCCTGGTTTTTTGGGGCAGCTCTGCCATTCACTATACACTATAAGCTAATTGATAACAAGCCTATGAGGCAACAGCCAATAATTCACTAGATGTGTGTCTTGGATAATGCTTTTTAATTCTCTGGGCCTCAGGATACTTATCCGTCCACGTGGCCAGATGGGGCACGCTCTAAGGGCACTTCCAATATTAAATCTCTACTATCAGTTATCAGGATCACCAATAGGGATTTATACCAGGTGTCCCCAAAAACATATACACACTGTAACAGCTGACAGCTCAATTTTAAAAATGAGATGTATTTTAATAGCACAGCCTTTATAATTATTAAAAGTGCATGTATACATTTTTGGGGATACCCGATATTTGCTCAAATATTTAGAATTGAACTTTCACACACATCATTCCTCTCATTTGACCCTTACAACTATACTATGCAGCAGGCCACAAAGGTGAAAAAATAATAAAAATGGTAAAAAAAACAAGTTATTATTATTATTTAAATTTTTATTTCTTTTTATATATTGTCTAAAGTTGTACATATGTCTCTTTTTTCCCCACTTGAGCCCCCGCCCCCCAGCCAGTGTTTTTTCCAGTTGCTGCTCTGCTTGTGTATTTTTTCCTACCTTGTCTTCTAGCTCACTGATGAGGTCCTCTGCTTCTTCTAGTCTACTGTTGATGCTTTCTATTGTGTTCTTTATTGCAGTGATGTCATTTTTCATTTCTTCTTGGTTCTTCTTCATTTCCTCTTGGTTCTTACACATATTGTTGAATTTGTCTTCCATCCTTTTCAGCAGCCTTATGACCATTGCTCTGAATTCTTTTTCTGACATATTGCTTGCCTCCATTTCATTTACATCCTTTTCTGGTGATTCTTCTTTTTCTTTCATATGGGGGCTGTTTCTTTGTCTTCCCATGGTCACTCCTCTCAGGGTGTCTGGTTATATAGCTCGCTCTCTCCTGCATTGACAGCTTTGTTTAATTCACCAATTCCAGGTGGATGTTGTTCAATTCAGCTGTTTCGTCTATCTGCTCTGTGAGAAGTTGCAGGGCCCATCACGTATTCAGTGCCACTTTGTCTCCCCCTGGACAAACTTTTTAGGTGCCTGCGGCTGGGGAGGCTGGAGTCTCAGTGTTCCTGGGATCACAGCTGAGGCAGCTGGTCCCTGGGAGTTGTGGTTGTAGGATCCCTGGAGGTATCTGAAGTCTCCCCGGTTGAAGGTAAGGCTAGGCTTCTGATCACAGCCGCTCTCCCCTTCAAGATGGCGTGGTCTCTGTGGCAGAGCTGACCTATCTGGGAGAGATTTCAGCAGGAATAGAGGCTGCCCAGTCAGAGGAACCTAGTCCGCCAGTCCCCAATAGTTCTGTGGAATATAGCTGTCCCTCACTCACAAATACAGACTCTCCCTGCACGTCCGTGCACTCTCCTTTCACTCTCTCACTCACACACTACCTTGCAGCCTGCTGTCCCTTCTGCCACCATCTTGGATCCCCCCAACAAGTTATTATTTGCAAGAGTTATACTCCAGGTTTTCTTGTGTTCTTTCCATTACAACCCTGAGATGTGGGAAATATAACAAGCTACAGATGATCCAGAGAAGTTCTAGTAATCATCATCTCACCACTCCTGACTGAGCGTTGGTATTATCATCTGATTAATAAGAATGCTGGACCAGGATAATTTAATATCCCTTCCAGTTTTACCCCTGGATGAATCTATGAAACACAGAGCAACTTATTCAGCATCCAGTCAACCTCTAATGTGGTCCTTGCCTTGATAACCTGCCTAGTACAAAATCCCCAGTTCTTACAAATCTGGGAACCACTCTTTGCTTCACCAGAATAACAGCTGTTACTTCATCCAGGGCGTGACCTCCCTTTGAGCCTGTGACTCACCCCTGTCATTGTAATCTCCTGATACAAATTTGTGTCTTCTAAGAAAGGCTTCTTCCAGTTGTCTTCACCTTCCAATCTCATCCTCAACAGTTTGTGCTATACTCTCCTTCCTACCTGAACTCCAAGCTACATTCGAAGCCAGTGAGTTTGACAGAGTTGGTGAAGGTCTAATTTGCTGTCACTTTGGCAAATATGAAACCAGCAGGTCCAGATGTGAGCTGTCTGATAGAACCCCGGTAACAAATGTTGACATTAAAGAATGCTTCTGTCTAACAACTAAAACTTCAAAGACTGCAGGTTGTCTCAGAGACATCTAAACCTCTTCTCCAACTTCTCCATTTTTCCAACAAAAGAGTGTATAAGGTACCTGGAGACAAGTCAAGTTTTTCTAGGGTAGACAAAACAAGAAAGAGAAAAATAAGGGAAACCAAACATTAATCCTTTACCTACCACAATATGGTGTCCCAGATGCTTGGAACTTTGGACCCACTGACTCCCACCCCAGGAGTTTTCTAATGTTTACAAAAATGAAACAAATGATGGAATTTGAGATTAATGGAATATTCTATGCAAGCATTTTAGTCCTCTGAGGAAGTCCTAAATTTACCAATAACGAGAGGTATATCCTTGGATTCCCACCACTTACCTATAGACACACACATACATACACAACAATAACAACTTTTAATCAGCCCCACAGTACAAATCACCAGCGTGTGCCTTGTGCATACATAGTTTCTTCCAGGCGTATCCTGCTAGAAGCTTAGCAAGAAGAAGGAATTGCTGGAATGTCAGGGTCTAACTTGCTCTGGCCAAGAGCAGCACTTCTCAATTCCAGTACCTCAGGTGTTCTTAGATCATCTCCCAGCCAAGGACTTAAATCGATATCAAGGCCTCAGGGTTCATTTACAACCTCAGAATAAAACCTTGCACTAACATTTTCCCAGCCCAGCTGTGCTTGCATTCTGAGTGCCCAGACAAATGACTATAACCACCCTTTCCAGTCCTACCTCCATAGCAATTGCCTCTTCTCAGAAAAACTAGCTGGGCCAAATTACAATTTTCATGGGCGATGAAAGCAGCTTAGAGCCAGACACTAGTCCTTTCCCAAATCACCACCACATACATTTTCCACACTATGGGCATATTTCTAACACTCAGCTCCAATTTGCTACTTCCTACCTCAAACACTGTCAGAACCCTGTAAAATAAGCCCAGCGGCCTCAACTTCACATTTAATTCTCTCTATGATCTCCCCAAAACAATCTCGTCCCCATCCAATGCCCTGCTGCTTGCCAAACTCTGAACCTTGGTCATTATAGCTCCCTAGGCATAAGCTTCCCTTTCCTCAGCTCTACTTGTGAACCCTTCCTATTTGTGAAATCTCAGTCAAATGCCTTCTCCTCCAGAAACCTCCCATAACTGCCCTCCTTGTCACCTATCACTCTTAGTTTATGCAGAATTAATACCTCCCTCGTTAGTCCACCCACAGTACTTTATCTGTATCATTTCTAAACCCCTTAGCACATGCTGCCCGCATTATAATTATTTGAGCACCTGCCATACCATCTTTCACTAGGTTTGATGATGTAAGTGTTGATGTCTTCATTTTCCATGGAGTCTAGGATCATGGCTTACAGAGTCTTAGTTAATAAACATGTACTGAGTTAGTTATTTTTTTATGTCTTTGTGATGAACCCTAATTTTCCTCACATTATTAGTGAGTTCTTAAAGAAATGAGCAACACTTTTCAAAAATAGAGAAGGGTTAGGCTCTGTTCATTTTAATAGATCTTGTTAAGGAAACATTGCCATGGATGGCTTTAAGGAAAACATCGGTGGCAGTAGATTAGCACTCAACTATTCCTGGTTTTCTAGCCCAACCTCTAACATAGTACAATAATTTCATCTCGTATCCCTCAATATTTCTCAGTTTCTCAGTGATTAGAAACTCGCTACCTCATACTGCTACTTTAGAAAATGAAACTGTATGGGGCCTGAACAATTTTTCTTCATTGGAGGCAAAGGGTAAAAGTAGCTCCTCTCTGAACAGTTAGCCTGAGAATAATTTATGGCAGTTAATTAAACCCAAGCATGATATTTTCTATTGTTAAAAGGGCTACCAATTATTTACTCATTCATTCCCCTTCATGTGCTTTGAAACAGTTTTAAGTACATTGTCAAATGTCAAGCAAAGGTGAGTGGCAGCCTGGAATTAAGCAGTCTTTCTATGCCTTGGGCTCAGCTTCTCTTGGTCTGCTGGGCACTATGACTTAGAAATGAAATTCTGTTATGCTCTAGTGCTCTACACTTTTTTCGGAGTTCATTTTAATAACCTTATTGACATGTCAAGGGAGACAAAGTTGTCAAAGGTGGTATCAAATGGCCAAATAAATCAAAGCTTGATCTAGCCTCATTTCCTATTACTTTACTGTCTATCTCAGACATAACTAGGGTCCATTCACAAATCTCTGATGCTCTGCAAATGTCAGAGTCTCTTCCTATCAAGTCTCTTCCTATCAAGTAATAGGCCTCTATTATTTCATATCTGGGAATTTTGTCTTTAAACACTATTATGTAATAAAATACATTCAATACTTTGGCTTAGTTTCTCTTGAAGTTGTACATAGAAATTATGTAGAATTTGAAAATGAGAGCAACCATTTTCTACTCCCACCATGTAGCAGATGTTGCTAATTAATCATAACCCTTATATTAGGGTTCTCTGAGAAACAGAACCAATAAGAGAGAAACAAAACCAAATCTGTATGTATAACCAGATTTATTATTAAGGAATTAGTTAACACAATTATGGAGGCAAGAAGTACCAAGAGCCGTAGAGTGAGACCCAGGAAGAGAAAACATTTCAGTTCAAGTTCAAAAGCAGGAAAAAGCTCAAAGGCAGTCAGGTAGGAGGAAGCCGCTCTTACTCAAGGGAAGGTCATCCTTTCTGCCCTATTTAGGTCTTCAACTGTTTGGATGAGGCCCACTCACACTAGAGAGGGCAATATGCTTTATTCATTTTGCCAACTTAAATGTTAATCTCATCCAAAAATACCCTCATAAAAATACCCAGAATGACAATATCTGCATACCCTAGTGCCCAGTCAAGTTGACACCACAGTCCTCTTTCCCAGGGAGCCCAGACAGGCTTCAGATTTCATCAGGACTGTGCCCCAGTCAGTCACTCCCAATCAACCAGCGATGGAACGAAGGTTAAAATGTATTTGCTATCTTAGAGTCTAGTAAAAAGTCAGACTAGGTCACTGAAAAGAATCATGAGTGCTAGAGGTGGTCAGATCTATGGTTCATTAAGCTCAATCCTATTATAGAAGCAACTACAAACAAAGGACTGGAGGGAGTTCAGTGTCCTGTTTGACATAAACCTTAAAAGTTATCTTCCCTTGGTACCTCTAATGGATCTGCAGGTCATAAAACGTACCCAAGGCCATCTTGAATTCTAGTTTTCAAATGAGCAATAACTAAGCCAGTGGAAGTCTTCAGGCATGTGAAAGGGTGAGGCTGCTTCTTGGCAAGTGATTTATAGACATTTCATTGAGATTTCTTAGTGCTCTCAATGATATGAGTTTGAAGCAAATGGTGCTTTCATTTTGCTGGCTTTGCATTTTTACTTACAATGCCATTCTTTCTGGATTCATAATTCCCCTTGCAGAATCTACAGATGCAATAGATGCATATTCTTTCAGGGTTAACAACAGGTATTGAGTGCCTACTGTGAGTGATATATGTTATTTCATTTGCAACTCCCCTGTATATAACACCACACACACACACACACACACACACACACACACACACACACCACAGGAGGAGGAATGATAACCTCCTGGCTCCCTGGCTCAAGTCAATTTGGTCTTTTCTATCATGTCTAAAAATACAGATCATCCCTCCCATCCTAATGATTCCTTCCCCTTTCTACTTTACTTTTCTCTTTAGCATTTACCACCATATAACTTGGTGTTTATTTGACTTATTTTTCTTATTTATTGTTTTTATCCATCACTAGAATGCAAGCAGGGAGGGATTTTTGACTGTTTTGTTCTTTGCTGTATTCCCAGCATCTAACACAATGCCCAGCACATAATAAATGAATGGATAAACTTTGAGGTAGGTGTCATTATTACCATTTTACCAATAAGAACATGCAAGTGCAGACAGATCAAATAACTTTCATCTCAAGGTAATAAACACCCCTCAAAATGCAAGGAATCTCTGTCCATGTGCCTAGTACGTGTTCCTGAGACTATGCTAAATCCTTAGTGATTAATGGCGAGGCTCCTCCAAAAGTCTATCTCTAGCAATGTGTTTTAACCAAAGGACAGCAGCAAATATATTCCAGGCAGGTAAAATAACATTAATTTCATTCAATTCCATAACAAGAATGACTTGCATTTGTAAAGCTCTTAAGTCTTTTTCAGGTCTAATTTAACATCACCTTTGTGAAGTGAACTGAACTGGCAGTATAAACTCCACTTTACAATAGAAAAGAAAGCCACAGGAAATCAAACCAGCCATGTGATTTGCTCAAGATCAAACATCAAATGACAGCACTGAAGCTGGAATTTGGGTGAAGCACGAATTCGAATCAGACAGGCCTGGCATCAAACCCATACCTTGTCTCTTCTAGCTATGTGACTGAGGGAGGTTAATTAACCTCTCTGAATCTCTATCTTTATCACTAAAATGGAGACCCTAAGCCATCACAGGGAGTGGGGGAAAGCAAATGACGTGATGTATGTGATGCAGTAAGCCCAGTGACAGAGACATAATAGGAATGTCCCAAATGTTACCTTTCATTCCTGTCCCTGCCCTCATCCTTGCTTTTCTCCCTGCCTCCTAGCCCAATAAAGGCACACCTTGTTTTACTGCCCTTCACTTTATTGCACTCCACAGATGTGGCATTTTTTTACAAATTGAAAGGCAACACCCTCCACCAGCAAAAATATTACAACTGACTACTTCATTGCAGTGGTCTGAAGCCGAACCCGTAATATCTCTGAGGTAGCCTGTATTCTTCCAGCCAGAACAATTATATAACTCTGGATGGAGACAGTTTTTATGGACTTATTTTAAAGGCTGATCTACATTTCAGTGAATAGATCAGTAACTCAGAGAATTCAAGACCCAGTCGGGTATTGCACAGTCTAAATGCCAGATGTACTTATGAGGCCAAAGTACGTGTGATGAGAGTTAGGAGCACCTGCTGATTTTCCCAAATAAAACCTAAGATACTGTGGTTTCGTTGACGGCCTCCTGTGAGAAGCATTTTTCACTATGAAAGTGCAGTTCTTTGGTACAGGTTACAGCACTCTTCATGAGCTCCAGAAGAACTGTCAGTTTTATACTTCATTGAACAGATTCATTTTTATATTAATGGTATTTTCTCATCTTTTGCCCACAGTGTTTATATGCACAGTATACCTCTCAATAAAACATGCCTAATGACAGGGATCTGGTGCTCTGGCATTGGCAACAATGTTTAGTTAAAAGCATGGAGTTTATTACAAGCACAAAACAGTATTGAGTGGTAAAAACTAAGGCCATTGTGAAACGCTAAAGGACTCCCATAATGGTTTCCAAAATCCAATTCCACTGCTGAATTCTAGGGAATGCCTTTGTCTGGTGCAGCGGAGATTCATGTTCTTATCACACTATACACACCACCTGGCAGACCCAGTACCTCTGACATTCACTGACACTGTTTAAAGGGACTTTGCTATGGTCGGTAACCTAGTGGTCACCAGACATCATAAACTATTATTTATACTGTTTCTGATCACCTTAACACATCACTCTTAATACAGCAGCAAAGGGAGTAATTATATTAAAAAAGGAAACATAATTGCTTTATGGTTAAACCTTAACTTTTGCTTATGAACACTGACAAGGCTCATCAGCTCTGTGCTTGGCATGACTTCAGGCTGGTTAGCCTAGCCCAGCTAAGCCCACAACTCCCACTCTCACTCCCGGTTCCATCTCAGGCCCACTCCCCACCATCATGTGCCTGACCACAAACATCTCCGACCATGACTTTCCTGTTATTGCAATATTTGAGCAGTTTGTTAAGTTATAAGACCATCCCTGGCAGTTTTTGCCGTGCGCGCACATACACACACACAAACACACACACACACACACACACACACACACACGCTTTCTCTTTTCATAGTCACCTTTCTACTGTGAAATCATTACTCACCTACCCCTGTCCTGCAATGTATCTGGCTGTGGCTTTAACCGTCTTCTTATTTCAGGAGCCCCTTTAATAAAGTCTTTCGTTACTAATGTCCAGACTCCTTTTTTTTTTTTTTTTTTTGCTTTGACAACAGTAATACTTGGCTAGTGTTTCCTTTCCTGATTCAAAACATCTAATTGCCAGATTTCTCAAGTAGGAGTACAAAGCCAGAAGGAGCACTCACTACTCTGGACATTGGGTTAACGTCTCTGATTCACCGCCAGGCTCTGAGCTGTCTGAGAGTACAAATACATTTGACTTGTCTCATCAGTTTACCTCAGCACCTAGCACAATACCAAGTACAGAGAAGATATTTTAATATATGACTTTTGGATGAATTAGCAAATTGTTTTAGATCAATGATACGAATTCCTATTTTGTCATGTACGAGGCACTGTTCTTTGTGCTTAAGATACATTATAAACCAAACAAGCAAAAAACACCTGTCCTGGGAAAACTCATACAATAAATATAATAAATAAAAGCATGCGGTATGTTAAATGATCCAAGTTAAGGAGATCGGGGGAGGAGAACACAGGATGAATAGGATCAGGAATTGGGGCTTGGGGAGGAATGAGTTGCCATTTTACATAGGATGGTCAGGATAGACCTGAAGGAAAAGGTGACAATTAAATGAAGAGTGGAAGGAGCTAAGGGAATTAGCTCTCCAGAAATCTGGTAGAAGATGTGGAACAGCTGGTGCAAAGGCCCTAAGACGAGAGTATTCCTAACAGATTTAAAGAAGAGGAAGGAGACACTCTCATGGGTGAAGCAGAGTGGGTGGGAGAGCAGGAGGAGGTGAAACTAAACAAAAGGGTGAATTATTGTAAGATAGTGGCTTTTACTCTGGACAAAATGGGGAGCTAATGTAAGTTTTATAAAACATAGTCACATGATTTGACTTTCAAAGGACCAATCCGGCTGCTATATTAGGAGTAAACTAGAGGGAGAAAAGTGAGTAGCAACAAGGAGACTACTTAGGATGCTCTTGCAATAATCCCAGAGATACTGTGATGTCTCTGACCAGGGTGATAGCTGTACCGGTGGCGACACCTCATTAGAGTCTGGAGGTAGTCTGAAAATAGAACTAACATATTTTTTGGTGTTCACCCTTATATATTAACATTCATTTATATTAGAACAGGCTCATGGTTTTCCCTGTAATAATATGTTCCTTCTACTCTTTGTCACCTTTTCCTTTGTATTCCAACTTGGAAGGAATTGGGATAAAAAGCATTGGGAATTGGCATAAAATCATGGTTATACCTCTGGGAATGTATTGAGCATGGAAATATCTTCCAATATGCAAGTCAGTGTGGAAAGGGGGGAAAGGTTGAGAACTTCACTACTGAACAACTTACTAAAGGCTCCAGGCAATTGGACTGAGCCCTACTTCTGCTCTAGCAGCCAAATTAGTTAAATTCCCCTACCAATTTCTCCACAGCACCCACTTTTGAACCAATCAGAGACTTAACTGCTCCTCTACTGTCTCTTACTTGGCTTCTCCTCCCTTGGGGCCCCTCAACATACTCTGAGTATTTATAATTCCTCATTTTGGACTTGTGTTGGGTTTATTTTCAGTGTTCTTTATGAAGGCAGCTCCTCTTTGGAAAATCCAGCTGCACATGTTTTATTTAATAATATCACAGGCAATTAGAAACACATTTTGGGGGAGAAAGGCAGACAGAGTTCGATGGGATGGCCACATGGAGGAGAGCGCAGGAGGGTAAGTACAGAAGGGAAATGCCCTCTATGCCATTCTTCGTTAGGCTTTGCTTTCATTCATGCTCATACCTTTCCAGGCTGGGAGGGCCCCTGGAGGATAGCCTCATGCAGCCTATTCATTCAGAGACTCTTCTTTAAGGAATGAGCCTATAGAAGATCCCCAGACTGACGTTGCTGGGAAACAGTAATGCTTTTCAATGAGGAATGATATATCCCAAAGCATCACTTTTTCATTTGTTAGGTTTTTTTTTAAGTCATAAACAATTTAGAGCCATTATCTTACAGACAGATTTGGAGATGTCATACAAAGCTTCCATAGGTATAAATTAATCAACAATCTTCACTTTGAATGAAACTTTTAGGCTCCCCAGTGAGAAACAAAGTCATATTTTAACAGAACACCATGTAGATTTCAGTGTCTTATTTTTTGTTTACTAGAATTGTAACTTTTCATCCAGAATAGAGCATATTCTTGGATAATAGAAGGGCAGAAAGCATAGTATCTCTCTATATTTTGTATAATATGTATGTAATATAGTAATTTGAAATAAAAATAAAATTATTTTCACTTATATTATTTCCTTACTCCTATGACAATTCTGTCATAAATGTATCATTACTCCCATTTTGCAGGTGAAGAAAGTGAAGCTGAGAAAAGTGTTTTTCTCAAGAGCATATAAGAGATATTAGGTGGTACAGCAGAGTAGAATACAGTTCTGTCACACTCTTAATCAGTGTCATCAAGTGAGGGGTTTAGGATTCAATAAATGTATTTCTGCAAGTATCTTGTACTACCATCACTTAATAGACCTAAACACACTTACCATGGCTACACTTGGCAGCTAAGAGCCTCTAGGAGAGGGTGAGCTGAGTATCTTCCATTTGTCTCTCCAGAGTTATGGACAATGACCTGCATAGTCTGACTCATCAGGATCCCTTACCCTCTAGCTTTCCTCTGGGTTTGGCTGGTGGGTAGTACAAATTGACCAGAGAGAGGAGAGAGTATGAGGCTGGGTTATCTGCTCCTTTGGCTCCTTCCCTGCAGGGTTGCCACAGATGGTCTTCATCTTTCAGATACTACAGCTCCTGTTATGGAGCTCTCACTGTTTCTATCCAGGGATAGCCTCTCCACTGCCTATCTTTTCAAGGTTAGGGGTGGGCAGAGGATGAGGCAGTTACTAACCCCAGGTTCTGCAATTCCCCTAATAGATTCTCTACATACTGGCCCCACTTTTCTAAATAACTCCTTTATTAAACTCTCCATAAATTATCCAATTTGAGTATGCCATCTGTTGCCTGCTGAGACCCTAACTGATATAGGGAGCTTCTTGGTGATTTTGTTATCATAAAAGGGATTAGTGGCTAAATTCCTCTGGAAAATAATTCCTAAGCAAATCTCCATTAATGAGAAAATCAAGCTGTTGTTGATGCAGAGGAAATGAAGACAAATGGAGCACAGTAATATCAGCTTCACAAATGTGGTGAATCCTGCCAGTGTTTGACTAAGGGTTACAGAAGTCACCTGTGAGATAACCAGCTCTGACAAGGGCAGAGTGACCAGCCAATCCATATCTGTCTCTCATGCTGGCCTCACTCACATGCCCAGGACAATTGGTCAAAATCTCCTATTAGGAGAGGCAGAGAACCACATAGTAATAATACTAATCTACATATATAAAAGCCTAAGCGACTATCGGATGACCGAACAGGCTGCATGGGGTGACTAGGCCAGCAGGGGGGTTAGTGAGGGACGACCAAATGACTGAGCAGCAGGCAGCGTGGGGTGAACAGGCCTGCAGGGGTGTCAGTGAGGGGCAACCAAACAACCGAGCAGCAGGCTGTGTGAGGTGACCAGGCCAGCAGGGGGGGCAGTTGGGGGTGACCAGGCCAGCAGGGTGGGCAGTGAGGGGTGATCAGGCAGGCAGGCAGGTGAGCAGTTAGGAGCCAGTAGTCCTGGATTGTGAAAGGGATGTCCGACTGCTGGCAGTCGGACATCCCCCGAGTGTTCCCGGATTAGAGAGGGTGCAGGCTGGGCTGAGAGGACACCCCCCCCCCGTGCACAAATTTCATGCACCGGGCCTCTAGTCTATATATATATAAAAAGGCAGTGACTGTGATGACTGAAACGACTGTTTGACCAGTCACCATGCGGTGATAGCATAGATGCATAGACACAGGTAAAGTCTATGGGTGAACCTAAGAATAAACAAGACAAATGCTTGCCTTCCTGGAGCTCTCACTGTAAGAAGGTTAGGTCAGCGATGAGAATTCAAAATTGCCACCAGCACAGACCTGAGGTGCAGCTTCTCAGAGCGGCCAGAGATACACCCGGTAGCGAACTGGGGGTGTGACTGAAGGGCTAGTGCTGATGTGAAGGTGGGGCTGTTCTGGATTTCCCAGAGGAGCCAATGGCTGCCTAGGAGGTGGAGCTTTTGACACTGACTGGCATAGAAACTGACCAATCAGAACAAAATCTGGGTGAACTGCAAGGAGCCAATGGCTGCCTAGGAGGCAGAGCTTTTGATGCTGTCTGGCATAGAAACCAACCAAGCAGAACCTAATCTGGGTGAATTGCGAAGGCAGAACCTAAGGTGGGGGCTGAGGAGGGGTTTTAAGAGCAACAACTGTTTGGTGTAAGGTGTAAGAAAGCAACTCAATTTTTTAACAACCAGTTTGGCAGTATAATGCATATGGCTGGCTATCAGTCCAGATATATGGATTATGTATTTTTGTCTGCCAAGAGCATCTCCTCCTGCTGAAAAAGGCTTCCCCACCTTTAAGCAACCCTATCCTATGTAATTTATCTATACTAATAAAAGGGTAATATGCTAATTAGACTGGGTTGACCGGCCATCTTCCAGACATCCGACTTCCTTCTGAACAAAGCCATGGTGGTGGGGGCTGAGGCAGAGGCAGTTAGGGGCGATCAGGCCAGCAGAGGATGCAGTTGGGGGCAACCAGGCCTGCAGGGGAGGGCAGTTGGGGGTGACCAGGCCTGCAGGGGAGGACAGTTGGGGGCAACCAGGCTGGCAGGGGAGGGCAGTTGAGGGCAACCAGGCCAGCAGGGGAGGGAAGTTGGGGGTGACCAGGCCGGCAGGGGAGGGCCGTTGGGGGCAACCAGGCCAGCAAGGAAGGGCCGTTGGGGGTGACCAGGCCAGCAGGGGAGGGCCATTGGGGCATTAGGCAGGCAGGCAGGTGAGTGGTTAGGAGCCAGTGGTCCTGGATTGCAAGAGGATGCAGGGTGGGCTGAGGAACACACACCCCCATGCATGAATTTTGTGCACCAGGCCTCTAGTCTATATATAAAAGCCCAGCGACCGAATGGCAGAACGGCCAGAATGACTGGAACAACCAATGGCTATGACGCGCACTGCAGCAGCCAACTGGCATGATCTGATCCCTAATCTACCCCACCACCACCACCACCAGCCTGGCCCCTGATTGGCCCCCAACACCCCTATCAGGGGCCAGGCTGGCTGGCCGGCCAATCACCCACGTCCCCTCTCTCTTGCCGGCCCAGCCCCAATGGCCCACATCGGAGTGGGCCAGCCAGACCCCACCTGTGCACCAAGTCTCTCTCTCTCTCTCTCTCTCTCTCTGGAAAATAATTCCTAAGCAAATCTCCATTAATGAGAAAATCATTATATATATATATATATGCAAATTGTCCCCTAATATGCAAATTGTCCCCTTGTAAGTTCGACCGGGAGACCGGGAGTTCTATCACTCACTCTGACGTACACTGACCACCAGCACTGACCTCCAGGGGGTGGTGAAGAACAAAGGAAGGCCCTGGCTGGCAGCCAGCATCTGGGGAAGGGAGGCACTGGCCAGTTGCTGGAAGAAAGGCCCCAATCGCCCCTGATGGACCCTACCCACACATGAATTTCATGAACTGGGCCTCTAGCATGAATAATAATTATGTCAGTAGCTCTTATGCACTTCATGATTTAACATATTTTATAACTAGGAAATTTGAGGATCAGAGAGGTTGAGTAACTCAATCAGAGTCACACAGCTAGCAAGTAATGGAGCCAGAGCGTAAAACTACTATGATATTTACTAAATTGCTGACTGAACCCTAGTATTTCACAGAATTCCTATTCTTGACTCTTGTTTCTAATACTGCCTCCTATTTGGCTCTTGTTTCTAATACTGCTTCCTATACTAGTTGGATTCCTGGCCTATTTCCACTTCCTTATCTTATAATGTGACTTTATTTCTTCTCCATTTCCATCATGAGATCAGTAGTTAATCACCATTTCCATGACCGGATACACTCCTCTTACTCAGCTCAGTTATACAGATGGCTCAGAAATACAGTGCCTGCCTCTCAGAGGTTTCATTTGGGTTTTTGTTTGTTTTTTCCTTAGTCAACATTGTTAAGCCCAATCAAAATCCTTGCCACATTCAAATCATATTCTTTGGAAATCTATTTTCCTTGCAGAAATTGTCCAGAAAAATGACACCAAAAAGGTGTCATAGATGACCAATAGCTTTCAACAGCAAAGGCTAAAGCCCTTAAAAGCCAAACTTAGTGCCCAGAATTTAGCTGAACTCCTGAAAAATAACCAACCCTGCAGTGGTTAAATCCCAGAATTTACAGAGTCCCGAAGATTTAGGGAAGGGCTCCTATAAAAAATTTAAAAATTCCCAAACCACCCAAATCCAAATTACCTTTTTTCTCACTAGCCTGCTTATCTCTGAAAAATTATCATTGCTGTTTTCTTTTCCATTCATTTTTGTTAAACTTTCAAATTACCACTAAAACTTCCAAATTTATCAAATAACAATTTTCTGATATTTGTCAAATAACTTGTAAGCTCCTTACTCGGACCTAGAAATTGCTAAGTGAATAATAAACCCTAGGCTCTGGGATAAATCATTGGAAAAGACAGTCGTTCTCTTACTTATTTCACTTAGCGTAATTCCCTCAAGGTTCAGAGAGTAGAAAAATGGTTGCCAGGAGCTGGGAGGGGTCAGGGAGAGAGGACTAGGGAGAGGTTGGTAATAGGATGTAAAATTTCAGCTGTAAGATGAATAAGGTCTGAGAAGCTAATGTATAGCATGACTATATGATAACACTATGTTGTATAATTGAAATGTGCTACTAGTGGTGAACTTAAATGTTCTCCCACACACAAGAAGGATAAATATGTGAGACGATGAGAGTGTTAATTAACTAGATGGGGGAATCCTTTCGTAATGTATGTATATATCAAATCATAATGATGTAGACTTTAAATATCTTACAATTTTATTTGTCAATTATCTATAATAATAAAAGCATAATATGCTAATTAGACCGGAGGTCCTTCTGGATGAAGCCAGGGCTGCGAGGGAAGCCCGGGTCCCAGGTGCCAGAGGGAAGCCGGTGCTAGCAGCCGGGGGAAGGAAGGCCTACTCTTGCACAAATTTCATACATCGGGCCTCTAGGACCTCAATACAACTGGTGGCGGGGGGGGGGGGGAGGGAGGGAGAGAGACTTGTCTGCCTCAAAGATTGCATTCCTGCACCAGAATTAGAGTGGGACATGACAATAAGGGGGAAATAATTCTCAGCAGTTCCCTGCAAAGATTGTATTTTATTTTTTTGACATTCATTCAAACACGCACACAAATTTTATTTACTTTCTTTGTGATTTGTCTGAGAGCAGATTCACCTATGGAGCTAATTGCAAGGATAAATTTCCAGACTCCAATCCCTGAATCAGAATCTTTCACAAGTTACTCTAACCCCAATCCTGCAATAATAGTGACATGGCCATCTAAAGGCAAGGTGGCCATCTCCCCAAAGATCTCCTGTAATTCTTTTCACTGAGAGTTCTGATAACCTTGTCTGGCTAATCAAGCCCTAAAAAGTAGTAGACACTCAACATTCCACCTTGATCCATATACCCAAAGCCTGAAAGAGAAATTATAATCAAGAAATCATTAAACAGGTTTCCCTGTAAAAGTGATCCTAGCAATTGTTACTTGTACTAAATATTTGAATCACTGAGCTGATTTCATAAACAAGGGAGGCCTTAAAAGAATGTCTCAGCTCCTTATAACAGCTCAAAAGTGTAGGTATGTGCCTTTACAGAAAGTAGAACACTGATCAGAATACCCAAAATACATGTACATTCTTGGTCTAATTTTATTTAAATTGATCTTTATGGAACTGATGTGCCCAGATGGTTGATATTCCCCATAAAATATTAATGTCACACCACTAGTACTGCAAGTAATTTTTTGCTAAGTGTAGTTGAACAAGTGTATTACTCAAAAATGAGCAAATAGGTGGAAAAGCGGATCCAGCTGTTAAGTAAAGGTATACTCTTAAATTTTTTAAGTGATTAAGTCAATATAGGCATCATAGGCCCCCATCTTGTTGAGGCGTCAATATGGAAATTGATCAGTACAGACCTGGGTTGGCCTTGATAGGGAACAACTCAAATATCCAGAGGTTCTTGTTGTAGCATACATTTGTTAATTTTATACACTTGACCAAGAATCTAATCTCACCTGTGAGCGTGTTCAGCAGGGCATTCTACTGAAGGCTAAGGAAAGGGAATGAGATGCTGAGCACTGGGTTGTCTGCAAGATTTCACTTTTCAACAAATGCGGTTTTATGATGGAAGGATGATTTCAGTAATCATTCTATAGTTAAGGGAGGTAACACTAGTGTTATGTTCAAACCAATTTAAAATGGAATTTAGGTTTGGGTCAGTCCACTGTAAATTCAGAAGGGGAAAAAGATGTCTGCTAGAAAATGTACTTAAAGGAGGCCAAGGGCTAACTCTACGAACTAATATAAAAGTAAGCATTACTCATCTTAAGGGTCTAGTTCTTTTTTAAAAATATGTTTTTATTGATTTCAGAGAGAGGAAGGATGAGGGAGAGAGAGAGAGAATCATTGATCAGCCACCTCCAGCATCCCCACTACTGGGGATCAAGCCCACAACCCAGGCATATGCCCTGACCTGGAATCGAACCATGATCTTCTGGTTCCTGGATCGACACTCAACCACTAAGACACACCGGCCAGGCAAAAGTCTAGTTATTATGGTCCCCTTGAGGTTTGTTTTTAAACCTCATACCAAATAACTGGGAACACATTTTGCACAAACCTTGTTTTCATGGAATTGTTTCTCAGTTCACCAAGTCTTAATTGCTTATCTGTGTTAAGATTAACTGGTCTGGTTTAGCTATTAAAAAAAAAAATGGGTCAGAGAAATGAAGAGCTTGTTTTAACAGTTATACTCAGTAAAATTCATACAGCTTCAATTAAAACTTGGCCTTTTAAAAATGATCAGTTCCCAAAGTCTGAAGCTGACTAGACCGGATTCCTTTTTCTCATAACATTATCCTCAACTCCACAATAACTTGCATGTTAAGACAACTGAACTAGTAAAACAGTTTAGTCAACCTTTGTGTATCAGTTCCTTAACCTAAATAGGGAGTTCAGACTAAAATCTTTCCACTGCTAAAAGTAGATTATCAATGATGGTTGAGTAAACAGCTTAGATTTACCCACCCTGAATTAGTGTGATTTTTGTTGTGTGTGGTGGTGTCAGGAAATTAGAAGTTTAATTCATTGACCTTTGGTTACAATGCACCAAAATACCTTCCAGACTCATTTACAGCTTTAAGTTTGTTATTGTGAATGCTTTGAGTCCCAGTGCTCTGCTTTGTGCCTTTTTTTCCTTGCCAATTTGATGTCTGCCTATATTTCATTGTGGTCTTGCTAGTTCCAGGGATTTGGGGAGTCTGACAGTTAGACAATAATTGAGTAATAAGGCTACTAACGGTTTTGAAACCTACAAGTAAATTGGTATTGTAGAATTTTTGTTGTAGACTTGAAATAATTTCTGTGGTAAAGTGCCCTGAACTGTAATGTAAATACCAAAGGTTGAGACATTGAGGGAGTACTCCTTTGCAGAGCCACCCTGTCAACACGTAAAGTGATAATTGTATAAAAGTGATCAGAAGATGCTTGTATCTAGAAGCATGATTGTGGCAAAACCTAGAGCTTGAAAGAAATACCTAGGCCCAATTTAAAATGGAGAAAATGTTTATTATAAAAATCACCCTTATAAAGCACTGCATTTTTACAACCCAAGATAATACTTGGAATTGTTAGGCAAATGATTCTTATGGTTGAAATATCTGACAACCTCATTTTGAAATTAAACATTAGACTCATGGTATTGATGTTCAATCATTTGCAATTCAATGCCATTATTTCTAGGATTAATGACTTTTTAATTCATTCTCAAGTCCACTTGCTTGTTACTGTCCTGTTTCATGTGGTTTCAGTATTTCAAGTTCTTTGGTTGTAGTCTATGCTCATCTATTGACTCTTCCCCTATTGTTGGTTTGTGCTCATGTATGGCCTGTAATGTTTTCACATGAAGCTATGCAAGTTCTTTGGTGAGACATCAATGTTATAAATGAGACCATCCCTACAGGCTGTCTTACTTGCCTGGGAGTTCTGTTTCCCAATACACAGGTAGCTAGCGCCGTTCTATCTCTCACATATAGAGATCTTTCTTCTTAGCCAGTAAAGCCTAATGTACTATTTTTAAAAGCTTCAGTTTTTGTTTTTACACCATGGTTTAGAGCTTGGCCACTTATAAATTTTTTTATTTCCTATAGTATTCTATTAAATCCAAGTTGGAATTTCCCTTATCAGTTTAATAGACTATATTGACTTTAATTTGGATTGAGTCTAACATGCTGACCTATTTGCTAGATATTTACCTATATTTCTGAATTTGGGTATTTTGGAGAAAAGATATTCAATTTGCTTGGAATTTCTGTATATAAGGGAAAAGTTAAGTTTTTAATAATTCAAGTATAAAATTTATTTCCACAGAGAGTTATAATTTAAGTATTCATAAGAATTAAAATAGGTTTTGAAAAGCTCATATATTTCAGTGCTAACAAACTAAATGAGAATGTTAAGGCTACTTTGCATTTCAAGTCAAAAACTGAAATACATTTCAGAACAATTACATCCAGTGTTTACTATCTTTGAAGTAACCATCTTACTTACCAAAGTGACTGGATAGTCATATCAAGTTTTCATGTCATGTACTCTTTGTACATATGTATGAACTATGCACATAATTCAGGAGGACTTGGAAAATCGTGGCTTTCCCCAGCTTCCCCACAGGTCTGATCTTGAAGTCCTACACTTATCCATATAAGCTTCATAGCAGCCTTAACTGAGTAACTCAGGTAGTAGTACTTAAAAGATACTTATGTAACACCTGAGCTAAACCTTGAAGCCATTTCAATGGTTTGTGGTCCATATATCATCTGAACATTACTACTTTATACATATTAATGGAATCAACCCATTTTCAATTTCTTCTCTCACTTTTTCTCTTTCCCTTTTGGGTTTCCTTTTTGTGCCCTGCAGTCACCAGCTCCTTGGGTACAATCAAAACACTCCTGTCATGGCTGCATTGAAGAGCATATTGGTTTGGATTGACTGGCCTACCTTCATCATTTAACCTACTAAAAATACCATGATAAAGGTCACACCGTTTCTGTTTCATTATGTTAATAGGACTGTTACACTGGGCTTGCTCGCTCTTGAGAGTTTCCTTCTTTGCTTGCAAATTACATACATCATCTTCTGGATTCAAAATTATGTCCCGTTTGCTCTTATGACAGTTCTGAGCAGCAACTTGTCTCTCTTTGTCTAATATCATGGACGAGTGACACTTGTAGATCTGTCAGGTAGTACCTGCTTAGCATGCTGTTGAAAGGATCAACACGCATGCGGACAATTTCATCTACGGAAAAAGGGATGTGCGGAGCTTTAGCATGGCATCCATCATAACTTAAGTCTCTGTCTGTGTCATTCGGGTACCTACTCCTTATTTTCTGTGACTTCCCAGGCCATGAAAAAGATTCAGAAGTGGATTCTGATACACTTGGCTGTAAATGGTAAGTGTGGTTGTGGAATATGTTGAAATGCAAGGTCCCTGTGGAAACCAGAATCACCCCTGAGATCCATGTGACAAAGCTTACTAGGGTCTGGGTAGTAACCTCCTACAGCCCCTTCTAAGGCATGGTAGGAGATATTCAAGGTCACTACTAGAACCTATAGCACCTTCACACATAGAGGAATTAGACTTGGTGACAGAGGGGCTATTATGGCTTGACTTTAAGAAAAGCCCAGAATCTGAATCTGGTTCTTCAAAAATGATCCATTGGATCAAAAGCTTATTTTGTAGCCCAAGACATTAATGTTATCTCATAAAATATGTTTATATCAAGGTCATATAGAAGGTCTTGGCTTGTTAGATTCCTTATCTGATGGTCAATAAGTGGAACAAATCCTGTCATATTAGTTCCAGGATGGGTGGATTCAGGACTGGTGATATGAGAATTTAACTGCAGAAATGGTTCTCGTGGCTGTGGAGTCCTTGCTACTGAACCTCTTCTAAATGCATTGTAACGTGGCCTCGTGGAGATTCACATTGTGACTTACAGCCTGGCTAAAATTCACATTATAGTATGCTGAAGAATTCATGCCATCACTGATACTTCCTGGAAGAGGAGGAGTATCTCTCAGTGAGATGCCCTGGAAAAGGAAGGGAAGCCTAACCAGCGTGGCTCCGTGGTTGAGCATCAACCTAGAACCAGGAGGTCAGAGTTGGATTCCCAGTCAGGTCACATGCCTGGGTTGTGGGCTCAATCCCCAGTGTGGGGTATGCAGGAGACAGCCAATCAATGATTCTATCTCATCATAGATGTTTCTATCTCCTCTCTGAAACCAATAAAAATATTTTTTTTCAAGGAAGGGGGGGAAAGTACTTTAATACACACAACCCAATTTCAACAGTAGTTCTAGTACCTAATACAGAATTTTCTTTCCTCACTTTTGTCAGTTCCTCTGTACAAATGGGGATATGCTGTTGGCTCTGACTCACTTTCCCCAGTTAAATAATACAGGCAACTCCATACAGGAGAGAACTTAGCACAGAAGAGCACTCCTTTGTGCCAGGTACGTTGACGTGGATTAGAATGTCATTTCCTCCTCAGAGCAGCCATGCAAGAACGGCATTATTACTAGCATTGCAAGGAGGAAAACATGGGTGTGGAACCGTGAATGGTAGAATCAGGAGTGAGCCCATGTGTCTCTGAGCCCCTCTGCCATGGCTGAGTGTGTGCGCTTGTATAGTCTCCTAGAAACATACTGCAGTGTCTCTACCAATACCCAGGCCACCACCTGACAGGGGTGAGGATGGTTCTGGAACTTCTAGCCTGCCAGCGGGAAGACTTCCACCACAGCTCACTGGTACAAGTCCCTCACTAAATGCTGGGAGATCCCCAGCCCCCAAATAGCCATCCTCCCTCCAGTTACCCCTGCTGTTTAGGAAACGTAAAATTCACCCTCCAGTCTTTTCACCTATGAAAAAATAAATGCTAAATTGCCTAACCATGTCTCTCATTTCGAGGCGTGTCACTCTGTACACTCTGAAGTTCACAAATTCATGAGGCAGATATTTTCACACAAAGTGTAAAGTACGAACTGCACAACTCAAAAATGGCATTTTGACAAAGTGCCAACTTTCCAGTGCTTCTTATTTTATTCCTGTGACAAAACTAAGCCATGCTCACTTCCCTCTGATGTATGACTCCCATGAATAAAAGATGTTCCTTGACACTAATTCACACTGCCTCTTTGACTGCCCACTGTGCCCTCTGCATTTGTCTAGAAAGTGGGTAAGTTTCGAAGGAGATATGGCACCCCACGCCCGAACTCTATTGATCACTGTACAGGGGCACCTCATTAAGCAGTTGGTGTCACCTGCTAATGCAGCAACCCAGGTTTCAGTTAATGGCTGTTGGTAATTCTGTGTGTTTTTGTTTTGTTTTTTTGAGAGTTTGGCTGTAGGGAATTCTGGCTCACTCTCAAACTCAAAGCACCAAAACAAAGTCTTTAAGAAAATTCAAAACATCCATGTGAGTGAAAGAAATCCATTATTTCTTTTAAGAAGATGATTTTCCAAAGCTTGCTAATTAACCAATTAAAAACAGGTGGTGGAGACTATTGACTGCTCTGCTTCCTCTCCTAAGGGTAACAGTTCAAAAGAAGTTGAAGGAGAACTAGACTGGATAGAGTCAGGGTCCATGGATTTCTACTCACAGCTCTGCCTCAAGCTGTGTGCCTGAGTCAAGACACTTCATGTCTCTGGTCCTCAGTTTCCCACTTATAAAAATAGATGGGCATATGAGTTGTTAGTGTCCCAGAGACAATGGACTCAAGGTTACCTACTCAAGCTAATAAAGCTCCCGAGAAACTATTGTACACCACCAGAGTGGCAACTTATAGTCTTATGATTAGAAGAAATATAACTATCAATCAGATTGGACATAGCATAGATTTCAAGTTGTTCCATTTCTAACTGCATTTAAAATGCACCAAAAAAAAAAAAAAGCCTTTCAATCACTACTGTGATGAGCAGTGGTCACAGTTTGGGTATTGACAGTGAGGGTCACCCAGAGAATTCATTGGATGAGAGATAATAAGTACCCAGGATTTTGCTTGCCACCATCACTTATTGTATAACTGTAATTCTGTTGTTTTTTAATTCATTGCCCTGAAAACGGTCCTGGGAATAGAGTAAGAAATCTGCAATATCGTCACATTAGGAGGATACTTGCCTTCAAAAGTTGACTCTATTCCCTGCCATGTTCCTTATTCATCTCATAATTACTTCCTGCTTTTTCCTTCCCAATTTACAACTGATTTGCACACAAATTACAATATTTTTTATTCAAGATGCAGAATCCCCAAATCACATAAGCAAGACATACAATGGTTTGGCAAGCAGCTAGTCCCATGCTGAGCCAGAATGTGCACTCAATACCTACTGATTGATGGATTGATCTAGGGCTGGGATCAGCCTTTCATTCTCTGCCCCACTGAGCTGTAAGATCATGCACATGGTGTTTCCCATTCAAATGACCTAAGTCTCTATCCCCCAAGTGGTAAAATCCAGGTGACAGCATCTGCCTCTACACATTCCCCAGAATTTTGCAGCAACTGATTGAGTCATGCCTGTGAACTATTCTGAGCTCTTCAGAAAAAGCCATACCACTCACAGAAGGCCATGTAATTGGAAAGTATTTATTCACACAATGGATGACAGCAGTTCACATGGATGATCTCATGACATTGACTAAACACACACACACACACACACACACACACACTAGCAAGAGTGCAACAGCAGAGGTTCATGCATTACGAATTTCTGACAGCCATGAAAAATACATTGCTCAAATTTTAAAATGCAATAAGTAAACTTCTAGGTGCCATTAATATTGGTATATAAATATTTCAAAAGCTCCATGTAAATATTCCCGTAGTCACTTCAGTTAATTGTGATCAAAAGAACATATGTCCTCAACTCTACACTAAGTCAATGGAGATAGTTTTGGAGAAATTCAGGGCTGAATGAGTCAAAGAGTAATTGCAAGCCCTCGTTGGAAAATCCCCCATCAATTGTATTTTTCTAATCAAGCACTGATTTGGATGACTACAGAAGACACTGGCTACATTTAAATATTTTTAAAAGGAAGGAGAGAGATTACAAAAAAAAGAGGGGCCAATTATATCAATTTAGACTGTTCAGCTTGTTCTAAACTGACAAAGCAAGGATCTGAAAAGTTGAAAATATAGCTTTAGAGCTTTATAGGAGAAAGGCAAGGTGAGTAACTCCTAGAGAGCAGTCATCCAGAGAAAGCCAGGTGGCAACCCCTCTCATGAATCACCAGGGAGAGACAGGGATTGATGAATACATCTCAGGCCTTGGTCTTACCCTCAACTTCACACTCGGAAACTTGCTAGTAGTTGTTAGTGTCCCGGAGATAATCGACTCAAGGTTACTTACTCAAGCTAACAAAGCTCCCGAGAAACTACCGTACACCATCAGAATAGCAACTTATAGTTTTATGATTGGAAGAAATATAACTATCAAGCAGATTGGACATTTGCATTGGCCTAATCAGTACATTTTATCCTTGTATAAAAAAAAAGTCAAAATATTAGAAAGCTTGGTGATTGAGAACAGGGGTTGGAGTACGGGGCCAGAGAGCAAGTATTTTAGTCTTTAGTAAATAGTGAGCCATACGATCTGTGTCAGCTACTCATTTGCAACCCAGATATGGCCTGAAGACTATTATCTAAAATAGGGGAAGTTGACTATATGAATTAATGCTAAAGGGAATGAGGCTCAAATAGGTGGGTGTTTTTAGGGATATTACCACTGGGTACTCTCTCTTAAAAAAATATTTGGCTCAGTGGATAGAGTGTCGGCCTGTGAACTTTGGTCCAGGGTTCAATTCCGGTCAAGGGCACATGCCTGGGTTGTGGGCTTTGATCCCCAGTGGGGGACTTGCAGGAGGCAGCCGATCCATGATTCTCTCTCATCGTGGATGTTTTTATCTCTCTCTCCCTCTTCCTTCCTCTCTGAAATCAATAAAAATATATTTTTTTAAAAAATGTTCACATGGACCCTGAAATATTTCCATTTCTCTCTTCTTTGACATGTGGTTGGCAATTTCCTTTTGGAATGTTCTATTCCTACTTTAGGAATATTAATAACTCTTACAATAAAATTAAATGGAAAACACATTCTTAAACTTATAAACAAAAAAAGTGAGAGATAAGAAATAGCTGATTCTCTTAATGATTAATGGAATGAAACCTGAACCCTAGGCAATACCACATGTGGGGAAACAGTTGCAATCCAAGAGGTGTTCTGCTCAGGCTGTTTTACTGGGGCTTAAACAACTCATTCCTTCTCATTTTACTCTGGCCCAAATATTGGAGAAATTCCTCCATGGTCTTTCTTTCCCCACTTATCAGAGAAATACACTTGTGGTTGTGAAAAAGAAACCTGGTGGACAACAATCAGGCTACAGCAGTCTTTTGTTTTGTTTTGCTTTTGGTTGCAGAAACGGGGTCACTGTTAGATCATGTCTGTCCAGACTTCCTGGGTTCAGGTTCCTCAGCATTTGTGGTCCCTGGACCATGTTTTCTCTTGGTCTTCAGAGCTGCCAATGTACTTTACCCCTATTTCCCCACTGTGTTAGCATCTGCCATTGCTGATGCACTCTATCTGTTGCCTCTACTCTCTCTAAGCCCAACGGAAGGAAGCTTTCCTTCTTTTGACACGATGCTACTTTCATCTCAACCTGAAAGTCTATAAATGAGCTATGAGTGTCTGAAATTATTATAAGATTTATGTAAACTGATAGGTACATTTTTCTCAAGAAAACTCATACAGCTTTCCACAAATTCTCAAGCAAGTAAATGATAGCCCCAAAATTGAAACAATGACCACATTTTAATTGTTTAAGTGGAAAATGCATCAAATACAGATTTACTTGTGCAATTTCAATTATATGAACTTAGCAGAGAGAGAGAAATCACAATGTAAATAATGCAGATAAAATAATAACAATAATAATAAATAATGATTATGCAGATAATCCATCCACCTCTGTGCTCAATGAATGCATACCAAGCTTGAGCCTGAGATGCAGACCTAAATCTGCAGTCCTCACTTGGGAATAAATGTCGATGAGGCTATAATATTTCTTCTAAGAACTACAAGAAGTGCATTAAAGAACATTACCCAAGAAAGATGTTCTCTCTGAGACCATGATCATGACAGACCTAGAAAGAGGAAAATAATATACACTTTCTCCCCGAAGAGTTTGTATTCTGGCTTCCCCCTCCCTAGCCTCTTTTATTTCCTTCTCCCTTCCCACCGCCATGCCAACACCCTTCTCTTTTACCACCCTGTTAGAAATGCTGTCTCTGAAATTTCATAGAAGGCATCGTTCACATCGCTTCTGACTGGAAAATATGCAGTGTTTCTACTTTTTCTAGACTCAGAATAAATTTACAAACTTGAGCTAACATACAGGAAGGAGGACAAGGAAGGATGCAGAGACATGTAGCCTAAATTTGAATGTCAGCGTAAGCTCTCCACCTACCTACCCGGTACCCTTCCAGAGTCACCAACCCTGCCCCACACAGTAGAGCCTAACACAGAACACAAAGCAGCCTCTCAGGCAAAACCAGGCCAGCAGCCTCCTCGAAGATAGCATTTGAGTTCTGGGGAACTAGTCAGAGTGAGTTTCCAGAGGGAACAATTACTCTGGATTTTTAGATAATGGTCACTGATCATTATTATATTTGTTGTTTAAAGTAGCCTAAAATTCAAAGCCTTCCATCCTGAAGCCTCATCTCTGCCCTGTAGCCTTTTCTGACCATTTTAGCTCCAACTGCTTTTCCCTATTCTCTTAACTCCACTAGCAGAGAAAATTGGAAGCATACAGACAATGATTCTCTGATAAATGGAAAATTAAATGATGTCAGCTTAGGAGAACTCGGTGGATCACAAAAGCAAAACGATGTCCTCTAATATCAAATTTCACTCATCTTCAAGCCTCACCTCCTGGCCTGGGACACAGAGAAATGAATGAAAGTTCAGTTGATTAAAAACAAACAAAAAAACAAAGGGGCCTGTGTCAGCTGGTCTGATGAGAAAACACACCAATGATATTCCAGAGCAAAAACTAGCATGGACATAAATACACACACACAACGAGAGCCTGAGAGTGAAAAGATAATGGCTTTGTATGGAGGATGACAGGGGTGACTGGATCAGAGTGGCCTGTGAACCTAGGCAGAGACTCTCCAGCATGGAAGGAGGAGACACCCTGCTCTCCTAAAGGGTGAGGTGCACATTGGGCAGGACGAGGCAAAGAGGCAGCGGTGCTGGGAGGGCCCAGCTCCATGGCACACACTCTGGTGAGGGAAGACTCTGAAACAACTAGTAAGAGCAATCAGAGCAGTGAGCGGGCCTCAGCAACAGGACCTCCGTTGCAGAAGTGGAAGAAGCAGCAGCTAGACAAGGATAAGAAGGGGGATGACGCTCAGTGTCTTGGCTGCAGGGGCAACATTAATGAGGCCACAAAGGAGAGAGCTGAGTATCCCAGCCTCTCCCCTAGGCATGGCCAGGGGAGCTCCAATAGAATCTTATACATCTGAGATCCAGCACAGTATCTGGCTCATAATAAGTGGTTAATAAATAATTGAGAAAAGGAGGGAGAACAGGAGGAAGGGTGAGAGGGAGGGAGAAAGGGAAGGAGGGTAAGAGCTTGGCTGGTGAGAGCTCCAAATCAAATTATTTGAGTGTTCATTAGGTTACCCATAAGGTCTTATTTGTCTTTCCCATGACTGCCCCAGACCTAGAAATGCCTTTTATACTTCCATGGAAACATAAGATAATCATAGGACCAAAAGAATTACATCTGAAGAAATAAACAACAAAATGATCAATAAGTACCTTTTGATTATGTGTAGTCATTAAGGACAGAAAACTATGTATAACCCAACCTGATAGCGTGGAAAACTTAAGCATAAAAAATAGCAAGGAAGTTGAGGATCTTTGAATCAGCCCAAGATGACTCATTTGGTTTCAGGAAGAATCTCTCTCCATCTGAGAGTTATTGTCAGCCTGTTTTCAAGCAGTCTTTTTTAAACCTCGTAGTCTAGGAAGGGGAAGTACGCATTGCATTATGGCTCATGGATTGTTTTTTGTATTTTTCCTGTGTGAGGTTTTCAAATGACAAAATCAGTCCATACGTGTTCACGTGTTTACAAGGCGAAACTATACAGAGTTTGATAAAGAGCTAATCATCTCCCCAGCATCACTGTGACCACCTCCACTCCATCTCTCACCCCTTGTCCCAAAAAGCATAGTATTAAGGCTGGTGTGTGTCTTTTCAGACCTTTACCCTCATTCATCTACATGAATCCAAGCAAACTTCTATATATAAAAGGCTTTAGTCATTCGTTTTTCTCTAAATAGACTCATACCCTTAATATGCAATCTGCTTTTTTCACCCAAAAAGATCATTAACAACCATAGATTATATACTGTATTTTTTATTTTTTTCTAATTCCTTGATGTATGTGTCACACACAGAAAATCAATTTCACATAAACGCTATCACAGCATACACACAGTGGTATACAACCTTTCCTCTCTTTTGTTCTTCTTTTTTCAGCCCTTGCTTCTTCCTTTTGCCCCTCTTCTCTCTCATCCCACCACCATTCATATTTCCTGGATGGAAAGTGGGCTTTCTTGACCAGTTTGCCTCTTTCATTTCAATCTTGAAACTGGAATCCAACTGGAAAGGTCAGTGCTCCTGTCCCTCTCGGGAACAAAGTCACGCAGTTCTCTGATCCTGTGAGCTCTGGAGAACTTGGTCCCTGCTCACATCAAGGGGGACTGACCTGTACACAAAGAACTCAAGTGCTAGGTAATGTTCAGTATCCTAGTCCAGCATGAGCATTAGGACATGCTTTGGGGCTCCAAAGGAAGCCACCTGATCAAATACAATCAATAAGGCACCATCAAAAGAAAGGGACTCCATGGAGGGGGCCTGTGGCCACCAAGGAAAGGGAAGATTATTGGCTTAAAATAATGAAAAAAAGGCATGTCAGAGAGCAAGCCAGACCACAGCCCTCTTTTACTCCTTTTGGCTACAAGAATGAAACGAGAAATGACAAAGTAATTCCATTATTAGTTCAAAAATAAAGACCCAACTTACTTATAACTTAGTGCAATCATTTCCTTGCTATGACTACACCTTGAATGTAATTTGAATTGCACAGAAGGTATTTCCCAGGTCTCTGCTGCCACCCACAGTTTGAGGTAGGAAATGTGGGATAAAATCCTCAGCAGCAGTATGAAAATTATGCTCTAAACTGACCTATTAAAGTACTGCTATTCTATACTTGTATGGTTTTTAATGTATTCATACTTATCCTTAAACACACACACAGAATCGTTTGATAGGTGATGAATAAACAGATTAACACTTGAATTCAATTAAACTCATTCCAGGTTTGGCACTTTTCCCACAGCAAGTAAATCAGTTTTGTCAAAATTGGACTTGTCATTTAATTAAGCCTGAGCATTAATAGTCCCGTGGCCTTCAGAGACATCTTTGTGTCTAACTGAGCTAGTTTAGATTGTCAGGGTAAAGAGACAGTACTTAAGAGGACGGAAATGTTGCAAATGAGACCATATTACAAAGCCTTCTGTCTAGAATGCAAATGTTGTTGCAATATTGTTCTAATGGTGGATGAAGACTCTACCTGTGGATGAAGACTCTTTTTGATTTAAGATCAGATGAAGATTGAACACTCCCCATAATTCATGAGGAGGATATTACTACCAACATTTTATAGGTAGGAAATTGAAGCTCCAAGAAATTAATTATTCACTTTTTCAAAGGCTTCTGCCTACTAGCAACAAGGAACATTCATTCACTCAGAACTTTACAACCAATATTTGTTACTTTAAATAATAATTTTTAAAATGTTATCAAAAGGTAAGAGACTACCAAAAAAAGAATTCCATCAAAGATTATACATCTATATAAAAAAATTTTTTGTTGTTGCAAGAGTCTTCTTAACTCTAAGACCTTTAAATCTCTGACAACAGGTTTCAGCAAACTGAGTCATAACAAATTCCAACAATTGTTAGTGAATTCCAACTTAGTGACTGATCAAACAAAGCCCAAACTACTCCAGTGAAAGAACGTCTTGTGTAGCCTACGTGTTCAGTTATGGCTAGTTTGGGAGATAGACAATGTCACTTTTACATCAATAGAGAATATTCTGGGACTTCAGTCTGTAAATTAGCAGGAAGTCCAATTTTCCCGTGGACCTTCTACTCCTAACAGCTTCGGGAATTGCTAGGGGTGTTTACTAGTGTTCCAGACCCAGTCCTGATGGTCCTTGCCACTTCCGGTGGAGCAGAAAGTCAGCAAGCGAAGTCTGCACCATGGCCCAGGCCGCTTGGGGTGCTGGTTGCTCCGGACACTGGCTCCCACCAGGATGCCCTGGCTGCGTCCCTCCATCCATCTGCCAGTGACTACTGCTGCCATCACTTTGGCCTCAAGGATGAAGACAATCATGTCTCCTGCTTATTTCACTCCAGCTGTGGCCCAGGTCCTACCCCAAACAGCACAGGTACCCACAGGGAGCATGTTACTATTACCACACAGACCCATCCTGAATTAGACTTTCCTAACAGAAGCTCACTCACCTACCTCAGAAATGCTTCTGGAGGAGACTTTTCTCAACCTTGCCTAAAGACCCAATGTTAACTTCTCCTTGGGATGCCTAACAGTGAGAATTCCCGTTCTTTTAGATCAAGGTCTGCCTGCTCCGACAGATATGAAGAGAAGAGCAATGGCCCCTGTGACAATCACACAATACAGATTCTCCTTGACTCACAGTGGGGTTACATCCGGATAAGCCCATTGTAAGTTGAAAATATCATAAGTCAAAATGCATCTAATACACCTAAACTACCAAACATTGTAGCTTACTTAGCCTAGCCTACTTGAAATGTACTCAGAAAACAATATCCAAACATGCTGGTAATACAGTACACTACAGAGTGTGGCTGCTTACCCTCGTGATTGCAAGGGAGTTGTGGCTGGGAGCTGTGGCTCACTCCTGCAGCTCAGCATCATGAGATAGGAGTACGTATCCCATATCACTAGCCCAGGAAAAGATAAAATTCAAACTACAGGTTGTACTTAATGTAAATTGCCTTCACATCATTGTAAAGTCAAAAAAAATCACAAGTCAAACCATTGTAAGTCGTGGACTGTCTGTAGTCTGATACCATTTCTTCCCCCTTTCCCCTCCATCCCCACCCAAAGACTGGGTTATTTGGTCTTAAATGGCATCCTGCATAGGACATTTGTATTCCAGGCTAGAATGAAATATACAAACTCAGACCTGGCACTTTCCAACCTGTCATCATTAAGGTTTAAAAACAACTATGAAGCCCAGACTGAACCCAGACACCAGGATACACTGCATGGCTTTAACAGGAGAAGTCACACATTACCTTCAATTTAGACAATAGCCTGAGAGGCTCAAAACAGGGCCAGTCTGCCTGGGTCTATACCCTGGCTCTGCCACTTTCCTAACTCTGTGACTTTAGACAAATGACTTAACCTCTCTGTGGCTCAGTTAACTCAGCTGCTGAATGAAGTAGGGTAGTTCTGAAGATTGAAATCAGTTATCCTATACAATAAAAGCCTAATATGCAAATTGTCCCCTCAGGCAGGCGGTCGACCAGGAGTTCGACTGCTCGCTATGACGTATGCTGACCACCAGGGGGTGGCGCGGAACACAGAGGGTGTCTGCAACATAGCGCCGGCACATGGCAGCAGTAGAGCTGCTCTCGGCCCCAATGGGCCCCAAAGAGATCAGGACCACTGCGGTATGGTGGAGCAGGTGAGCGGGCGGTGCCAGGCCAAGGTGGGTGTGACTGGGGGCCTGATCGCCCCACTGATCACCCCACATTCAGTAACCAGCGGCAGCTCTGACACTTCCATTACAGAGAAAGGGCAAATAGCAATCTATATAATAAATGCCTAAGAGACCCTTACGTTGGGAGGACCAGAACAACCAGTCATTATGATGTGCACTGACCACCAGGGGGCAGATGCTCAATGCAGGAGCTGCCCTCTGGTGGTCAGTGTGCTCCCACAGGGGAAGTGTCGCTCAGCCACAAGCTGGGCTCATGGCTGGTGAGTGCAGTGGCAGTGGTAGGAGCCTCTCCCGCCTCCACAGTAGTGCTATGGAACAGCAAGCAGTAAGGAGCAAGGGGTCCCGGACTGGGAGAGGGCACAGGCCAGGCTGAGGGACCACCCCCACTCCGATTCACGAATTTCATGCACTGGGCCTATAGTATTAAAAAAATTTCTTCTGATTATTTTCCTTTCAATGTGCATGAATCCGTGCACTGGGCAACCAATTGTAATTGTAACATTCATCCTATAAACATTAGTTACTATTATTGTTACCCAAAGGCGTTGAATAAAAAATTAAAAAAAAAAACTGCCAAAGCTACACATAAGAAGCTGGGATAGGGGGAAGCCCACAGAATGACACCAACTAAAATAATTTTGTGCCTTATAGTAACACTAGTAACCCTGTGCACGAATCCGTGCGCGAGTAGCTTGCTGCTGCTTGCCTCAGCTGGCCACCCATCCACTGCCGCTGGTAGCTCTCCGCTGCTCGTAGCTCGCTGCTCTGTTCTCCTGGAGCTCTCTGCCCTCTGCTTGTAGCTTGCTACCCAACCCTCTTGCTGATCTGTGATCTGGTCATTATGCAGTCAGTCATTACGCCTCAGGGCGTAATGGATAATTAGCATATTCTTCTCTTATTATATAGGATAACCCTGTTGCATTAGCCGAGGTTGCAAGCAGGGCATGCTAAAGACAGTTTTGCAGGAGGCCAGCACCCGTGGAAGTTGTGAACACTGGCTCCAGCCCTGAGGAACTTAGCCAGCCTCGTTCCAAGCACTGAGGTTCATTGCCATTTTTTCTTTAAGTTAAAATTTTAAATTGGTCCATGTCACATTAACCTAAATCAGAACCTCTGCTTTAAAGTTCGGAATTCAATTAGCAGGGACAAGTAATTACTTTTACCTCACTGGCCGGCAATATTCTTCAGAGAGAGGGAGCTCAGACTTCACCTCTGGCAATGGTTCCATGATCTGTCGCTGTGGACCTTGCCTCCCACACACCTGGCCAGATGGCCAGACCGAGCCCTGGATGGACCCCTGCAGCTGCCGCCTAGCTCACATCTCATTTGGGAAACAGAAACCCAGATCTGTTATCCTCAGCTCTGGGAAGAGCTCCCTCGCAATGCTGGCTGGCAAAACATGCAGGATGTCTTGCTGATAATTTCATTCAACCCTCAGGAAAAGTCACTCAATAAGCTTTCAAATCATATCAACAGCTCTCTGTAAGGGTGTGTGTGTGTGTGTGTGTGTGTGTGTGTGTGTGTGTGTGTGATGGTTGTGTTTGATGACTGAGCCCTGGGTGTGTTTCAAGTGCATCAGGCCTGGAGTTAGGGATTCTGAGTGTAAGTCCTGAGTCTGCCACTTACAACAGAACCTGGAGTGTGATTCAGTTCATTTACATGAGCCTTGATTCTCCCATGTATAAATCATGCTCTCTCCTAGATGTGTTCAGTGATTAAAGAAGATACTAGAGATTATGTATGTGAGAAGAATTGGAAAAGTATAAAACTTGCTATTATTCTGTAATAGTTAGTTCCAAACAAATATCTAACAGAATAATTTTAAGACTCCACCTTCTCCTGCGACACACATATCATTGCGAGCTATTTGATAGCAAGCAGTGCCTTTCATCTTCACATGCCCAGTGTCTAGCACAGCAATGGAGACATAGTAGGAGTTTGATATAAGTTTACTGAATGAACAGAAAAGCAAACAATTGATCTGAGACCTGTCCAGTCACCAAGGTGGATACCAACAATTATGTGCTTGAACTGAGATCTTGATTTGGCACCAACCAAAACCTAGTTGTGAAAACATAGATAGGATGTGGCTAAGTGGAAATTTCAAGAAAAAAAGAGACATAGAAATGCATAGTACTGAGCAAAGTGTTCGTATTTAAATCATGTTTCAATATAGCAGAGTACCTAAAACCAATGGGGTACTTTAAAAACGTATTTTTTATTTAATATGAATTTTAAATATTATTGGGACTCATTTGCCTCCCCAACCAAGGCCCATTCCATTAAAGGATAGAAACTGTGATGCTAGGAGAGATTAAACTGTTTGTCCAATGTCACCCATCCAGATGTCTATGCAGATGTCAGGTCTACTAAATGTCAGGCCTTCGAACTTTTTGCCAGTGCTCTGGGCCTCAAGGGTATACCAGGTGACAGTGAAAGGACTCTCAGGTAGCATAGTGCACAGCAACAGCTATCCATTGTGACTTACCCCCAGCTCAGCTCAGCCTGGAGACACTGAATCCCTGCAGCAGGAAGGCTCAAACCGCCTCAGTGTTAGGCTACTGAGAATACAGCCATCCCCACCATCAGAGGTAGATGGAATTAATCTACCTTCCTAATCCCAGATATCAAAGGTGATTACATAGAACTATATTCTTCCTCACCCCACCTCTGACACTCTTATCTTGGCTTCTGTTCCAACTCTCAGAAACTTGGTCCTGGCCAGACGTATGTCCCCAAGAGACTGAACCAGCTGTCCTCAGACCATAAATAGCATCAGAAATGTCATGGTCCTCTCTGGCCCCCAAATCAGGTCCCTGGCAGTCATAGGAGCCCAGATCAGTCTTGATTTACTGCTGTGAAGACTGGAATCCAGCTGTCTTGCTTCCTAATACAGTGACTCTTGAACAACATGGGTTTGAACTGCATGGATCCACTCATATGCAAATGTTTCAATGAACACATACAGTACTATAAATGTATTTTCTCTTCCTTGTGATATATCAATAACACTTTATTTTCTCTAACTTAATTATAAGACAACTGTGTATAATACATATATAACAGTCAAAATAATCTGTCAATCAACTGTGTTATCAGTAAGGCTTTCAAACAATAATCAGCTATTAGTAGTTAAATTCTGAGGGAGTCAAAAGTTAAATGTAGATTATTGACTACACAGGGGGTCAGTGCCCTTAACCCCATGCTGTTCAAAGGTCAAGTGTAGTGACTTTCCCATGGTTCACTGCAGTGGTTCTCAAGTGTGACTGCACACTGGAATCACCTGGAGAACTTTACAACCATATGATACCTGAGTCCTACTCCCAAAGTCTAGAGTACAGCCAGAGTATCAGAAGTTTCAAGATCTCCCTGGGTTATTCTAACAAGCAGTCAGGGTTGCAAATGACTGGTTTAGTGTTCCTAACCAAATCACCTCTAGTGCTTGTCTAAATATGGAGTCTCAGGCCCCAGATAGGATGATTCCATAAACTTAGGCTAGGGTGTGGGAATATATGTATTTTTGATCGACACAAGCTTCTGACGCAGGCACTGGGTACATACAAACTGCTCAAAAGGCTCAATTAAACCAAGGAGCAGAGACTGAATTATTTTTCATACCATCTTCATAGAAAAAAGAAAAATCGAGTTTGGTCCATGAGCTAGAGGATACCTAAATGCCTGCAGAAAACTTCATTTGTGCAAGGCCCCAAGGCTCTTTACCTGCCTTGGGGCCTTGCCTTAAATACTTTAGTTAACTTTGTTTAAAAGCTACATTTTTAAGTAGCTCTAAATATGACTACAGCAAGCCAGTGCTTGAACATTCCAAAGTTCTCATCTCGCCTTATGCTTCGCTAAAGGCGTACGGCATGTAGCTAAACTAAATGCCCCCATCTTGGCACCATTGCCTCCAGATTCCCAAGGAAAAGGGAGGCCTTTGCAGCACTGACACTCTCGGTTCACTCTGCGCACCTGCTGCAAAAGGCAGCTAGGCCTCGGCTCCTCCCTTTGGAAGGCAATGCTGTAGAGTCAAGGGGGTGGGAGGGAATTTCAATTTCAAAATTATTGGGGGAGAAATCCTCGTGGTGCAGAATATGTTCAAGAGAGATTTTTGAACAGAAAAGCTGCTGAATATCCCCAGCTAACAACAGGCATCATTTGGTGTAAAGCAATTGGCTAAATCTGTCTCTATATTTCTCAGTAATATGATAAATGTAAGGAGAAGCAAATTTGTCTCGGTATTCCACAATGTGATAAATGACAGGAAACGTAATTGTGTAATGCCAATAGCACCAGAAAATTGCAAATCTCCAAATGAAATGTTCCTTTCAATCACATAATCAAGTGACTGACAGGGCATTCCAGATATTACCTAAATTACAGCTAATTTTCTGTAGCGGTTTTCTGCATCTTGCTCTGCCGCACTGGCAAAAAGGTAGGCAGCAACGAAAAGCCATTAATTGCATAAAAAGGAGCTTCAAAAGCCTGGCTTCCTTTCCTGACGCTTCCCCACAGCACTAATGCAACACACCGCACGAATCTGCGGTCATGGATGTTGTGTGGCCCTCACCGGGCAGATACTACAGGGGACTCTTGATCACCATGGAGACTGAGGCTGGGTTTGAGATGCTTGTTACCTGGAGAAAGAATAAGAAGAGACACTGGCATAGCTGGAAATTCTGGGCTTCTGATCAAAACTGTCAGAAAAGGACCCTTATTCCTAATTAATTTTAAAATAGAGAGATCTTCTACTGTGAGGTAGAGGAGCTTTGGGCTGTATTTAAACCGATGGGGGTTGGGGGGAGGAATTATTATATTAGAAAATGTATCACAAAATCCTTTAATGCTTTGTTGAAGAAAGCAAAACCTGACTTGAGTTGGCTTGAGGCATAAAATGGGAGTTTATTATAAGGGTAGAAAAACGTTTCCAATCCCCCAAGGACAAAGATGCAGCAGTGTTTCTGGAACCCAGAGAGCGACTATGCATCACTTTTACTCTCTGATTCTTTTTAGTCATCTGTTCCTTCCTTATTAGAAGACCAACATTTTCTGTTACTCAGTTGTTAGTATGGTTGGGAGAAGGTGTCTGTCCTTATGTCTGAGTTTCCCAAATTATACTCTCCGACAATGGAGACTGACTCTCATGCCCATCTCCGAATTCCCAGGGCAGGGGTTCTGAGTAGTCCAGCTTGGGCCAAACTTTCACTGCTGATCTAATCCCTTATTTTCAAGTGAGTGTTTTGAGCACATTATACAAACATGACAGCCAGCAACCCATTTCTGAGAATGGAGAGTTTAGGCTAGCAGTCAAGGGGGTCATTTTAAGCTGGGAATATACTTTCATAAGGGAATTGCTACACAATTATGTCATCTGAGTCTCAACCACCTCTGAGGTGTTATTTGACAGATAAGAAAATCAAGGCTCAAAGAAAGCATACAGCTAGTAAGTATTAGAGCCATAGCTTGAATCTAGGCCTTCTGCCTCCAAATGCTACCTGGGGGAAAAATAAACAGAGCCAACTTTCTCTCCTCTTTTGCCTTTAAAGTTTATATTGTTTATTGTACTTTTTCTGCCCAAAGCATATCCAAATTTATTCCTTCAACCAATTCTTAATACATGCATGCTTTATGCAAGGCATTATATTAAGCCTTATGGGGAATTTGAAGCCTGTCTTCAACATGCTTAGAATCTATTAGATAAGACATTTAACAAATTCATCTGCCAAGACTCTTAAGGCCACCACATAACACAACTCCAGAGAGCATTCACATTTGAATATTGGGAATGGCATCTTT
Organism: Cnephaeus nilssonii; assembly: GCF_951640355.1. Classification (NCBI taxonomy): domain Eukaryota; kingdom Metazoa; phylum Chordata; class Mammalia; order Chiroptera; family Vespertilionidae; genus Cnephaeus; species Cnephaeus nilssonii. The sequence continues at coordinate 25,100,314 of NC_137087.1, forward strand.
CAGAATAGTACAGTGCATGGTGTAAGGCCCACCATTGCCACAGCTAACACACTTGTTCCTTTCACATGCTCCTTAGTAGATGGTTAATTTCTGCAATGTAGAGTCTACTAAAATAAGAATTGTTACTTTAGAATTTTTCAGAACCTGGGAAGTCTCTAACATTAAGAATTCCTGTCTTATGGACAGATACATGTAAAAAAAAATAAAATTAGATCACCAACTTATACCATACACAAAAATAAATTCAAAATGGATAAAAGACTTAAGCATAAGATGGGAAACCATAAAAATCTAAGAAGAACCCACAGGCAACAAAATATCAGACATATGTCATAGCAATATCTTTATCAATACAGCTCCTAGGACAATAGAAACTAAGGAGAAAATAAACAAATGGAATTATATCAAAATTAAAAGCTTCTGCATAGCAAAAGAAACCATCAACAAAACAATAAGAAAGCCCACTGCATGGGAGAACATATTTGCCAAAGTTATATCCAATAAGGGTCTAATCTCCAAAATTTATAGGGAACTCATAAAACTTAAGAAAAGGAAGATAAATAATCCAAATTAAAAAATGGACAAAGGACCTAAATAGATACTTTTCGAAAGAGGACATACAGAAGGCCAAGAGACATATGAAAGCATGCTTAAAGTCACTAATCATCCAAGAGATGCAAATCAAAAGAACAATGAGGTACCATCTCACACCTGTCAGAATGGCTATCATCAACAAATCAACAAACAACAAGTGCTGGCGAGGATGCGAGGATGTGGAGAAAAAGGAACCCTCGTGCACTGCTGGTGGGAATGCAGACTGTTGCAGCCACTGTGGAGAACAGTACAGAGTTTCCTCAAAATATGAAAAATGGAACTCCCATTTGACCCAGTAATCCCACTTCTAGGAATATATCCCAAGAAATCAGAAAGGATATATGCACCTCTATGTTCATATCAGCACAATTTACCATAGCTAAGATTTGGAAACAGCCTAAGTGCCCATCAGTAAATGAGTGGATTAAAAAACAGTGGTACATGTACACAATGGAATACTACACTGCTATAAAAAAATAAAGAACTCTTACCATTCGCAACAGCATGAATGGACCTAAAGAGCATTATGCTAAGCAAAATACGCCAGTTAGAGAAAGATAAATATCACATGATCTCACTCATTTGTGGAATATAATGAACAACATAAATGGATGAACAAAAATAGATCCAGAGAAAGAGAAACATCGAACAGACCGTCAAACCTCAGGAAAGGTAGAGGGTAGGGAGGTTTGCATGCATATAAGCATAACCAACGGACGCAGACACTAGGGGGGTGAGGGCATGTACTGGGGATGGGAGTGCCGGGGAGAGATCAATGGGAGAAAAAGGATACATATGTAATTCTTTAAACAATAAATAATTAGAGGGGGGAAAAAAGGATCCCTGTCTTAGTCTTTTCTGGCTGCTATAGCAAAATACCACACACTGGGTGTCTGATAAACAGCAGGAAAGTATTTCTCAGTTGTGGAGTCTGGGAGGTACAAGATCAAGGTGCCAGCATGATCAGGTTCTGGTGAAGGCCCTCTTCCAGATTCACAGCAAGCACCTTCTAGCTGCATCCTCACATGGTGAGAGGGGCTAGAGATCTCTCTGGAGCCTCTTTGTAAGTCACTAATCTCATTCATGAGGGTTCCATCCTCAGGACCTAGTCACTTCCCAATGGCCCCTTCCAAAAACTTCACCTTTGGGGACTGGGATTTCAATATATGAATTTGGGGGTATATAAACATTCAGACCATAGCAATCCCTTATTGAAGTAACTGCTTTTCTAGGGGGGAACAAGTAACTGCCATAAATGGGTGCAAGTCTCAGCTGTGATTTCTGAATTGAGTTGTGGGAAGTTCCAAAGCCTTGGGGACATCTCCAGTCTTCCTGAGGTTGCCTGGAAGTAACTGCTCCTATAGGAAGGAAGTCTCCATGGCTTGTTGGGAGGGCTATCAAGGTTGTGGAAAGGGTAAAAAATTAGAATTGTCAGAAGATTATGTAATGATCTAGAAGCCAAAGGAACCAGATGCAGAGCCAGAGGGAGGGCATGACATCAACAAAAGGTATGAACGCACCTGAGGACTGTTCCTTTCACAGGCCTGGATAGAGAAGATGAAGGGCAGAAAAAGAGACTACATCTCTCAGTGTCTAACCACTAATGTTTTAGTCTAGACTAACACGGATTAATCTTCATGTTAACACCACTTTCTCCAATGTCATTTTCTCATTTTCTGAATAACCATCCTATGAATAAGTTACCTTAGCAAAAATTGTCTAAAAAGTTCTGCTTTTGGCTAAGAAGCTCTGGTGAGCATTTGTCCCAGTACTTCCCCCACAATATGATTATCTAAACAGACACTAGTCAAATCTAACAAATTATTTCCAAGGTTGCAGGGAATAATTGATCTTTTCTACTACATGTTGGAAATTGGACTACAATTTGCTTGTTCCATGTACAGCCCATACTACCAAGACCCACACTGAAGTATCAAGGCAAGAAAAGGCCTCTTTGAGGTTATGTTTGAATTTGAAATCAAACATGCCTGCAGACACTCAAGGAGGAACTGCCTTCATCAAGCATGGCATAATGGCAAATCTCCCGTTTTATAGTTTTCCCATGAAAAAGGAAACTGCAGGCACTTAAGCCCCAAAGTGCACAGCTAAGGAACACCTGGCACCATGAATAAATTGCAAAATGCATATGTTTTCAAAAAATTCTTTTTCATTAGATGGTGCACTTCCCGTTGTAATGCTGGTACATGACCAACAGCACTCATTACCAAGCAGTGCGAGAGCCCCAGGGAAGAGACTGGATTGGTTCTTCAAACCACTGACAGTCTCTAGAAAGTCTGCAATGTTCGCTGTTTTAAAATTAAACATCTGGTTGAAAGATCTGTTATTTTATGATTTTTTATAACAATTCAAAAGTCACGTTTAATTTTTTTCTTTCTCCATCAGAGTTTCAAGTAACTCTACTTTTGATCACAATAACTCCATAAGCCTTAGGCTCAGAAAGAAAAAGAAAAAAATTCCCCTGAGAATATTCATGGTCAGTTCAGTCTTACCTTATAAAACTCCTACTAGGAAGCAAAACAAACTAGTTATATGGTTTCCCTTCTAACAGTCTGTGCCAGTTGAGCGTGACTATGGGTTTATAGTGCCTCCAAAGATTAAAAACAATCCCACTTAAAATGTTCAAATCAAATTCACAAGCAAGCTAATGAGCTGTGAATGTAAATGTAAATGCTTTACTAAGTGAGCACCCATAAAAGAATTATGTGCCCTAAGTAATTACGTGCAGATGCCGACTCTCAAGAGTTCAGTTTGGGACGTTTCTCAGCAATGGGGTGTCTAATGTTTATCCCGTAGTGCCAGCTCCAATATTAAAAAGAGGCATCTATTTTCTAGAGTAGAGCACCAGCTGTTCAATGTGTGAACCCGTTCACATCCCCAGTTCCCAATGGGGCCCCTGTCCTCACCTTCCCATCTGGGGCTCTTCCACAGAGAAAGTCGTTCACTTGGGTATGCACAGTTTAACCTCAGAGCACAGATCCCAGAGTTGGACAGAGTTAGAAATTAAGAACATCTACTCTTTGACTATCACATCATGATGATGGAAAATAGTGTCCACAACAGGAAAACTGTGATGTCATCAGGGCTGGCAGCTCCAGACTTCACACTCAACTCCCACTGACCTCAACTGACATCCTCTCTGCTCTCTTACCAAGCAAGCAAGGATCTTCTACCTCTGTTTAAACTTCCACGAAAACTCAGTCTCCTTAGTCATGTCTCCTAGATACATGTCTCTGACAAATCTTTTAACTCTGATAAAATACCTAATGCTTATCTCAATCAAAATAATTTGCAGTCTGCCCTGGTGGCTGTTGCTAAGTGGATAGAGCATCCACCCAATGCAAGGAAGAATGGAAGAGTTGCAGATTTAATTCCCAGTCAAGGGCAAGTACCTGGGTTGCAGGTTCCATCCTGGGCCCTGGTAAGGGCATGTGTGGGAGGCAACCAATCGATGTATTTCTCTCAGAGATGTTTCTCTCTCTCTCTCTCTCTCTCTCTCTCTCTCTCCCTCCCTCCCTCCCTCCCTCCTCCCTCCCTCCCTCCCTCCCTCCCTCCCTCCCTCCCTCCCTTCCACTCTCTCTAAAAAGCAATGGGGGAAAAATATCCTTGGGTGAGCACTAACAAAACAAAACAAAGAAAAAAAGTGTGCACCCTTTCAGCTACTCTTCAGGAAAACATATCCCTTCAGCTAGTCTGCAGAAAAACATTGAAGGTAAGGTAAAAGAGGGGTTTCCCTTTGTTCCTTAGGTCAGTCTACTCATGTTGCTCCTAAACATTGACAAGCCTTGGATCCTTTAAGGACTGGGTCAGAAATGACATTGGTCTGCCTTTTTACCAGGGATCCTCCTACTCTCCCAGCAAGTGAGTGGTCACTTCACTTGATACACACACACACACACACACACACACACACACACACACACACACATGCATATGGGGCGACCAGCGGGGCGATCGGGAACCCAGCGTCGCTTGTGTCCACTGCCACCTGTCCCCGGTTCCCAATTCCCCACCAGGCAATCGGAACCTGCTGGTCAGGGGGAGGGACCAAGAGGTTGGCTGGCAGGCCCTGATCAGGAGTTTAAACTCCTGCCTCCTGCATTGAATGTCTGCCCCCTGGTGGTCAGTACACGTCATAGCCAACTGGTCATTCCTCAGTCTGATGGAGTAGCATATTACGCTTTTATTTATTTATATATATATATATATATATATATATATATATATATATATATATATATATACTAGAAGCCCGGTGCACGAAATTCGTGCACGGCGGGGGGTTGTCCCTCAACCCAGCCTGTACCCTCTCCAATCTGGGACTCCTGGAGGGATGTCCGACTGCCCGTTTAGGCCCGATCCTGGTGGTATCGGGCCTAAACGGGCAGTCGGACATCCCTCTCACAATCCAGGACTGCTGGCTCCCAACTGCTTGCCTGCCTGCCTTCCTGATTGCCCCTAACCGCTTCTGCCTGCCAGCCTGGTTGATGCTTAACTGCTCCCCTGCCAGCCTGTTTGCCCCCATCTTCACTCCTCTGCCGGCCTGGTCACCCCTAACTGCCCTCTCCTACAGGGTTGATCACCTCCAATTGGCCTCCCTTGCAAGCCTGGTCCCTCTCAACTGCCCTCCCTTGCAGGCCAGGTGCCTCCCAACTGCCCTCCCCTGCTGGCCATCTTGTAGTGGCCATCTTGTGTCCACATGGGGGCAGGATCTTTGACCACATGGGGGCAGCTATATTGTGTGTTGCAGTGATGATCAATCTGTATATTACTCTTTTATTAGATAAGATAGAGGCCTGGTGCACGGGTGGGGGCCAGCTGGTTTGCCCTGAAGGGTGTCCCGGATCAGGGTGGGGTTCTCTTGGGGTGTGGGGTGGCCTGAGCGAGGGGCCTGTGCTGGTTTGCAGGCGGGCCACGCCCCCTGGCAACCTAAGTGGAGGCCCTGGTATCTGGGATTTATTTTCCTTCTACAATTGAAACTTTGTAGCCTGGAGCAGAGCCAAGCCTGCTGTTCCCTCCGGGGCGGCAGCCATCTCTGTGGCAGTTAATTCACCTTCTACAGTTGAAACTTTGTTGCCTTAAGCGGGTGGGCCCGGCCAGGGTGTGCTTTAAAAGCTTTGCTTCCCCTGTTGCCGCCGGCAACCCTGGCCTGCTCTCTCAAGCTCCATTCTGCCGCCATTTGTTTCAATTTGTTTACCTTCTATAATTGAAACTTTGTAGCTTGAGTGGAGGCTTAGGCCTGCAACGGCTATGGAAAGCTTGGCTTGCTCTGTTACCTGGGAAACCTTGCTCTCTGTGGCTGTAGCCATCTTGGTTTGGGTTAATTTGCATACTCGCCCTGATTGGCTGGTGGGCGTGGCTTGGCTGGTGGGTGTGGCTTATGTAGCGGAGTGATGGTTAATTTGCATATTACCATTTTATTAGAGAAGATATATATATATAAAGAGAGAGAGAGAGAGAGAGAGAGAGAGAGGGAGAGAGAAGCGAAAAGCGAAAATTCTCTTCATCTAATATAAAGAATTTGGAATAATCTCGAAGACCTGTTCTAATTGCAATAAAGTCTTTAGAACTCATCATAACTTTCCAGTCACCCATCCGTGAGTAAAATTACCAGCTTTAGCAAATAAAAATGCAGGACCTCCTTGCCCCCAGCATTGGCCCTCCTGCAGGTTCAATTTGCATGCAGGACGCAACCAATCAATGTGTCTTTTTTACATTAATATCTTTCTCTCTGTCCCCCCCATCTCTTCCTTCCCTCCCACTCTTTTTAAAAATCAATGGAAAAAATACCTTCTGGTGAGCATTAACAAACAAACAAAAAAAAAAAATGCAGGACCCCCAGTATGCCCCATGAAGTATTTGGGACATTATTCTAAAAAGATATTTATCTAAAATTTACATTTACCTGGATAGCTTGTGTTTTATCTGACATTCCTATGCATAAGTCCATATTCTATAGTCATCAATTAATTTAAGCTCTTTTGTTTTACCTATCCCCCTAAAGTTTCTGGCAATATATACAGAGTATGCTCTCAAGTCCTTTGGGAAAAATCGGCACCAACTCCCTCAAACTAAAGCTGACTGAAGTGAGCATAAGCTCATAAAAAGGTCAGTAACTAGTCCACATAAATCTCTTACCAGTTACCTTTCCCTCCAGCTGTATACGTACAGAGAGCAAAAGCACTTTCTTTTTCACTTGAGCTTAGATATGAGACTTTAGATATCTGTCTGCTGTAAAAGACTCCCCATTCCCACTCCCATATTCTTCTCTCCCCTTAGTCAAATAGCCTGTCCTATTTCTGCTTCCCAGAAAAATTAGCACATCACTCCTATACGGGAGGAAGAATATCGTTGTTTTATTCTGCTGTGAAGTAGACCCTCCTAATTCTTTAAATTAAGTCTTGTGGGGTTATTGAAATAGGAAATCAACAACATGTCAGAAGAGTTGCAGGTGCTGAGTGGCAAACAGAAGCTGGACCCGAAAGAGTAGGAGTAGGAGTAGGAGTAGGAGTCAGAGACGGCAGTTGACCTTGGCTCTGCCACTCTCCCATAACTCAGTTTCCTCTTCTGAGAACAAGAAAGTCTGTCCTGAGAGTTTGTAAGGTCCCTTCAGCTTTAATATTCTATGCCTTTAAGCAGTATTTACATGGAAGCCAGCTGAGGATTTCAACTCAACTGGAGGAAATGAGATAAATACATCATTTACAGCAGGTTGCTCTGATGTATAATGAACGCTGCTTCCTCTACCAGTGTAATGGGAAAGTGACACAGAATCACCCAAATCATTTCCGTACCTTGGCAACAGCACCATACAAAGGAACGGAAACTCTAATTGTATATTTATTTCTCTCTTGTTTTGATCCCAGGCTGAGGTGTGGCAATTAAAAAGATACAGACAGAAATAAGAGAAAAACACTGAGGCAGAAAAGAGAGTAAATTCAGTTACTTGGTTGTAACCGGGATGTTTCCCTTGAAATTTCCATTTTATGGTGTCAATCAGCTCCCTAAACAAGACTTACCCACATATGGCTATCACAGGAAAGCCATAGCAGACCAAAAGGTAAATCTAGTTTTAAAAGTGCTAATCAAAAAGCACTTATCAAAATGTTCTCTGACTCTAGTAAAGGAGGATTTTAAAAGAATTAGATGGAGGACATTATCCTGCATTCAAAAAACAACAAAGGCCCTAGCTGGTTGACTCAGTGGATAGAGAGCGGCCTGCGGACCGAAGGGTCCCGGGTTCGATTCTTGTCAAGGGCATGTACCTCGGTTGTAGGCTCCTCCCGGGCCCAGGCCCTGGTCGGGTTGCTGCAGGAGACAACCAATCAATGTGTTTCTCTCACATCAATATTTCTCTCTGTCTTACCCTCTCTCTTCCACTCTCTCTAAAAATCAATGGAAAAAAGATCCTCAGGTGAGGATTAAAAAAACAACAAATAATTTATGTACATGTTTGAGGTAAGGATACATATAGTCAAAATAACTGGGTGAATGGTGGAAAATTCAACCTACTATTCAAATATATGGTCTAATCAACTCAAAACTTCTAGATATTTGGGGACATATAGATGTAGGACAACACTGCTTTACTCTTTACTTGGGTGCTCTGGGAGAAACCACATTAATGGAACAGAACTTGGCAAACTCTTATAGATATTAGAGTTCTCAAGTAAGTATTTTATGAAGTCAGAATCAATAGGTTCTCAGAGCTCTCCAGGGGGGCTGTATGTCATCATCAGCTAAATATTCACTGCTTTTGTTTTCCCCACTGAGCATTTGGTAAAAAAATTCAATTCTCTTGCAGTTATAATGCCATCATTAAAAAGCAGGCAAGGACCTCTGGGAGCCATACAGTCCACCCCTTTACCCCCAGGAAAGTTCACACTTAAGCTGTTTGCAAAAACAGACATGTCAAATTCTAGCCTAAAAGATCCCTCACTAAAAACACACAAATTCTCAGAAATAGCCACACATGAAAGTTCTACATAGGTTTTAGGGTCATCGGCATGGATAAATAAATGTATTGGTATAAAAGTATACAATATATTCTGAAGTTCTTGTATAGCCAAGGACACCCTTGGCTTGCATTTCTAAAAGTGTGTTCCCTACATATTAGTATGTACTCAGCCCAAAAATATTTTTTTGGACAAATAGCTTTGTAAAACATTGATTTAAGCAAAATCAAGTTGATTTTACAACAGGAACTTCTCAGAATCTTCAAAGTGTTGATGTTTCCCTTGTCTCCATAGACTCCCTTTTATTTTCAACACCGTTAACTGGCTGAAGTGGTTCTTGTCCTCCAGCCTTCACCACCATCATCATCACCATCAACTGTCCCTTCCTTACGCAATTGCTCTACTCAAATTTCAGATCTCAGGTCAAACAACTCTCCTTCAGGAAAAGCTTCCCTAAGCCCTAGAGCAGTGGTTCTCAACCTTCCTAATGCCGTGACCCTTTAATACAGTCCCTCATGTTGTGGTGACCCCCAACCATAAAATTATTTTTGTTGCTACTTCTAACTGTAATTTTGCTACTGTTATGAATCGTGATATAAATATCTGTGTTTTCCAATGGTCTTAGGCGACTCTGCTAGTGGTTCTCAACCTGTGGGTCGGGACAGGTTGAGAACTGCAGCTGTAGAGCTTAAGACCATCGGAAAACACAGATATTTACATTACGATTCATTAACAGTAGCAAAATTACAGTTATGAAGTAGCAAGGAAAATAATTTTATGGTTGGGGGTCACCACAACATGAGGAACTGTATTAAAGGGTCGCTGCATTAGGAAGGTTGAGAACCACTGCCCTAGAGGAAGGGTTGGCAAACCACACCCACAGGCCATTCTGTGTAGCCCACAAGCTAATACTTGTTTTTACATTTTTAAATGGCTGAAAGAAAATCAGATGAAGAACAATATTTTGTGACATATAAAATAACTTGAGACTCAAATTTCAGTGTCCATAAATAAAGTTTTATTAGAACACAGCCATGCTCATGTTTGCATATTGGTTGCATGTTGTCTATGACTGCTTTTTTTAAAATACATTTTTATTGATTTCAGTGAGGAAAAAAGGAGAGAGAAAGAGAGAGAGAGAAACATCAATGATGAGAGAAAATCATTGATTGGCTGCCTCCTGCATGTACCCTACCAGGGATTGAGCCCGAAACCTGGGCATGTGCCCTTGACTGGAATCGAACCCGGGATCCTTTAGTCTGCAGGCCAATGCTCTATCCACTGAGCCAAACAAGCTAGAGCTCTATGACTGCTTTCATACTGCAACAACAGAAGTTTGTAGTTGGATCGAAGACCATTTGGTCCACAAAACCAGATTTACTGTCTGGCTCCTTACAGAAAAAGGTTACCAACCTCTACCCTTGACTATATGCCCTCATAGCACTATCCAATTTTCACATATAAAACTTATCTCACATGAAATGTCACACATAATTGTCTGATTACAGTATTAATAGCTGTCTTTCCACTAGATGGTGAACTCCATGAGATGAAGGCCCATTACTATTTTTTTTCTCACTGTTTTATCAACAATGTGTTGATGAGTGAATACATCCTAAAACTGATATTTCGCAAAATACACCTTGGGAAACACTATTCTATGTATTTATCCTCCAGCTGGTAGGCAGAATAAAGAAAGACTTATTTTATAGATTATGTAAAAAAAAATATTAAAGAAGGGATCAAGACTAGGAAAAGAAAGGTTGGGGGGGGGGGGTGTTTGTTTTGAGACTGCTCCACCTTGCAGAATCTGAAGAACTACAGCCACACACACTCATTAGAGATGGAATCCAGTGAAGAAACAAACCCAGAATCTCAAGAGGCGTGGACCTAACCAGGAAAGAACTGGGCCCCTTAAGGGCAGCTGAGGAATATAAAGTATATCAGGGGAGAAGATGAAGAAGAGATGAGACACCCCAACCCAGCCACAGTGCCCTTTCTAAGGCACAATGTGTAAGGACTAAAAAGGACTCAATGAGAAAGAGAGGTGTGTTTCCTCTGGATACCACAGGTATCTGTGGTTGTCTAAGTGAACATTGTTTTGGTAATAACTTACATCACAGCCCGTCTAGACATAACAGTCCTTTTAAAGGAAGAGCTAATGATTTCTTTCACGTTCTGGAAACTGCCCTCTGACCCCTTTCCTGTTTTGAGCCAAATAACTACTTTCCTCATCAGACACTATTTATGAAATTTAATGCATGGACTTAAGCACTACCAGGAGCTTGGCGACATGTGTCAGCAAGACGTTATTTCCCTGAGTTTCTGAGCAGCTGCAGTCAACAGTTATCTGCCGGCCTGTCTCCCTGATTATAAATGAAAAGACAGGCCTTCAAGGAAGCACAGAGTAAGACCACCAGGCCTTTTCTGTTTTCAAAAGAATCGGGTCCTTTATTTCTTCACCAACAGAGCATTTCTCTTCACTGATTCACTCTTGAACAAAACTTCAGCGAGTGACTACAATGTACCAGACACCCCTGAGCAAAATAATCTCTGACCTGGTGGAACTCACAGGGTAGTGGAGATAGCAGACCTTAACCAGACAGTCCCACAAATCAATAACAATTTCCAAACTCTGATGATGGCTATAAAGGGAAACTACAGGGCACCATGAACATGTGTAATGGGGAACATGACCTTACTGGCAGGTCAGGGAGGCTTCCAAAGGATGTGACATTAGAGCTGAGACCTAAGGAATTGTTTTCTCAAGGACTCGGCCAAATTGGAAAAAAAAAAAAAAGTCCTGGGCCTGAAACCCTGTGAGATTTCCACCTACAAATCTTTAATCATTGATGTATTTCAAACCAGCGAAACCAGAAGTGAAGGTAAACACTAAAGCACACTGGCGACAATGCTGCAGGTGGCTAATGTTGAGAATTGGGTTCTCTCACATGATGCCACAGACAGAAGTGATTGGTAGAAATTTTCCGAGTCTCCTACAAACTTCCCAGGATCTTCATGATTCTGATTTTATACATGGAAAAATTAAGGAGGAATGAGGTCTGGTTTCAGTAAAGGTTATAACGAAATTCCTCCTTCAGAAAAGATCACAGAGAGAGCTATTTACTCTAGAGCCATTTTAGCTGTGTCCTGCATCAAGAGGAAATTGATTGGTGGATTACATACTTCCTTGTGTAAGGTAGTACAAGCAAAGAGGCATTCATTTGGCTTATCTGGAGCTCCCTCTGTGCTCAGAGCCCTTTTCTGAGCATTAAAGGAGGAACAAGTGTGCATTTTAAGAGAGAGACACCTTTCTTTGAAGTCAACAGAATATAACAGAGAGAAAATTATAAAGGATCAGAGAGGATAGGACACCTCAGCCTAATAATCACCAAGAACTAAGGGGACTATGTGCTCGGTGGTGGGTTGTGCCCTCAGAAGGTCATAAGTAAGTGCAAGCTTTCTGGAAATTTAATCTACTTGAGAAAATATAGCACAGACTCACAGACACCCAGAAAGAGACACACACTGATAATACAGCTACAATGTGGATGAAATAGAAATCCCAAATACCACAGGAGAGCATGGAAAGGCAGTAGAGTGCTTAGGAAAGACTCTGTGATAGCAGAGAACTCTTACCAAGCAGTTACTATGTGTACATTAATAAGTGCTAACATCTACTAAGCACTAACTATGCTTTAGACACTGTTAAGTACTTTTACATATTATCTCACAGAGATAATGAGGGATGTGCTGTTTGAAAGGTGAAGAAACTAAAGCTTGAGAAGTCAAGTAACTTGGCCAACATTTCTCAACTGGTGTATAACAGGGCTGAGAGTAGAACCTGAAGTCTATTCTTAACCCATTAAAGGCCCTCTGTACATACATAATTGAGTCAGACTAGGATGTACATGGTTTTCATGCCTCTCTCAAGACAACATTGAAAATATCAATAAAGATATTTTCAGGGCAAAGCTGGAATTCAGTCTGAGATATCTGACACCATGGCCTGTGCTTTTAACTTTTATGTTATACTGTCTTTACAAGAAGGAGAGAGAACCATTAATACTTATGTGAAAGAACAAAGGAAGATATTTTATTTATTTACTAGTGCCCTGGTGCACAGATTCATGCACACTGAAAGGAAATTAATTAGAAGGTGGCCGGTGGCGCGGGATGGGTGAGATGGGCCAGACACACTCTGGAGCCAACCTCCCGTGGTCAGCTGCACCTGGGGTGGCGCAGTGGCTCAAAGGGCATCTGTGGTCACCTCAGCTCAGCAGTAAACCAGATTCAGGGGCCAACAGTGTCCCAGCAACAACATAACCCACGGCCAAAGGTGGAATCAATGGCCCCGTGAGGAATCAGGCTCCCTCCTCTCTGGTTCTGGGTGCGTCAACCAAGATCCACCACTGCCAAGTCACTGCAGCTCGGCAGCTCCTGCATTGAGCATTTGCCCCCTGGTGGTCAGTTTGCATCATACCTACCGGACGGTCTGACAGTCAACAGTTGATTAGCCTTTTATATATATAGATTCATTCAGTCAACAGATACTCTATGCCTAGAACTGTTCTCAGTGCCAGAGGTACAATATATGAACAAGTATATTATAGCTCTCTTTCTCATGGAGCTGACACTCTATTGAGGGTGATTAAAAAAATAAATACAAATAAATATGTGATTATACCCTGGCTAATGTGGCTCAGTTGGTTGGGCCTCATCCCATGCACAGAAAGGTTGCTGGTTTGATTCCCAGTTAGGGTACATGGCCCGGATGCAGGCTCAATCCACTCTCACATTAATGTTTCTCTCGTCTCCCTTCCTCTCTTTAATAAAATCAATAAAGTATTCTTTTTCTTAAAATGTGATTAAATTACATAACAGGATAAATGACACTTCCATGCATGATACATGCTAGAAGATGAACAAAGCTGGACAAGGAATCATGAGTATCAGAGGTAGGAGCATGATCATGCCGCTAAATAGTATAGCACTATCCTCATCATTTACTAAAAGGTCTTATGCTTTAGGGAGTTCCAGGTGGCACAGGGACAAAGCAAAATAAATTCTAGTTGATAATATTCCTTATAGTCACATACTCAGACACCAGACAATTCTGGAACCATCGAAATAGAATCCAGGAGGCCAGTGAGGGACAGGTTAGGAGAGTGGCTTTCATGGTGCAATCTAAGACATACCTTCACTACAATTGTGACTGCTTATGATATTTATGCTTCTGTCTCCTCCAGGAAATGGAAATCCTTGAGGGTAGGTACTGTCCTTCATTTATCCTTATATTCCAAGTGGCCAGCAAGAGATTAAAAGCCATCTTGAATTAGTCAAATGCAAAAAGTAATAGTTACAGGCTCACAGGCCCAAGCCAAAGAAATTTATTTATGATAGGGCTGGATTTAGGAACTACCAGAATTGGCAACCGTAATATTTTCTTCTTTCTTCATATCTCCCATACATGTCACACACACACATCACATCCTTGGGGCTTTTTTTTGATTTCCTGGCTTTTCTTAGGTCACCTGTCCCCATAAGTTATCAATATGGCCACAGACAGTCCTGGGCTTATAACTTTATATCCAGGAGAGAGAGAGAGAGAGAGAGAGAGAGAGAGAGAGAGAGAGAGAACTTTGCTTCTAGCTTCTATTTGAAAACTACCAGAAAAGAATTTTTCTTTTCCCAGTTTAAGTCACATATCTGCCTGTGGATCAAGTTCTGTGGCCAGGGAGATGAGAGATGGGGCACTCTAATGGGCCAGTTCTCCCATAACACACGATTGGAAAAGGGAGAGGTTCCTTAAAGGGATACTGTTAGCAGAAGGAGGAGGAATAGTGGGTTAATGCTGAGCAGACAAACACAGTAGCTTTTGCAAATAAAAATATTAATAAAACCTAATTATTTCCACCATGTGCTAGATATTATGCTTATGTGTGTTTCATGGATTACCTCATTATCATTCCACAAGTATTTGTTGACCAGGTAGCATGAGGCCAGATGATGAGCCACACTAAGGAATTTAATAACAAATGGCAAGACGTGCAGAACCAATAAAGATTTTGAGGGAGAGAGTTACATAACAAAACAGTATTTAAGGGTGGTAAATGGAGTAGTTTTCCATCTCTGTCCCCAGTTCCCAGCATTGAATGGGGGCCAGAGAGGGAGTGTGCACTGAGTCTTTAAATTTTGGATGAGATCTGAGAGTTTTCTTACCAAACACTTCTCTATGGCCTTATGCTCAAGTTCCCTATGAAGAGTCTTCATTTTCCTGGCCATTAACCCCTAGCAATGAGAAGGGATAATGATAGTGCTGAACTGAGCAGTATTTGGAGAAACATCACCTGTTAATTCCAGGGCTCGCCTACCAGCTGAAGGGAAAGACAAACATTTCCTTCTGGCGGATAAATGAAAGCTTCAAAGTAAATTTGAAAGCAGTGAGAACATTCTGCTATTTCCCCTCTTAACAAGGCTTGATGAAAGCAATCTTCACGGAGGCTGCCTAATTGAGCGGGGAGCTCATCTCTGAGCAGCACTGGCAGAAGGAACCAGGGACTGGTTAGTACATTTTGTCGGAAGGCTACCCTTTTTCCAAAGGGGAGCGGGGACTTGTTTCACCTGAAGTGCCTCGTTCCACAAATCCCCAAGGCCCAACAGGGACCCAGTCAAGTGGCCATTCTAAGTATATTCTGAACAACTAACTCTATCCTTTATTTCAGAGCACAAACTCTCCTGTTTTCTAATTATCCTGCAGGGGAATGTACACTGTTTACTTACTGCTCTGGAAAACATGCAAGGTTTGCTTCCTGCTGCTAAGATGCCCTGAGAAACCAGTATCAGTAATTGCAGGCCTTCTGGGCCATGTGAAGGAGGCTCAGAGGCCAGATGCATCCTCCGCCCCTCAGGAGCTCCTTTGCAGGTGGGGGACTGAGGACTGTGGAGCCAAAGGAAGTGTCCTCAGTACTGGATTCAACCTCAGCCATGCAATTCACACTCTCTCATGGCAACAAACCCCTCTGCTGTCTTCCTCACTGCTTCGAGATATCCCAGGTCCTCCCAAACCTGAGTAGCCATCATGTCAACCAGGACTGCAGTAGAGGAACCATAACAACAACAATAATAATAATAGCAAATGATAATGGATAAAATGAAATGACCAACAAACTAAGACCTGAAGCATGGAGGCATGAAACAGACTGACATACCTCAATGTGGGGTCGGAGGGATGAGAAGAGATAAACCAAAGAACTTATATACTTATATGCATATCCCATGGATACAAGCAATAGGGTAGTGAAGACCTGGGAAGGTGGGTAAGGGCTGGGAGGAGGGGGGGGATACAGTGGGGAGGGGAAGAATGGCCGATATCTGTAATACTATCAACAATAAAAATATTTTTTAAAAATAATAATAATAATAACAAACTGCAAGAAGTGCAGAGCCAATAAAGATAATAGCTGATATGCACGGGACATTTTCTGTAAGCTATAGGGAACATATTTGATGCTTTATATAAATACTAGAAGCCCGGTGCACGAAATTCGTGCACGGCGGGGGGTTGTCCCTCAACCCAGCCTGTACCCTCTCCAATCTGGGACTCCTGGAGGGATGTCCGACTGCCCGTTTAGGCCCGATCCTGGTGGGATCGGGCCTAAACGGGCAGTCGGACATCCCTCTCACAATCCAGGATTGCTGGCTCCCAACTGCTTGCCTGCCTGCCTTCCTGATTGCCCCTAACCGCTTCTGCCTGCCAGCCTGATCACTCCCTAACCACTCCGCTGCCAGCCTGGTTGGTGCTTAACTGCTCCCCTGCCAGCCTGTTTGCCCCCAACTTCCCTCCTCTGCCAGCCTGGTCACCCCTAACTGCCCTCTCCTGCAGGGTTGATCACCTCCAATTGCCCTCCCTTGCAAGCCTGGTCCCTCTCAACTGCCTTCCCTTGCAGGCCGGGTGCCTCCCAACTGCCCTCCCCTGCTGGCCATCTTGTAGTGGCCATCTTGTGTCCACATGGGGGCAGGATCTTTGACCACATGGGGGCAGCTATATTGTGTGTTGCAGTGATGATCAATCTGTATATTACTCTTTTATTAGATAAGATAGAGGCCTGGTGCACGGGTGGGGGCCAGCTGGTTTGCCCTGAAGGGTGTCCCGGATCAGGGTGGGGTTCTCTTGGGGCGTGGGGTGGCCTGAGTGAGGGGCCTGTGGTGGTTTGCAGGCTGGCCACGCCCCCTGGCAACCTAAGCGGAGGCCCTGGTATCTGGGATTTATTTTCCTTCTACAATTGAAACTTTGTAGCCTGGAGCAGAGCCAAGCCTGCTGTTCCCTCTGGGGCGGCAGCCATCTCTGTGGCAGTTAATTCACTTTCTACAGTTGAAACTTTGTTGCCTTAAGCGGGTGGGCCCGGCCAGGGTGTGCTTTAAAGCTTTGCTTCCCCTGTTGCCGCCGGCAACCCTGGCCTGCTCTCTCAAGCTCCATTCTGTTGCCATTTGTTTGAATTTGTTTACCTTCTATAATTGAAACTTTGTAGCTTGAGTGGAGGCTTAGGCCTGCAACAGCTATGGAAAGCTTGGCTTGCTCTGTTACCTGGGAAACCTTGCTCTCTGTGGCTGTAGCCATCTTGGTTTGGGTTAATTTGCATACTCGCCCTGATTGGCTGGTGGGCGTGGCTTGGCTGGTGGGCGTGGTTTATGTAGCGGAGTGATGGTTAATTTGCATATTACCATTTTATTAGAGAAGATCTAATTTTTTGTGCCTAACTATGATTTTTCTCATTTTGGAGATGAGGACCTGTGGCTTAGAGACCCTAGGTAACTTTACCCAAAGTTAACATAACTAATAGAGAAAAAGCTACTCTCTCTAATGGGGGAGGGGGAAGGGGAAGTACCTGCTCTGAACTCCTCCACTGCACGGCTGTCCAGGTAGGGAAGTTTGTCCTCAGTTCTTTCAAGAAGTTGGTCAATGTGTACCAAGAGCTATCATGATGCCACTGCTATGCTAAAACGTTTTTCATGATTCCTTTATTCAAAGAACTTCCAATTTAGTTAGGAGACAAGATGTACACACTTGGCAATCTGACAAAAAATACACCAAACAGTAATACAGAAGAGATCATGAAACACTAGAACAAGCATGGGTTCTTAACCTGGGATTCACATAGATGGCTTTAGGAACACTCTTAAATCATTTGCAATTTTTTCTTCATAAAGACAATTTTTTTCTGGCTTCTCTTGGATCTGTGGTTCTTAAATAGGAGCAATTTTGCCTCCCAGAAGCATTTGGCCATGTCTGGACACATTGATGGTTGTCCCAACTGAGAGAGCTGGGTTCTAGTGGGTAAAGGCCAGGGATGCTGCTGAACATCTCACAATGCACAACACAGCCCTCACAACACTGTATTATTCAGCTCAAAATATCAATAGTGTCAAGGTTGAGAAATTCCGCATTAGATTCCCCAAAGCATCTCAGTCTGCTCCCAAAAAGTTAGGAACTACTATTCCATCGTTTATTTGTGCAATAAAGGGCATAGACAAGAATTGTCTCTGCAGCCTGACAAAGCGTTTCCATCACTTGTGGCCCATGCATGCTGCCAGGATTACCCTCCTAACACTCCAGAATCCCTCAGTCTCTTTTTAGGTGACTTTGTATAAAATCTGAGCACTTCATTCCATTGCTAAGACTCACTGAGTTGTAGTGCTCCTGGTTGCATTTCCACCAGGTCATTCAACACTTTACACAAAAGCCATGCAAAAATAGTGAATATATTGAGCAAGCCACAGTGGACATATTTGAGGGCATGAACTGAAACGGCAGTAGTCCTTCAGATATTAAGCAATGCCCTTCTGTCCACATTTTCAACTGGATTCTAGGCAATAGGAGGGTGGTGTCATGGGAAGTTCACAGCTTGGGAGTCGAAGTACCTGGCTCTCCCATTAATGAACTCTGGGGACTGAATCCCAGTTTCTTTCCCCATAAAATGCAGGACTTGGGGATTGGTTCATCTGTGTTCTACCAAAGACACAGAACCAGTAGGAGATATATAAAAAGATTCTTTACAAGAAATTGGCTTACATGATTGGGGCCTGGCTAGGCAAGTCTGCATTCGATAGGGCATGCCATCAGGAAGGGCAATTGGAACTCTAAGGCACAGACTGAAGCTGCAGTCCAGGAGGAATTGCTTCTGAAAAATCTGTTTTGCTTTTAAGGACTTTCAACTGATTGAATTGCTCATCCAGATTACCCAGGATAATCCTCTTTCTTTCAAGTCAACTGATTATGAACATTCATCACATCTATAAAATACTGTCACAGTACCCCCCTACATTTGTGTTTGAATAACGGCGGACTATAGCCCAGCCAAGCTGGCACATGAGTCTGACCATCACAGGCTCCATGGAGTCTCAGTTTCTTTGCAGCTTTTAGAGCCTGTGGTTCTAATATTAATCATCCTGAGCAACAACATGTCACTTTTAGGGCTGATATCCAGGCACAAATACAATAAAAGAAGCACCTCTGAGCAGCTGGCTCAGAGGTTAGTAGGTTACAAGGACTCTGGCCTAAGAGACAAAATGCAACAATGTGGTCTGGCCACAGCCAGGGCTTCCCTCACTGCCAACCAAGAAAGATTTAGAGGAAATGCTGCTAAACAGGAGCTTTTCTTCCAAAATACTGCTGGCAAACCATCTGTTTACCATGATTAAAAACTAGATGAAAACTTGTAAGGAGCCAATTATTTGCTCAAGAAAAAAAAAAATGGAGGGACGTATCATTGTAGAGACCATTGTGATTCATGGCATTAATCCAGGACTTAGAATCGCAGGACTTTCAAGCTAGACAGGATCTTAGAGATAACTGTCCAACTCATTCATGTTACAGATGATGGGACTGAGAATGAGAGAGTCATCAATTGCAATGCCAAGAAGCTACTCAGAGTTACAGCCGGGACAGTCATACTTTCCAGGCCAAAGCTCACTCCACGTCTCCCTCTAGCAAGCCTAGGAAATGTGCACAGGCCGAAAATGCAAGCCTTCTACCTCCTCAGCAAAGCCTGCAGTCGAGCTCTTTCCCGCTGGCATTTACTCTGACAGATATCACTAACTACAAAAGGGTACACTGTTAACGCAAGCTGACAAATTCTAAAATTGGCTTGTTTTCACAACTGTCACTTTTTAAGAGGTGAATGACCTTTCTCCGGTTCTTTAAAAACCTCTGGATTTCAGCCAGCTCAACATCCCTGCACTTCCTCCCACAATCACTTGCTATGAAAATGTCATTATTCTATTTTGAAGAGGCTAGAGCAGTTGTGCTTCTTTTGTAATAACTATGCTTTCTGAAAGAGGAAAGAAAATAATGAAAGCCAGGGGCGGAAAAGCTTTCATGGATCAATCATGTTTGCAATGTGTACCAGGAGAAAATACAGTATCGTCAAACCCCATGTCAAAGACAGAAACCCCCTACTTCTGTGGCTTCAGCATTGAGCGATGTCTTGCTGCCCATCTTGGAAAAGTGCATCCAATAGCCCTCACCTGATGAACCACCTAATCTGAAGGACAAAAACAATTCCCCCTATCCAACAACCAGCTCCAAATTCTCTTCCCTGATCCCTATTAATTAGGAATCTTTGGTGGCAAAAAACGGAAATCTGCAGTGAGATTAAGCAAACAAGGAGATAACATGTTGGGTTCAAATTTCAAAAATTCTAAGTAGGATGACATCTCTGTGATAGCTTTGCCCTAAGAACTAGGAACTAATAATAAAAGGTAACTTCTTCTTCCCTAGGAAACAAAAGAGAGAAGGAGAAAAAAAAAGGAAGAGAAAGAAGAGGAGAAAAAAATGTTTTGTTTTTATGTTCTTGACTCATTTAAAGGCAAATGACCCCACAAAAGATGTGGTCAGTCCAAGTAGCTTCAAAGTATAAAAGGCCTTTATGGCCAGTCATATTGCCTTTGTAAGGAGCATGGCAAGTGTACTAGTGAGGCTCACTGATGACAAAGATAATCAGCAACTAGGAAATTGTCATAAGCTAACAATAGCAAGAATAAGTACTGCCCTGGTTGTACCTCTAACACCATGTAGCCCAGCTTTGATTATCAATGGCCTACTTAACAGGGGTAGAAGCAGAGTAATCATCTTGCTAGGAATGAGAAAAGATCAGTTGATTTTTCATTAGGTAATGCTTATATAGTACCTTTCATTTAAATGTTGGCATAGCCTATCTTCTAGGTAGTGGACCAATTGCCTCAAGAAGGATATACATGTGAGGGAAGCAACTGAGGCAGCAGACTAGCCATGTCCCTGTGTGAGGCCATATGGAGGAGTAGCTCGAAGCTTGGCGTCTGGCCTCCACAGCCACACTATCTGAGTTTGTATCCCAGCTCTTTAACCCTATCAGGTGTGTGGCTTGTGTAAATCCTGAACCTATGGACTCCTTACTCTTCTAACCTGTGAAATAGGAATAATAAGGGAACCCATCTCAGAGAGCTCTTGTGAAATTTAAAGATGATAAAGAATGCAAAGTACATAGCAAACACTCCATAAATATTAACAGTTACTCTGGGCCAGAGCTTCCTAACCTTTTTAATTATCATAACACACATTTTGGGGGGGAAAAAGTTGAAGTTTTCATCGTGAGCTGGCAAAGACCAGGCTGCTCATAGCCAAAAAGGGAGGCCCCCAGAAGCCTAGGGGCTCCATTTCTTATCACACCTGCAACCCACTCACTGCTGGCCAGCTAGGAAACGCTCCTCTCCACACTGGATGTTTACTTCAATTTACAGGATACTAGCTCAGCCCCAATTTATACACTCTACATTGTCCGAGAACGGTGTTTTCTCTCTTCCTGAATAATACAGGTAGAATTCTTCTTTAAAATACTCATCCCACATAACATTTCTAGACATGGAGTCATCACCAAGTGTTATGGGTGGAAACAGGAAGTTGAAGGACAATTCTGAAACTGAGGACTGCCATCGCCTAAACCCCTCCCCACACTGTTCAAGTATATCACACTTGCCGAGGGGAAGGCTGAACCCAGAAAGGCCTGAGGACTGGGTAAACCCATCAGGCCTCCCTGCTGTCTCATTCTGCCCCTCTCCTCCCAGGCATTGCATCGTCTCTCTTCAGACTGGCTTTCTCATTGCATCGGTCACTGGGCAAACATGGCCTCCCCTCCACCTCCAGGTTCACATGATAAACTTGCAACTCTCTCCTGATTCCAGTTCAAATTTCTGGAGAGAGACTCTGATGCACCAGCTTCCCACCATCATGTAATCATTGAAACCAGGGCAGCAGGCAAGCCCAGTACAACCCAGCAGCCAGAGCCCATTCGTAGGATACGGTGCAGACATCTGGGAGAAGGTCAGTTCACAAAGAAAGAGGTCATAGACCCAAGGCAGAGTCCATTACTTTGTCCATTACAATCCCCATCCTATCATCTGACCTGAAATATCCATCACAACTCACTCCTTTAACACTCTAAAGACCCTTGTTAAAAGCATATTGATTTACTAGCAGCATAATATTCTAAGATATTTTCAGTCATCAACAACTAACAATGAGTGTGCATATTTGGCATGGAATATAAATCTTCTGATAGAAGTAGGGGGCCTGGATGTTTGTTGAAGTAAAAGGCAATTATAATGAACAGTTCTCCCAGACAGAGTATCCTGGGAAGATTAAAGCTCTCACAGTAGATGCAGAGTAACTGGGAGGAAGAAAATAAAAAAGGGAGGGAGGTGGTAATAAGAAAGGGATTATGAAAATAAACATGCACACCTCCCCAGCAATTTTGCCCACAGCCAGGGCTGCTCAAGAGCCATGGCACTAAAAGCTGTTTTAAAAGCAGCACTAACTAATGACTCCAGATCTCTCCAGAAAATCAGCCAAAGTGAAAAATCAAAGCTCGGTAGAGGGTAAAATTATTCTGCCCTGCATGAAGAAAATTTAGCTACAGGATCATTTGCAAGTGAAAAACTAGAACACATAGCCTGACAAAGAATTTTTGTGCTATTTCGGAGTGAATGAGGCAGTCTGAAGAATATACTTTGGGTACTCAAATATTAGAAATTACAAATATTAGATATTTCCGTGGTATATAAAAAAAAGGATAAATTAGATTTTTGCAGAAGATAGAGTTAATTTGAAAGCTCTAAAGGAAATATTGAACCCCTTTTCAATTTTAAGGAACACTATAACAAACAGCCACACATGAAGCCAGAGAAATTTTTCAAGGGATTGATTGAGGTTATGGTCTATGGAACTGCCATTCACCTCAGACTATTAGTCCATGAGCTGATATTAATTAAGAGTTCACAGGGTGCTTTCCAGTGGGTTTTTTCCTTTTACTGCAATCAGACAACATTAATTTGACTTACGATGAGTTAAATGAGTTGCTTTCAGAGTCACCTCAGTTTCTAATATCTTCCAACACAAATTGAACAATGAATCATACCCTTCATCTCGCAACAACCTACTTAAAAAAAACACCCATAAATTGTTATTTCACATCCACCGTCTTGAAAACTAACTTAACCTTTGCATAGAACTTATGGTACTCACATTATCAGCTAAGATTTGGGTGTAAGTAACAGAAACAACTTACTTAAGGTGGAAACAGGGAGGTAATAACAGGCTACTGGGCTGTCACAAAGAAGCCAATGAAAGGTGCTTCCGTCCACTACCCCAAATTAGGAAGCAAAGGGATTAAGTTTTCCTGGCCATGTCCTGTTTCTTCTCTTTCTGCAAATAGGTTTCTCCTAAAACAGGTGAAAATGGTCACTCCATAGCTCTGATGTTTACAATAAAAGATCTGCTCGTATTGTACTAAAATATCTGAGTCTTCCAAATTTCTAGGAATTTCATCTTAACCCAACTCTGGTTCAGTTGTCTTTGGCCATCTCCCAATTTGGCCTACTTCCACAGCAATGCTCTCTCTTGTTTGTATTTTGGATTGTAGGTTCCTATGGTCTTTTTTTTTTTTTTTCCATCCATCTGACCATTTTGCTTTTCTATCTTTCAGAAATATCTCAAAAGATTCGGTTCCACTGCAAGTACTCTTCCTTGTTTACACTGCTGTTATGGAAGTATTCTCTTTATACCATTCCAAATGAATTCTGTTAGGAAGAAGTAGATTTGAGTAACCTGCCTGCCATCTCAACACAATCACCCTATTTTTTCTAGCTATTTTTTCTTCCTCTTCTTTGTAACCCTTCCTTTAACTCAGTGGTCGGCAAACTAATTAGTCAACAGAGCCAAATATCAACAGTACGACAATTGAAATTTCTTTTGAGAGCCAAATTTTTTAAACTTAAACTTCTTCTAACACCACTTCTTCAAAATAGACTTGCCCAGGCCGTGGTATTTTGTGGAAGAGCCACACACAAGGGGCCAAAGAGCCGCATGTGGCTCGAGAGCCGAAGTTTGCCAACCACGGCTTTAACTTAATCCTATATCAAAGCATAACTTCAATTATGTCACTCCCCAAATCAATGTCTTCTAAGACTTCCAGTGCCAAAACTACAAATATTCTAATATTTAAGACTATTCATAATCTAGCTCAAATGACTCTTTCTAGAAAACTCTGACCATATGCCTTCTTGAAACTAACCCACCATTTCAGGTAAAGTTCCCATTTACTATTCTTCCCCAAATAGTTACCACATTCACATTTTTCTGCTTCTATAACTTCTTATCTCTTCCCTCCACCTTATTGCTCATGTCACTGCTAAGCCTAACAATCATAATCTTGTGGACTCTAAAGACTCTGAAAACAGGTGACCTCCTCTTAAAGCCTTCTTGCTAGTTCAAAACAATGTCATATCTCCTTTCTGAAAAAACCATATAACTCTGAACAAATCTTTCTTTTGACATTTATCTCCTTACATATTGTCTTTTCATTGCTGATTAAAACATTATCTCTCATTTTTACATTACTTCTATTTAATGCATTTACAAATAACTACCATAAGCTGTACTTCACTAAATTTGTTTTACATATTTGGAATCCTTATTGTAACCTTGATAAAATCAAAATCCAGGTGTTTCATTTTTAGAGTAGTGTCCTATTCAAATCCAGCAACCAAAAATAATTTCAATTCCAAATCCTTGATAGCAACTCTCATAAAACACAAAGAGGATTTAAATACATGGTCCACAGCACCATAAAAAAATATAAAAATTCCTCTTCTCTTCAATCCTTTTCTATTAAACTTTGCAGCTACTCCAGAGCATCTCTCTATACAATCCCCATATCCTCTTTAAATTCTTTCACTGCTCAGTTCAATACTGCTTTACCCTTATCTTTTCCTGAACCAGAGTTGGGTCAAGATCAGTTCATCAGATTTCCTCTGCTAGAAACTTGGAAGTAAGACTAAGATATTTCAGCTCAATATGAGCAGATCTTTTAAATATAAAAGCATTCCACCTGTCATGGGAGAAACCTATTTGACAAAAGAGAACTCTCCTCCATTAAGAAATAATAGTTCTTCAGAAGCCAACGAAGAAGTGGGATTGACAATTACACAATTATCTTAGCTGAGGTAGCATGAAATCTTATAACAGCATGAATCTAACATTTAAACTAAGACAGCTGTCTAAAAGTCTGCTGCATACTTCCTCTTCACTCTTTTATCTTTTGGAAAGAACTTAAAAATACATAAATAAAATAAGCAGATAATATTAAAACATATAAACAAGCACCAAATTTCATAGCTCGTGGGTCTTTCAATATAAGCTGATGGAGTTGGGAAAGATACCTTAAAAGAAATAGAATTTCTAATGGGTGTTAAATATTTTAAATTTTTTAGATAAATGGAAAAAAGACCAAGAAGCAAATCAGGTGAGTTCAGCAGGCCCACCTGAGAAGTTCAGAGGAAAGGCTGGCTTCCTTCGAGTATTGAAGAGTGTCTTACTGCCTTGGTCCAGAAGCTCTGGCACAGGAGACAAAGGGCTGAGAGGCTGTGAGGATGGCAGGGGACTGAGGTAGCTACAGTGCTCCTATACCCATGTCAGGGCTACTCTTCCACTGTGGACGCGTCACTCTAGGAAGCCAGTGTGTCAGCCCTTGTCAACCCTTACACAGTTGGCTTCTTTCAGCTCATCCAGCTAATATTCGTACTTTTTTAAAATCCTCACCCAAGGACATTTTTTATTGGTTTTTAAAAAGAGAGAGAAAGAGAAGCATCAATGTGAGAGAGAAACATTCATTGGTTGCCTCTCATATGATCCCTGACTGGGGATCGAACCCACAACCCAGGTATGTGCCCTAACCCCAAATTGAACCCGAGACCTTTTGGTATGCAAGACAAAGCTGAGCCAGCAGGCCAGGGTTCGTACATTTTGTTTTTATTTTCTTTGAATTGTTCTCATCAAATTCTTTTTATTCTTATATTCCTCTGCTTTTAGCATGTTAGTTATTTCCTGCACTTACCAGTAAGTTTTAATCTTATCTACTTTTAACTTTCATCCTATTCTCTATATCTTAAATTTTTGTCTCTTTTTACTTTCATGGTTTTAACCTTTTATCTCATTGGTCTCTAGCCTTTTCTCATTTATATTAAATCTCATCCACTTTATCTTTTTATTATTTTTTAATGTTTAACCTTTAATCTTATTTAGCGTTTCATTCTTCTAAATGCTTTACTTCTATTTCCTCTGTATTCATTTTTTTCTCTGAATTTACTCTCAATTTTTTATTGTCCTCTAAATATCTACCCTTCTTTATAAAATGAATAAAGTTCCCACTTCCTCTTCCCTTATAATTTTATACGTTGAAAATTTTTATTTTCACAATGACTGATAGGAGGTAAGGCCAAAGGAGTGCTGTTAGCATATCCAAGGGAGGTAGGCGCCTTTCTTCTTATTCTTCACCTTCAGATCCCTAATCCTACTCCCACCTCCAGTCCCCACGGCCCTTCTAGTCCTGTTTACAACAAATCTCAGAAAATCTCACCTGAAGAGATTTAAAAACCTACGAGGAAGCCCTTCCTCGGGCTCTGATTTTCCATGCAGTGGGTTCACTTAACCTTCTGGAACTCTGCAATTATTGTGGTTGCTTGGTAGGGGGTGGGACTTCTTTTTTGTTGTTTGTAAATTTATGGAGATGTACAGAGAACTAAAATAAAGATATAGAGAAAATGATGGGCAAAAAGGGTAAATGGGACAAGAAATCGGGTGTAGAAGAGAGGAAAATGTCTTTATTAGATTTAGGGCAAAACATGTTAAGAGTAACCCATGAACGAATAGGTAATTGCAGGCAAGAACCTCCCTAGAAAGAACTCAGTGTGCAATACCCTGAACTGCTTCATTGAAGCTAGAGGTTTCCAAACTGTGGAGCCTCCTCACCAACAGATACGCAGGAGGAGACCGACTGGGAAGGCTGTCGGGGGAGAGGGAGCAGCCTCAAATGATTTATCATGTTGGTCTTAGTAGAGTCATCAGATGATCCTCTCAGTGTGCACCTCCCAGATCTCTCCTTCTGCCCTCTGCTTATTAGGGAACAGCTGGTCTAAGTTGGCTTTTGTTGTTGTTGTTGTTAATCCTCCCTCAAGGATGTTTTTTCATTGATTTTTAGAGAGTGGAAAGGAGAGGGAGAAACAGAGAGAGAAAAACATTGAAGTGAGAGACACACATCAATTGGTTGCCCCCCACAAGCACCCTGACCAAGGCTGGTAGGTCTAGCCTGGTGGGTGGAGCCTGCGACAGAGGTATGTGTCCTTGACCATGAATCGAACGCACAACCCTTCAGTCCATGGGCTGACGCTTTATCCACTGAGCCAAGCCAGCTAGGGCTAAGTTGGCATTTTTACAAATTTTTACTATTGTTAATTTGCTAGGACTTGTATTGGGAAAACAGATCCCTCAGAATATTAAAATCTATGAGAAAAATGGGGCCCAATTCCTCCCAAATTGTGAGCTTTGTGTCTTCCTCTGGGGCAACTATTGGGGCATAAGGATATATGTGCCATGGGACTTGTGGATAAAAAATGGCTCTATAATAAATCTGACAAGCCCAGTGACTGAAAGTAACCTCACATAGTGATCTGAACATAAATTCCTTACTGGAAGGTCATGCCCAGGCATATAACTTCTTCAGTAAAAGTTTTACCTTTGCCTTAAGCCAGTGGTCGGCAAACTCATTAGTCAACAGAGCCAAATATCAACAGTACGATTGAAATTTCTTTTGAGAGCCGAAAACCGACTTCTGCGCATGGGCCACAAAGTTTCAATCGCACTGTACGTGCATGCCCGCACGTGGAATTTTGTGGAAGAGCCATACTCAAGGGGCCAAAGAGCCGCATGTGGCTCCCGAGCCGCGGTTTGCCGACCACTGCCTTAAGCAAACTCTGTCCATTGTTTCTTTGCATCTGTGTTAACACACCTTTAAAATATCTATTTTTCAGATCCTTTGGAAGCTTAGCCACCCTCAAGAGAGCACATAATCTGTCAACTATCCTGTAATCTTATACCCACTTTGCTTTTTCCCACATTCATGTAGTCCTCCTTACATTCCCTCCTTATTCCAAATGTAAAGGAAACTGCAAAACTGTCATTCTGTGAAGCATCTTCTCAGTCTGTTGAGACCTTGCTTCCAGGCATGTCTTCTGTTTGGCTCAAATACACTCTAATGACATCTTTTAAAATTTTTCAATAGATTTGGACATTCTCATGTCAACAGACTTCAGGGATCCTTCCTCTGTTTCCTCAAGGAAGAGCACAGTGCTATTCTGGAAATGGCTTACCTCAGTATTTAAGTCTTAAGGATAATGGTAATACTCTTGATTTCACGTACTTCTTTCTGTCAGAATCTCTGCCTTGTACACACCACAAGGGAAATTTTCCCTTCAATGGGCCCTAAGTCATTGGTGTACAGCATTATTTATCATTTCTAACCTGCCTCATAAATTCATTCCTAATCCTTTCCAGAGAAACTGGACCCTCTAGCCACACTCATCAATTGTTTGACACCATTCTCCATAGTCCTTTAAAATGTTCAATTGGCCACCTCCCTAGGAAAAAGCATCAACTCAGAAAACAAATAGACAACCTTATTTTTAGAACGTGGGCATAGTCTGCCTAAGCCACGATGATGTTGGCTTGCCAGCGAAGCAACTCTCAGCAATAGCATTCAATACATTCTAAAAGGTATTCCCTCCCATCTGGAATGTGCCCTGTAATAACTAAAATTCACCTGCTGAAAATGATCTTTTGGGATCCTAAGAGTAGGAACACTAATGTGTTGACATCTTAGATGTTTTAATATTATTTGTCTATAAAATATCTGTATTTCAAAACATTTATCTGCGCACATTTCTTTGCAATGTTGGCCTTTCCAACTATAGAGGAAAAATGATTGACAAAGTAAAATGTTGGTGAACTGTTAGTCCACCGATTCAAAGAATCATAAATTCTTCCTTTCAACTTAATTTCACTTCCTGTCTTGAGGTTCACTGTATGTGGTATTTCTTTGACTAACTATCTGATATTTACTTGACTTGACACATTTGGGAGGTAAAGAATACCAATACTTGCAGGAAATCTAATGCAACCCTGCCAGAAGTATCAAAAAATCATACAGTAGTCACCCCCTTTCTTCAGGGTGATATGTTCCAAGACCCCCGGTGGATATCTGAAACCACTGATAGTACCAAATCCTATATATACACTGTTTTTTTTCTATACATACATACTTTTTTACCCTTAAGATGGATGCTACAACCTGAGTGTCAATTCTTCAGGTACATATCTGGAAGCCAATCTGCATTTTGATAGCAAATGTGCAGGGACTTGTTCATTTCTGCCTTCGTGTACTTTTTCCACATGATCATTTTCCTCTGTGTTTATTTTTTTATCTATGTATTTCGATTTTTTTCTTATTGTATTATTTATTTTAAAAGAAAACTCTTACCTAGAACAAGTTAGATAATAAATAAATAGGGAAACAGTCTTTAAAATTTTTCCATGTAAACAGTTATGGTGTATAAACACTGGGGAGTCAGTAAATATTTTTGAGCATGGGAGTTATAGGAGTTATGTGGTTGAAGTATATCTTGTTATATGATCAGTGAATGTGGCTGAGATAGCCTGATTACAAGAATATCAGTTTTGAAATGACTGCAGTCCCATAAGCAGTGAGTAAGATGGAACTGCAAGAGACCACACACACCCAGGAAGAATCCACTCTGCTTGGAGGCAGTACATTAGGCATATAGAAAACTGATTTGTGACATGTATTGAAACTTAGCCTGGTTATTGCATCCCTCAAAATCTCTTATTTCCTCATCTGCAATATGGGACCAACAATAGTTCCTTCATAGGGTTTTCCTGAAGATTAAAAGAGATAATACACATAAACTGTTAAGCATAGTGCCATTTATAGAATAAATGTTAGATACATATTGGTTATTATTAAATATAAATAAAGAAAAATAATGAGCTCAAGACAGATTGCAGTATTTGAGGCAGGGTAACCGAGGAAATGGTAACGTCACTGACAAACTTGTATAGTTATTCTGGGAAAGAGAAAATGAATATATTGGAATATAGTTATCATATTCCTAGATACTATGGGCATAAATTTTAAAATAAAATACAAGGGACACATTTCATACTATCTCCTGTATCACAAACATTTCAACCATTTCCCCCAGCATCTCTACCCATTTCATCTGATTCCTCTTAGATGTGCTTCCCACTCACCTTGATTTAAAAGCTACATAGGTCCATTTCCTTGCACCCTCTTCCATTGGTATCAGCCCACTTAGGTTCATCTGCCTGCTTTATTTACATGTCGTTTGCGTCCTTTTCCAGCATACTTATGAAAATGTTAATTAAACCTATCCCTTGTGGCTTACCACCAGAACTCCTATTCCCAAAAGTGGGTATGCCATAATTTATCATCAAACTTTTATTTTTTTTCCTCTCAAGTCAGTTTCCAGAATCACAATCGGCTTTTTAAACAAAACAATTGGAACTAATTCACAGAGTACATTATAATTACATCTGCCACATCTCTAAATGGCAATTGATATGCAGTAGCCAAATCAGAAAGACCAAGGAGGAATAAAGTGGTCAAAAGGAAATTATGGGGGGAAGTCTGGAATAATTTGTTCCTTTCAATTGGTAGAAAATATCTGAATCATACAACTAAACACCAAATCAAAGCCAGTTGAAGTTTTCACCTCATGGCATAACTGTAGATCTTTATTTTTAACATATTAAATATTTTATTTCATTTGCTTTTATTTTTCTATTTCCAATTATTTGAGCTAATAAAATACATTTGCTTAAATTACACATCACCAAGTAACATCCAGGATTTGTGAATTAAGGTATGTGATTCTCTAAACAGAGAATGTACAACCACAGAGTCCTTCCCCAGCTTGGAAAGGAAGAAATAAACTAGTATAAGGAGAAAGAGATATCTACACTAATAAAAGAGAAAGATGCAAATTGACCGTACCTCCGCAACACCCACCAGCCAATCGGGCATGCGTATGCAAATTAACCCAACAAAGATGGCGGCGGCCCCACCCCCCAGCCACTCTGGGCCTGTGGGAGTCAGAGAAGTCAGGCGCCACCACCTGAGGCTGGCTGCAGCCAGGGAGACAAAGAAGCCGCCTGCCCCATGATCCCAGGCCACAGCCAGCCGTAGAAGCCGCCCACTCCACATCTGCCCGCCCCACGTCCTGAGAGAGACGAAGAAATTGGGCCCAGTGGCTGAGGCTGGCTGCGGCCCGGGAGATGAAGAAGCCACCTGCCCCATGATCCCAGGCCACAGCCAGCTGGAGAAGTTGCCCACACTACATCCCAGGGAAGACGAAGAAGCCACCCACCCTGCAGTCCCAGGCGCCAGCACTTGCGGCTGGGGCCAAGGTGAAATCACCTGCCCACCATCCCCTGCGGCTGCAGCTGGCCCAGGAGAAGCCAGCCCGGGTCCCGGGTGCCTATGGCTGACCAGAGGGAGGGAAGCCTGGATCCTAGGTATAGGGCCAAGGCAAAGGTGGTTAGGGGCTATCAAGCCAGCAGGGGAGCAGTTAGGGACGATCAGGCTGGCAGGCAGAAGCTGTTGGGGCAATCAGGCAGGCAGGCAAGCGGTTAGGAGCCAGCAGTTCTGGATTGTGAGAGGGATGTCCAACTGCCAGTTATCTCCCGAGGGGTCCCAGATTGGAGAGGGTGCAGGCCGAGCTGAGGGGCACTCCCCTGCATGAATTTCGTGCACCGGGCCACTGGTTTACAAAGAAAATGCATGGGGTCCAATGACATGATCATATTTCATTTGTTCTCATGTGCCCCTAACAACAGTCAAGGTCCCACAATTACAGAGTAACTTGAGTAGCCAAGATGGGAATAAATGGCCATTTTATTCCTCATCTAGACAGGGTCTCTCTGGTGGGCACCCGGGCCAGCAATCCTGTCCTCTTCTCAGATTCACAGGGCTCCACAGCTTTAACTTACTCATATTCATCACTGGAAGGTAGCCAAGTGTCAAGAACAGTCTTCAATATCTGGGTTTTATTGCTTACTGGCTCTCTGGGCCTCCACCTCCTGATCTGGAATTAATGTCTACCTGGCAAAACTGTTGGAAGGATTCAGTAATACAACTGGCATAAAGCACTTCCCAAGGCAATTAATTACTAGAAAATACCAAAGGCAAGAGGTTAGTTATCTGCTAACACCAGGAATTATCTGATGAAATAAAAGATCCTTAAATGTTTTAAAGTCATAAATGTTGATGCCTAATGCTTTAGAGTTTCAAGCCACCTGCCATAAGAAAAACTGCAACTTACACAGCAAGCTAAAGATAAAATTTTAAATGAGTCCTGGGTGGCAGCTCTCTCTATGGAGCATGCCTGCACCTTTCCCTTCTCTCTCCCCTCCCCTTGCCTTGCCTTTCCCCTTCCCCCTCCCTTTCTCTGCCCCCTCCCCCCCCCCCCCCCCCCCCCCCCCCCCCCGTCCAACCTGAATGTCACCCTCTTTGGTCTCTATAGACAAGTCTTTGTCTTTGTCTTTGTCTTTGTCTTTGTCTTTCTCTCTCTCTCTCTCTCTCCTCCCTCTCTCTCTCATCTTCTAAGTTCCAAGTTCCCTTCTTTTCCTATAACTTCTTTCCTGAGCCCATTTCTTCTACACTTCTGCCTCTGTGATTTTCTAACTAAACTTTCAAAAATAAAAATGAAATAAAAAATGAGTCATGGGCTCCATAACTGATGCTATCAGCCTTTGTTGCTATGAGCCTTTCTATTAGTCTAATGAGCACCTAATGACTCCCTTATAACTCAGCCAGGTAGAAAGAACAACATTCTGTTCCTCACACCATCAAACCTAGGTTTTAAGGGTAAAATGGAAACTTCAAATGAAACAAGTATTTCTTTACAGAACTATCAAACCATCACTTGGTTCAGTGTTTTTGTCAGAAGGCAATTAAGTTGAAATTTCTTTAGGACATTCTTCCCCAGAAAAAAAGACATCTTCAAAGCCTTATGCAATGAGTTCCATCAGTCAATTTGAGGAGGCCTGGAATTAGAAAAGCTGCAACAAACTAAATGCATTCAACCATCAGGCTCCACTCTGCATATATTTCCCTAAACCTTGGTCCCTCTCTCACTATATCCCGTTCCCCCTCTGTTCCTGTGAGGCATTGTCTGAAGAAGCAGAAAACTAAACAGAGTTTATAAATCTTTGCACTTCAGATGAAGCTCACTTAAGTTTCAGAGTCCCATCTGTTACATATTCAACATTTCCCTTAACTTGCCTTTAAGCAATTTTGATGCTATTGTATTGCAAAAGTGACCTTCCAAGAACAGGAAAACAGTACTTCAGAGTTAGTAATGACCTGTCACATTGCCTCTAAAATGGCCACGCAGGCTCTATAGATTCAGAAAAGATACACTCCCCAACCCTATTAAAATGGCCAATAATGCCTGGAAAGTGGTTATGTTCCCAGGTAAAGAGGTATTATTACAAAGACTTGAACCTCTCCTGCTTATCCCAGGATGAGAAATTACAACTATTCAACAGGGGAGGTTTAAGGGCCATTAAAAGTGGGCCTTTTTTCTCTCATAAAATACACTCAAGTAAAAATATATCTGGGGAGGGGCAGGTCCTGCTGACAGCAAAGATTTGACATGTGAAGAAAGAATTCTCTTCCCAGGATGGAGCTACAAAGTAGATCAAAGCATAGTCTCAATTTTAGCTCTAACAACATAAAAACCATTAAAATAAATCACTTCATGGAAGAATCTCTTGTATATATGAAGCTGTCAGAAGCTTCCCTTATACACATAAAGGGTACCACATTATACACCAAAAAGGAGCACTATAAAACTAACTCAAGAATGGGAAAGATAAATGAACACCTACAATAGAGGTTGGGCGATTCCTAAATAGCAAAAGTCAAGAAAAAATCCTGGAGCAGGACTTTGATGCATTTCTATTCTCTTCATGACTGAGTATGCCCCAGTAACACCCATCAATAAATGTCCAGCGCAGTTTTATGACCAAGCTCACTTTTGCTAATTTCAGTTTCCATCAGTTTGCATCTAGAATATCAACTTGTCACAGCTCCATTGGATGGAACCATGAAGCCCTCTTTGTTTTGGTGCAGATAACTATAACTTCTTATCTATTTCCTTATTTCTTTTCAGTTTTCCACAGTTGCTGTGAGTATCTCCTTCCTGATTGGTTTATTTAATTTCTGTTCTGCCTGGGATGGCTTCACTTCATAAATCTGTAATTAAAGAAACCACTGGAGAATGTGGTAACCCCAAGGTTGAGGTGAGTTTTTTTTTAACATGGGTCATATATCTACTCCTTTTGCCAAATGATATTGAAATATTCATGTTAAATTAGCATAAAGCACATCCTGTTTTATGAGGAAATGTTGCAGAACACTATCTATAACTGATGCATAAAATATAAGTTTTCTATTTTCATACACAAGAACAGACTCACATATATCAAGGGTTTATTACTTGAGGTGTCTCAAGCCATTGAAATTTTCCCCATGGTATCTAGGACATAACAAACTTAAGAGTTCTGTGGTTTAAATACTTTAGGTCTTAAAATTCATAGAGAATACATTAAAAATCATTTCATCATTATATAATTTGGGGACGTAGGACATTAAACAGGAGATGGTAAAGGAATTTTCATCTGCAAGATTTTTTTCTTTCCTCAGTGTTGACCAGGTAGAGCATCTGGCCACAGGTAGCAGAGTTATGCAAATGCTCAAGGTTTATGTAATATATTTTGGCTCAGTGTATATTGTGAAAATAAACGGTGTGTGTAATGTTGTGATTTGTAATAAGAAATACATATTTGGTCTTCATCCCAGTTCCTGGCACAGAACTCCTAAACCCCTTGGAATTTCCTAAGTGATAAATAAGAACAGTAAAGGTGTCCCTTGATATATCAGTGAGATGTTTGTAAAGCTCCAAAGGATGCAGGCTGGTTGCCATGGAAGCCAATGCTGCAGTTAGAGGTTTGGAACTTTCAACCTACACTCCTGACCTCTGAGGAGGGGAGAGGAGCTAGGTCAATCATCATTGGCCAATGATTTACTTAGCCATACCTATGTCATGAAGATTCCTTACAAGCCCAGAAAGGAGAGGCTTCAGAAAGCTTCTGGGTTGGTGAACCAGTCCTTTCTGCCATGTCTGCCCTGAACTCCAGGGAGACAGAAGCTCCTTTGTTTGTGTATCTCTTCGCCTGGCTATTGATTCATATCCTTTTTAAAAAATATTTTTTTTTTATTGATTTCAAAGAGAAAGGGAGAAGGAGAGAGAGATAGAAACACCGATGATGAAAGAGAATTGTCGACTGATTGCCTCCTGCAGGCCCCACACTGGGGAATGAGGCCCACAACCCTGGCATGTGTGGTGACCGGGAATTGAACCATGACCTCCTGGTTCAGAAGTTAATGCTCAACCACTGAGCCACGTCGGCCTGGCTGATTCATATCCTTTAATATTCTTTGTGATAAGCTGATATTCTAGGGCCGGGGTCTGCAAACTGCGGCTCGAGAGCCACATGCGGCTCTTTGGCCCCTTGAGTGTGGCTCTTCCACAAAATACCACGGCCTGGGCGAGTCTATTTTGAAGAAGTGGCGTTAGAAGAAGTTTAAGTTTAAAAAACTTGGCTCTCAAAAGAAATTTCAATCGTTGTACTGTTGATATTTGGCTCTGTTGACTAATGAGTTTGCCGACCACTGTTCTAGGGAATAAACTGGTTTCCTGAGTCTGAGACTCTCCAGCAAACTAATTAAACCCAAGACAAGGTCATGGGAACCTCTTCATTTTGTAAGAACCTGGACTTTCCATTGATATCAGAAGTAAAGGGGGAGGATAAAAAGTAAAAACAAAACAAAACAAAAACCAAAAAGAAGTAGCGGGGGGATGCAATCTCTGGGTAAACAGTGTCAGAACTGACCCTCCTAGTGCAGGAGAATTGCTTGGTGGTGTGGAACAACCCCTACACATTGTAACTGGAATCCGAATTATAATGTGTAATGGTCAAAATAATAAAAGGGAAGAATATTTTGATACATTAAATTTTCTTCCTAAGAAAGTGGTTTGGCTAAAGACAGTTAAACTCACATAGCTCCATAATTGGGTCTTACAGAAAGTAAATCAATATACTAGTAAGAAGAGGAGGAAAAAAAACCTACTTCTGCTACTTCTGTTATAACTATTTTGAGATAGAGAGTGAGAAGTATACTGATAAAGACTCCTTCACCAAACTTTAGTCAGGCTCACCAGATGGGAGGGGGTTGGAGGGCTATGTGAAAAAGCTGAAGGGATTAAAAGTATAAATTGGTAGTTACAAAATAGTCATGAGGATGTAAAGTACAGCAAAGGGAATATAGTCAATAATATTGTAATAACTATATATGGTGCCAGGTGAGTACTAGACTTATTAGGGGATCACTTATTAAGTTATGTGAATGTCTAACCACTATGTTGTACATCTGATATTAATATAATATTGAATGTCAACTGTAATTTAAAGTTTTTTTCAGCCCTCTTCTCAACTAAGCCTCAACCTCAGCCTCAGCCTGGCCTTACTAGGCCTGCATAGCCCAGTCTTAGCAAGAATCCCACTAAATCAGGTTTGTGAGAATCTCCCACCCATAATGCCTGAATATGATCAAATTTATCATTCTTACCTTTAATATCTGGTCACCTTGGCCTGTCCTCACTCAAAATCCTGTCAAGTCGGTGCAACAAGAATCCCTCTACCCTTGATGTCTTCCTTTAGTATTTTGCCATCCACTGATGCCCTCACTCTATTCATTGGCTATGAATCCCCACTTGTCCTTGTTTATTCAGAGTTCAGCCCCATCTCTCTTCCCAATTGCAATTGTCTTGACATCTGAATAAATTCTTTATCATTTTAACAAGTGTCAGAATAATTTCTTAACAGAATTTAGCTTTATTGGACAGAAATTTGGAGGGAGGTTTGGCAATTATACACCTTTCTTCCCAAGACCAAGTTTAGTAATTTAAGTTTGGAGCTTAAAATCAATGGTGGTTATCATTATTTACACCATAGAAATCATCAAACACTACAAATCAGGGCTTCTCTCCTCTCTTCTTGACACCTCCAGTTGTTAAACATTTACCACACACTACCAGTTGGAGATGACTATAAATGGTCTCATCCCAAATCCCAGACTGGGGCTGCTGTGTAGGATTTACATTTATCCTATCAGTATGGTGCCCTGAGCACAACTCTACTAGCAGATAAAGGATAAGAACTTGTACAACCATCCAAATTAGGATAAGAACTTGTACAACCATCCTAGGATCCATTACTCATGTTTGCTATATCTAGGTTGATCATACATACCCATTTCATTGTTTATTTAGAACTTGTCCCAGTGTTTCATCTTTTAACAAAAGTATTATCCTTAACAGTTATATCTTTTGAAAGGGAAAATGTGTTTGATAGATTTCCACTTTGTGCTTCTAGCTTCTGCCATGGTCTGGTATAGTGTGTGAGACACATGTACTGTGAGCAGAATTAGAGTTCTCACTCTAACACATACAAAAATCTGAATGATAATTTAATACATCAATAAAACAAAAATCCCTAACTACTTCTTGTTAGGTTTGATGGAGCAATTGAATTGATACCCCTCCCCCGAGAACTGGTTTTCCAGGTCATTTCACTATGGACATTCCCTTTGACCACATTTCACCAGCAGTGACCACATTCCGTTATCTCCCCTCCAGGTATGCATAAAGAAGTCTCCGGCCAGGAAAAAGCCTGCCAAAAGTCCTTTATAAGCGGCTGACTCCCGTCACTGGATGCTGGAGCCATCCAGGCTCAGCCTCCTGGTGTGCAGATGATCAAATAAATTCATAATCCCTCACCACTCTGGCCTCGTGCATTCCTCCTTCGGCAACCTAACACTTCTATTTTTATTTTTAATCTGAAAGATGATCAGTGACAACTCATCTCTTTTTCCAACGCTTTTTAACAGCCCTATTTCAGGTCACAGGCAGAATGCCTACTGATAAAGCAAAGTATATTATGCCACCATCAATCAGGGACTAGTACCTCCCTTCCAGACAAGGTGTGGGAGGAGAGGCATCCCATGCTGCTAATGGCACTGGTCAACCAGTGGGTGGACAAGTCTCATGACCCATGCTGAAGTCTTCAAGGAGCACAAAGCTGCCAGGACTTGAGAAAGAGGGTTCAATAGCAGAGATGAAAAATTATGGCTTAGATATGAAAAATCTAAATGAAAAATAGTCTAAGACAGTCCTGCTATAGAGGGTATAACATATCTTCAAAGGTTAGTAGTATTCTTAAGAAGACTGTACCCAAAGTCAATTTAACAAAAGCAACTGCATAAAATGCATTTATACATCACTAGATAAAGCATCACTTTTTAAAATAAAAACTTATTTACATTAAGTTTCTACATTCTCTGTTTCAAATTTTCTTGTGCATATAAAAGAGAATCAATAGCTGTCAACGTGGCTCCATTAGCCAAAGAAAAGCTTTGTACACAGATGTCCAGCTTTATGTCAGAATTATCAAGTGCTTAAAATTGAAAATCAATCAACTTAATTCCATAATGGTTCTTGTTTGTTTGTTTGTTTCATCCAATTTATAAAATCAAAGTAAACCTTAGGAAGATATTAAAAATGTCTTCCCCTCAAAGATTAGAAAGGAAACTAGGAGTGCTCAAATGAAATTGATGATTTAATTTTGAAATTCAATAGCTATCTTTGGAATATACCATCTTTCATAAGTAAAGAGTGTTTTGATGGTATTTCTACAATTAATTAGATAAAATTTTATTCTCTAATATATTGGAAAGAAATTGATAAGGAAAATAGTTTTGCCATATTTAAATTTGGTGAAACAACCAAAAGGATTATTGAAACAACTTTTGCTTATAAAATATTAATCATTCACATATATTTTATTTTTGAAAATAGACTTTGAATGGATCTCTTATATAGGTTCATCAATAAAATAAAACAATTTGATGGTCAGTAAATATTTTTAAAGAAATATAATTTTAATGATTTTCAGCACTACTCTCACTCTTGAACGTCTCCCAGTTTGGATGATAAATTACATGACCACTTAGCCATATCCCATCCCTGAAAAAAGTGAATGGAATTTTCTATTTAGGACCAAGAGTGGAACAATAGAGGATGTAGAAACCAGCATTATTCTCATCTTTTCCTTTTGGCCTATGCTCATACTTAGATTTCTTTTCCTTTAAAACAGTCATTGTTTTGAGTGCTCAATGTAGTTGAGTCTGTGAATGGGCTGAGGGGAAATGGAATAAGCTGAAAGTAAATTATCATTGTGTTCCATAGAAACCATCTGGCAATAGCATTGCGCATATTTATTGCACCACTCATCATACAAAGGTTTACTTTTACTTTTTTATCATTTTCTTCTCCTTAGTGAGAGACAAAACAACTGGTTGACCACAAATTTTGCCTTTCTAAACTCCTGCCCTCACATCTTGCATGACTAAGTATAATGAATGATAAATTAGCCAGTGGCTTTATTCACTCCATTGAGCAACTGCTCAACTGAATGACAAATAATTAGCCATAGTAGTTTTCCGTTTTAATATTGCCAAAACAATGAGAAAGAGAATGAGTTCCTTTGAAAAGTTGTAAATTCTAAGTTTGAATTCAACGTTTTGGCAAGCTGTATTATGGGTTATGTTATATTATGTTATGTTGCTATGTTATATATTATGTTGTATTATGCTGCTGTGTTGTGATGTGATGTGATGTTATATTGAAGACCTAACTCCTAGTACCTCAAAATATGACCTAATTTGAAAATAGGGTCTTTAGAGTTATAATTAGCTGAGGTCTTAGTAGAGTAGGGTAGAACCTTAATCCAATATGCCTGTTGTCCTTACAAGAAGGG
Source organism: Cnephaeus nilssonii (assembly GCF_951640355.1). Taxonomy (NCBI): domain Eukaryota; kingdom Metazoa; phylum Chordata; class Mammalia; order Chiroptera; family Vespertilionidae; genus Cnephaeus; species Cnephaeus nilssonii. Next base: position 25,140,286 of record NC_137087.1, read on the forward strand.
GGTAATTTGGACACAGACACATGTAGGGAGAATGTCTTGTGAAGACAGAGGCAGATATTGAAGTGATACAGCTGTAAGCCCGGGAATGTCATGGGTTGCCGGTGGGCCCAAGAAGCTAGGGGAGATGCATGAAACAAACTTTCTCAGAGCCCTCAGAAGGAACCAACTCTGCTGACACTTTGATTTCAGACTTCTAGCCTCCAGAGCTGTGAAACAATAAGTTTCTGGTTTTAAGCCATCCAGTTTGCAGTACTTCGTTGTGGCAGTCCTAGGAATGAATACCCACTGAACCTCAGTTCCCTAGTGTGTATACTGAGGGCACTAGTAATATCCACTCTCAGGCTTGTGGCAAAATTAAAACAGTTAATGTTTCAGGAAAGCACTCTGCGAACTGGAGAGCACTAAATTCATGATGCAGATGCCACGGAAGTGAGAGAACAGTCCACAATTCCCCTTCTCTGAGACCTTCTGAGGAACACCCAAGAAGGCCAAACATCTCTCCTGGGAATTCAGAAGCTCTGGCCATTCCCTGCTGCGCACCTGGTCTAAGCCACCTCTTCCTCTGTGCAGTAAGGGCAGAGAGAGACAGTCTGCAGAATGAAAGGAGAGAAGCAGAAGCCCCGCAGGGAGAAAGGGAGAGGATGCCTGAGTGGTGGGTACAGGCTTTCGCATTCTTGCTTCACATCCCTTCCGCTGGGCTGTGTGCATTCTGTACTCCTTCACTTCCTGTACGTCCTCTCTGTTGCTGGGAAGAAGTCAATATCAAGGTAAAGTATAAGTACATACAATAACATAATAAGAGATAGAAATAAGATATGAGCGACAGTGGTAAGGGAGAGACTGAGAGTCACACTGTTTTTTGTATAGTTCAATTAAGTCATCCAAACCCTGACTCAACTCTACTGAAACACTACCAGAGCTATAATCATTGCATATTAGAGACATTGCTTCTATTGACTTTCAAAAGAAAATAGCAATATGACCTAGAAAGGTGACTGTTTCAAAAACACATAAACAAAAACAGCCTTCTTTTTGAACCAGGATGAATTCTTGGTTCTGGGTGAATTCCAGTATTCTAAAAATAAAACAACTAAATTCACTGATTTATTTGATCAGTCAAAGCCAGATAAATAAAATGTCTCAAGTCAAGGCTTCCTATGTGTTTTGTTTTGTTTATATCCTATAGTAACCAGTCAACAAAACCCTACCCCCCCCCCTTGCCAAGGATCACTCGATCTCAAGAAATCCATTCTCTGTGAACTCTTCATAAATAAATGAAAAGCAAATTATGGAAGTAAATGTTTGTTAAAATGCTTTACTCTTCATTGAGGCCATATAAACCTTAGGCAATGCTTGTGGAGCAGCAGAAAGGCTAAATGGCCAGCATTATCCAAAGGAAAATGCAAACCATAAAACCTAAAAGTCGATGAGGAATTCTAGAATCAATACACATGGAGGAGGGCCAATGCTGTGCAAGGCATGTGGGCAGTACCACTCAGATGCCTGCACCCAGAATGAAAAATGAAAGGCTTACAGAACAATCCAAGGTGATTATGACCAAGGAATTGTACTGACTAAGAGCTTCTCAGAAGCTAATCGCTGTCTTGATCAGTTTTGTATTCTCCAGAGAGCCTAGCAGAGTGTTAGGCCCAAGATGTTGCTTAATGATCCCTATAGAATCAAAGGGAATTTTTAGTTCGGATGTGGGCTACTTGACTTATGCAATTTAATTGGGTGGTTGAAATTAAAACGTTGCAGAACCAACTAAATTTAATAAAATCCCATCTGGCCTGTATCTCTGGCCTCCAAGCCTTTCAAGGAAGAAAAGAGAGTAAGTTTGAAATAGGTAAGAGCACCATTCAGTTTGGAGTCACATTCATTCACAAAGCTTTTGAATATTAGACCTTTGATGGTATCCTGAAATGAGGTTAGACATGGCTACTAGATACTCTGACAAGATAGAATAAAGAAGACAGGCATCATACAACTTTATGTTTGTGTCTCTTTATTAAACCAGCTCTGAGTAATATTTTTTATAAATACAGTAGTCCCCCCCTTACTGGCAGGGGATACATTTAAAGACACCCCCCCAGTGGATATTTGAAACCACAAATAGTAATGGACTCTGTGTACAAGAGTGAGCAAAAGTATATCTACAGTTGTAATACAAATAAATTGTAAAATCCTATATAATAATCCTATATAATAAAGATGTAATATGCAAACGGTCATTATGCCGTGAAGCATACCGACCGACCATGTAACGACCGGATCACGGATCAGCAGGAGGGTGTGGCAGCGAGCTACAAGCATGCGGTGGAGAGCTACAGGAGGGGACAGGGCAGCAAGCTATGAGGGGGGGCGGAGGGGCAGAGGGAGCTACAGGAGGGCGGGGCAGCGGGCGGAGAGCTACTGGAGGGTGGAAGCGAGGTACTGGCGAGCTACTGGTACACAGATTCATGTGCAGGGCTACTAGTAATTAATAAATAATAATACAAGAATAAACTTTTATGCATTCATAACTGTAAACCTACTTTTGCCCACTCCCGTATAATATGTTTTTCCTTATACATACATACATTTTCACTTAAAGGGAACATTTCACAGCTTTTCTTTAGTATATTCAAATTATCAACATCACTACTCTTGCACCTCGAAGCCATTATTAAGTAAAATAAAGGTTACTTGAACACAGGCACTGTGATACCACCAAAGTCAGTCTGATAACCTAGACACCTGCTAAGTGATTAATGGGGCTGATAGCGTACACACCATGAATATCTGGACAAAGGCATGATTCATGTCCCTGGCAGGATAAAATGAGATGGCAAGAGACTTCATTATGCTACTTAGAATGGCACTCAATTTAAAACTTATGAATTGTTTATTTGTGGAATTTTCTACTTAATGTCAGACCACCATTGACTGTGGGTAACTGAAACCACAGTAAGAGAAACTGCAAATAAGGGGATTACTGTACTGAAATTATCTTATGAATAGCCAAAAGTTTCCAATCAATTATATATACACATTTATATTATAATATCTATAATGCTCGTTAGTAATTCCAGTAGCCTTAGAAAAGAGCAGTGGCTCTGAGGACCTTCTCAATCATAAAATCAGATCTGTCCAGGCCAGGGAGTTCTCCATCATAGGAGCCAAACACCCACCATATCCAAGCAAAAAAAAAAGTACCATAAGGAACTATGGCTTTTTCTCGGAAACCTCAGGGTTCGCACAGTGCTGGTCACATAGCCACTCACTCTAAAAGCCAAGCACATCCACATGTCCACAGCCTCCTTCTGAAAAGCAGCCATGGGAGATGATTTCTGCCTTGGTTGCCATGCTGTGCTTCATGAGACTCACTATCACAGTCAAGCCTACATGAGACTCACTAGCACAGCCAAACCTACAGGAGACTCACTATCATGGGCAAGGCTAACTGGTCCAGGGGTCAGTTCTGAGACATGCCACCCACAAATGCCAGTAGAAGTCTATGGAGTAGACTGAAAGAAGAACCTTGCCAGGAGAGATGCTCTATACTCCACAGTGAGAAACTAAATCAGTAAAATTTGCAGGGAGTTTCAATAACTCCAAAAGATTCAGAATCAAGAGAGTAATAAGGAAGCCAAAGGCATACAGAGAAAAGTCAGTAAGGATAGATCATGAGACAGCAGAAACCACAAGTCAGAGAAAAGAGTAGACAAAGAAGATACTCAGTAGCAGATAACATAAAAATCTCCATAGAAATTGAAGAAGGTAAACTTATTCAGAAATATAAATAAGTCTGAGGGGACAAGAATAAGAGTGACTATTGTTACGTGTTGAATTTTGTCACTGGAGTATTCATATGTTGAAGTCCTAACCTTCGGTACCTTGGAGTTTGACCTTATTTAGAGATACAGTCTTTATAGAGTTAATCACATTAAAAAGTGGTCATTAGGGTATGGTGTTAATTTGATGTGACTGATTTCCTAATAAAAAGGGGAAATTTGGAAACTGACATGCATATAGGGAGAACACCATGTGAAGATAAAGGAAGAGATTGGGGTGATGCTTCTACAAGCCAAGGAATGCGAAAGACGGCAGGCAAACCACCAGCAGTGGGGCAAGAGGCATGGAACAGATTCTCTCTCATGGTCCTCATAAGGAGCAACCTTGCCAATACTTTATCTCTGATTTCCAGCAAGCAGAGTTGTGAGACAATAAATTTCTGATGTTTAAGCCACCCACTTTATAGTGCCTTTGTAAGGCAACCCGAGCAAACTAACAAAGATCCCTAGACACAGTTGAATCAGAAACATCTGCTCAGTTTTATGGGGCCAACTATTTGGCTACTGAGCTGACTTTGTCTTCTCCCTTGCTCATGTACCCCCACAATAACCCCCATCACCTTAGATAACCTGTGCTTCTCTGTTCCCTGAAACCTGAATGAACTAAGCTAACCCAGTGGGAGTTCAGCAATGCTTAGGAATGAGTAAATGAAGCAGTTAGAAGCCAAGAAGCTGACGCTTTGGGATCCTCAAATCAGAGGATCAGGAAATTTGAAACAACTTTCAAGAGAGCTTCAGGGAGTAGTATCCAGCCAGCAACCTCAACCACTTGGCAGAGCTGAAGGAGAATAACAGGTGAAGCCAAGAAACCTACATCCTGACAAGCTTTCTGCTGGGGGAATGATCAGGTCTCTCAGCCACTGGTTGTTCCCATTCAGGCCACTCTCTGCAATAGAACAGTCCTGAAGGAAACAGAGTCCAATTTCTATAATCCAGGGTCTGCAGTGCAACAAATACTCAAGAAATCAATATTATCTCTGAGGGAAGCTTTTTGATTACCCAAAACAGTTGCTTTAAGGGTGGCCAGGGACAATATTACGTGAGTACTTTGTGTGTTCTTTCAGTCTTCACTCTTTCTTAGAGCTCATTCTTTTACATCATGGATTCACTGCATGCCTGGTGTGAGGAAAGATCTGGCACCTGTCCTGATTCAGCCATCTGTGCCTTCTCTCCTCATGAAGGTGAGAATACATCAAAATAAATTATTTTGAAAGCACATTCTCTCCATTCAAGTCCTACTTCAAGGCCTCCCAATAGAGGGCACCACCAAGATTCTCATTCTTGGCAGCAGCTGAATGGGGCTGCTGAAAAATATGCTCAGTGGTTGGTCAGAGAGAAAGGAAGACTTGTGGTGAAAGCTCTTCCAAGTTTCGGAGAAAGACCGAGTCCAGTGCCAAGACTGCCTTCTAGGTGGTCAAACCGCATTGCTTGTTAGTTACAGTGAATGGGATGATTCCAATTCAGCCCTGGACAAGGTGGCAAGTGAACATGTGAGTTTATTGCTGTTAATTAAATGTTTAACTTACATATTTTTCTATTTAAGCCAGTTTTGATTTACATAATCCTTTTACACTATTATATTGAATAGGCTTTCCAGAAGAACATGAACGAAACTAACAATTTTTAATTTTCTCATTTCCTTCTGCTAGACAATACAATGGGTTCACAGTTTATCTCATTTTACCTTCACAACATCCTTGTGAGATTAGGACTTTTATCTTCATTTGAAAGAGAAGTGAACAAGCTCAGAAAGGTTAGGTAACTCAGCTAGGGTTACACAGGTAGTAAGTAGGCAGAAAGAGCAAGATTTAAATCTAGGCTTTTAGTATTACACTCTCCTGGAGATAGAAGATGTTTTTCAGTATCAGAAAAGAGAGATTATATGGATATAGTAATTAAAACATCTCCCTTATCATTAATTTCTTACATTTATGGATAAATCAATTAGCACCACTATCAGAGTGTGAGAGTTAAAAATTTCTAGAATTTCTATGTCATATTTATTGCTAATTAACATAAATCCCATTTTAGAATTGTAGCCAATAGAATTATTATTTAGGGATCCTCTCGTCCCACAAAAACCACATTTTAAACTAAAGTCTAGGCTAAAAGGACTCTCCTATAATTTCTAAATAATATTTACAAATTTCAGATTGTTCAACTGAGAAAATAATTATAAAAATAAAATATAAACTTGGTGATACTTTTAAATAATCACATTAAATTCTATAAACATTTGAAAAATTAGTAGTACTTATGTAAAAGGCATGTTACTTATTCCATCTACAGACACTGGTTGGTTTATACATAGATTCAAGAAGCCTTAGAAATCTCCTCAGCTTGTCCAAGGAAGCCACTAGGTTAGGAAGCTCTGATCCAGGCCAGTTCCATAGATGGAGACAGATAAGCCCAGAGGAGAAAATTACCTGCTCAATGTCAGTTAGAAAGACAAGAGTAAAAAAAAAAAAGAAAAAGAAAGACAAGAGTAAAATTTTAATCCTCTGACTTGCATATAGTGGCTTTTTTCCCATTTAAAAACAGCCCACCTAATTGACAAAAGGTAAATTATTCATTTACAGTGTTTTATCCTAAAGCATTAACAGTAGGGAGAACAAATTCAGGTATGCAAAAGTATACATTTCTTTTTTCTAAATCTGAATGTAATGTTGATCTTGAATCCTTATTCCATCAGGGATAAAAATGTTAACCGTAATCAAGTCTGAGTAAACTCAGTCAATTCAGGATTGCCCTCTTCTTTGAGGGTTGTACCTGCTACAAGGGTGATGGGAGCGAGGGCAACCACACAATGCCAAGGCGTTTGAGATATCTGGTCTCCGAATGTCATCCATCCACACCAGCTGTCTCTAAGAGGTAACTCAACCCTTTAGTCCCAGGATGTCATTCCTTCCATGCTGCCACCACTGAGGCTGATACCTATTTCCACCACGTCCCTGGTCACACTGCCCAGGCCAAATTCCAGTCTTGCTTCCCTTTTCCCAGCCTTGAAGACTCCTAGTCCTAGGGTCCACTGATTTTCTCTCAGTTCTCCTATGCCCTCTTCAAGGTCAGGGGGAAAGTTTAGCCTCTTGTACCTTTTATATTACTATTACTTCTGCCCTGGGTTCCAAAACTGTATGAATTACTCTGTATTTTTCCACTCATCATTCTTTCTGTGGTCTCCCTTCCCTAAATCATACAGAAGACAGGCAACTGTGAAAATACATCTCTAGATTTTGCTACATTTTGCTCTGTGATGACTAAAGTAATTACAACTGGATTAGTATCATTGTTAAAATGTCTTCCATGTAAGTCATCATCCTTTATGTTAATCACTTCCCATAATACACCTAACATAACTTCTAGCCAAAAAAAAAAAAAAGCATGAAATATCTGCAAGACAAATGTATAAGCATTTGCAGTAAAAATGATAGCAAAATGGGTTCCACTCACTACAAAAGAGAAGGAGACTCATATAGGTGTAAACTGATATCCCTATGTATAGTAAAGGTGTAAAAAAATGCACAGATAATAATAAATACTCTCCAACTGTTTTAAATGGCAGCTTAAATTGCCTGTCTTAATTGTTCTCTAAAAGTTCCACTTATCCAACATTCTTTCCCCTTCAGTATGGCATGGCCTGAAATAGTCACCATCAATGCACTGGATAATAAGGTCGAGTCATTGCCTCCAGAAAACCCTCAGCTTAATGAGATCGAATCTAATGTCACCAAAGCTTTCTGGTCTAGGAATAAAAGTAGAGTCTAATAACCTCAATAACCCAAATTTTCTATCCTGGTCTCCATTGCATTTAATGAACTTCTAATCCCCTTTGCCAAGTCCTCACCCTATGCAAAAAGGAACCTCACATGTGCTGAAACACCAATCTTTCTCACCGACTACAATTACCAATAACTATGTGCCATGATGATGAGGTTCCTGTGAAGGCCAGCTCTCCTGCACCAGCCTGCTACAAGTTCCAAAATTATTGCAATTAGTCTCCTTCTGGCTAGAGTATTGAATGTCACCAGATTTTAAACAAATGTATAATCTGAAAGGTTTACTATTATACAAGTCATTATTAAGCTATGAAATTCCCAGGTAAAATTAAGTGACCTAACTAGCTGCATTAGGAAAAGGGAGAAAGTACACCACAAAAGGCAGCAAATTAGGAGATACAGCAGCAGGCACAGTGGAAACCCATAATGAGAGGAAGCACAGAAGAGAGGTGCAGTTTTGAAAGGAGTGGAGGGAGAGATGAAAGAAGGATAGCATAAGATGGGAATTAAATGGTCAAAAAGAAACTTGGCCTAACTCTCTTAAAACAGAACATAAAGTAACATAACTGACTTTTCAGGTCAGTCCCAGAGTGAGCAAGAACCTCTCTTGAGAGAGAAATGAAGACTGTTTCTCCTATATTTAAATTCATGGTTAGAGTCATCAACTACAAAATGATTAGCGGTGTTGGATGATGTAACAAATCTGCCCTCCTGCTGATTCATTTTATACATAGCTAAGGAAGCAGCTCAAACATTTAATGAAATGATGAAAGAATGATTGCAAAGGTACCTGAACCTAAACGTAGTATTTCAGGGATGTTCATACTAGTGCAATAAACAGCAGATCCATTATTTTCCTTGATCTGAACACTGCACTCTGATTAGTGTAGCCATCTTAGTTCATTTGGGCTATTATAACAAAATACCAGAGTGTAGGAGGCTTATAAATAACAGAAATTTATTTCTCACAGTTCTGGAGGCTAAGAAGTCCAAGATCTAAGTACCAGCAGATCTGATGTCTGGTGAAGGCCTGCCTCCTGGTTCTTAGGTGGTGCCTTCTCACTGTGTCCTCTTATGGTGGAAGGGCCAACTCAGCTCCCTATGGTCTCTTTTTATAAGGGCACTAATCCCTTTTATGAGGGCTGCATCCACATGAGCTAATTACCTCCCAAAGGCCCCACCTCCAAATACAGCTCATGAGGGATTAATTTTTAACATATGAACTTTGGGGGAGACACAAACATTAAGCCCATAGCAGCAGCCTAAGGTAGTATTTGCTTTCTTAACACCTCATGGCAGCATCTCAGATTCAACCTCTGGTCACCAAAATCCTCAAGAACTTTCTACACTAACTTCCATCAAGTCAAGTATCTCCCATCATGTAGTTGGGCAAGCTTACCTTTATTTGTTTGACCTTTCATTTGAATACAATTCTACATACTGTATCTGTTAAATGTAGCTTTTCCAGTTTCAGCTCATTATTTTAAACTTTAATTCTATCAGCTCTATATTTCCTGATCACCCTACATTTGTGTTACCCTACACTGGCCAATTATGCCTTCTACATTTACCTTAACAGGATAAAGCCAAGGACAGAACTCTGTGGCACAAAACCAAGAACTTCTTTCCAGGCTGAAAATTATCAAAATTAATAAGTTATATATGCACCTAACATTATCCAAGGAGGAGGAGGATGAAGATCATAAACATGATGATGATGATGATGATGATGATGATAATCCCTAACATTTATTAATCATGTGTCAAGCCCTGTGCCAATTGCTTTAAATGTAATATCTAGTTTAATTCCACAACAATCATATTGGGTAGCTGTAGTTTCAAATATTATCCCCAGATTACATTTGAGAAAACAGAAGCCGGCTTAGAGGCGTTATAAAGCTTGCCCAAGATAAGACAGTTAGTAAGTGATAAAGCTGGAATTTTAAAAGCCAGATCATCTGCCCCAGAGCCCAATTCTTAACCACTCCATTCTGCTGTTTCCAAGGCTTTATTGAGCTTTTCTGAAATCAAGATATAAAGGCTGAAAGGGGCCAAAGGTAGGATGTGAAAAACAAATGATCTAGAAGAAAGGTCCTTGTCCTCCAGTAACTTACAATCCTGCTGCAAGGACAAGCCTTATAAACTAAGCAATTTTAGAACAGAAGAGTTTATTGGTGCTAAACAATGTGAATCAGAACCAAGCATTGCTTTTGGTTCAGTTGTCCAACTTTAAGGTTGCAGACTGGAAATTTATAAACTCACACAGAAAAGAATAAAGGAAAACGAACAGGCCACTCCCTATGAGGATTCAGTAAAGGAGTCTGGCTTTCTTCTCTCTACTGACCTTGGCCTGGCCCTGGGCTGCTTTGCCCTGGGAATAATGGGGAGGGGGGGAGATAATTGAAGCCCATAACTCTCTCCTACTGACTATTCATACACTGCTCAGGGATGAAGCTTCTCTCAATAAAGTCCTAAAGAGCCAGTCATTGAGTTTTCCTCAACTAATATCTGAGGTGCAGGAACTGCAATGCCCACCAATGAGCCTTCAAAGTTCCAATCAAGCAGAAAAATATAGCTGCCACTGAAGTTAGTGGCTTGAATTCTTCAAGACAGATGCCTTAACTAACCTCCAAATTAAATGTTATCAAGTTCAAAAATCTCATTACCAACCAGTTTATCAATTACTATCTCAGTGCCCAAAGATAACAAGTTATTCATGGTCTGTCATCCCAATTGTTTTCAGCAAGTAAATGAGAGAAAGTGCCTTCAGAAAGATCCATCTCTATTTCTCATTGTATGACCTGGGACAGTAAGCAGGCCACCACCAACTACTGAGGTGGCCACATGAGATGATGAATGGGAAATTGTCTCGGAACCTGAGAGATATAAAAACCAAGTTGTTACTCTCATTAGATGTTTGGGAACAAATTATTATCTATATTAGAATTAGTCCCATATGAGATGCAAAGTGCTTCATAATCAAGCCATCTATTTCATGAGCCTCAGCACTTCCTTTTACTTTCTCACTTCTAATTCTCCTACACTCCCAACACTCCATACCCACATATCCCACAGTGCTTTTTTTATGCCTCTGTTTCTTTGTGTTGGCAAAGATATGTTGCTAAAGAGGCCAAATATTACTCTTAAAAATTTTTATATTAAAACATACAGGAAACTTGATTCTCATTTATTTCTCATTATCTGACTTTATCGCCCTAGGCAAAATATCTTAATAGCCAAACATTTGCAAAATGCCTTTACTTTTATGTCCTTGATTCCAACCAATTGCTTTAGAATATTTCTCCATGTCTTTAATAGTATCAAATCCAATTAACTGAAATGTTAATTTTTGGTAAGATGGAATAATCAGAACACGTTGCTGAACTATTTTAAACCATAAACTAACAAAAAAGAGAAGTCCTGTGGACAAGGAAATGTTAGAAATTTCTCCTCCTGCTCCTTTCATTAAGAGAGTTATTACAGTGATGGGAGGAGCCTGGATTAAAAAAATAACCAAATGGGGATTCAGGAAATATTTGTGAAACTTTCTCTGAGATAAGCTTGACAACTTTGTCTAATATTCTTGGTCTTGTGGATGTTAAGTGTTTAATAAAACCTCCCAGGTCTCCGGGTGAGGCCGTGGGCCCCTGGATCCGGGTGAGCCTGGCCCCGGGTCCGGGTGAGGCCGTGGGCCCCTGGATCCGGGTGAGCCTGGCCCCGGGTCCGGGTGAGGCCGTGGGCCCCTGGATCCGGGTGAGCCTGGGTCCCGGGTCCGGGTGAGGCCGTGGGCCCCTGGATCCGGGTGAGCCTGGGTCCCGGGTCCGGGTGAGGCCGTGGGCCCCTGGATCCGGGTGAAGCCGTGCCCCTGGGTCCGGCCGAGACCAAACCAGAGGGAGTCGGACCTGCATTACCACCATTTGTCCACCATCCAGAGCTGAGGGGTCAGTGCCGACATGTACTCATAAGGAACTGGTGGACATTGATATTGGGTCTCAAAAGAACTGTTGGTCCAGAAAGAAACTCACTACAGACTGATTCATTTGCCTGTCAGCATAACTATTATTGCTCGTCGCACATTCAATTCTTATAAGTATATCTCTAGTGACACATGATTTCGCTCATCTAGGGGAAATGATGAACAACATAGACTGATGAACAAGAACAGAACCAGAAACAAGGAGGCATCGATCGGACTATCGGGCCTCAGAGGGAGGATAGGGGAGGGTGGGGGGAGGGGGGAGAGATCAACCAAAGGTCTTGTGTGCATGCATATGAGCCTAACCAATGCTTAAGTTCAACAGAGGGCTGGGGCATCCATGGGGAGGGGTGTGGGATGGGAATGGGGGGATGAGGACAAATATGTGACACCTTAATCAATAAAGAAATTAAAAAAAAAAAAAAGCCTCCCAGGTCTTTGAGCCAGAGACCCTAGACATCTTTCACAATATCCCAGGACCCAAAGAAGTCATGACAATTGAAAAGGGCCTTGTACCAGCACATCCTGTTTGCACTTCCTGCAAACCCTGCTACCCTCTTTACTTGCAAACTCCCATTCTCCTTGAAAAAGTGTAACCGGACAACCAAGGGGTCCGAGCTGCCTGTCACTACTTGAGCCAATTAAGCAGAGACAAGATTGAATCATATGTGAGCATTTACTCCAATATGGGAGAGCAGCAGGTCATCCACAAACATCTGCTCTGTCCCCTCCATAAGCCAGCTGCTTATATCGGGTAGGAGGCAAAGATTGCGTGGAGAGTAAGAATTACAGGCATGGGAAAGTAGACACCATATCATTGTTACAGGTTACATGCAATGTGGGCTTGGGGGAGAGAGGGGTCGCAAAGGGTGGCCACCTCCAGGACTAGACTGGTTCAGCCACAAGGTTGTAAATCTTTCCACAATGGTAGGCAGTTCTCGGGGAAAGAGGAAGGACTGCATTCCGATCTTAGCTCCCATGTTCCCAGGCATACAACTCTCAGACAGGTTAGAATGTGCTCTCTAATCAGAACAGAACAATCACGGAAAACAGAGCATGATTAATATTTCTTACCATTGTAGCTAGTCCCCAATATTCTATTTCTGCCCCTACCAGAAACAGCTGAGCCATCGCACCCTTGAGCATCTCTCCTGACACTGCATCATGCAGACAAGGCTCTGGCTTCAAGGGCACATGACAATTAGAAAGTTTATCTATTTCAACATTTTTAAATTGGAACTATTTGCGTCAACAAATCATCCATAGACTTTGGATCCTGTTTACTCATCTTCGAGCCCAAAATCTCCTAACACAGCACCTGACAACTAACATCTGGAGAAAATATTTGTTTACACATCAGAAAAAAAATGTCTGCTAGGCTCTTGAATAAGTAGTAACCTCAGGGATATCTCTTTAATTCCAAAGCCTACACAAGCCTGAAATTTTTTAAATGGAAGTCTAATTACTATTTCAGTGTGTCATGCCCTTTTCAGGGTAAAATTCCCACATGCCCCAAAGGCGTGGAAAAATGCCCAAACCTTTTGTTTTATTACCTACCTGCATTTTCCTCTGCATATCGTGATCGCTTGGTGGATGTGAAATTGACTAAGAGAAAAAGAAGGTAATTGACTCCGTAAAATTACCACTGAAACGTCAGCCTTTAAGATACACTGCAGCACAGCTCTCTTTTTCATTGTTAGAGTAAATTAATCATCTCAAGCTATTTACAAGGCTCCAAATATTGCCCTGAAATGACAAACCTCTCACTGATACAAGGGTCAGGTGACTTCCAGCAAAGCAGTGCAGTTTATAAACTCATCAGCTAGTGGAGAAAAAAAAATTGCATAAAATAGATATAGATACAGTCATATTCCAAGAGAATCCTTTTCTACCTCCACCTACTGATGCATATCTTCAGCACAGGAATATTTAATATATTATATTCATCAACTTTAAAAGCTGACAGACTCATAAAGCTGTTCACTTGTTGTAATTATTGGTTTGCCCTTCAATTGTCTTCCTAGACTGGGGGCTCTTTGAAGGCAAAAATAGTCCTTGCTAATCTTTATATCCTCTCCTAATACCTTGTCCTGACATACCAAGCACTTGAAAAATGTGCTTGAATAAATCAGAATGTATCCATGATCAATTCTAAAATAGCTAATTTTATTAACCGTTCTTGTATTTTTCTGAGAGGCAATTTCATTCAATTCTCACAACAATTCTTTGATAATTCTTTGATTATCTCCATTTTAGAGAAGAAGAAACTGAAACCAAAAAAGGTAAGTAACTGGCCCTGGCCGGTGGCTCAGATGGTTGGGGGTTTGATTACTGGTCAGGGCACATATTTAGGTTGCAGGTTCGATCCCTAGTCGGGGTAAGTACTGGACGCAACCGACCTATGTTTCTATCTATCTCTCCTCCTTTCCTCTCTCTATAAAAATCAATAAAAACATATCTCTCTATAAAAATCAACAAAAACATACAACATACTTTGGAGGATTTTTTTTTAAGATAAGTAACTGGCCCAAAGCCACATAGCCACATGTTTTCTAAGCTCATGCATGTGTTTAGCCACTCTCTCTTATCCTATATAATAAAAGCCTAATATGTAAATTGACCAATTAGCAGAACTACCAGCGGAACAACTGGTTGCTATGATGCACACTGACCACCAGGTGGAAGATGCTCAATGCAGGAGCTGCCCCCAGCCTGCAGGCCCCAGGCTGGCCAAAGTAGGTGCCAGTGGGGGCTCCCGATTGCCCCGCAGGTCACCTCACAGATCAGCACTGATCACCAGCCAGGCCTAGGTACCCTACCCATGCACAAATTTCATGCACCGGGCCTCTAGATACCTCTATAAATTCCTAGACACCCAACTCCATAATTTTATCCAGGTGCTTAGAAACTAGGTAAGCCAGGCTAAGATAACTGATGTAGCCATATTCCAGTGGTTTTCATAATAGAGGTTTATCTCTTATGTAACTTTGAAGGCTTCTGGAGAGGCAGGGCCACAATATGGAAGAAGCCTTGGAGTTCTCTGCCTGACCCCCAGCCTGCAGACAGAGGAAGAGAATGTGTATCTGCATGACTACCCAGACCAAGGAATGATGTACATCACTTTCACTCTCATCTTATTGGCTAGGATTCAGTCATGTGACCACACCAACTTACAGAGCAAGTTGGGAATGTGCTTCAGCTATGAGCCCAGAGAAGGTAGATATTGGTAAGCACTAATAACCTCTATCCCAGAAAACGAGGGGACTAACAAGGCACACACAACAGCAGGGGACTTCAGAATCTAAGCAGTAAGACGATTTTCTCCTCAATTATCCTGCAGGCTTTCTGTTTTCCGTTCTCATTCTCAACCACTCTGTTCCTTTAGCAACTGCAGCTTCTCCTACTGCCCTATGCTGATGTGCCCTGAAGAGATATATATTTATATCTCTATAATACAGGCCTATGTCAATTATCTTTTAAGAAAAAATTATTCAAAATGGATCTCTTGTCCTACAAATGTATTAGGACATGCCATTTCCACTGCATAAAGCTGCTTCCCTTCAGGAAGAATTCATTTCCAGGTAAGTCTTAAAAAGCAAATTTTCTAAATATACTTAAAATTTTTAATGGCTTGTAACATTTTATTTATGGAAACTGTATTTACAATAAATTAGGATCATAGATTTTGATAAAGCAAAGTTAATCTATGGTATATTGAATGCCAAATACAAGTTATACTCCATTCATTCATTCAATAAATATGTACTAACCACCTGTTATGTTTTGTTTCATCCTAAACACAAGAGCCAAAGACTAAGCCTCGATAGATACAACACGGTTATATGTAATGAAAAGATTAGATAGTATTCAAATAAGACAACCTTGGATCAAAAATCTGCATCTGTATTCTTACTCAGAAAGTGTCCCCAGACCTCAGCAAATCTGGAAGAACATGTTCAAGTTGCATTCAGTTCTGTCAGATGTGGACAGAGGGTCATTCCCTATAATCACAGGACCTCAGAATGATGCAACTGAACCACAGAAACAAACCCATTTTCTGAATTCCTTGCAGTTTAATATTTCCCCAAAACAGTTAACAACTGGTTCTTACTTCCCTAAGACCCCCAAAACTAGCAATCAAGATCTGAGTACACTGAGACTGCCAACAATGTACTCTGTCCTTATGTGAGTAATGGATTATAGAGTGCATTGGAGTTGCACTGCTTGAGCTCAAATCCCAGCTTCTGTCACTTTGAGACAATTGAGAAATTTAAATGTGGGTTGAGTATTACTAGATAATATTAAAGAATTACTGGTCCTTTTGTTAGAGATGATAACGGCATGACAGTTACTTATTTTTAATGTCCTTAAACCTTAGAAAAGAAATGGTAGTGTTTGGAATTTGCTTTAAAATATTCTAGTTTTAAAAAAATTAGGGAAAGAGAGGAGAGCAAGTAAAACAAGATTGGCAGCATGGTAATAATTGTTTAAGCAGGGTGACAGATACTTTATACATTATATTATTGATTCTACTATTCTCTCTACCTTTGGGTAAGTTTAGAAATTGCAAATTGTAAAATTTTAAAATTTTTAATTAAAGAAATAATACCCATGAGACTCCATTCTTCAAATTCATTTTATATATTCCACTCTTTTCTTTAAAAAAAAAGTGTTTATTGATTTTTAAAGAGAGGAAAGAAGAGGTATAGAGAGATCAAAACATCCATGATGAGAGAGGAACATCACCGATCGGCTGCCTCCTGCACACCCCCTACTGGGGATCAAGCTCACAACCCGGGCATGTGCCCTGACCGCGAATGGAACCAGCAACCTCTTGGTTCCTGGGTCGACACTCAACTGCTGAGCCACACCGGCTGCTGGACTCCACTCTTTTCTATGAATGAGGGGGAATATAAGACAATTGGGGGAGGGCTAGCAATCTGAATCTGTGCCAGTTACCAGTATTCTGACACACATTCATGCTAGTATAATTAAGGTTAAGCCCCATTCTTATCTGTAAAGCTTGTCCAGCCTTGCAGAACCTGTTTCCCAGAATACTCCCTTTTTACAGAGGCCATAAACCATGAACCATACAGAACCCCCAAAGGGGGGTGGCAGCACTGGTGCCAGCCAGGCCAGGCCTTTGAGTGTAATCTCACTTCCCCCATCCCAACCCATGGGGAGCTGCAAAGCCCATGAAAAGTCCGGAATCCTGGTCCATATTTGGGGGACAAAGAAACTAAGGGGATAAAAGGAAAGATTCCTCCATATTCATCACTCGGGCTTTGGAGAATGACTTCCCTGAGCACCACACTAGTGCATCTGCAAATGAAGAGTTTTTCCTGAATCTTCCGAGTACCCGTTGTGTGTCTTCCAGTCACCTGGTAATTTCTGCAACAGGAAAACTTAAGCTCCTAAGGATTATGTCATTCTAATGGTTTCTGAGCACTGCTGGTCATCAAAGTACCTGAAATTTTATATTTATGTAAATTCTATAAATTCCTAGTCCATATTCCAGAGCTATGAATCAGAATCTCTGAAACTGAGGTCTGGGAAGGATGGCCTTAAAATATCTCCCAGTTAACTCTGATATGCCTAGGGTTTAAGAAGCACTGGATCCTTTAAATCTGCCCAGTGTTGTTTAGTTTGAAGAAGCTCCTGGTTAAAATCCCCAGAGTTCCTCTCTTCTTGCTTTCTCTCTTGCTCCTTGACCCACACTTGCCCATGCGTTCCCATGTTCTCTCTCCATAGCCACATGGCCTTAGCAGCCACATGGCCCATGGCCTTACAGACTCCACGTGCAGGATGCTGGACTGGACTGTCCTGTATAATAAAAGCCTAATATGCTAAATGTCTGGTCATCTGGTTGGCCATTCAACCAATCAAAGTGTAATATGCTAATGATATGCTAAGGTTGCTCAACCACTTGCTATGATGTGCATTGACCACCAGGAGGCAGACAGTCAACCGGTCAACCTAGTTGCTATGACATGCACTGACCACCAGGGGGCTGATGCTCCAACCGGTAGGTTAGCTTGCTGCTGGGGTCCGGCCAATTGGGACTGAGTGAGTGAGGCTGGATACGCCCTGGAGCCCTCCCACAGTCCCAACCCAGCTGGCCAAACTCCCACATCCCTCCCCAGTCCTGATCATGCACCGGTGGATACCTCGGCCTGGCCTGTGCCCTCTCGCAATCTGTGAGCCCTCGGGGGATGTCAGAGAGTTGGTTTCAGCCCGATCCTGCAGGCCAGGCGAAGAGACCCCACTGGTGCACGAATGTGTGCAATGGGCCTCTCGTACTTTAATATAGAGCAGAAACTATGGGCAGGGGCCTTAATTCTGGCCCTGCTGACGACACGGTTAGACTTTTTCCATGGCAGGATGGAAAGAAATGGGACACTGGAAACCAGGGGGTTATTTCCACCCAAAGAAATATTACTCATCCTCCTGTGCAGTCTCGGGGAATTTTTTTTTCTTCTGACATCACAAGAATTCCACTTCCACTGGTAACATTAGGTTTAGATGCCCAGAGTCTCACATCTTTGACAATCACCCAGCTCTTATGGGATAGATTACTAGCTACCCTTTTTCCTCTGGGACCTGATTCTAACCTCAGAAACATTTTTTCTGTTTACAAAAGTTTTACCTTGGAGCAGCTTCCCAGTTATTCCAAACTGGAGGCAAATAGCACTCTCATTATCATAATTACTTCATCAGCCTACATTTTAATGGAAGCATATTCTCAAGCCCTTTTCAAAAACTAAATCAGAGCGTGGATTTTAAAACAAACAAGTTAGCACTATTTTAAAACCCATTTCCAGTCATTCTCACATCCTTAGTACAAATCTGTTAAAACTTCCGAAGTCATTAAGGAGCGGCCCTGAAGGTTTTTTGATTGTCAGGAAGTGTTATTGAGATGGGTTGTTTGAAGAGATGCTTTATTCCATTTCACACTCCTGTCAGAGTTTTATTAGATTTCTAAACTGAAGATAAATACTTTATTTTTAACCATAACAATCTGAAGCTCTAAGAGAAAAAAAGAGAAACTCAAATTGTCCTAAACCTTTGTATAGAAGATGGAATTGCACAATTTCAAGTGCAACTGGCTGTGTAATTTGAATGAAGAAGGACCTCTGCAATAATGAAAAACAGCCTCAACTATAATCGTGATGATTATATATGTAGAAAGAGCTAACCTTCCCCATTGATTGCCTGATTTAATTTCCTTATTTAGTACAGCTCCATCTCATTCACTCCATTTAAAAAAAATCCTTCTCTTATTAACTCCTTTAATATGATCACAAACCTTGACTGGCAGGTTACTTGAGAAACAGTTCATAGACTCTTGGAACAGGAATGAGCCACAGGAATTACCAAGTCCAAGCTTCTCATTGAT
Organism: Cnephaeus nilssonii; assembly: GCF_951640355.1. Lineage (NCBI taxonomy): Eukaryota > Metazoa > Chordata > Mammalia > Chiroptera > Vespertilionidae > Cnephaeus > Cnephaeus nilssonii. The sequence continues at coordinate 25,159,267 of NC_137087.1, forward strand.
ACAAGAATCTTTTGTCTGGTGTCACTGACAAAGAAAAACTCAACCAGATTCTGTCTCAAAGCTTTCAAAGTTTACATTAAAGGGCACTTTGCAGATAACAAAGTACCTTCAATCATATTGTTTCTCTTAAATTATACAGCAAAGATGATGGCATGGAGATTTTGAGAGATTAAATGACTTGCTATGGTGACACACAGCTAACAAATGGCTGAGCCCAGACTTGAATTAAGTCTTTGGACTGCAAATCTATATTTCACTTCCCTCCTTCCTCCCTCTCCCCCCGCTGGCAAGGGTCAAGGGAAGTTCTGTTCTTTGCAAGATATTCCTCTACTTTGTTGGACAGCTATGATCATTAAAAATTTTTAAAGAGGCAAAAATTTATTTCCCTATAACTTTTTAAGTTTTAATAGAACTTTAAGTAGTACTTACTATATGAATGGCACTATTTGAAACACTTTCCAAATATTAACTCATTTAATTCTCAAAACAACCATCTGAAATTGGCACTATTATTATCACCACTTCACAGATGAGAAAACCAAAACTACAAGTTAATAGTAGAGCTTGAATCTAAGTCCATCTTGCAATTTGGTGTATGCGTTCTAACGGTGAACCATGGGGAAGTCCAGAGAAACAAAGGAGAGGAAACTCTACCAGAAGATAAGAGGAAGTTAGGAGAGCTATAAACTATTCTTCCTGTTGGGGAACAAGATCAATGTAGTGCATGAGAGCTCCCCCTACAGGCCCTCCGAAATCCAATTTACAGGAGGTTTCTGTCCACTAATCTTCACATCCTGTATAATAAAGAGGTAATATGCAAATTGACCATCACTCCAACACACAAGATGGCCACCTCCATGTGGTCAAAGATGGCCACCCCCTATGGACACCTATATAATAAAGAGGTAATATGCAAATTGACCATCACTCCAACACACAAGATGGCTGCCCCCATGTGGTCAAAGATGGCCACCCCCATGTGGACACAAGATGGCCACCACAAAATGGCCAGCAGGGGAGGGCAGTTGTCGGCGATCAGGCCTGCAGGGGAGGGCAGTTAGGGGTGACCGGGCCGGCAGAGGAGGACAGTTGGGGGCGAACAGGCCTGCAGGAGAGGACAGTTGGGGGGGACTCAGGCCTGCAGGGGAGGGCAGTTGGGAGGGATAAGGCCTTCAGGGGAGGGCAGTTGGGAGGGACAAGGCCTTCAGGGGAGGGGACATGGGGGGGAGACCGGGCTTGAAGGGTAGGGCAGTTGCGGGGGACCAGGCCTGCAGGAGAAGGCAGTTGGGGGCGACCAGATCAGCAGGGGAGGGCAGTTAGGGGCGACCAGGCCGGCAGGGGAGGGAAGTTAGGGGCAATTGGGCTGGCAGGGGAGCAGTTAGGTGTCGATCAGGCTGGCAGGGGAGTGGTTAGGGGGTGATCAGGCTGGTAGGCAGAAGAAGTTAGGGTCAATCAGGCAGGCAGGCAGGTGAGAGGTTGGGAGCCAGCAGTCCTGGATTGTGAGAGGGGTCCCAGATTGGAGAGGGTGCAGGCTGGGCTGAGGTACACACACACCCTGCACCAGGCCTCTAGTTGATTACATAATAGCCATGCAAATTTGAAGATAGCTATCAAACTCCCTCCCCCAGACTTGTAAATGTCTGGGTTCTAATGGAGGAACAGAATGATATACCGAATAAGGGATATATTACAAGGTTCTGACTTTCCACATAGTGAAAGCTAAATAGTCTCTCTAATTCTCTTGTACTTGTGTCTGATGCTGGAAGTCATAAACTCAAGGATTCCAATTTGATAACATGAATAGTCATTCCTGTTTTATCAAGGTCATTCTTAAGTATAATTGGCTTTTTAAAAAGCTGCAAGGACAAAAGGGAGTGGAGGGGTAGGAGAGAGTAAAGTGTGGGTAAAAGGAGACTTGACTTGAACACATAATAAAATATACAGATGATGTATTATAGAATTGTACACCTAAAACCTATACAATTTTATTAACCAATGTACCACAATAAATTCAATTAAAATAAAATAAACATAAAAATACGAAAAAAATGGAAGGAGGTAGCAATGAAAAATTCAATGACCCTAGTAGAGTTGGTGCCACTGCTTTGATTCATGCTAAGGAGTTAGACATTTACCCACCATTGCTTTTAAGCTATCAGTGCAAATATCAAAACAGTCAAAAAGGAAAAGAGCATCTCAGTATTATTATGAAAATAGTCTTGAACTTTCAGACCCCCTGAAATGAATTCAGGGATCCATGCATAACACTTTAAGAATGGATGCTCTCTATGTCAAATAAGTTCTGTCATTTCAACTTAATTTAGAGTAGGCTACGCTGGGAACCAGGGTCAAGTCAACCAACCAAGAAACACACACACACACACACACACACACACACACACCCCTTTCTTAAAACTAAAAATCTCCTTTGCCCACATTTAATTCAATTGGGCTAACAGAGCATCTTAATATTACCTAATAATAGACAAACATGTAAATTGACTGTACCTCCACTATGCCCACAGCCTATCAGAGTGAGTATGCAAATTAGAAGGTCAAAGATGGTGGCCGCCCTGCTGCTCCAGGCCGGAGTGGCCAGGCGGGGCAGGACGCCTGTTATGAGAGGGAGGGCGGGGGGGCGAAGGGATCTACAGGAGCGGAGTGCCGCAGCGAAGACAAGACTGCAGACTCCTGAGTCTGCCACGAAGACAAAGACGGCAGACTCTGGCTGGAGTCTGCAACGAAGATGAAGATGGCAGTCTGCAGTGAAGATGGCAGACTCCAGCTGGAGTCTGCAGCGAAGCAGCAAAGATGAAGATGGCAGACTCTGGCCAGAGTGAAGGCCTGGGTCCCGGGTGCTGGAGGAAAACCGGTGCTGGAAGCCAAGGGAAGGAAGGCCTATTGCACGAATCTCTTCGTGGAATGGGCCTCTAGTTCTAAAATAAAAGGAACTGCAAGCATGGCTCTGCTATAAGTTACCTACCTTTCCTCAGTATAGACATAATGATATGAAAGATACTACACCTTGTGAAGGAGGAGCTATTATAAATTAACCTCTATTCACATTAGAAGACAATAACATCTAATGGGTTCCTTAAAAAGTTTTCCCAATTCCTCACTACACTCTTATTGGTTTCAGTCCATCATTCCAGCTATCAAAACCATTCTTACTATTGATTCTACCATTCATGCTTTATGCCAGGAGACTCTTAGAAATCCTGAATTGCAGTTTGGGGGCACTTGTTGGGCATTTCCCATATGACAATACTTTATTTGAGGAGACCATGGTACTATAAGACCTTTGTAATTTCATTTCAAAAACTAATTTATTCAAAGCATCAAGAAATAAATTGAAGCAAAAATGCCACCCAAAATATATCTCTTCTCTACCACAGAAATTATGTGTAGCTACTACCAATAGTATTTCCATTAGTAATTACAGGAAACCCATCTTTCAATATACCCAATAAAATCAGAAACTGGGTGTTATGACAGTCAACCACTTATATTATAAAAGAGGAGCTCCAGTCATCCCACATCTTGGATGCAATGACCATGTTGTGGCTAGGAATACTGACTATTGCCACATCTCATTTCTCTTACCCTCTTCTAAGGTGAACGGAGGGAAAGCATTGTATTCAACACTATCCAAACTTTGAAAACAAAAGGAAAAAACATTTCACCAGCAGAGGACTAACAAACTGGTGTGACTAATATTTCATTATTATATAAAAATATGCTAAGGAAAGAATAAAAGGGAATTAATTGAAAAATTATTTGGGGTGATTTTGTCTTTTAAAGATCTGAAAAAAGGATCTTTACTCAGTTATATCATAAGGAGGTTGACTCCATTTTTTTCATGTTTAACTGATGACAGCTCTTAAACCCCATCCCTCCTTCTTCGCCTCTGCTGCACATCAGGGTAAACAACTAGAAAGCCTAGGTGTGCCAAAGGGGAGGCTGAAACCTGCAAGTCCTTCCTCAGGCACAGGAACCCTCACACATGCCCATCCCCTAACCACAAGAATACCTCCGAGCCAACTTCTTTCCTAGCTCTCCTGAGCCATTTTACTAGTAGACCAATGTGAGAGTTGGGCACTGCTCTCCTCGGAGACCTCAATTATGTAGATAATAAACCAAATCCCTATGCATGAATGTTATATCATTTCTATGATTCTCTCATGTTATACGGCACAGTTGAACTTAAGAGGGAAGATTGTCTGAGCTAATCTTATCACATGAGCTTTAAAAGCAGAGGAGTTTCTCTGGCCAGTGGCAGTAGAAGGCAGAAGAGAAGCCACAAGAAGTCAGAGATTTGAAACACCAGGGTGATTCGACATGCCCTTGATGGCTTGGAGATAGAGGGAGGCAAATGAGAAGGAATGAGGGTGGCTTTCCGTAGAAGTGAATGACCCACCTGAAAGCCAGCAAGGAAATGTGGACCTCAGACATCCAACTGCAAGGAACTGGACTCTGCCAACACCTGACTGAGCTTCCCCTGAGCCTCCAGGAAGAGTTCACTTTGGCCAAAATCTTGTGATACCATGAGTAGAGAACCCAGTCAAGCTGATCCAGATTTCTGACCTACAGAAATGTGAGCTGACAAATGGGTGTCATTTTACACCAGTAAATTTGTGGTAATTTGTTATGCAGAAATAAAAAATACAATGTGCTAACAGTTTTCTGGAGAGAACTTACCAAAACTGAAAAATATAGGTTACCTTCCTCACTCAAAGAGGTTAAAATCTAATACAAATTAATACATAAAAGGGCTATAAAAATAGCCCAAAGGAACTATTATAGGGTAGTGATTCTCAACCAGGGGTGATTTTGCCTCAAGGGGACATTTGGCAATACTTGAAGACACTGTTGGCTGTCACAACTGGGTAGGTGCTACTACCATCTGGTAGGTAGAGAATGATGCTAAACATCCCACAATGCACAGGACACCCCCCTTCCATCCTCACACCCCACCCCACTAACAGCAACAAAAATTATCTGGCACAAACTATCAATAATACCAAGATTACAAAACCCTGTCCTAAGAATAGAGATGATAAATTTAATTGCAGCTGAGGAATTTGGGTCAACTTTTTAGAGCTGGACCATGAAGGATAGGTAGGATTTTGACAGGTAGGGATGCAGAGAGTAAAAAACTATTCCTGGGGCTCTGGCGTGGACTCTATAATAGAGTACACATAGGCAGAGCAGACCATTTTATGAATTTGACAGGTAGTTAAGTAGCCACCTCCCCTTCCAAGTGCTATAACTTCCTAATGTGCCTCTCAACAATAACAAAATTAATGGGGGGATGAAGAAACATGACATGATGCTAGACTTTATAAAGGATAGTATCATTAATGATGAGAAAAATAAGAACTAAACATTATTCATGTCCTCAGTGTAATAATTATCTAATAGAAGAGGCAGATCTATCCATAAATAAGTGCATCAAACTTAATGTTATTGAAATAAATATATTGAAATAAATAAATTCTGTACTACTATTTATATTAATCAATTACCTCAAGGAAATTCTCCCAGGGTGCCTCAACATGTGAGAGTGCAGTCAAATTCCTGTGTGCATTTTAATATAATTCATTAATTTGATGTATTTCTGTCTCTTTAGATGCTCCATAGAGGCTAACAAAGTGGTTACAGGAGATCAGCTCTTCCCAAACTGGAACTATTCTTCCTTACCTACAAGGTTTATTATTACTTTTGCATACCCCTGGTAGTCAAGAACACAGGACTATTAAATCCAGACAGGAGGAAAAATGCAAGAAACCCAGTCTCATCTTTGGCACTGAATGTCTGTCAAAGCTATTGCAAGGGGGAGAAATGAATCTGTTGCTAACAGCATTTTCATTCTGGATAGCCCTAAACAGGAGCAGCTGGGCTGAGATTGCCTTTTCAGAGTTCATGAGGGACTTTTACAGCTGTCACATCTAAGCAAGTCTTAAAAACCATTTCTCAAAGCCAAACTTATTTGAAGCAAGCATCTGGTGACAAATGTTGAACGAATAACAAAACCCTCTGTACTCTGGGTTTCTTGACCTTCATGTTTATTAATGTTCAACTTCTCCCCCACCACACCCCCAGTCTCAAAACCATACCACTGGGCTCTACTAATGCATGATGCTGGAGACAAGTAAAGTAGAAGAGATTTCTAGGCTTCTTTGCCTGACAAAAACCAACACATTAGTAAAAAGTTAACACACCAATTGACAAAAGAATGCAGGGAGCAGATTTGCTCAACTCTCCGTTGGACAGTGGCTACTTTTTAACTGAACCAAAACTCGAGCACTCTTCACTAAATCCGTTTATGATTAAGTCTCTGTCAGCCAAGTATGTTATTTTCACAAATTTAAAAAAGTATTAAACTTCCTTCACAAACAATGAAGATTCCTTTTTTAATCCCAACTTTGCTTTCCAGAGCTGCCTAGAGAGAATGCAAAACGATTCCCAGAGCCTATGAAAACTCTCCTTTCATCACAGGGATAGAACTGGCCAGTCCATGATTCTATATCATTTCAATGATTCACTTCAACTTGATAGGTGTAGCAAAAAGGAACTGACCTTGTGCTCAGAGGAGGAGAGAAGTGAACTCCTTTGAAATCTGCCTTATTTATATAGGACTCTAAGACCTCTAATTATTAATAAGGATCGATTTACATCAGGAATGATTCTCAATGGTCCCTGGATTAACTCAACAAATAAGAACAGGATTATAATTTGTCACTACTTTTTCTAATATACCCAATCACAGAAACACCTAGATCCTAAAATCAAGCTTACTTATTATTAAGGAAGCAGAAGACACAAAAGTTGTGCCACTAATCGCCCATCCATCCAATGGATGACCCTTTGTCCCAAGAAAATATCATCCTATGGACTACGCCAAGGTAGATTCAATATTAATGTCTCCTCTTGATCCCTGATTTGACCCCAGTTAGGCTTCCCAGTAGCATCTACACAAGGGAAACCAAGGAATGGAGCTGAGCCTCAATACAGCATCTGAAAAAGCAGAATGGATGCCCCCTTGATTCTCACATGTACCTCAGATTGTAGACTTTTCTCTTACACTTCTGCCATCAAAAGCAGAGTGCTACCCTTCACTCACCCATCTTCTATGTACAATCACTTCCTCCTCCATACACACACACTCTCTCTCTCTCTCTCTCTCTCTCTCTCTCTCTCTCTCTCTCTCAGGTTACTACATAAGAAGTGAAATTGGTTCCTATTGTTTCAACTACTTTGTCTTGTTAGTATTTTAAAAAAGTAACTTTTTTTAAGTAGAAGGAAAAAGAGAGGGGGAAGAAAGGGAAAAAGAGAAGGGAAAAGAAGGGGATGAGAAAAAAAGGGAAAGAAGGGAGAAGAAGGAAAGAAGAAATAGAAGAAAGAGAAAGAGGAAAAAGGAAGGGAAAGCACACTGGTTAGTATAAGACTTGATCTAATTCTATTCTACATTACTTTCTTCATTCAACAAGTATTTATAGAGCACCTCCTATGTCAAAGCACTGGAGGTAGAGCCAACAAAATAAAGTCCCCCCACCTTCGTGCAACTTCTAATAGGGGAAGACAGTTAATAAATTGTTTAATATTGATATGCAATCTTCTACCAGAACAGGATAAGTTTATAAAAATACAAAGCAAAGTAAGAGATCTGGTGTGAGTCGTGGGTTCACAGAGGGTGTTGCTTTACTCAGGATGGTGAAGAAGGTCCCCTCTGAAGAAGTATCATTGCAGCAAAGCCTCAAATGAGGGTCAGGGACCAGCCAGGAAGCTATAAAGGGGAGGAACATTCCAAGTCCAGCACCTGAGGTAGAGGCCTCTTGGGGTGATCCTGAGGAACTGCAGGATCAGCAGGCTAACGGGTAGTGATGGAGAGAGTGGTGACCAATCAGGTCAGAGAAGTAAGCAGGGCAGCCCACTGGACGTTTGTGAGCACGCATGTACCCAAACAGTACAGACTCAAATTCCATTATTCCATGACCTTCATGATTCTCTTCCTAAGGTGAAATAATATTTTCAAATAAATCCTATTTTTAAGAGTTTCTTATTCTAAAAATTTATGAAGATTTCTGAAGCATTTATTGATAATGATTAAATCCAAACTCTAAAATAAGGTTATATAGTATGTACTGAACTATTAGTAAAACCTATATATTTTATGAGAATGGCATCTTTATATTGTTCATTGTTGTATTCACAGTGCCTAGCATATAGTAAATATTGAAAATATATTTATTGACTGAATAAGTTATTCAAGTGCATATACCATATGAGTGCTATATAGGCATCTATCCAATTATCTGTGCATATTTTACAGGCATCTATCTAAGTCTATCATAACAGGGTATCCCAAAAGTCTTAGTGGAGTTTTAAGCTTTAATAACTTCAAAAGTATAAATGCTACACGCTTCAAGAGACATTTGAAAGTTAAATTATTTACATTTCTTATTTGTTTATATAGTTTTGTGAATTTCAAAAATAAGTGCTTAATTTTAATGTTTTCTTTCAATGTTTATCACCTCGACAAAGCCTGAAAAAAATAAAATTAACCAATTATTATTTAAAACTCACGCATCTCAATCCTATATAATGAAAAGGTAACATGCAAATTGCATCACTCCGCTACGCCCACGATTGGGCCGGCTGGAGGCGCGGGACTCAGGGTGGCCGATTGGCTGGCTGTAGGAGCGGGGGGCGGGGACTCGCGAGTCCCCACCCCCCGCTCCTCCCGCCGGCCTAAATGGCCGGCGCTGTGGGAGGACCCATGGGGCCGGCGGAAGACACTGGTGGCGGAACTCGGGGTGGCCGATTGCGTGGCTGCAGGCACCAGTTTTCAGCCAGCACCAGTTTTCCTCTGGCCACCCCCAGATCGGAGCGCCTCCCAAGTCCCGCCCTCAGCCTTCGGGAGGCGCTCCGATCGGCGGGTGGCCAGACAAAAACTGGTGCTGGCAGAAAACTGGTGCTGGCAGCCAGGTGAAGGAAAGTCTATTGCACGAAACTTGGCTTCTAGTATATATATAAGAAATGTAAATAATTCAACTTTCAAATTATGTTTTTGTAATTTTGTGGCGTTTACCCTTTTAACATTCTTAAAGCTGAAAACTGCACTAAGATTTTTGGGACATCCTGTATAGATGAGCCATAGAGAGTGATATTAATGAGCATTCAGTCCTCAGTCTTCATAGAAAATATGAAAGAACAGTTCCTCTGGTCTAGCCTGGACTCTCTGCTTCTATAGGTCCTACACAGGAGATGCCTCCTGCTCACCACCCATACTGGTCATTCCAAGCACAATCTTTGAGACTTTTCCTTGAGGGCTGGACTCTGTTAAAAGTTCCACCGCAGCGTCTCTGTAGGATAGGCTGCCGCTCATTGATGCTGCTATTTTCCCTCTCTGCCCTTAAAGGTCTGGGTCTCTCTGGAACCTGCTTTCTCCCAGTAGAGTCAGTATTGGCATTCCAAGAGTTCGAACCTGATGGGTCACTCACTCCCTTCCTGAAGTAGGAATCTAGGGAAGTGGCACTTTCTTTGTAACATCTCCAGGGCAACAACAGATTAGGGGAGAACAGCAATTGCAGTGACTTTAGATTCCTGTATAGATTTTAAGTGGAAGTCCAATTCACTAATTAATTTCTTCTGTTGTAACAGAGTTTTACTCAAGGCAGTTAGGGGGGGAAAGCTTGTAATTTAGCATTTTCACTGGAGAGAATTTAACTGTCCCTCTTCCACTTCCCACAACTAAAACCCTGAGAACAGAGAGGAGGAGAGCACAGAGAAAGCAGATTAAGATGCTCGAGGGAAGAGACCTTCCCTGTGTCAGCAGCGGAGTGTGTGCAGGTGGTTCTGGGCTGAGTCAGCAGAAGAAAGGACAGCATGATGCTCGGTGCATCCTTCCAACTCCACCATGGGGGTCCAGCCAACCCATCTGTTCCATGGGACCCCCAAATCCACTGTTCCTGCATTCCAGGCCCCCCACCCATACAAATGATTCTCACCTACAGAGTTAACTTCATGCAAAGTGCTTAGAACAATGGTCAACACATAGAAATACCAAATATAGACCTATTTTGTTGCTCTGCTCCTATTGTTTTGTTGCTCTGCTCCTATTATTAAAGAGTTTCATTAATTTATATTACCTGTCCCTTTTCAAATTGAGGATTTTATATAAAAATCAGGATTCCTCACGATAAAAATAATTTCTGTAGCTTGGCTATTGTGAACATGGGAGTGCAGTTAAACCTTTTAGATACTGAATTCAATTGCTTTGGATAAATAATTGGAAGTAGGATTGCTGGATGATATAGCCGTTCCATTTTTAATTTTTTGAGGATCCTCCATATTGTTTTCCACAGTGGCTGCACCATTTTACATTTCTACAAACAGTATAGCAAGGTTTTCTTTTCTCTACATCCTCACAAAAACTTCTTTTAAAAATAATAGCCATCCTAACAGGTGTGAGGTGATATCACACTGTGTTTTGATTTGCATTTCTCTGATGATTACTTGAGCACCTTTTCCTGTAACTGTTGGTCATTTGTATGTGTTCTTTGGAGAAATGTCTATTCAAGTCCTCTGCCCATTTTTAAGCTAAATGTTAAATGAATTCATAAAGAAAATGTGGTTTATACCTACCATGGATATTATTCACCCTTAAAAAAGAAGTAAATCTTGCCATCTGCAACAATATGGATAGACCTGAAGGATGTTATACTAACTAGATGAAATAAGCCAGACAGAAAGATAAATACTGTATGATCTCACTTATATGTGAAATATAAAACAGTCAAACTCATAGAAGCAGAGAGTAGAATGGTGGCTACCAGGAGCTGGGGGAGGGGTAAACAGGGAGCTGATGGTCAAAGGGAACAAAGTTTCATTTATGCGAGATAAATAAGTTCAGGAGAATTACTGTACAGCACAGTACCTAGCTAACAATACTGTATTGTATACTTGAAATTTGCTAATAGGGTAGATCTTATGTTAAGTGTTTTTGTAAAAATTAATTGATTGGTTAATCAACTAAAATAAAGGGGGCCGGAGGGAACTGGGAGATGATGGATATGTCTATGGCCTTTACGGTGGTGACGGTTTCACTAGTGTATACTCATCCCCAAACTTATAAAGTTATATACTGAATTATTAAATACAGCTTTTTACATGTCAAGAATAATAATTTGATAATGCATGTCAATAACTGATAGAAGCTTAGAAGCAGCAGCCTGTTTGTTTGGGCCAGGACAGATTGCACACAGAACAGCTTTACTTATATAATTTCCTCTCTTGATAGAAAAGTCATTTCTAATTATATACTTGACCTTTAATATAAACAGTGAGAAATACAATATAAAGAAAAATTTTAAATAGTACCAGAAAATGAAAGGTTACCGAAATAATTACAATGTGTGTTTTCCTGAAAAATACATAAAATTGTGGTATCTATTTAGGTCCGTTGCCCATATTTTTGATTGGGTTATTTATCTTCCTTTTGTTAAGTTGTATGAGTTCCCTGTAAATGTTGGAGATTAAACCCTTATCGGTGATAACACTGGCAAATATGTTCTCCCATGTAGTGGGCTTTCTTGTTGTTTTGTTGATTGTTTCTTTTGCTGTACTTTTCGAAAGAAGACATAAGGAAGGCCAAGAGACATATGAAAACATGCTCAAAGTCACTAATCATCTGAGAGATGCAAATCAAAATAACAATGCAGTACCATCTCACACCTGTCAGAATGGCTATCATCAACAAATCAACAAACAACAAGTGCTGGCGAGGATGCAGATAAAAAGGAACCCTCGTGTACTGCTGGTGGGAATGCAAACTGGTGCAGCCACTGCGAAGAACAGTATGGAGTTTCCTCAAAAAACTAAAAATGGAACTCCCATTTGACCCAGTAATCCCACTTCTAGGAATATATCCCAAGAAACTAGAAACACCAATCAGAAAGTATATATACACCCCTATGTTCATAGTAGCACAATTTACCATAGCTAAGATTTGGAAACAGCCTAAGTGCCTATCAGCAGATGAGTGGATTAAAAACTGTGGTACATCTACACAATGGAATACTACGCTGCAGTAAAAAAGAAGGAATTCTTACCCCTTGCAACAGCATAGATGGAACTGGAGAGCATTATGCTAAGCGAAATAAGCCAGTCAGAGAAAGATAAATATCACATGATCTCACTCATTTATGGAATATAATGAACAACATAAACTGATGAACAAAAACAGATCCAGAGACAGAGAAGTATCGATCAGACCATCAAACCTCAGAGGGAAGGTAGGGGAAGGTGGGGGTAAGGGGGATAGAGCAACCAAAGGACTTGTATGCATGCATATAAGCCTAACCAATGGACACAGACAACATGGGGGTGAGGGCATGAGTGGAGGGGTGGGGGAGCAATGGGGCAATAAGGACATATATGTAATCCTTAATCAATAAAGAAAAAAACATTATTAATTTTTTTTAATTGTGGTAAAAAGAAAAAATTATTAACAAATACTTGGCATGAAATCATGTTTTTAACACTTTATAATTAAAATTTTAAAACATACAAAAACAAAAGGGGAAACATAGTGAAGAAACAAGAATCCATCATTTATTTTCAACATGTTATTATCAAAAGATGGACATCCTAGTTTTTTCAATTTCTCCAATCTTTTTTTTAATTTAATAAATCTTTATTGTTCATATTATTACAATTGTTTCTCCTTCTTCCCCCATAGCTCCCCTCCACCAGGTTCCCACCCCACCCTCTGCCCTTACCTCCCCCCCCCCCCCGCACTGTCCTCATCCATAGGTGTACAATTTTTGTCCAGTCTCTTCCTGCACCCCCACACCCCTTTCTCCCTGAGAATTATCAGTCCACTCCCTTTCTATGCCCCTGATTCTATTATATTCACCAGTTTATTCTGTTCATCAGATTTTTAATTCACTTAATTTTTAGATTCACTTGTTGATAGATATGTATTTGTTGTTCATAATTTTTATCTTTATTTTTTTCTTCTTCTTCCTCTTCTTAAAGAATACCTTTCAGGATTTCCTATAATACTGGTTTGGTGGTGATGAACTCCTTTAGCTTTTTCTTATCTGTGAAGCTCTTTATCTGACCTTCAGTTCTGAATGATAACTTTGCTGGGTAATCTTGGTTGTAGGTTCTTGCTATTCATCACTTTGAATATTTCTTGCCACTCCCGTCTGGCCTGCATAGTTTCTGTTGAGAAATCAGCTGACAATCGTATAGGTGCTCCCTTGTAGGTAATTAACTGTTTTTCTCTTGCTGCTTTTAATATTCTCTCTTTGTCTTTTGCTCTTGGCATTTTAATTATGATGTGTCTTGGTGTGGTCCTCTTTGGATTCCTTTTGTTTGGGGTTCTATGCGCTTCCTGGACTTGTAAGTCTATTTCTCTCACCAGGTGGGGGAAGTTTTCAGTCATTATTTCTTCAAATAAGTTTTCAGTATCTTGCTCTCTCTCTTCTTCTGGCACCCCCATAATTCGGATGTTGGTACGCTTGAAGTTGTCCCAGAGGCTTCTTACATTATCTTCAAATTTTTGGATTCTTTTTTCTTTTTGCTTTTCCGGTTGAGTGTTTTTTGCTTCTTTGTATTTCAAATCTTTGACTTGATTCTTGCATTCCTCTAGTCTGCTGTTGGGTCTCTGTATAATATTTTTTATTTCAGTCAGTGTATGTTTAACTTCTAGTTGGTCCTTTTTCATATCCTCGAGGGTCTCACTAAATTTATCTGCCTTTCCTAGGCAATTCTTGAAAAACCTTATAAACCGTGGTTTTGAACTCTATATCCAGTCATTTGTTTTCCTCCATTTCTTTAGTTTGTGATCTGTTTCTTTGTCTCCTCATTTTTGCTGCTTCCCTGAGTTGGTAGGATAGCTTGTGTGCTCGGTGTCCTATATGGCCCAGTGGGTCAGCCTCCCCAGTTACCTGAGGTGGACACTCTTGGTGCACCCCTTTGTGGACCGTGTGTACAGCCTTGTTGAAGTTAAGTCTTGATTATTGTTGGTACACTGGGAGGAATTGACCTCCAGGCCAGTTGGCTGTGAGGATCAGCTGTGTCTATACCAGGAGAACTTCTGTGCTGGAGACAGCCTTATGAGATAAGACTTGCAAAATTGCAAAAGACTCTGTGCTCAACTTGGATGGGCTGGAGTCTCAGGGCTGAGCAGACAGTCTTGGCTTCCTGTCAGCCCTGCCTTATGAGGCCCCTGGGTCTCAGTGTCCCTCGGTAATCGCTGCAAGCACCTCTGAGAGAAAGCTGCCCTCGAGTTTCACCCGCTGCCAAACAGTCCAGTTTCTCCCCCAATGAATCTGGATTCCCAGATTCTCACCCGGAAATGGAGTTCAGTGCAGTCGGGAGCTTCCGGTTCCCTCCAGCTAGAGAAAGCCAGCAGCACACTCAGCAGTCAGTCCTCTCTGCGCGCACTTGCACACATGCCTCCAGACCTCTGCCTTTTGCAGCTCCCCTGAGTTTCCGCCTGACAGTCCAGATTCCCCCCATAAGAGCCTGGGTCCCCAGGGGCTTGCCCGGAACTGGGGTTCAGTGCAGTCAGAACTGGGGTTCAGTGCAGTTGGGAGCTTCCGACTCCCTCCCACTAGGGAAAGCCAGCGGCAACCTCAGCAGTCAGTCTTCTCTGCACGCACTCACACACACGCCTCCAGACCCCTGCCCTATGCAGCTCCCCTGAGTCTCTGTGTGCCTTTCTCTCTACCTGACAGTCCAGACTCCCCCCATATGAGCCTGGGTCAACAGGGTCTCACCCGGAAATGGGGTTCAGTGCAGTCGAAACTGGGGTTCAGTGCAGTCGGGAGCTTCCTTCTCCCTCCCGCCAGAGAAAGCCAGCCAGGCACTCAGCCACCCTTCCTCTCTGCGCGCGTGTCTCCGTACCTCAGCCCTTTGCAGCTCCTCTGATTCTCCATGAGCTTTTCTCTTTCCTTCTAGTTGTAGAATTTCCACTCAGCCAGCTTTCCTGTGGTTCTGGATGATGTCCGTTCTGTCTTTTAGTTGTAGTTTTGAAATTGTTGTGCGAGGAAGCAATTTAGGTGCTTACCTATGCCGCCATCTTGGTTCTTCTCAATTTCTCCAATCTTTATATCAACTACAATTTTCTACTTTTTACATTTTTATATGTTTCATAAATTCCAAAAATATTCTATTCACAAAGATTTTAGTGTGTATCACTAAAGAAACAAACTCCTTTATTAAGATAACCAAAATATATTTATCCTTGTCACACATAAAATAACAATTATTTAATGTCAAATACAGAGTCAATAATGGAATGTTTCCAATTGTCTTATATAGGCGACCCTGCTAGCGGTTCTCAACCTGTGGGTCATGACCCACAGGTTGAGAACCGCTGCTGTAGAGCCTAAGACCATCAGAAAACACAGATATTTACATTACAATTCATTAACAGTAACAAATTACAGTTATGAAGTAGCAACAAAAATAATTTTATGGTTGGGGGTCACCACACATGAGGAACTGTATTGAAGGGTCGCGGCATTAAAAAGGTTGAGAACCATTGCTCCAGGGTGTCCATGGAGGAGGGTGGGGGTTCTGGGACTCTTTTCAGAGATAGAATAATGGAAGGGAAAAAATGTGTTTAAATGAGGAGAAGAGGAGTAACTACAATAAAAGGAGATACTACTTATGTTCACATACTGGAAGGACTCTGTCTTTAGAAGAAGCTCTGTTCTAAGCCACTCAAGCTGCCCACAGAGCCAGGGTGAGAGCAGAGTCTGGAGTGCCAAGGTAACATGAGTTGGGATGGGACCCTTTAAGGACATGTCCAAATGCAAGAGCCTGTGGTTCAAGGTGGACAAGCTCAGCCTTCTCCCCACATGCCCTCCTTAGAACAAAGACCCAATTAAATAATATTATTACAACTACTCTCATCAGTGAATGAACCACAGGCAAAATTCTTTGTCCCACTTAAGGACACAGAAACACCCTGGCCACATGCAGAGCATGAGGGTTCATGCTTGGCTCACCCTCCCCTCGCCCACCCCCCACCTACCCCCCCCACACACACACACACTATTCTTGGCTCACCTCAGGGAACATGACTCCCAAGAATCCTTGTGACTCCTTTTAAGTTTCTCTGTAGTTTGGGTTCCAAGGAGTGTGGTTCAAACCCTGCCCTTCCTGCTAGCCTCCTGCCTTACTTATATTTTCTGAATTGAAAACCTTGCCACTGTCTATGTGGAAAGGCACTGGATATGTGAAAATGCTAGTTTTCAATTGTTATATTAAAAGTTACCACCACAAACCCAGTAGCTTAGAATATATTTATTATCTCATAGATTGCATGGGTCAAAAGACCAGGCACAGCAGAGCTGAGCCCTCTCTGCTCAGGGTCTCACAAGGTTGAAATCACTGTACCTGCTGGGGCTTTGGTCTCATCTGGGGCCAGCATCCTCTCAGTCTCATTTAGATTATTGGCAGAATGCTGTTTCTTACAGTTGTAGGAGTGAGGTCACATTTTTCTGGCTGGATGTAGCTGGGGGCTGCCCCAGACCCAGCCACATGGCCCCTCCATAGGCTGTTTTCTTTCAGGCCAGCAGATAAGTGTCTGCTGCTGCTTCTGGTCACTTGTAATGGCTCACCTGATTAGGTCAGGCCCACCCAGGAGAACAGGGTAAATGTTGTTTTTTTAAATATTGCTCTGTTCAATTTTCTGGTATTTTGTTTAGGATTTTTGCATCTGTATTCATCACAGATATTGGACAGCAATTTTTTTTCTTTGTGTTGTCCTTATCAGGTTTTGAAAAAGGGAGAAAGACCCATATAAACAAAATCAGAAATGAAAAAGGAGAAGTCACCACAGACGTCACAGATATACAAAGGATCATACTAGAACATTATGAAAGACTATCTGCCACCAAACTAGAAAACTACTGACAGATTCATTCATGTCAGAGTAATTTTAAAGTCATGAAATAAGCAAAGCTAATTAGTTATCTTCCCACCATTCAAACTGGTGTCCTTGGACCCTTTAGTACCTTACTCTAACCACCTCAGCTAATCCCTGATCTTTGCAATAAAAAGACACTGAAACCTTTCTAAATCTATAGGTACACTTTGAGTGAATGTCAAACATTGTATATTATAGGTTGGATCTTTTTCCTCAAGTACTGAACAAACTTTGTGCTTAAGAAAACTCACTGTGTTACTGATCATCGAAAATGTATTTACTTAGCTGGGTAGTTTTAATTAGTTTGCAGGTGCTCCAAACACTTTTGGGTGGATGGTATTTTTTTTCTTATACCTGTAATGCATACAAGAATTAAATCAAAGCCGACTCCAGAAAAATCGAATTCTAAAAGCCCTCGAGTAAAATCAAGATAAAACAACTTACACCACAACCACTGCATCAACATAGAAAGAAGTCTGTGAATAGTCTAATGGCTATCACCACTATAATTTACCAAAGAAAGAAAATCAAAGTTTAAGATTTTCTAACAAATTCCACATTCATTACATTTCTATTGCTTTTAGCTTGTCCGAAAGGGTTATCACTTCTAAAGCACATCAACTTAACAACTGTGTAATGATTATTAGAGAGAAACATACAAAATTAAAAGAAAGGTAACTCCTGCATGGAAGAATTACAGGTTTTTTCTTTTTAAATATTCATTTAGTGCTGCTATAAGATTGTTATTTAACAAATAAAAAGCAAGTAAGACTATGAGGCTTACAAGCAAAGTGTCTCAGCTTTGAAGATTACTGGATAGAGAGTTAGGACCATTGCCTCACAGCGTCAGCTCTGTCTCACCTGTCCTTTGACCCAGGTGGACTCTCTCCATTTCACTGGGCCTGAACATCTCTAGCAATAAAATGATGATAAAGAATATGACCTATTCTACATCATATATTAAAGTAACATTAAAAAGGATTAAAAGAAATATGCAGTTATCAAATTGAGACAAAGAAAGGTTAGCAAGTTGAAACTTGTTTTTGAAAACATGAATAGGCGAAAGTGAGAGAGAAACAGGGCAAATTCCATCAAGCAGGCTGGATATGCTCCCATAATAACAATAGCAGGCAACACCTAAGGGCACTAATGTGGACACTCCCTTATCCTCTACCAAAAAAAAAAAAAATTCAAATATTGAAGCCTGTCAAATGTCAAATAGTGTTTATAATAGACAAATAAAAAGTATATAGAAGTCAAAACTAAGGTTTTAAATACTGAAATCAGGAGACCTTGGATCTAGTCCCACTGCCAATCCCAAACTTTAGCTGTGCAGAGCCATCAAGTCTCTCTTCCAGTTTACTGGTCAGGAGTAGAACACAGTATCTGCTCTTGGGCTAAAGTTTTTCTACAATGTGCTCCTGCCTTACAGACCACGGGGACTGGTTCTGGTTAGCCATGCCAATGGTGGGGTGATGTGCACTTTGGGGTCTCTGAAGAGCATGGTATAAGAAACATTCCTTCTAATCTGTTTACATGTAAATACAAAGACATGGAAAATCTATTCGTTTTAGCCCACAAATCTTTTGGTTTGTTGCTCCACATCTGGGACCATACGCAATGGATTAAATTAAGAGCAACTGTTTGATTTAATGGTTGATATGGAATTTATTTTAATCAACCAAGGCTTTCTTTAGCCAGCTCTGTTCTTAAAAAGACAATTACACTTCAAGATGGAAGATATTAACCATGTCCCTAGGTAATGGATTTTAAACTTTGCAATATTTGTGGCTGCTTCCTTCTATTTAAAGACATTCAGCTCAGACGACTACAAAGTTGAGTAGAAATAACAATTATCCATCTTCTATTTCACTGAAAGCCTTTGGAACCTGGAAAATAATCAGAAAGGTTTTCTTTCTTTTCTCTTCTCTTTAAAGAAAGAAAATTGGACCACAAAGAGCATAGATATTTAGAACTTTCTAGAAAAAAGATTCAAAATCATTTTGTCACAACCCAGAGGACAATGGCCAGAATACATTATTAAAAAATGCTTATTATGCATTTTTAATTTGTATGTATGTATGTATGTATTTTAATGTGTATGTATTTTAATCTTTGCAACAACCCAATAAAGTAAACAGTCGGAGAGGTTATATAACCATCCTTAGGATACACAGATGGTAAGTGGAAGAGGTTGAGGTTCAAACTCAGATCTGTCTTGTTGCATTCCTAACTTCCTTTCCTAAAAGGCTTCCCCAGTTACTCTCTGTCATATCACCCTTCCTTCTTGGGACTTCTGATCACCTATAATTACTTTGCTTATTATCTTGTTCATATTCTGTATTCTTTTACTACAATAAAAGCTCCCTGAAGGAAAAGACATTATCAAGTTGATTGTTACTCCCAGATCCTAGCACATAATAGTCACTCAATCAAATGTTTGTTGATTTAATATATATTCTTGCTCAAAAAAAACAAGTTAAGAAAGAGAACCAGCCTGACCAGTGTGGCTCAGTGGTTGAGCAGCAATCTATGAACCAAGAGGTCACGGTTTGATTCCTGGGTTGTGGGCTCGAAACCCAGTGTGGGGCATGTAGGAGGCAGCCAACCAATGAGTCTCTCTCATCATTGATGTTTCTCTCTCTCTCTCTCCCTCTCCCTTCCTCTCTAAAATCAATAAAAATATTTTTTTTAAAAAGAGAATTAGAACCCACATAGTCACTGGCTCCAAGATCAATGCTTATTCCACCTGAGACTGAAGAGCCTTTTCTACACAGTTTTTAAAGCCAGTGGTACCAATATCCCAACATTGACAATGACCATCTAGCTCTGCCTCAATTGTGTATACTAAACTGTTCCAGGAAGGGTGGGTAAAGAAGTCTAAACTCTGGTCGCTGATCTGAGGGGCTTCACAGTCCAGTTAGAAAAATGGGAAATATGCCTTTAAAAAGTAACTCCCACTGCAAAGCCGTCTATTCTAAGTATCCAGTGAGCAGCTGTTCATGACAAAGTTTATTTCTCTGCAGAAATTTCCATTCCAGGGAAACCTAAGGCATCACTAAGGTGAGGAGAGAGGAAGACTCCCATTTGCCAGCTCTGACATCTTCAGCACCTGCAGTTAATCACACACCTGCACTCAGGCGTGATTTAGTGGCTCCTGTGATTGGCCATTTCAACTGCTGTCTCTGTAGATCACTGTCCCAGCTGAATATCCAGGGACTACATTCATCAAAAGCATAATTTGGGTAGAACGTGACTGTTTTTCCAAAGCTGGAGGGCTGGCATCAGCAATAAAAATTGGCAGTACTATCTTTTAAGGAATGTTGGTTGTCTCAGAGGATAATGAAAAATGGTTTTTCTTATTGTTACTATTAAAAGAATATTATCAGTTCCCGAGGTATGGTTTCAAAATGATTGGGGTTTTTCATTTTGATCATCTATAAATACAAACAAGATACTAACCAGAATTCAGCAACTATCATTATAGTACACAGTGAATATCAGAGCTCCCAATACCTGAAAAGCAGTCCAGTGAGTTGGTTAAGTGATGTCAACCCCACCCCTCAGCCTCAATGAATGCTCCAAGCCAGGCTAACCAGAGCCCTTCTCCAGTATTTTTCTCCTGGAGCAAGAAGAGAAAAATCTTTCTGCATTGATTGTGAGGTGTAAGGATCTGACCCATAGCTTCCTACAGCCATGTAGAAGAGTCTGAACAAAAGAATCCAACACACAGAGAGAATCCAGAATAGCAGGTAGCTACAGACAGACAGTCAATCCCCTAATTCCAGTCATAGAAGTTTCAAAAGCTGCCTCTCCCTGTAACTCTTACATATCCTTTCAGTAATTCTACCTCCCCCCGCCCTTTTTTTTTCTTAAGCTAGTTACACTTGAGTTTCTGCCACCAGCAATACAGAGATTACTAATATAGAAACTAGTACCAGGAAGTGGAATGAAGGAATGACAGAGATTAAAAGTAGGAAGGGCTTAGTTGGTATAAACTGAAGGCAGTGAGTATCACACCACTCCCAGCTGGGAAGATGGTAATCCTTCTTCTATGAAAACAAAGTAAATACTGACTATTACCTGTTGTATCTTGGCAGGAAGACCATGATAACATTTCTGTGGCATGGTAGAAACATATTAAAAAATAAGGGCTTGCTGGATACTTCTTATGGCCTTCAGTAAGGCCCTTCAAAAGGAAAATAAGGCTCAATCCACACTGACACTTCTTAAAGTAGACAGGAAACAAGAAGATAGATATATAGTGTTGTTAAAACAAAGGCTCTTTCTGTCTGTAGCTAGTGATCCAAAGCAGCTAAGGGTCTGAAAACCATGCAAAACTGTTAAAGATTAATTTTCTGTCATATAGTGAAGTTATTTTACAGACAAGGAGAGGGTATGACCAGGCGTAACCTAAAAATGGGGAAATCCTGACCATCTAGACTTCTCCCAAACAATTCTTGCTGTGCACTTCCCCCTGAAAAAAAAGTGTAATTTTTCTCATCATAAAGTGCAAATAATTGGAATGCAACCAAAGGCAAGAGGTCAGTCAGCCCTATTTTACCAATTCAGCCTATTGCTTCAGTTGCCCTGAGGCAGCAACCGAGGGAAGTTATTAAACAGAGGCCAGAGAAGGATGGGCCACATCCCACAGGTATGTGTCTAGAAGACAGAAATTTCAAAGACAGGGTCGAGAGTCAAATATTATGACTCAACAAGATTTCTGGTTGGTTAGAAGTTAATAGAGCCCATCAGAATGAACTGAATATTGACAGTCAATTAGCTCTTAAAAGCAGTGCTTTGCTAGAGAAACTCCTAAATTAGAAGCCTGTAATTGCTCCATCTCTAAGGCAATTCCCAGATTCCTGTAACCATGATAATAGCAACTTGGCTTCTGAAAGAATATAGCCTCAGTCTCCCTACCACTGTGGCCCTGGAAGGAAATGACCAAGGCAAAGCTTAGTGGGGACAAAATGGCAAGCACCTAATGGCACCCAAGAGAGTGAGTCAAAAATTGGACATGCCTGCCTGGCCAGTGTGGCTCTCAGTGATTGAGTATCGACCCAGGAACCAGGAGGTCACAGTTCAATTCCCCCTCAGGGCACATGCTGGGGTTGCAGGCTCGATCCCCAGAGGAGGATGTGCAGAAGGCAGCTGGTCAATGATTCTCTCTCATCATTGATGTTTCTCTCTCTCTCCCCTTTTCTCTTTCTCTCCCTGAAATCAATAAAAACATTAAAAAATGGCCATGCCGTAATGGTCCTATTGCGTGAAGGATGGCATATGCTCTGGTTGTCCCACTTACAGTGCTTATTCTTTTTCCTCTTTTCCAAACAAGAATTCTTACTGTAATTACTCTTTTTCCTGTATTATTGTATCTTGGATGGGTTGGAAATGGTTTAACTAGTCCAAATGCCCACAGGTTTCAGAATCTTTAGGTGCTGTATCTGACCTGGGAGAAAAGCATTTCTCCCAAAGACCTGGAACTTGACAGTCATTGGTGATACTTTGGAATACCTCTCTTGAAGGAGGAGGGAATATCTTTGTGAGTACATGTGCTTCACTATATTATGTAGGCAGCAGTTGGAGTTTTAATATAGGAACAAGAGTCTGTGTGGAGGTATATTCACTAGGCAGTCATGGCGAGGGTTGTAATACCTGAGGGATCAATCATGGAACCTTACCCAGCCATAGAAATCAATACAAGATGGGACCCAAGCCAGATTCATCAAAGTTATTATCTAGGTTCTCTCTGCTGGAGCTTGCAGGGAAGGTTTCTCTTTCTTCTGTGGTTGTAATGAAGAACATAATCTCAGAGTTGCTGGAAGACAAGATCCCCAGTACCCACTAAGGCACCTTTATGCAAATAGAAAAATGTACCTCTTCCTCAAATCATTGTACTGGTTTTGTTGGAAAAGGCATTGAGTACCTTCTGCTGGAAATTTGCCATAACAAACACAAATCTTTGATGTCTGAGGTATGATTGATGACCCTTAGATGGAGAATAATTGCACACCACACATGATACATGGCAGCCCTCCTGACAACCATGCCCCCTACTACCTAGGGAAGTTTGACCCAATGATGCCAATGCCCCCAAAAGAAGCAGATATAAAAAGGACTGAGAAATTCCTGCAGGTCTCAAGCTTCTGGTCCCACTTCTGAAAGGCTACAGAGTTTATCTGCTCCTGTAATTCTTTCTTCCATTTTTTAAACAACTCCAAACTCTGTAAAGCTAGTCTCTGGTTCAAATTGGGGTTTTGCTTCTTATAACCAGAAGAGTCCTGGAAAATATACTACCCCGTTTCACTCATTCTCTAGCCATGCGACCTTAGCTAAGTCATTTGACCTCTACGAGCCTAAGATTCCTCAGCTATAAATGAAGCAATGATTGGAAAAGGAGCACATGAGATAAACATATGTGAAAGAGCTTTGAAAGTACAGGCATACCTGAGAGACAGTGCAGGTCTGGTTCCACACCACTGCAATAAAGCAAATATTACAATAAAGTGAATCATAATCTGTTTGCTGGTGGAAGGTCTTGCCTTCAATTTGTAAAACACACACACACACACACACACACACACACACACACACACACACACACAACATCTGTGAAGCACAATAAAGCGACATGCAACCAAACAAGGTAACAGGTGGTCCTTGCATCTAAACAAATTGATGAAAAATATCAATTACTCTCAGAAATAAGAGTAAATACAATTAGCAGCTATTACTAACCCAGTTCAAACAACTTTACCTATGCTAACAAAACACTTTTAGTGGAGACAACAATAATCACTTAAGCAATCAGGTTGAAAATAGAGGGCTCAATATAGGGCATAACATACTAATTTGTTGATCGTTAGACATAAGCAGGGGACAGTATATCACTGTACTTTGAAACACCAGACTGCACTCTTTCATCAAAATGACCCAATATATTTCATCCTAACCTTTTCCTTATTTTTTCAAACCTTAACTAAGTCATCTGAGCTTGACAGGTCAATTAATTAGCCAGCATCCCTTTATTGAGGCTCACTATTTGCAAAGCCCTGTGCTAGACAATTTAGGGCCTATAAAAATGAGTAAAGATAATGCCGCTGCCTTCAGGAAATTGAAGTCTAGGTCAGGGGGAGAGGGGGGAGATAGTCACATATGCAGGCTAAATCTGGTTAGTTCATTAATTAGTTCATTCATTCATTCATGTATTTATTCAGCAAATATTTATTCAACACTCATTAGGTGCCAGAAAAAAAATGATGACAATCACGGACACTTCCTGATAGAAGTTACAGTCTACTCAGGATGAGAGATATTACATAGATTTCATTTTAATCCACAATAAGTGCTATAAAGGAAAACTACATGATGTCATCAGTACAAAAACATCTTTTCCTGAGAAAGTCACATCTAAGTTGAAGATCTGAAGGATCAGTGGCAGTTGGACAGGTGAGATAAAAGAAACAGAACATTCCAGTTAAATGGAAAAGCACATATGAAGAAACTATAGTTGGAGAGAGCTTACAACTTTAGCAGCAACTCAAAGGAGACCATGTGGCTAAAGAAAGTGACAGGGATGAGAAGAGATCAAGATGCAGCTGAAGAGCTGAACAGGGACCAGATCATCTCATAGGCTATGTTCAGGATTGTAGCCCAATGGCAAGGATTTTAAGAATAAGAAGTCATAATCACATTTTTTAAAAATCACTCTGGCTGCCCATGTCAAGAATGAATTGAAGGATAGCAGGAGCAGATTTTGGAAGCCAGTTGGAAGAAGTGTACCAAAGTATGAATATCTGGCTGCAAACGACCAAGCCATATAAATAGCCACCACCTCATTGCCAGCTTTACGTTCTCGACGTCTTAAGTTGGAGGCAAAAACTCTCCAGGCATCCTGAAATGAAGCTCAGAATATACTTTCCCATAGAAACAATGCTATAAAAGGCAGTTGGGTTCCATAGTTGAATTAATATTTAGTTTAATTTTTATGGTGACTTTGCTTTTCATTCTTGAGCAGTTTTATAATTAAGGAGGACCCGGAGTACTTCAAAAGACCCCCAGGAAAAGGCTATGAAGATAATAAAAGGATTTAAATATTGGTCCCGTGGTATATATGGGCAAGAGAAACTAAAACTGCCTTCAAATATAATAAAGGCTTTTATGCAATAACGAGTAGATATTGAAAAGTATAGTTTCATGTTATTCATCATGTCAAATTCTTGCCTGTGCTTGGGAAATCATGAAAACTAGATGAGTTGCAAGAAACAGGAAGGAGTGGGATTTAGGGTGTGGATGGAGCATCAGAGTGAGAGCCTGCTATCCTATGCAGCAACTAGTCCAAACCAGCCTCTGTGTGGTTGCAGCATATGAGAACACAGAGCTTGGTGAACAGAGGACAGGCTAACTTCAGCCCCTACGCCCCCTTGGCTGGGCCCCCTTAGGGAATAAACAATCTGTACAAATGCAGTATCCCTGGCCTTGGAGAAAAGGCAAGATGGTGCGTTCCCTGAAATGAAAAGGGGAAAGATGCACAGTCTATGCATGGTATAGTGGTTCAGAGCAGGGACTCTGGAGCCACTCCATGGTTTTGAATCCTGGTATACTAGCTGTGTAATCATGGGTAAGTTTTCTGATCTCTGTGTTCCTTGTTTTTCCATGTATAAAGTGGGGGAAATAATAGTACCTACATCCATAGGTCATGATAAGAATTGAGTTAATATTTGTTGCACAGTAATCACCATTTACACAAGTGATCATTAAATGAAATTTAGAAAAATAAAAGTATAGAGAAAGTAGGGATGTTTTCTCTGGATGAGGCAAGGGCATGCTCTATAAGGCAAACATTTAGAAAGTAATTTCTACAGACAACTAAAAATGATTACCAGGCTATTTTGGAAAAAATGATGACTTAGGTACAAAAACCCATACCACCTATGACTATCCCTTGTCTGAAAGACCTCAGAGGCATCCCCCACTTTCCATGGTGCTCTGCCTTTAAGCGATTGTTTGATCAGGAGTATCTTCAGTTGCAGCTGCTACTAAGAAAGCTGAATTCGCTAGGCAGCCAAAATTTAGAGCAACATCACTGCTCCCCCGCTCCTGAAGTCATGCGAATTCATGCTAAACACGGAAGAATAATTCTTGCCTCCCCAGATGGTGAACAGATTCATGCTCCTTTTATAAATGCTCATCTCACTCAAATCTGTTTCTCAGCAGGAAGTGCCTACCTGCTGCTGGAATGCTCAGAGGATTAAGGAAGGTTGTGTGCATACACTAATGGCTACATTTACTCAACAGTTACGGGGGAAATGAATATTTCAGCACAAAACAACACTTACACCTTCCCATTACCAATTCAAATATTCCCACACTGAACTACATTCCCCACTAGGAAAGATGAGTACATTATCCTCGCTGGTCTATTTCAACAATGAAGGAAGGCCAAGGCACAGGCAAGCACATACCCATCACTATTTAAGCAACCCTCGTCTGCCCTTTATTACCAAGAGAGCTAAAAAAAATTAAAAATTAAAAAGGAGCCCAGGCTGCCAGTACAATCTCCAGTGGCCTAAACCCTCTACAAGACATTGGTGACATCCATACCAGCAAACACCTGGCCTCGTAAAAACTAATTACTGATTTAGACTCAAGTCAATGCCACAGTTGCGGCACTTAGTTCCCACCTCGGTGTGGTCCTCTCTCTGAGAGGGGCCCTTTTTTCCCATCTTTGTTTCCATAACAAACTTAGGATTGAGATTCTAGGAACAGGAGTAGGTTCATGAGTAAGATTCATATGAACCACTTGAAGGATCTAACAGTCAAGGTTCAACACAGAATGTATAAAGCACTCTAGGTATTTCTAGCAGGAAAGGGACTTAATGCAGGGAATCCGCAGTTTACAGAAATGGTGAAAAGCCTAAGGGAGCAGGTTCTAGGATGGGCCTCCGGGAATGACTCCCAGAACAATACAAAACTGACCCAACTCCGAGGCTGCCACTGCAGATATACTAGGTGTACCGGTTAATAATGCAGATTTTGTAATCAAAGAAAACACAATAATTACAAGAGAAACATCAAAAGTGCTTTATTCAAAGTAAAGTCCATCGCTAGCTACCCATTTCCCCCATCTTTCAGGTAATTTGTAGATACCGTCCCAATAGGACTTTTCTTGTTTTGAGGCAAACCATTCAGAGACCCAATTTTCCACTTCTTCGTACATTTTGAAGTGCTGCTCAGAAAGTGCGTGTGCCATCAATCAGAACAAGTGGTCATCTGAAGAAGCAAGGTCTGGTGAATACAGCAGGTGGGTTAATACTTCCCAGGCAAGATCTTTTAACGTGTCTTGAACTGGTTTTGAAGTGTGTGATGGTGCATTATCATGAAGCAAAATTATTTTGCTGTGTCTTCTGGAACATTCTAGTCATTTCACGATCAAAGCGTGGTTCAAACTGATTATTTGTTGTCGGTAGCAATCAGTATTAACGGTTTCACCTGGTTTTAGAAGCTCATAATGCACCACACCTTCCTGATCCCACCTAACGCAGAGCATTGTCTTCTTTCCGAAGCGATTTGGCCTTGCAGTCGATGTTGATGGTTGATCTGGATCAACCCATGATTTTGTGCGTTTGGGATTCTCAAAATAAATCCATTTTTCATCGCCAGTCACAATTCAATGCAAAAAAGACTTTCTTTAGTGCCATTGAAGCAACATTTTACTGATGACTTTTCGGTTTTCCATTTGTCTTTCGTTCAGTTGATGTGGCACCCATTTTCCTTCCTTTAAAATCTTTCCCATTGCTTGTAAACAATCGGAAATTATTTGCTGAGCAATATTTAATCTTTCTGCAAGTTGTTTTTGAGTTTGACACGCATCTTCATCCAATAATGCTTGTAATTGTTGGTCTTCAAACTTTTTTGGTTGACCTGGACATTCACATAGAAATCATCACTTTTAAAGCATTTAAACCAGTGTTCACAAGTATCTTGAGGTGGAGCATGTTCACCATAAGCTTCCCGAATTATTCAGTAGCACTTATTTTCAAAATAAAGTAATGAATTAAAACTTCCCGCAAATGCTCTTTTTTTTTTTTTTGGCACGAAATTTGAAATTTTTAAGCGTAAAAATATCTATGATTTTAACACCTTCAGAAAATTTGACATATGAAGTTTTGAAGCTTGTTGTCAATACAACAAAATAGCATACATATCAAGTCACATATATATCAACATATGTGTAACTCCATCTATTGAAAAAAAAATCCGCATTATTAACCGCTACACCTAGTAACAACAAAATTATATCCATGTGGCTAAAGCCCAAGAATCAAGGAGCGGAATCAAAAAGACATGGAAGCCATACTGGCTCTCAGTACTCAGGAAGCTGGAGTTAGACACTGTAATACTGATGCAGAAACTACTCATATTTCTGCTTTCTTGCTGGCAAACAGAAAATGGCCTGCACCTCTCCACCTTTTATGTATTACCACAAGTACATCTAATTGGAAGAGCTATTAGAAATGTAGTTTTTAGTTTTCTATGAAGGAGGGTTAAGTGAAAATGGAGGTGGAGTAAAGCAATCAACAGTTTACCACATGACTTTTATAAATTCCTGAAAATATATTCACTATCCTAGTGTTAAAATATATAAATCTATTATTTAAAAGTATTCCTTTGGATTAAGCCTAATTTTTCGATGAGCCATAGAAACAACTCCTGAAACAATTATGACATTAAGCCTTTAACACTTTAGTGTAGATTAGTGTATGTAATTGCTTTCTATAGTCCAAAAGTTATTAAGGCACCTTAAAACCAAGGGAGGGCAAATGTGGGCACAGGGAGGGCACTAATGACATGGTACGTCTTCTCTGCAATTGAAGATAAGGTCAGTGCAGCAAGAATTGCACTGTCTTGGATAGACACTAGGGACTCATCGGCATCAGAATGAGAGAAGAGATCCATGCATCCTCATCATGAGATATTTCCTTCTCATATCTAAACAACAGACACCAACCCACAACTTTACCCTAGAACTATGTAGGCCCAAATGACATCCGCATGAAAACATGGGGAGGCTCCTAAAAGTGGCAATCAACTTGTGAAGTTCCAAACTGAAGACCCACAGGACAAATCCACCCATTTAATGTTTTATTTGTCCAGGCCAGAGTTTGTTTAGAAATTGTGATTTGATTGACAGGCACACTCCATTTCAAAGCATGGAGTGTGCCTGTCAATCAAATCTTTATCATTGTTATCATTGTTCATCCGTCATCTTCCCACATTGTTCATCCGTCATCTTCCCACACTGACATTACTTTTCTGGCCATCCCTGGTCTGTTCTTTGAACTCCTTAAAGGAGAACTGAAGAATCAAGATCCAATGAAAGTAAATAAAATCATCAAGCCCAATGGGTAAGTGTGGGATCATAAATGAGATACATAGTCAAAAGTCAAAGGTTGGATCAAAGCAAGAGGATGCATTCTGTCACGTACACCATTTCACTCTTTACTGTTCGGACCAGAGGGGCATGGTGTCTGAAGCACCACTGCGGTTTAGAGACACAGAGTCCATGTGAGCACCTAGAATCTGGGAGAGAACATTCCATGCATCAAGAAAAGAGCTCTGAAAGGTCCTGGGCCATTGCCAAGTAAGACTATTCAGCTTTTACCTCACTTCCAATAAAAGAAAGGAGGAGTCCACTTTGGCAACAGGCCAGGAGCCCGGGAATTTGTTCTGCCTGAGGGGTAGAGTAACCCAGGCCTATTCACCTGGCTGCCAGATATCAAGTTGCCTGTGAGATGGGAACAAACCCCAAGACAAGCCGTGGTAATTATCCAGACTGGCTCTTCTCTGCCTGGGCTCTTCTTAGAGGCTCATCCTAGTCCCAGGAAACCATAAACCAGTTCACAACTCAACTCTAATTAATAAGCTCCTTAATGAAGATGTAAATGTCCACATTTTTAACCTTTATGATGTACTTTGGGCTCTTTATCCTTTAAATGGCTTAATCGATGTCTCTGCTTACTCCTTCTTCAATTCCCACTTTCATGTTGGTTTCTAGTATCTGTCTTAACTCTTTAAACCCATCTCATTCAATGCCCCCTGCTCTCTGCCTCTTGTATTTTAGGGTATTTTGTGTGCTCCTTGGAAGTTCCATTGCCAAACTGAGAAACAGGAAAACCTGCTGAGGTTTTCAAATAGAAAGGGCAGTGACTATGTAACTATCTACATATATGGAAACCAGAAGAAATGCCATGATATTTGAAAAAGACAAATATGGCCACCTTCTTTAAGAGGAGTGACAAGAAAGGTGACTGGCAGTCACCCTTGTGCCTCACTATTCTCTGCTGAGAGCAAAATTCTAGCTGGAGCCGTTAGATGAAAGGCATGGGACGTTATAAAGGTCATAAATGAGTATCTGAAATTCCTCTTCGTTAAACCTTAAAAGTTTAAGTTAAAACATATAACCATACATCCATTTACCAATCTTTCCTATATTATGTACAATTTCAAACATAAGCAAAAGTAAAGAGATTATTATCATGACCTTCATGTACTGTCTCTGAGCTTCACTAAGACTCAATATGTGATATTCCTAGAAAAATATAACCTTCCAAAAATCAATCAAGAAGAATCTAAACAGCTCAATAGGCCAATAACTATGGACGAAATTGAAGCAGTCATCAAAAAGCTTCCGGCAAACAAAAGCCTGGGCCTGATGGCTTCACAGGAGAGTTTTACCAAACATTCAAGGAAGAACTAAAACCTATCCTCCTCAGACTATTCCAAAAAATTCAAGAGGAAGGAACACTTCCAAGCTCCTTCTATGAAGCCAGCATCACCCTAATACCAAAACCAGATAAAGACAACACAATGAAAGAGAATTACAGACCAATATCCCTCATGAACATAGATGCCAAAATCCTCAACAAAATTCTAGCAAATCGGCTCCAGCAGTACATCAGAAAGATCATACACCATGACCAAGTAGGATTTATCCCAGGAATGCAAGGATGGTACAATATCCGCAAATCAATAAACGTGATACATCACATAAACAAATTGAAAGATAAAAATCACATAGTCATATCAATTGATGCAGAAAAAGCATTTGACAAAATCAAACACCCTTTCTTGATAAAAACTCTCAACAAGGTGGGAATAGAAAGCTCATACCTCAACATAATAAAAGCTATATATGATAAACCCACAGCAAACATCATACTCAATGGACAAAAACTAAAAACATTTCCCCTAAGAACAGGAACAAGACAGGGATGCCCACTCTCACCACTCCTGTTTGACATAGTACTGGAAGTATTAGCCATTGCAATTAGACAAGAAGAAGAAATAAAAGGCATCCAAATTGGAAAAGAACGAGTAAAGCTGTCTTTATTTGCAGACGACATGATATTGTACATAAAAAATCCGAAAGACTCCGTCAAAAAACTCATAGACTTAATAAAGGAATTCGGCAATGTAGCAGGATACAAAATTAACGCCAAGAAATCTATGGCCTTTCTATACACCAATAGTGAACTTACAGACAGAGAGACTAAAAAGGCAATCCCATTTACCATCGCACCAAAAAAATTAAGATACCTAGGAGTAAACTTAACTAAGGAGGTAAAAGACCTATACACGGAAAACTACAGGACACTGAAAAAAGAGATAGAGGAAGACGTAAACAGATGGAAGAACATACCATGTTCATGGATTGGTAGAATCAACATCATTAAAATGTCCATACTACCCAAAGCAATCTATAGATTCAATGCACTCCCCATTAAAATACCAACAGCATATTTCACAGACCTTGAAAGAACTCTCCAAAAATTCATGTGGAATAAAAAAAGACCCCGAATAGCCACAGCAATCCTGAGAAAGAAGAATAAAGTAGGAGGGATCTCAATACCAGATTTCAAGCTGTATTACAAAGCCACTGTTCTCAAAACAGCCTGGTACTGGCACAAGAACAGACATATAGATCAATGGAACAGAATAGAGAATCCAGATATTGACCCAAACCACTATGCTCAATTAATATTTGACAAAGGAGGCATGAACATACAATGGAATAAAGACAGTCTCTTCAATAAATGGTGTTGGGAAAATTGGACAGATACATGCAAAAAAATGAAGCTTGATCACCAACTTACGCCATACACAAAAATAAACTCAAAATGGATACAGGACTTAAACATAAGACGGGAAACCATAAAATACTAGAGCAATCCACAGGCAGCAAAATCTCAGACATATGCCAAAAGAAATTCTTCACTGACACTGCCCCTAGGGAAGTTAAAGAGAAAATTAACAAATGGGACTACATCAAAATAAAAAGCTTTTTTACAGCAAAAGAAACCATCAACAAAACAACAAGAAGGCCCACTGCATGGGAGAACATATTTGCAAATGGAATCACTGATAAAGGTTTAATCTCCAACATCTACAGGCAGCTTATACAACTTAATAAAAGGAAGATAAATGATCCAATAAAAAAATGGGCAACAGACCTAAATAGAATCTTTTCAAAAGAAGACAGAAGGAAGGCCAAGAGACACATGAAAACATGCTCAACGTCACTAATTATCTGAGAGATGCAAATCAAAACAACAATGCGGTACCATCTCACACCTGTCAGAATGGCTATCATCAACAAATCAACAAACGACAAGTGTTGGCGAGGATGCGGAGAAAAAGGAACCCTCATGCACTGCTGGTGGGAATGCAGACTGGTGCAGCCACTGTGGAGAACAGTATGGAGTTTCCTCAAAAAACTGAAAATGGAACTCCCATTTGACCCAGTAATCCCACTCCTGGGAATATATCCGAAGAAACTAGAAACACCAATCAGAAAGGATATATGCACCCCTATGTTCATAGCAGCACAATTCACCATAGCTAAGATTTGGAAACAGCCTAGGTGCCCGTCAGCAGATGACTGGATCAGAAAACTGTGGTACATCTACACAATGGAATACTATGCTGCCATAAAAAAGAAGGAATTCTTATCATTTGCAGCAACCTGGATGGAATTGGAGAACATTATGTTAAGTGAAATAAGCCAGTCAATGAAAGAAAAATACCACATGATCTCACTCATTTATGGATAATAAAGAACATTATAAACTTGAACAAAAAGATAGATACAGAGACAGTAAAGCATCAAACAGACTGTCAAATTACAGGGGGAAGGTTAGGGAGAGGTGGGGGAGATAAGAGATCAATCAAAGGACTTGTATGCATGCATATAAGCATAACCAATGGATGCAAAATTCTGGGGGGTGAGGGCATATATGGGAGTGGGGGGGGGGCAATGGTAAGATATATACACATATAATACCTTAATAAAAAAAATTGGGAAAAAAAAGACTCAATATGTGACCATGCTTATTTTATGCATGCACGCACCCACTTTTCCTACCACTTTGATCAACATGAAACAAGTCTCAGACATATTATCATTGCATGACCCCTTAATAAGAATTCTTATAAGGTCCAAGACCTTGTAGCAACAGTTTCCAAGCATTGGCTTTAGTACATGGGCTCTGGAGTTAGACAAACCTGAGTCTATATATTCCCAGGGCCATAGCTATGTGACTTTAGAAAGTTTC
This sequence comes from Cnephaeus nilssonii, assembly GCF_951640355.1. Lineage (NCBI taxonomy): Eukaryota > Metazoa > Chordata > Mammalia > Chiroptera > Vespertilionidae > Cnephaeus > Cnephaeus nilssonii. Next base: position 25,192,834 of record NC_137087.1, read on the forward strand.
TTAACTTCTTAAGCCTTGGTTTTTCATCTGTAAAGTAAGACAAATAGTGCTTACTTTTTTGGGTTATTGTGAAGAGAAACAAGATAATACAGGGGAATTGCCTGGTTCAGAGTAAGCACTAAAGTAGTATTGTGATTGCTACTGTTATATGGAAATTTTAAGAGTAAGAACTACTTCTTTCTCTAGGAAAGTCCCTAGTTCCATCAGACAACTCTTATAACAAGGTAGGTCATATGTCATCCTGTGCTTTATATTCTGATGCCAACTGAACAAAGGAGCACATACCACTTTCTTTAGAACTTTGGGTGATTGATCTCTGGGTACTTTCTTCTCAGCCTCTGGCTGCAGCTCAAACTCATATTGTCAATTTCTCATTGAATATCAACCAAAGGTAGAAATCAGGTTTGATTGAGGTCTGTTTTTTATTTTGTTTTATTTTGGTTTCCTCCCACTGAGAAATGGGAGTTCCAGGTTGTCGTTTACTTCCTGTAGCTAAAGCTCCTTGGCCTTTTACTCATCAGTTTCATTGTATTTGTTAGGCTTTTATGTTATCAGGCAGTTAGAAGGTCTATTTCAGCTATTCAAGGGTGGACTCCATTATGCTTTCCAAACTGTGACAGAGACATCTACCTACTCACCAAGCCCAATTCCCCTTTCTGAGTACACTAGTGCTTTTCTCAGCCCTCTTTGCATTTACGCAGAGCTATGTGATGTGTTATCAACAATATGTTTAAGGACAACAGGGTTTGTGAAGCAGGCCAGACACTGAGATGCTGTTATAGGGCTGCTGGAATGTTTGGCCTGCACCCATCTTTCTGTTCTCACATATTTTGGAACTGTTGTGGGTTGCATCCCTGATGTACTCTCAGATCTGGAAAATGAGCACCCAGTGATGCCAGCAGTTTATAGATGCCTGGGGAGGCCATAGTGATGTCTAGGAGGTTCTATGAACTTGAAAAAAAGGAGGACCAGGATGAAAAGTCCCACTATTATTAGAGGATTTGCACTATTTTGAAAACAGAATTTTGCTTTAAAAGAAAATGCTTCTAGTCTAATTGTTTGAGTCATCTCTAATAAGTGGTGAGCACAATTGTTCTGTCTTTGGGTAAAGCTGGATTCTATGGCCTTAACATCAGGAGAGACTTGCAATGACTTTACAGTCTCCACCCTGGTGCCATCACAGTTCTAGATGTGAGAGGACCCTCATACTCTTTAAGGCAGTCATTGAAAGCAAAGACAGTCCTGGTACCTAGAGCGTGTCCTGCTGTTCTTACTAAGAAAGGAAGCTTTGTAGTATATGGAAACCCACCTGGAAGTCTTTGAAGGACACAGATAAGGCCCTGACAAAATTGTTAGCTACCTTGCCTATCGATCTACATCATAACATTATCCTTCTGAGTACTAATTATTTTTCAATCTCCAAAATGATCCATTGCTAAAGTGTATCCAAGGCCAACACAGGCAATGGGTTGATTCTAAAGAGTGAGACATATTATTAATTGATAAGATCTTAAGGTCAAAGTCAGAGATAAAACAGTCATGGCATTCAAGGTCACAGAATTGGTGAGGAGAGATATTGATATGCTTCTCACTCATGGCTATGCCCCGGGATCATAATACATTAATGGTAGGCAAAAGAAGGGCCAGAGACATATAGGAAGTTCTTACTTCTGACTGAGACAAAAATCTGAAGTTAAATTACATTAACTATCTGTAGTAGACAGAATGTATAATCTTTCTCTCATTGAGTGTGGATGCTAGTATAATGGGATTTTACTCCCATAATTAGATTATGTTATATGGCAAATGTTTACCACTCTAATATAGATGTCTTATGAAGTTTTTTATACTCCTACACCTTCTGACCTTAAGCCATATGCCACTTTGGGGATTTCATGCTGGACTGAACTGAACAATAGCTGCAATATGTGTATCCTCTAGGCACCTTCCTCCAGGAAGTCTTCTCTGACTGCCTTTCCCTGAGGTTGGGTCAAGCACCCAACTCTACAAAATGCACAGAATGTATTGATTTCTTTACTTTGACCATTACCCTATTCTAAAAGGGCATGACATCAAATTTTTAAAAGTTGAACAGGATTATTTTAATGAGTAAGTAAAAATCTGAATGAGAGAAAAAATAAATTAAGGAAAAGTGAAATTACTCAGGGTTTAGATTGAGACACAAAATACCTGCCACGAAATCTTACTTCAAATAAGTCACAAAATCTGGCTGTCAGATTTCCACCTACCAAAGCGAAGAGAGACACGATCACTGAAGTAATCCATAGTGACCCTGCATTTGCTTGCTTGTTTGTCTTTAAGAACACCTAGTCCTGATTAACTGTCATCTAAGGAATTTCTTCCTTTGGTTTTCATTGAAAAAAGTCATGCAGAATTTAATAAGCAGCTTAGAGAGAAGGATCTGGTTTCAACATCTGCAAAATACCCTGTTTAACTCATCTACTAGCACAACAGGTACACTATTAAAGGTCATTTAATCTCCCAAATAGGTAAACACCACAACAGAGTTTAGGGAGGCAGAAGTGGGGAGTGGGGACCAGAGGACATCAAACATAAATGCTCAATGAGTTGCAAGTAATGGAACCTGAAAAGGTGTAAAGAAGCAAGACCCAGCTGGCAGGGAATTCCCCATCCTGGAGAAAGAGAAGACTGTGGGAAAAGCAGAGACGTTCTTCAAGTCATAGGCAGAAATTAAGAAGAAAAGGCACAGTGCCCAGAAACAGAACATCAAAAGAACCATACAGAAATATCCCCATTGAGGGGCCACAGGGATGTCAAATTACCTATGACCCCACCCTTCCTGTAAGAAAACTAAGGCCCAGAAAGCACAAGCATCTGTCCCTGAAGTTATACAGCCGATGCAGAGCTGATAACCCGGGACATTGTTTATACTTTGGGTGATGGGGAGTGAACAGACAGAGAGGGCTTCCAGAAGCTAGTTCATAGCTGACTTGGGTCTAGAGTCAGAACAGAAGGTAGATGATAAATAAAATCACTTGGATAGAGTAATACTTATTTCCTCATTTATTCAAATTCCAGCTAGTGCTTTAGTAACCTAAGAGTAAAATGTAGACAATTAGTAATCTCATAATCACTAGCACAAAGTAGGTTCTCAATAAATGTTAGTTTTCCACCTTTCTCTCAATTCCATCTCCCTCCCAGCACCCTCATGCAGTCTTTTTTTTTTTTCTTCCTGTTTCTCCATTTTCTGGCCCCTTTTTAATACTGGGATATTATGGCACTCAATTTACAGAGAGCTTACTATACACCAGGCAGTCACTAAACATCCCCCTTGCTGGATCCCATTGAGTCCTTGCAACAATCCTAGGAGGTAAAATCCACTGTTATCTACATTTCACAGCCAAAATCACAGGCTCAGCAAGGTTAAATGATTTCCCCACGGTCACACACTGGGTGTAGGATTTGAGCACAGGTCTGTTTGACTCCAAAATGTGTGCTTATTCTCCAGCCCAAGAAAATATTTAACCTTCCATTTCAGTGAGCAAGAACAAAGGAGATGTGCACATATTCAGTACCAAAGCTATTTGTTCAGCTCTAGGACTTCCCCACAGAATGCAAAAGGCAGAACCAAGCTTTTGATGCAAATCACCCAGCAGCAAATACACTCACAGTGATGCCTGTAATTCAAGTTCATGGCACTCAGTCTACATAGCAGAGGGATGTATCCATACATCTATGTGTAATACAATTAAGACATTACATGCACGGAATCTGATCCCTTTCTGGTCAGTCCATGGCAGGAGGTCCCGTGTGAAGCTGCCCAGAGCTCTGACCCAGGGCTCAATGCCCTGAATAAAAGCTGCCCGAGTGGTATATGCACTTGCCTTGAGCCAGGGCCCTGCTGCAGCTTCTCTGATGGATTCTTTGGCTCTGCCCTGAGGACAGTTCTTATTGGACTCTATGCAGTTCCTATTTCACAAATCAGAGCTTAAACCTTCACAAGGGAGTATCGATTTATGCTATCAAAGCAGTGAGATTCCAGAGCTGGGGAGCGAGGGAATCTGGACCTTTTAATCAATATTTCTTACTCATTAAAGCAGATGTCTGATTCAAATTTTTATTTTGAGCCAGATACAGCATCAGTGTTCTGATGATGTAGTCTTTTGGGCAACGAAATATCTGCCAGCTATTTCAACACCTCCATTTCTCTCTCTTCTTCTCTTTCTTCTTCTGTCTTTCCTAGCCTTGATGTTTAAATTCAAGCCCAGCAGACACCTACTTTCTGTCACTGTTCCCTCCGAGAGATCCAAAAGGCAACCTCCGTCCCAGAGCCAAAGCTAGCCAACAACATGGTCCAATGCTCTGGGGATGGATGCATCATCCCAGCAGATAATTTCTGTCTTAATGGGCTGCTTTGTCATCCTACTCAGACTGGAGCCTCTTAAGATGTAAAGATTTGAGCAAGTAAAGAGCAGTGAAGAAAACCAACAAATTGATTAAGGGATAATTCTTAAGAGTCACAGCCCAAATGCTCTCCTGGGAGTGATCTTAATCTAATATTCATCTCAAACCTCCTGCCCATCTAGGCAGCAGTACCCGGTGAAAAGAGCACAGGATTTACACTATTCTGTAAATATTCAGACATTTTTAGGTTTTTTGTTTGTTTTTTGTTTTTCTTCAGACCTTTTTGGGATCTCCAGCTCAGCCACACACTAGCAGTGTGACTTTGGGTGAATAATTCCTTGTTGGAGCTCATCTTCCTCATTAGTAAAATGTAGACAATTAGTAAAATGAAGACAGTAATTACTATCTCATGAAGTTGGTACAGAAATTAAATTAGGTAGCATAAAGTGATTCTCAGAATCACATAAGCATAATCTCTTAATCACTACCACAAAGTAGGTTCTCAATAAATGTTAGCTTTTCCATCTTTCTCTCAATTCCATCTCTCCTTCCCAGCATCCTCACTCAGTCTTTTTTCTTCCTGTTTCTCCATTTTCTGCTCTCTTCCCATTGATTTATCTGATGTTCTTCTCCTTTTTTAAAAATATATATTTTATTGATTTTTTACAGAGATGAAAGGAGAGGGATAGAGAGTTAGAAACATTGATGAGAGAGAAACATTGATCAGCTGCCTCCTGCACACCCCCTACTGGGGATGTGCTCGCAACCAAGGTACATGCCCTTGACCGGAATTGAACCTGGGACCTTTCGTCCGCAGGCCGACGCTCTATCCACTGAGCCAAACCAGTTAGGGCTGTTCTTCTCCTTACCATCCTCTTTAACTGGCCTTCAAACCATAAAGTGTCAGTCAGCACCAGAAGGATCAAAAAGAGTGTCCTCACTTCAAGTTAAGTGACATTCCCCATGTCACAGCTACTCACCAGCAGAGCCAGGGCCACACACCTGAGTCCCAGGGTCTCACATCTTATCCTTCTCTTTCAGAGTTGAAATTCTTGAAAGTGGCAGCTTCCTGGCAGTTTCAGTAAATTTTCCAGGGAACAAACCCAAAGAGAATTACAAAAGGAATCACCAGGATGCATCAGAAAAGAATGTTTCATGGATATTAGAAACAAAAATAATATGTTCCTCACTTACAGCTCTGATAAGATGGTATATTCATTTCAGTTAAACTGCTTCAAATCTGATACTTTTTTTAAAAAATCTGAACTATGGGTTGTCTTCTTTCGCCCATCTAATGTCACTGGTGTGGCAAAGCCAGCTATTACTCATTTGGAGGAGCCAATTCTTAGCATCTCTTTCCAACTCTGCATTCAGTTATATCAAATTGGTAACCTGAAATTGAAATGGTGAGAATATTTACACCACAGAAATTGGCAGCCACTACAAATAGGATTTCTCTCCCCGCCCCCTGCCCCCCCGCCCCCAACCAATTGTTCCCAGCACACCATTGGATAAGTTCTCATGTCTTTAGCACTGATTCCTAGGCAGCCCCCTTTGCTTTAAGAAACTTTTAAGTTTATTTTTACAATAATGATTACCTAGGTCTTTCATTTGTGTTTCTTTAAAACACAGATATTTCTTCAGTTTATCTGCCTGTCATCTGCTGTCATTTACATAATAAAACTGGTCATGCCAGCGGTTGTATTATGCAAATCTGCTCTGCCTTACCTCTGTGAAGATGAAGATGCTGGGCCATTGGTAAATTTGCATTAGTTTTGTCCTATTGATTTCAATAGAGAGTATAATATTGTGAGGATTTTGGTCCCTGAAAATCTCTGAGCTGCTATTGGCATCATTGAGCATTTTATTGTTCATACCCACATTCAAATAGAGCTCATTTTCTCCAAATATATATTATACTGTGCTAGTAGCCAAGAAGCCATTCAGTGGGCTCTGAAGCCAAACTGTCTGGGATTGAATTCCAGCTCCCCTACTTACTAGCAAATTCCTTAACCCCTCTGTGCCTCTGTTGTAAAATGGGGGTATAATAGTACCCACCTCCCTGAGTTGTTATGAGGATTAAACCAGTAATACATATCAAATGCTCACAATAGTGGCTGGCACTGTGAGTGGTCAATAAATGTTAAAAGTTAGGAAAGAGTGAAGATAGAAAGTTTATTGCAAAGTAAACTATTCAAGCACCAGATTTTTGCTAGGTAACTAGGATGAAACTGGGAAAAATAGTTAGGGGAAAGGTTTAGAATATTACTGCTAGACCCACGCCTACATAAATTATGGGGGCTCCCAGGAGCTCTGTGTTAAGAGGTCCTCCTGTACTCGCTCTTTTCTCTCACTGAACAAGTTGAGGATCTTCTAAACTGCAGCAACTGTAGAGGACAATTGAGCCTCCCCTACTTATCTGAGGCACAAGTTCACAGCCTAGGTCTCCACTGCAGACCTGAAGGGTGACATGCATATATAGAAGCTACTGTGGGCTATGCAACAGTAGATGGCCTATGACCGTGGTCGGCAAACTGCGGCTCGCGAGCCACATGCGGCTCTTTGGCCCCTTGAGTGTGGCTCTTCCACAAAATACCATGGTCTGGGCGAGTCTCTTTTGAAGATGTGGCATTAGAAGAAGTTTAAGTTTAAAAAATTTGGCTCTCAAAAGAAATTTCAATCGTTGTACTGTTGATATTTGGCTCTGTTGACTAATGAGTTTGCTGACCACTGGCCTATGAGTTAGGTCCAATTCCTGCCTGGGAGTCTCATCTCCCCACCCTCATGATCCTCACAGTGTGCAAGGGAGGAAGATTCTCAGTAGTAAAAGGATTTACCTCTATGGTAGTCATCTGGCTATTCCTTAATATTCTAATTCTTCTCCTTCTAAGCACATGGTGGGATCACACTCGCCTCTTCTTCTAGTTAGGTAAGTCTATAATGTCTTATTTGGGGGCAATTACATGTGAACAGCACTGATATGTGTCTCCTCCAAACTTCAAGAGCCAGTGATTAATTTGATCCCTTCCTTTTGCCTGCCATATGAGAAGATTCCATCAATTTTCATCCTTGAGTGTGAATACTGTGATGTAGAGCCCCCAGATTACCCACAATAGAAACACAGTAAGAATAAGATAAAACTTCACTACTTTAAGCAACTGAGACTTTGGGATTATTTGTTACTGCACAAAGCCTATCCTATCCTGACTAATACAACCTTAATTCCACTCTAATTTATACATTAACATATTAATAAGGTTCTTGCAAACGTCTTTCCTTTATTATTTGTAACAAATTACTTGTGATAGCAGGTCTCAAAAAACAACAATGAAACTTAAAATCATTAATTTACAGAAATTAAAGATATTATCTAAAAGATTCATGTTTAAGTTTTTCTATATTTTTCATTTATTTAGCAAGTTAATTTATCGTCATTTTCTTTACCTTTTATTGGAAATTAATTAATTAATGATTCAATTAACCTTAAAAATTGTTTTAATTTTATTAAAGATTCATGCCTGAAAGAAATCAAACAAAAATCCTACAAAGGCTAAACTAAGAAAACCCCATAAAGAAAATTCAGTAGCAGAAAAGAGCAGCTGCATCAGCAATTGTTACCCCCTCCCTCTGAAATTCTCCCCCCCTTTCATTAATCTCATTTTTATCCAATACTAAAACTCTAGTCCCCAAGAGTCCAATGACTCCCCAGTTGGGTTCTTCTTGGCCTAATCTATTTTTTCTCAGCAGAACTGATATAAATTGGAATTTTCAAAAATAATTTTTCTTAAAGGAAGATAGAAAATATAAGTAAAAACAAACAGTAAAGATATAAAACACAAATACTATAATTAATGTTGTGGGGTGTTTTTTTTTTAATGCTCAGAGAGCCACCATCATGATTAATTAGCTTTTGGCTCTAGTTTGCCTGGCAGTATTCAATTCTAGTTTCAGCCTCTCCAAAGTGAGAAAGAACCACCTTATCTCTCACTACATGACCACAATGTAACTAAACATCTTTTTACAATCAAGGACAAATGCCAGAACCACTTTCCTTGAATCAAATGTCTTTTCCCTCTAACTTTCTCCCATTCAGATTTTATTTTTCTGATTCAGAGACACCACATTTACAATCCATTCTCAGGAGAGTGGGGAGACGCATCCTTAATCCCTACTGATGGATCTTGCCTTTCTAAGCTCAGGTTAACAGTTTTGTCCATTTCTATAACTTTGTCACCAGCACAGTGCAGCAAAAACACACATACAAATACACTCATAGGCTAAGGAAAATGATCTAGTCTAATCGATATAATGTTCCAATATTGAATCAACATATATACAGGGTGTCCCAAAAACATATACACACTTTGATAGCTGATAGCTCAATTTTGAAAATAAAATGTATTTTAATAAACACTGCCTTTATAATTATTCAAAGTGTATACATTTTGGGACACTATATACCAGGTGTACCAGTTAATAATGTAGATTTTTTTTTCAATAGATGGAGTTACACATATGTTGATATATATATGATTTGATATGTATGCTATTTTGTTGTATTGACAACAGCTTCAAAACTTCATATGTCAAATTTTCTGAAGGTGTTAACATCATAGATTTATTTACGCTTAAAAATGTCAAATTTCGTGCCAAAAAAAAGAGCATTTGCAGGAAGTTTTAATTTATTACTTTATTTTGAAGAAAAGTGCTGCTGAAAGTTATCGTATACTTTGGGAAGCTTATGGTGAACATGCTCCACCTCAAGATACTTGAGAATGGTGGTTTAAACACTTTAAAAGTGATGATTTCGATGTGAAAGACAGAGAATGTCCAGGTCAACCAAAGAAGTTTGAAGACCAACAATTACAAGCATTATTGGATGAAGATGTGTGTCAAACTCAAAAACAACTTGCAGAAAGATTAAACGTTGCTCAACAAATAATTTCCGATCGTTTACAAGCAATGGGAAATATTTTGAAGGAAAACGGGTGCCACATCAACTGAACAAAAGACAAATGGAAAACCAAAAAGTCATCAGTAAAATGTTGCTTCAACAGCACAAAAGAAAGTCTTTTTTGCATCGAATTGTGACTGGCAATGAAAAGTGGATTTATTTTGAGAATTCCAAACGCACAAAATCATAGGTTGATCCAGGTCAACCATCAACATCGACTGCAAGGCCAAATCACTTCGGAAAGAAGACAAAGCTCTGCGTTTGGTGGGATCAGGAAGTAGTGGTGTATTATGAGCTTCTAAAACCAGGTTAAACCATTAACAGTGATCGCTACCAACAACAAATAATCCATTTGAACCACTCTTTGATCGTAAAACAACCAGAATGGGCCAGAAGACACGGCAAAGTAATTTTGCTTCATGATAACACACCATCACACACTTCCAAACCAGTTAAAGATACATTAAAAGATCTTGCCTGGGAAGTATTAACCCACCTGCTGTATTCACCAGACCTTGCTCCTTCAGATTACCACTTGTTCCGATTGATGGCACACGCACTTTCTGAGCAGCACTTCAAAACGTACAAAGAAGTGGAAAATTGGGTCTCTGAATGGTTTGCCTCAAAACAAGAAAAGTCCTATTGGGACGGTATCCACAAATTACCTGAAAGATGGGGAAATGTGTAGCTAGTGATGGACATTACTTTGAATAAAGCACTTTTGATGTTTCTCTTGAAATTATCGTGTTTTCTTTGATCATAAAATCTGCATTATTAACCGGTACACCTAATATATATATATATATATATATATATATATATATATATATATATATATATATATATATATTTACAGTGACTACGTTGAGAATATGAGCTTTGAGCAACTATACATGGGTTTAAGTCTCAGCTCCAGAACTTTATGGCTAGAGATTCTAAGATCCTTATTCCATCTCTCTAGACATCTGCTTCCTTAAATGTAGACTGAAAATAATAGAAGTACTTACCTCAGAAGACTGATGTGAGCTAATGCATATAAAGTAGTAATACAGTGTCTGGAACATAGGAAGTACCCAGTACCATTCAACTAGTACTGGTAGTGACAGCAGTGATGGTGTTAATACTAGCAATATTGCTATCTATACTAATAAAAGGGTAATATGCTAATTAGACTGGGAGACTTTCTGGGAGACCTTCCTGGACGTCCTTCTGGACAAAGCCATGGTGGCGGGGCTGAGGCAGAGGCGGTTAGGAGCAATCAGGCCAGGAGGGGAGGGCAGTTGGGGGTGATCAGGCCAGCGGGGGGCGGGGAGGGCAGTTGGGGGCAAGCAGGCTGGCAAGTAGGCCAGTTGGGGATGAGCAGGCCAGCAAGGGGGGGGGCAGTTGGGGGTGAGCAGGCTGGCAGGGGGTCAGTTGGGGGCGAGCAGGCCAGCAGGGTGGGGGCAGTTGGGGGCGATTAGGCTGGCAGGTGGGGAAGTTGGGGTGATCACTCCAGCAAGCGGGGGGGCAGTTGGGGGCAAGAAGGCCGGCAGGCAGAGTGGTTAGGGGCAATTAGGCAGGCAGGCAGGCAGGTGAGCGGGTAGGAGCCAGCAGTCCCGGATTGCAAGAGGGATGTCCCCCGAGGAGTCCCAGATTGGAGAGGATGCAGGCTGGGCTGAGGGACACTGCCCCCTGTTCACGAATTTCCTGCACCAAGCCACTAGTCTTAAATAAAATGAAATACTCATATTCCATTATCCCCACATTTCTATTGTAGTTCCTGTAAACCTTCAGCTTTTTCCTTAGGAATGCCTGATGGAGTGATTTTTAAGTTCTTTGGAAGTTCCTAGCACTTTAGTAATTATCACTGATTTTGCAATATTACCCACAGCATAGGCAAGACATTGACCATGCCCCAATGCTCCAGAATTATTCAAATTTGCTGATCTGACAGTGATGCTACCCTGGCAGCTTCAAAGAATAAAAGGCTCCCCTTACTTCCTGCCAAGCCACATTTTCCACTTGCTTGAAACTCATCCAGATTTGGTCCTGCATTAGGAAACACCTAAGTGCCCCCAAGAGAATTCAAACACTTAGCAAGGCACTGAGCAAGTAAACTCTTTGGACTACTTTAGAAACAGAAAAGGGAAAGCACAGGAGTCAGAGAGAGGGAAAGAGAGAAACAATGAGCAAATTTAAGTGACTCAGCTGGGTTTGGGGGAAAGAGGAATGTGTCCACTCATTATGTGCTTCCGTTTGAAAGAAAGTCAATGTTTTCATTGAAAAACAAGCAGAAAGCTTTCATGATTTAGCACACAGGCAAACATAAATTAAGGCAGAGAAGACAACAATGTAAACATGTCCAACCACATCTTATGCATCTCCGTTGTCATAAATCCAGTCTGGCCTGATTGCAAGAGGTAGGCAGGGTGATCACTTTGGGCTCTTTTCTGTCCTAAAAGCTCTAGTTAAAAGACCCTGTCTTCTATTTGGCCCTCTTTTATTCTTACCTAACATGGAAGCCTTTGAACAGAGGATTGAACTGAACTTCCTCTTTGATATTGACTGAACTTCTTTGGCCCATCTCCCAAAGATTCCTACCTCTGGCCCAGAAGCTGGGGCCCCGAAAAATAGCCCCTTGTATTCTCTACAGCAGCAGGTTTGGTATCTAGACCAAAAACAGTTTTATGAGGCAATACATACCTATTACACATTTGCCAAGTGCAGGCACCCATACCAGACAGGCACTGTAAAGTATAGCCTATAAAGTACAGTCCCTGCTCCCAAGGCTCATAGGCTAACTACTCAAGGGGAGAAAATTCTTCACCTTACGATCCAGGGTGATCCCAAGTTTACTTCAATCCAGTCCATTCCACACTGCACTGATTCACATCTCCTTCTTAGCAACCAGAAAAGAAACTTGCAATTTCATTTAGACACTAGGATGCAAGTGAACAAATGTAGTCATACACTTGAGGCAAACCAACCAATAAATAAGAAACTTCCAAAGAGGTGGATCCAGAGCTTGGAGATTTTCATTAAATGAGTCTGGGGTGGGTCCTAAGAAACAGTACATTTTAAGCATTTTCCAGAGGAGCCAAAATTGAGAACAGCTTCACATTATAGAATGGGAAACCCCATGTTCCTCTGAACAGAGACAGAATTGCCAAGTCCTTTTTCTCCCCTATATAACTTCTTTCACCTCTTCTCCTCCAGTCAATTCAACACCCTGCTACCAGATGAATCACCTCAGATTATATCATTCCTCTACTCTAAAACCATCTGTAATTCCCACTACATAAAGAATTGCATTCTAGCCCTGGACAGTGTGGCTCAGTGATTAGTGACAGCCTGAGCACTGAAGGTTTGAGGGTTTGATTCCTAGTCAAGGGCATGTACCTGGGTTGCAGATTGGATCCCCAGGCCCAGTTGGGGCACATGCGGGAGGCAACCAATCGATGTGTCTCTCTCACATCAATGTCTGTCTCTCTCTTTCTCTCTGCCCCCACCTCCTTCCACTCTCTCTAAACATCAATGGAAAAAATATCCCCAGGTGAGGATTAATAAAAAAAAAGAATTGCATTCTAAATACGTAGCCAGGTAAAAGGCTCTCTATACTCTAGCTCAAGCCCACCATCCAGCTTCATACCCACCTCCCCTGGGTGATTTTCTCACTCCTGCTAAGTTGATCTGCCCCCCAAAACTCCTTTTTCCTTTCAATCTCTCATGCAAAGCAATTCAGTTCTTGCTACCCCCTACTCCTCATCTCACCAACAGGTCCACCTTTGTAAATCAAGGGCTTTGACTACTCATTTCCCCGTTTTTCCTTTCACGAGGATCCCCTCTTCTCTAGGGCCACTGAATTACCCAAAATGCTACTGCATTTTCCTTTGGCTCAGGAACTCTTCCAGATCGTGCCTTCCTTAGGTACCCTTGGACCCCTCACTCATTGTGTCTCCTTTGTTCTTGAAGCCCTTGGCTTTACATTCCAGCTGCCTCTGCTAGTATAGTGCCCATTTGGATGCAGATGGTGGACCTCATACTGCCTACTGCAGCTTTCAGTCACTCTCCCTTGGTTCTGAGCACAGCCATCTTGGGCAAGAGAGGCCACATCCCAGCCCCTTACCCATCAGAAATGGTTCTGTGTGGGCAGGAGTCTTTATCTGCTGTGTTTAGTTAGGTGTCCCGAGAGCCTAAAACAGTGCCGAGTATATGGTAGGCACATAGTAAATATTTGTTGAATGAACAAATAAATCAATTAGTGGGCACACCTATCATGACCTATTCTGATGAGATGAATCATTTCCACTTTGTAAAGCAAATCCACTTGTGTTGGAAGGAAGATCCCTTATTCCCATTTAAAACTATCTATCATGTGATGGAATATTTAACACAGTCATAATGACCAGAACTCTGATTAATTCTACAAAGAATTTATATTACCCTTTGTACTTTTCAATGCATTGTCCCATTTATTATCTCAGTCCATCCTCATAATAATCTCCTTTCCCTATTATAGATGAGAAATGAGGCAGAAAGTTAGCAGGACTTGGTCAAAGTCACAGAGCTAGTTGAAAACAGTTAGGATTGAAACTGGGGCCCAGTCTGCCAGTCCCCGTGCTGGTGCCAGCCTTCATCAAACACCACAGTGCACGCACATCACCATCAACCCCTACAAAACTGCTGTATTATTCATGGTTCTCCAGAGAAACAGAACCAATAGGATATATATAAAGAGATTTATTATTCAGGATTGACTCACATAATTGTGGAGGCTGAGAAGTCCCAGAAGATCAGGTAGTATACTGTAGTTCCAGTCCAAACCCAAAGGCCTAAGAACCAGGAAAGGAAATGGTGTAAGTCCTGGTTCAAGTCCGAAGACCTCAGAACCAGGAGCACCAATGTCTGAGAGCAGCAGATGGATGTCCAGCTCAATAAGAGAGAACAAACTTGCTCTTTCTCTGTTTTTTTATTTTATTCAGTGGATTGGATGATACCTATCCACATTGGTGAAGGTGACTCACTTAGCCAATTTAAATGCTAATCTTTTCATAAAGACCCTCACTGACACACCCAGAAATAATGTATCACCAGCTTATCTGAGCCCCCTATGATCCAATCACATTGACTCATAAAATCAACCATCACACCTGCTTATTGCGTCTGAAGGAATTTTTATGTGGGATGTTGATGAGTTTTGTTCAGAGAACAAATGTAGAACTTAGGTAAAGGTGCTTTGTCTCTACATTTGGGGTGTTCATAAATGAATTTCACATACTATTGTCCACATAGACCAGCCCTGGTACAACATGTAAGGGTCTCCACAGGATGTGAATTTTAGAAGGCAGGGGTCACTGGGGCCATCTTGAAAACTGGCTACCACAAAAGTTATCCCCTGGATATAAGTTCATTTCCAAAATCCCACTACACTAGATCAGTAGAATACAGATAAGTGGGTTATCTATACAACAATCTTATTTAATTTTAAAAATCCTTTTAACAAATGTCTGTGAGGCATGCACCCCCATAATTAACGACATAGGAAGCAAATAATATGGCAGTGCTTCAGGAGTTAAAAAAGGCTTTGAAGCCAAACATTTGTATTCAAATCCGGGTTCTGCTGATAACTAGCTATGGGGTCTTGGGCAAGTCACTTCCCCTCACTGAACTTTGCTTTTCACATCCAGAAAAATACTTCTTCTTAAGATACCCATTTGTAAAATGTTTTTCCTTATTCCATCACCTCCTTTTAGTCAAATCACTTAATTGTCCTAGGAATTAATTTCCTTATCTATAAACTAAAAATAATTAACTATGTGGCTCGCTAAGAAACAAGCAAAGTGCCGGGAGAGTAGAGGAAGGAGGAACTTAAAAACTATGACTATTGCAAGACACTTCGTGTTCTGGTGTCTCTCTTCCTTTGTTCTGTAAAGTTATAATACTATGATTACCTTCTTCCACCCAGGGTTGTTGTAAATTAGCACAAATGTATAAAGCAAAAATACTCCCCCATCTCTGCTAGAATATCTGATACTGTGACAGGAAAATGGTAACCGAATAATAGTTTTTTCACTTATGAAAAAAGTCCTTTCCAATGTTGTTCTCTTCCCACCAAAAACCAAGGGATCTATAAGGCTCTTTCAACCTCCACCTAGTTTGTTGTCCTGCAGCTGTGCCTAAACCACATCGAGAAACACTTGGCAAGCCATGCCCTTCCGAGCCCCACCTCCTCCAGTGCCAGCATATACAGGCTGGATTCCTGCAGCGGAAGGAACACAGTAGGAAGAAACCGGTAGAGCAAGAGCAATATGGGGAGTGAAGACAATATATTTTAACGTCTGATACTGAGCAATCAAAGACAGAACAAGCCATTGTCGTCTACAGTTAGAATAGGAGCGCTGATACAGTGTGCTCCATGTGGACCAATAGGAGACAAGGACTGTCACAGAATGCTCAGGGTGTTCGGTAACTTACCATTTGGCACTGGCAGGTGGGAAAAAAAGAAGGATGAAGAAAAGCTGGTAACATGGGAGGATATCTCAGGACTGAGGATAAAGGAAACAAGTGAGAAATTCCCAGCCAAGAGCATGTCCAAGAGACACTGAAAATCAGTGATGTGTGAATTCAATTTCAGTTGTTCCCTAATCTCCCTAGGGCAGTGTTTCTTTTTCATTATCCCCAAACCCTCAAAAAATAAAAAAATAAAAGTCTACTATTGACAACACAAATAGCATTGTGTTGGTTTTACTCTTAGAAATTATAGAAAAAGAGGAGTGGGGGGTAGTGCCCAGCCTAAAGAAAACCGGAGAGGGTAGTAACCCCAAGATCCAGGAACTTTGATTAAAGTACATGACCACAAAGAAGCAGGTCCCAGGGACTGACTTGGGAGATCTAAGCCCTGCCTCAGGTATCCTCAGAGGCAGCAGGGCGAGCACCATACTCAGGATGGAGATTATTTAAGCCCGTCAAACCATTCTATCACAAGAAAGGGTATTTTCATAAGGCCAGAGGATTTCAGACATCTGCTTTATATAGGTGTGTGTATATTTATAATATATTCATGTATGTATAGTGCATATAGTTAAGAAGATATGTATATGTTTGAAGTAATTTTTGATAGCTGCATGTAGTTAAATAATATAATGTATATAAAATAATTAACACAGTGTCTAGTACACAGTGTTTATCAATAAGTATTACTAAGCAGGAGGATGGTGAAAGGTATCTTAATAACTAGTCCTGGAACTCCTTTCAGAGGCAGGAAGAGCTTTTGTTTAGCACAGGACATTAAGGTGAAAGTTGAAACCAGAAGGTATAGGCTATGGTTCAAATGGGGTAGACTTCCTCCCAGGGATGTTTGTAATATCTGGAGACATTTTTGGTTGTTGAACCAGTGCTGGGGGTGGGGTTGGGGGGACATTGTTACTGGCGTCTGGTGAGTAGAGGTCAGGGATACTACAAAACATCCTACCATGCACTGGACAAGCCCCACAACAAAGAACTATCCTGCCTAGAATGCCAATAGTACAGATGTTAGCAGAGGATAAAAGCAACAAGCATGACTAATAAACCATTCTGCATTGGAAGTGAACAGGAACTAGTAAACAGAGAAGGAAAATGAGGAAGTAGGACAGAAGAAAGGAGGATGACTGAATAACATAGCAAAAATGCTAGAGAACTTTTAAGAACTAAATGTCGAAAAACAATTTGAAGTTGTTTCCAGTTTTTTCACCCAAACCCTTTCCTCATCTCCCCAAACCTTCAGTAAAGGATGCCACATGCTATGTATATTTTTAAAAAGAGGTACTTGTCCTGAGAGACCCCAGCTTGCATGCAGTCAAGTATCTGAGCCCAGAGAAAGATGACCAAGTGAGCAGCACTCCTTTCAAAATGGGGCTTGATCCTACTGTAAAGCCCCTATCGAAACGTCACCCACTGTAGAATCATCTAATACAATGAAGCACACTTTGAAAAGGTAAGAGCATTACATCAAAACAAGAAGATCTTACTAATAAAGAGATAAAGCATATTTCCTTTGGCATCGTGCTCTAAATTCAAATATCGCCTATGGGAGGAAGGGGCGGTAAACATTGCTGGACAGTCCCACACAGTGAAGAAGCACTTAGAAAGCTCCACTGGATAGTTATAGAACCATTCCTCGGGAATGACAAACACTAACGTGGGAAACAAGGCTTGGGGCCAAAGATCAGTTGGCTAACAACTGGGGGAGTGCAATAAAACCTTTAAATGCTCTGCCTCAAGAGTTGTGAACAATGTGTAATGGAATTTATCGATAAGAAATAAAGAAAACAATAACAGCTTTCCATTTTCTGTGGTGTGAAATGCTTAACAGTTCATCTAACCCCTTGGTATCCATGTCTCAGAAATCACTTAATGAAACAGCTGTTGTCCAAGACCAGAAACACTGTGATAACAGTTTCCCTGTAAACCATGAGTTAAAAAAAAAAAAAGTAGATACAGCTTCACACACAGCCTCTCCTCCAAAGAGGTTTTAAAAAAAACATAGGGAAGGCTAATTCTTTCTCCACATGGGCTATGCCCATTATCTGGACAGGATCACAAGGCATATATTCTGCTTGCTGAGTGAACTGAGCTCCAATTAACAGAGAAGCCTTGTTTGAGCTCCTGACAGTTTAATTTGACTTAACAATTACATCGGCAATTTGATCATACAACCTCTCCATCTTGATGGCCAATAAAAGTGATGGGTCCCCTGAGATATGGAACCTTACTTAGCATGATTAATGGAAAAGGAAAAGTACAGAGTTCAAATCCTTTGATTCAATCCAACTCTGCCTTCAACATTTACATCAGTTATTCATCCCAATTTCTCTCATTCCTCTTTGTTGTGACAGACTGCCTGCCTATTGGTTACATTGTCAATACACAGAGAAAACAGTCAAGTTCTCCCTGGACTGATCCTCAGGGTAGTGGAAGGAGGGTCTCCAAAATATCCCCATTTTGTGGAGCCACCATAGGAATTCAGACAGATAAGGACAGCCAGCAGCGGCAGGCTCCAGGAACAATGACTGGGCAGTAGTAGGGAATCACTAGGAAAAAAACAAAAAACAAAAAAAAACACAAAAACAGATTTCCCTGGAGCACTGTTTTGGTGCTGTTTGTTCTCTATTGCTGTGGTCACAAATTTAGTGGCTCAAAGCTCAAGTCAGAACTCTAGGCACAGAGAACTCAGCTGGTTCTCTGCTTTCACAATGCCAGAATCAAGGTGTTAGCAGGACTGTGTTTCTTACTGAGGCCCTGGGATGAATCCACATCTAAGTTCATTCAGGTTAGTGGCTGGATTCAGTTCCTTGCAGTTGTAAGGCTAAGATCTCTGTTTCCTCACTGGCTACTGACTGGGGGCTCATTCTCAGATTATGGAGGCTGCCCACATTCTTTGACTCGTAGACCCTTACCTTCATCCTCATAGTCAGCAACAATAGGTCAAATCCTCTCTCTTAGAATCTCTTTGGCCTCCCCTTCTGCCTCATCTCCCCAACTGTCTTTGTCTTCTACCACATCTCTCTGACTCTAGCTAGAATAATTATTCTACTTTGAAAATATCATGTGATTGGATTGGATTTACCTGGATAATCCAGGATAATCTCCCCATCATAATCTTAATTACATCTGCAAAATCCCTTCAGAGCAGTAGATTTGTATTTGATTGAATAACCAGAGACAGGAATCTGGGGCTATGTCTTTTTAGAGTTCTGCCTGAAACAGGTGCCCAACATTATAAACTCAACTGGACCATCCATCCTCGGGGCCAAAGAAGAGCTTCCTTTTGGTAAGAATCTCTTATTCTAGACTTAAGCATGTTCACAACCAAGAACCATTTATAAAGTGCAAAATTTAGCCAGCCTCACCCTACATGTCATATTATAAGAGTTCTGTTTAGTTGATCAAGTCAGGTGGGAAACAGTCCCATCATTTCCTTTGCCGCTTCACATCTTCTCTTTTACCATCAATCATCTCTTACTATTCTTATCAAATATTCACTTATTGACTAGGTGACTCTCCTTGAATTCTTGCACCCAAAACAGACTATAAAGCTGCTATTGCAAGAATACCATTTTTCAGCACACATACATTGAACACCTATAAATAAATACAAAATGAATATATAATATGAAAATAAAATAGATATGCTGGTCATTAGGCTACTGTCTATTGTCTTAGCTCCAAGTTTGTCATTCTATGTTCCACCTTTTGATATTGAGACTGAGACTCTGAAACCTACACTTCTCTGTTGGTGGCTGGCTCCATGTCAAATTCTGCTTATACAGGCTCTTGAGGAAGCCTGAAAGACAGCAGAGAAGAGCGCTTGCTATTCCCAGTACTATCACCCCATCAATGACTCTTTATCCCCAGCTTCCACCTACTTTTGGCACTTCCAGGACAGCGTCATCATGCCCATTAGAAGTGCTAGCGCCTCTTCCTCAGAAATCTGAGTCCCAGCTCTGAAAGGCCCCGTCTAGAAGCTCCAAAGCATCAGCAAAGCACTGTGCCATCCTCAGATATCTGAGCCCCAAAGGGCTCCACCTCTCTTTCTAATAACACCAACATCTTTCCTTTGTTACCACATTAGTGGCAGCTACTTCCTGCAGTTATCAATCTGGATTACCCCAGAATTCTCTGCTTACTACTTCAGCCCCCCAACACCTGTGTGACCAATGCCCTATATTAAACTCCCTCTATTGAAATACCTAGTGCAACTTTCTATCCCCTGACTGGATCCTGACTGACACAGACTATGTTATACATATAGCATTTAGATGAATAATAATGGGACCCAAAATTATAGGATATTGAAATATGAAAGGGCCTTAGAGATCACCTAGTTCAACTCTAATATTTTATCAGTGGAGAAACTGAACTGCAAGAGAGTTTGACTCATGCAAGTTCATAACAGGTAGTGCCCAGCCCAGGCCTGGAATCTGAGCTTCTTCATTCCCAGTCCAGTATTATTTCTCATATATCTACAAAGTGCCACATGCTTCCTCCTAAACTCAGAGGCAGCAGATGATGTTCTGAGCAAATTATCAGTTTCATACTGTTGATCTGTTCTGTCCAATATGCCTTCTTATCAAGTTATTTATCTATAACTAAAGAGTATTTAGGTAACAGAAACCCAATATGCTATCCTTTGTCATCCCTATTGGAAGAGTCAAGAGAACTAGCTGAGTAAGGCAGACATTGGCAAAGGAAGAATCTATTATCTCTAGGAGCCTGCCCTTGAGAAAAAATGATCTAGCCAGCATTTATCCCCAATATCTTTTGCCTTCCATTGGGAAAGTGATCTAGCTCTGAAAATAGAGGGGGACAGAAATGGGGATCAGGAAAGAAGGCAGAAAGATAATCCCCCTATCAGTTCACATTGTCCAATTTGCCTTGAGTCATTTTATTCACTTATCTGCTATGTGTCTCACACTGTGCTAGGTACTGTGACAATATCTAAAGAACTATAAGATTTGTTATACTCAAGGACTTAAATGCCTAGTTATAGAGATTATTATATACAATATAACCAGGAAATACTAAAGGATAGCATGTAAGCACAGAGGAAATTGTGTGGCACCAACAGAAAATACTTTAGAGCAAGAAAGTAAAAAGCAAAGTGCATAGAGTACTAGCAGAGCTTGAGCTCAGCATAAAGAACAGCTCGAATTTGATGGGTTAAAGGCCTCCTAGACCAGGAGAGCACAGACCTGAAGGAGCTTTTGGGAGATGAGAAGAGCAGGTTGGGTCTATAAAGAAGAACTTGACTTTCTGAATGAAAAATATGCCTGATAACATATCAAGAGAAGGAGTGCTGTCACAAAAGCAGTTTGAGGAAGTGTAAACTTTCACTGGTGGATTAATTTGTTCAGGCTGCCATAAACTTGGAGGCATAGAACAACAGAAATGTATTCTCTCATGGTGTGGAATGCAGAAGTCCTAAATCAAGGTGTCAGCAGGGCCATACTCTCTCCAAAGGCTCTGGGGGAGAATCCTTCCTTGTCTCTTCCAGCTTCTGTTGGTTCCAGGTTTGAGGCTGCATAACTTTGATCTCTGATTCAGCCTTTACATGGCTTTCTCCTCTACGTGTCTAATCTCCACCTGCTTTTCTCTTATAAGGACACCTGTCATTGGATTTAGGACCCTAGAATTAGCCAAAATAAGCTTATCTCAGTCTTAATTACATATGCAATCACATCCCCAGGTGGGCAGGTGGGGATTTAGGACATGGACATATCTTTTGGAGGTCACTATTCATCTCCACAACTGGTGTTACCTGAAGCTGTACAGTTACATTTTCCGTTCCCCAGGACAGGACCAAATAATAGAAAAACAAACATCTAATGTCTCTTTCCTCCTCTCCTCCACTAGCAGAAAAAATTCTTCCTCTCTAACAAGTATATGATAGTAGCCAATATTTATTATCTTCTTTCCACAATAAGGCACACTGCAAGCATTTTGACACATTCTATGGGAGGATTAAATTAAATCTCCATAAAAATTCCATGAGATATCCTCTTTATGATGAGGTCTCATCTTTATACCCATTTTAGAAATGGGGAAATAGACAGAGAGGAGGCCGGTCCTGGCATCTCCGCTGCTTTGCATGGAGGAGGTGGGTCGCAGCAGGGGAGGGCAGTTGGGGGTGATTAGGCCTGCAGGGGAGGGCAGTTGGGGGCTATCAGGCCGGCAGGGGAGGGAAGTTGGGGGTTATCAGGCTGGCAGGGGAGCAGATAGGCATCAATCAGGCCGGTAGGGGAGTGGTTAGGGGGCGATCAGGCTGGCAGGCAGAAGCAGTTAGAGGCAATCAGGCAGGCGAGCAGTTAGGAGCCAACGGTCCCATGGAATCAGGCCTAAACCAGCAGTCAGACATCCCCTGAGGGGTCCCAGATTGGAGAGGGTGCAGACTGGGTTGAGAGACACCCCCCCAATGCATGAATTTTGTGCACTGGGCCTCTAGTAACAATATAATTAATTTTAAGTGTACAGAATTAATTTTAATGACTCTTTATCAACTAACCCACAAAATTTCTAAAAACAGTCAACTCTTGCCAGTGAGTATAGTACAAGCTAGCCATAGCCCACCACTGCTCTCTTCCCTGCCTAGAATACCTCTCCAAAAAATCCCAGACATTATATCATCATGTCCATAAACACAGCAGCATGCATCCTGAACCTTTTGCACTCGGATGTCGAGTGTGACTCGACACGGTTAGCATTAGAATAAAGGAATCGAGAAAAAAGCAAGCGAGTGCAAAGGGTTCTAAAAGATACAAGTTCTTTTCAGAATAAACAGAACCACAATATCATTATGACACATAATTTTAACAATAATTTCTTAATATTCCCTAATAGTTCTCTAATTAGCACACACATTTTTAATAGTTTGTTTAATTTAGGATCCAAATAAGATCCATAAACATTTAATTGATTGATATGTCTCAGAAGATTCTTTTGTTGTTAATCCTCACCCAATGATAGTTTTCCACTAATTTTTAGAGAGACTGGAAGGGAGAGGGAGAGACAGAGAGAAAGAAACATTGATGTGAGAGAGACACATCCATTGGTTGCCTCCTGCAGGGGCCCCGACCAGAGCCAGGATGGAGCCTGCAACCGAGGTACATGCCCTTGACCAGAATTGAACCTGGGACCTTGATGCTCTATCTACAGAGCCAAACTGGCTGGGGCTCAGAAGCCTTTTTACATCTATAATCTCTGCCTCTCTCTTCTCTCTCTCTCTCTCTCTCTCTCTCTCTCTCTCTCTCTCTCTCTATCTCTCTCTCTCTGTATCCCTAACCCCTCCTCCCTCTCACTCCTCTTCTCTCTTTTTCCCCTGCAAGTTATTTGGTTATTTGTTGAAGAAATAAGAGAGTTGAGTTCCCTTTCATTTTTACTTATTGGGAAAATATCTAACCTGGTAAAAGCTCAGGCCATCCAGTAAGCACAAAACATCTTCTCTGGGAACTAGAGGTTCCTTTTCTGACGGCTCTTTTGGCTCTTTAGGGAGGGCTTCTGTTGCTGTGACCAATAGAACTCTGAAAATTCTAGCCCTATAATACCAAGAAGGAAATTTTTTAAAATACTGAAATCTATTAAAAACAAACAAAGAAACATGCGTTCGGATGGTTATAATAAGGGTAGCTCCAGCCCCCACTACAGGATGGGGGAAAATACCACCATCTACCAATCAATCCCACCACCACAAAACCCCTGTCACCTTTTGTCACATTGTGAGAACAGGCAGCAAAAGCAAGGTTGTGAGGGGGTGGCAGACTGACTACTTTGACTAGCTGGCAGGTGATGATAGAAAGCTCAGTCTCTCTGAGATCTCATTATAAAACATCAACCTTGAAACTCCGGCTTTCTTCTTTCCCAAGGAGTTCTATGTGGGCTGTTGGGGTTTCAGCACCAGTTGTCACTGCAAATGCTGCTTGGCAGGAGCAAGAAGCTCAAGAATCCCTGACGTGTTTCTGAAGGTTTTCAAAGATGAACCAGCTCTTCTGCATTTTTCTTCTTTTTTTTTTTTCTTCCCCAATGTAGTGCCAGGAATAAAAACCTCACTCATGCTATTTCCCAAACTTGGCAGTTATGACAGTTTTATTGCAGTGCCTTATTAAAGCATAGCCATAGATTTACATAATTAAACCCAGGTCTGCTCTCTCTCCCCTGCATTTACATCTGTCACTCACTGCCGTGTGGCGTGGTAATTCCACCTCTCTGCATCAGTGAGGGCCTGGAAGCTCGGATGGCATCAGCCCCTGGTACCAACGAATATTCTCTAATGGAAACAGAGGTGGTGAGTTTTGGTGATGAATGGAGATAAATGGTTTCCTGCTTTTCAGCAGGAAGCTATTGGCATTTTTCACTGCCTCTTAGTGCTGAAAAGGACCATGAAAATCATCTCGCATCGGGATGTCAAGCTGGCAGCCTGGGCCTGATTTGGCCCACTTTTTTTTTTTTTAATTTGACACTTGCAATTTGTTTGCTTTTAATTTACATTCTTTATCAATACTAAAACTGGAAGATTCACATTAAAAAACAAATTTGGGGCTTTTCTTAAGAAAAAAATTGTGTTGGCCACTCTGGGCCTGTTTCCTACCTGCCAAGCATCAGCTAGAGGTGATAGCACCTGCCCCCTTCAGTTGGGACCTGGATCTGCAATTATGACAGTTCCCTCCCCTTTCTTCATCTCAGCCGCAGCTGTCTCCCACCCTGGAAAATTTTGAGTTTGTAACCCCTTTCATGTAACAGGAGAAGGAGAAAAACCCCACAAAAGTTAAAAATTAGTTAATCACAGATCTCAGGTTTCCTAACACCAAAGCAGTATGAAAAATAATTTCTATGTTGGAAGTGTCGGAAGATCTGAGTTCTGATTCAAGTTCCATCACTTATAGCACAAGATTAAAACCCTAAGCCACACGTTTTCTCATCTGCAAAATGGGGGCTTATTTATCATGTTGTCTACCTCACAGTATTTATGAGAATTAATGTGTTTATGAAGGGGTTTAGACAGGTCAAAAACCCTACACAATTTTATGCTTAATATTATTAGTGGTATTTTCATGGTAATATTTTCATTTTAAATTTCAAACTCACTTATTTCTTTATTATCCCAAAATATTAAGTGTACCCCTCAATTTAACTCAATGTGTATTTACTGAACCTCTACCATGTAGACACTCCATCCAGGTTTACATGTGATATAAAGCAATATGCATAGGAAGATGAGATGATAAGAAGACAATATACAATGAAGTGTCAAATGAAATATACACTGAGTGGCCAGATTATTATGATCTCTGAACGCATAATAATTTGGCCACTCAGTGTGTGTGTGTGTGTGTGTGTGTGTGTGTGTGTGTGTGTGCCCGGTGCATGAATTCATGCATGGGTGGGGTCCGGCCAGCCTGGCCAGGAGGAGGAGGGTGGTTGGCCGGCCTGCCTGCTGGTCAAACTCCTGGTCGAGGGGACAATTTGCATATTAGCCTTTCATTATACAGGATATACACTGAGTGGCCAGATTATTATGCATTCAGGGACCATAATAATCTGGCCACTCAGTGTATAATACACAGTACAAATAATCTATGTGTTGCTTAAATAACATAAGATAGCTCCCACAACTACATTTTCACTTTCAAAACACTGCACAGTTCCCTTGGAAGCCTGAGATAAGAATTGTGGCATCCTCTGTAGTTGGGTCTAGCAGCAGCAGTATAAGCACCTACAATTGTTAGAGACCCACCATGCACCAAGCACTAACCAAAGCACTGTACATGAATTTTACCCCTCAACAATCCCATGGGGTAGGTACTTTTTGACCATGCTTTTCCAGGTGAGGAAATTAGGACATACAAAAGTCAAATGACTTTCCCAAGGTCACACAGATACTAAGCAACAGAGCCAACAATCTGACTCAAGTGCCCATACTTTTACACACTCCAGTGTAAGGTCTCCCTCACTCCTTTCTCCGAAGTGAACTCCCCCTACAACGTCCTTCAATCCTACACATGCACTCTCACCCCCACCCCAACTCCATGTTTCTTTTTTTAATACATTTTTTATTGTTGCTATTATTACAGATAGCTCCCATTTACCTCCCCCCTTTTAACTCCATGTTTCTTAAGCTCATTAGTTTGACTTATTTTTATCCCATCAGCCTTTTCATTCCCTCTACCAGCTTCTGTCTTCCCATCTCCCGTCACAGTCAAGCAAACCCAGTCAGGAATATTTGCCCTCCTGCCTGGACCAAATTGTTATCTTTATGAAGATGATTGTATGCTCATTGTCATCATCACACTGATGCTCATAAGCTTATATTACTGCTGAAAGGCAGTATGACTTGATCCTCAGTGAGTCGTTAAGTGCAACCAACACTCATCAAAGGGATTGTAAATTTATGCTTGTGATAACCCTCCTAATTATCAGTTCCTTTCTGATGACCTCCTTGTTATCAGCAAGTGTGCTGAGTAGTTACAGAACCTTAGCAGTCCCTAGGGCGGCAGGCTAGCCTGGCCTCCTGGAGAATCCAAATACACTGTGTGGGTGAATGTGTCTATGTGAGTGGGGCTACATGCATACATATTATTTAAATTATGCCTTGTTTCTAGTTATGGCAACATCAATTGCACCAAGGTGCCATAACATGAAAGCATGTGAAAAAAAGAAAAAAAAATTAGATGATCATTAAATGGCACCAGGAATAAAGCTAAAAATGCATAAGCACACATGCTGCTCTTCGGCCACAGGTTCAGCTCTTAAACTTCAAGAGCCCATGGTGAAAAGAAAAACTTGATCTTTTGCTTTTTTTACAGAGTCTCTATAAAAACTAAAGTGACTGCTTTAGGAATTATAATTAATGCTAACAAGGCCACAAATTAATTTTACGTGGGGAGTCCTCAAAAGAAAGGCATTATGGAATGTAAATGAGCAATGACCTCAACAATACCCTCACAATACCCACAAAGATAAGTTTCATCTATCTTCACCTGTCTGCATTGTCATTGACAGTCACATAGCCAAGAACAATTCAGAAAAAGTAATTCTTGTGGAGCACAGGGCGGTAAGGTGCACAGAAGAGTGAATTTGTACATATTAATATATGTGAGTGCATAATATATATATTGTGTGTATTTATATGTAATTTTTAAAACTTTTTACCAAAATGCTCTGATTAAGAGTATATTTTAGGGAAAAACCAAGATGGCGGCATAAGGTATACACCTGTACATGCTGCCTCTCACAACCACACCAAAACTACAACTAAAAGACAAAACGACTATCGCCCAGAACCACAGGAAAGCTGGCAGAGTAGAAGTTCTACAATTAGAAGGAAAGAAAAAAGCGCATTGAGACCGGGTAGGACATGCAGAGGCATAGAAAAGCAGAGGTACAGAGGTGCACAAATCGGGCTGGCGACTGGGTGCACTGTTTTTTTCAATCGGGAGGGAGTTACAAGCTCCCGACTGCTCTGAACTCCAGTTTCTGGCGAGACTCTGGGGAACCAGACTCCTACAGGGAGAAACTGGACTGTCTGGCATCAGGTCGGAAAGTGAGGGTGGTTTTCTTACAGAGGTGCTCGTGGGAATCATTGTTTACTGCTCTGGGGCGCGGGGCATGAGGACACGGAGATGTGGAGACACAGAGATGGCTGACTGGCAGCCATGGCTGTTTGCTATGCCCTGGTGAGTCCCTGAGACTCTGCCCCACCCAATTTACAAACCCACCCAAGCTGTGCACAGCAGCTTTTGCATATGAATGGCCTGCCCTTTAGCAGCTTAACCTAACAAACTGCAGCTGGGTCAGACAGCTCCAAAACTTCCAAACCCCAAACAAAGAGGAGAAATCTGCAGATCTCGTTGTAGCTCCTGCTGGGTGGCCTCAGACAGTAGCTGACTTGCACCTCCTTGGATATCGAGGAGCCCGTGTACCTAGTGGTCAGTGTGAGACGATACCAGATTTCAACTCCTCACATCCATAAGTGACACACTCAAGAGGCAGACTCAGTAAGCACCAAGCCCCACTAAAGCAAGACCTGTCCCATAAGGGTGTCTCCAGCACAGCAGTTCTTCCATTATAGACACAGCGGGTCCACACAGCCAATTGGCCTGGAGGTCAATTTCTCCCAGTGATACCAACAACAATCAAGGCTTAACTACAACAAGATTGTGAACACAGCCCACAAAGGGGTGCACCAAGAGCGTCCACCTCAGGTGATTGGGGAGGCTGAGCCACTGGGCCCTATAGGTCACCTACCACACAAAGCCATTCCATCAACACAGAGAAGCAGCCAAAATGCAGAGACAAAGAAACATGTCACGAATGAAAGAAATAGAGGAAAGCAAACTACTGGATATAGAGTTCAAAACCACAGTTATAAGGTTACTCAAGAATCTTTTAGAACAGTGGTTCTCAACCTTTCTAATGCCACGACCCTTTAATACAGTTCCTCATGTTGTGGTGACCCCCAACCATAAAATTATTTTCGTTGCTACTTCATAACTGTAATTTTGCTACCGTTAATGAATTGTAATGTAAATATCTGTGTTTTCCGATGGTCTTGGGCTCTTCAGCAGCGGTTCTCAACCTGTGGGTCACGACCCACAGGTTGAGAACTGCTAGCAGGGTCGCCTAAGACCATCAGAAAACACAGATATTTACATTACAATTCATTAACGCTAGCAAAATTACAGTTATGAAGTAGCAACGAAAACAATTTTATGGTTGGGGGTCACCACAACATGAGGAACTGTATTAAAGGGTCGCGGCATTAGAAAGGTTGAGAACCACTGTTCTAGAAACCTCCGAGAAACTTAGTGAGACCTCCGAGGAATTTAGTGAGACCTTCAAGGATCTTAATGAGAATGCCAAAAAAATGGAAAAGGACCAGTCAGAAATTAAGCATACACTGTCTGAAATAAAGAATAATATACAGAAATTCAACAGTAGACTAGAGGACCCCAAGAATCAAACCAAACATTTGAAATACGAAGAAGCAAAAAACACCCAACCAGAAAAACAAAAACAAAAAAGAATCCAAAAGTATGAAGATAGTGTAAGAAGTCTCTGGGACAACTTCAAGCGTACCAACAGCCAAATTATGGGGGTGCCAGAAGAAGAGAGAGAGAAAAATATTGAAAACCTATTAGAAGAAATAATGACAGAAAACTTTCCCT
Source organism: Cnephaeus nilssonii (assembly GCF_951640355.1). NCBI lineage: Eukaryota > Metazoa > Chordata > Mammalia > Chiroptera > Vespertilionidae > Cnephaeus > Cnephaeus nilssonii. The sequence continues at coordinate 25,221,850 of NC_137087.1, forward strand.
ACCTGGTGAAGGAAATAGACTTACAAGTCCAGGAAGCACAGAGAACCCCAAACAAGAGGAATCCAAAGAGGACCACACCAAGACACATCATAATTAAAATGCCAAGAGCAAAAGACAAAGAGAGAATCTTGAAAGCAGCAAGAGAAAAACAGTTAGTTACCTACAGAAACTATGCAGGCCAGAAGGGAGTGGCAAGAAATATTCAAAGTGATGAACAGCAAGAACCTACAACCAAGATTACTCTACCTAGCAAAGCTATCATTTAGAATTGAAGGTCAGATAAAGAGCTTCACAGACAAGAAAAAGCTAAAGGAGTTCATCACCACCAAACCAGGATTATATGAAATACTGAAGGGTATTCTTTAAGAAGAGGAAGAAGAAGAAAAAGGTAAAGATAAAAATTATGAACAACAAATACATATCTATCAACAAGTGAATCTAAAAATCAAGTGAATTAAAAATCTGATGAACAGAATAAACTGGTGAATATAATAGAATCAGGGGCATAGAAAGGGAGTGGGCTGACAATTCTCGGGGGGAAGGGAATGTGAGGGATGCGGGAAGAGATTGGTCAAAAATCTTACACCTATGGATGAGGACAGTGGCAGGGAGTAAGGGCATGGGGTGGGGTGGGGGAATCAGGTGGAGGGGAGCTATGGGGGGGAGGAGAGGAACATCTGTAATAATCTGAACAATAAAGATTTATTTTAAAAATAAAAATAAATAAATAAATAAATAAGAGTATATTTTAGTCCTGAAAACGTAGTGCAAATACTAGTTGGCAACCAGAATTTCTGCAATTGCTAAAGATATCATAACTGACAAGTCTGTTTCCTTAGCCTAACTCTTAAAATTTAGTTAACCTAAAATCATTACCAGTAATGACCTAAAATCATTACCAGTAATGACCTAAAATCATTACTAGTTTCAATGTGTATGCTGCTGACTTATTTCCCCAGAGCTCACAGTTTTCCCTGTGAATAGTTTGTGATTAAATGCTTGGGTTCTAGACCCAGCTTACGTTTGAATTTTTACCACCGTATGACTTTGAGTGAAATGCTTAATTTTTTACTTCATTTCCTCATCTGTAAAATGGAGTCACCTCACCATCCCTACTTTACTGGGTTGTGATTATTAAATGCTAATACTTGGGAAGCCCATAGAAGAGTACCTGGCACACAGTAAGCACTCAATGAATGCTGCCTGTTCTTATTATAATGATTATAATTCATGAAACTGCACCTCAGACAATTTTTTGGTACCTTCTCTTCACTAAATAATAACAACTAACTGCAAGACCAGGGGTCTCCAGGACTTTTATCCCTATACACTTCAGAATACAATCACTAATCTCTGCTTATTTTATGGTTTTCCTCCCAAGCAGACTACAAGTCCTATAGCATCATAGATATCACCTAGTCCAACCTCCTCATTTTATATATGCTGAGAAAACATTATGTCAAAACAGTTAAGTAGTATCTCCAAGGTTAAACAGCAAGTGAGTGGTACCCAAGTCTAGAAGTAAGGTCAGGGCTTCCACCCTAATCTTTTTGCCATTGGAGAATCTTGTCTTCCCACATAGCCTTTGGCACACAGCAGTCTCTTTGACTCTCCCAATTAGTCCCCTGTATAATGATGACTCTCAAATGCTCCTCTCCTGTGCAAACCCTTCTCCAGGGCCTCCCAGCCAAACTCCTACTTAACACTGCCACCCGGTCATTACACAGGCATTTAAAATTGTACTTGTCCTAAAGCAGTGATCGGGAAAACTCATTAGTCAACAGAGCCAAATATCAACAGTACAACGATTGAAATTTCTTTTGAGAGCCAAATTTTTTAAACTTAAACTTCTCCTAATGCCATTTCTTCAAAATAGACTCTCCCAGGCCGCGGTATTTTGTGTAAGAGCCACACTCAAGGGGCCAAAGAACCGCATGTGGCTCGCGAGCCGCGGTTTGCCGACCACTGTCCTAAAGGAATGCATCATCGTCTTCTCTAATCTGGGAAATCATCCTGCATTTTTCATCTCTGTTTGTGATGCAACCATACACACAACAACCCAAGCAAAAACCTCATACTCATCCCTTCCTCTCCCTCATCCCATATATCCAGATTCTGATAGTATTTACTGAGCCCCTACTGAATGCCTGGATACTGTGCTAGGTGCTTATATATTTTTGTGACCACAACTGACGTCCTAATTTTATAGATGAGGAAGCTGAAGCTCACTGAAACTATTTATAAATGCTTGGGTAATGTCTAAGAACCAAGATGGGCTGCAGCAATGGCTAAAAGCTATTAACATCTGAGCCTATTACAACTTAAGCCCAGGGGAAAGAGGGCACAGTTCCCAGTACCCAGCTGTAAGGAAAAGGCCTTCTGACAGGAATTTAGTGGAGGTGTGCAGCCAACCACAGCAAACCAGGAAGGAGGAGCAAGGAAAATAAGTATCCTGACTTCCTCTCCTCCTGTCATCTGATTTCCCGCCTTTATCTCCCATTGGACAAATCCAGCTGGAAGCTGAGCAGCAAGGGAGTTCATCAGTGAAATCCATGGGTCAGCCTCCCCAGGCATGAAACAGGGCAGCAAAAGAGAAGTAGCATAAATGATTGAAGTAAGCAAGGCTAATGGTGGGGATATTGGCAAGTAAGAGCATAAAGCCCTCTCTAAAAGGACCTCCAATGTCTAAAACCAAAAGAGGCAATTCATGTAGAGATGTATGATTGAGGACTTGAGACAGTCTTGCTGGGGTCACTCAACTGTGAAATAAAGCCACTTCTGCCTAGGAAGGAGGGTAACCTTGCTCCTCAGAGCAGATAAAGAGCCAACAGCCTTTATCAATGAAGGGAAATAGCAGTGGAGTTTAGGGACTTACAAGTTTCATTGCCAATGTTTCAGATGAAGGACATGTATAATCCTTGTCCTGCCAACCCTCCCAGAAAGTATTAGCTTTAGAAGAGCGGAAGGCTAGATCAGAAAGAGTCTAGATTCTGGCAGTCCTAAAATATGGTTGTAGGCTTTATCCATAGGGTGATTTGGGATAAATTAGCCTTTGGGCCTCAGCTTACTTTTGGCACCTACCTTACAAGATAATGGTAAAGATTAAATGAGATTGTGTGTGAAAATGAGTAAATTGTAGACCCAGGTAAAGTTATGTTGGGTTCTCAGTATGTGATAGGTAGGAACTATTTTTCTTGGCCCAAGCCCAGGGACTACTTTCTCTTAAAGAACTGTCCCCTGCGCCCCCGCCCCCCTCCCTTCCAGGGCTTGTCCTGTGAATCCAGCCAGGTCCAGAAGTGCCAGACATTCATGGAGAGTTGAGGGTACGATTCTGAGAAAGGTTAGATATATGAAAGTGAGTCTCAAATGCACTTCCACCGCCATCTGGAATTTACTCAGGGTGTTTAAACTTTGAAAAGGTTTTGCATCTGGGTTTACATCTAAAAATGAATAACAGGTTTACCCCTCCTCACGCATCCCAGGCTCAACCACCTAGAAATCAGGGGCCTATGCCTAGGAATTCATTGTTCTCATCTTACCAAGAGAAGTTGGATTTGAGGGATTTTGTTTTCTGGCTGATCAATCCTGTTAGTGTCATCAGCCTGCCCCACTCACCCCACATCCCATCACCTACCCATTTCCCACATCCACTTTTGCCACATAACATTTCTTCCATCCTTCACTGCCCAATTTAAGCTACTAAGGACAGGGAGGACCATGGTTTGTTTCTTTGTGACACCATATACCTGGATGCAGTGGTGTAGATACAAAAGGCCCAGCTAACGGGTGTGAATATTATCCTAGAAAGGAGAAAAAAGCTATTGACAATTCTGGAGTGACAAAAACAGTATTTTAGGGAATTATTTCTGGCAGGACATACTTGAATCATTGGGAAAAGGGAAAATAAAAGAGGAAAGAAATTAAAATTCAAAAATATCAGTTGAGAGGTAATTATAATCAGTGAAGCCTGCGATACTGAGGGTCTAAACTACAGTCATGGCAACAGACAGAAAGAGGAAAGGATGTTTCTGGAACACAATCTGAAGACAGTAAACTCCAGTGTTTTTTTAATGTAGGAACCATGGTTGAGGCATCTTTGTGACCCCCCTATACCCAGGGTTGATAAGCACCAGCATCCACCAATGTGGCTGTATCAGCTATTAAAATATTAAAACACTTCTATGCTTATTAGTAAGTAGCCCCTTTCCTGAAACCACTACTCATTCACCCCTGTGCCTACTCCACTCCCCAGCTCTCTCCTAAACTCCCCAAAATTACCTCCCTCCCAAACCTAGCAAATGAAGAGTTTACACCTGGCACAGGAGAAGGCTTTGAGAACCTTGCCCCTTTGCCAAAGCCAATATTCTTTCTGATTGGTCAGTCTCCTTGTCAATTGTTACAAGTATTTAATCTCATGTGTTCATATGCATAGTCAGCCTGGTACATAGTAAGTGATGAAGGAAAGAAGGGAGGAAGGGAACGAGAGAGGAAGAAAGGGAGAGAGGAGGAGGGAGGGAAGGAGAAGAAAAGAAAGGAAGAAGGGAACAGATTTTGACGACTGGTTGGATATAGGAAGAAACAAGCAAAGGAGTCCCATACACCTATAATCATACAGACTTATGTGACTACATGATTATAGTTTTCTTTCAGAAAAAGGAAAGCAGAAGAGAGAGTTAGTTTGGGAACAAGATGGATATGTTCTCTTAAAAATAAACTGCATTTGAACAGAAGCTCAGCTGAGAGAAATAAAATTTATAAAAGATTGGTTGAAAGCTGCACACTCCATCCATTCCTCTCTACACTCGAAAATCTACCCCTTGGAGAACCCGGGCAAGCAGAGAGCTGTGAATCTCAGCTTCAAGAAACTCCTTTAGGCTCTTAGGGTCCAGGGATTGTGCTCTTCCCAAGAAGCTGGCTGGCTCTTATCTTATGAACAATGGCTGTGTAACTACTTAAGTCTTGCAAAGCCAAATCTGTAGTTCACCTGTAGCGCATGTGCTCCATGGGGGCTCCACTTTTATGGCCCTACCCTTATTTTTATTTATCCCTACCCTTCTCTAATTTATGTTATCTTGCCACGTGGCATCCATTAAGCAGTCTTAAATCTTGTTTAGAACAAAGAAGAGACTAAGTTAACTCATACTGAGTTTGAGTAAAAGGTGAAATAGTTAGATGGAAATATCCAATTTATATAAACATTCAAAATCTGCTCTTCTTTGGGGTTCAGCCAATGGGAGGCACTGTTGGAGTTGTACAGACATAGAAGACATGACCCCATGAGGCTTACAGTCTTTGGGGCCATCGAAGACAAGCATACATCAGCCACCTCTGCTTTCAACATATACCTAGAGATGGCATAACCCCCCAACTAGGATTTGATTAACTGCAGGGTGAATGATACCACTGGTGAGTACTTAAAGGAGAGAGAAAAATCCATATTAGTCATTTCTAGTGTTCCATGCACTTGACATGTCCCTTGATGCTGCTATGGAATAGAATGATGGGGCTTCTGAGCCTTGAAATTCGATGTTATTCAGTGTGTTAGCACCTCTGTGGTTGGATTCTCTCAAAACCTGCAGATAAACATCACCTTCATTTGTTCTGGGGTTTTATTTTGTTTTGTTTTATAGAGATGCCTCACTGATTTGATTACCTGGCTGTTCATTCTCAAAGGATAGGCAACAGAATGGGAAGGTAAAGGAAATCCAAAGAATAAGCCCAAACAAAAGACGGGAATGCATTTATTACCAGAATATAGCATTTATCTAAAACGGTCATTTGTCAGCAGCACAAATCATCAGCAAAGTGATTAGAGATGGATGGGATGGTGATAAATAAAACCTGTATTTGGCACTAAATAGCTGTTACATCTGCAATTCTCATTGCTTTGCTTATAAAAACGGAATAGCAAATGTTTGCCACATACTCACTGAAGTTAGATGTGGTAAGCATCTTCCAGGTAGGCAGCATCATCATGCCAGTATTCAGGATGATAGAAAGATAAGACATGGTCTCAGCCCCATAGGACTCTGTGGGTCCCATGAAATGATTCTTTAAAAGAACTTGGGAAAAAAATACCAAATGCAATACATGTCCAGGAACTTATTATTCAGGTGGAAACAAACAGGTTCTTTAAGGTGCCTTCAATAAGCTCAGGCAATTCCAGATCAGAAGAGGAAAATAATTTTGAAGCCATATGCCTTTTCTAAATGTTCAGAGTTGGAAATAATCCCAGAAGCCAATGCAATGGTCTAGCACCCCAAGAACAGACAGAGAGACACCATCCAACTGGAAGACATAAAAGGCCATTTAGGCAAGCTCACCAGAACAAAAGTTTTAATTTCAGGATTGCCCCTCTCTAAACAAAAATGTGCCAAAATCTCCATTCCCTTCTCTATGCTCATAGATATTTGTTTCCCATACGCAAGAGCCCTTGTATCTACATTCTCAGCAAACCCTAAAGGGATGCCAGAAAGTGGCCTGCTCACTGAGTACCTACAGAGTGTCCAGCACTGTGCTTGGCATAGAATCACAGAGAGGAAACAGAATTTTGATTGTCCAGGACCATGGAGTCTAGTGAGGCCACAGACAAGCAAACAAGCAATCTCAAAACAGGAGGTGAGGACTGTGAGAGGGTGTGTGAGAGTGAGAACCAGACGTTTATTTATTTGTCCTTCAGCCACCATGACTGAGGGCAAAATCCAGAGTCATCCTGTGAAAGGCATAGGACCCTCTCACAGTCCTCACCTCCTCTTTCCTTTCATACCCTGCATCCAATCCATGATTAAAATCAGCCACCTATGCCTTCAACCATTTTTCATAACCTCCACTGCAACAACCCTAGTGCAAGTCACCACCATCTCTCCCTAAATTGTTAACCTCAGTCTACCCTTTCCCCCTTCAGAACCTTTTCCATACAGCAGCCAAAAAGCCTTTTAAATGAAAGTCTGACCATGTCACTCCTCTACTCTAATCCCTCCAGGGTCTCCCATCACTGTAAGGACTCAGGAGCACAGAGGAAGACACAGCGATTTAAGAGTAAGGGGTGGCAGCTTTGGCCATGACAGTCCTGAAGCCGCCGGTCAGAGAACTCGGTCCAGTCGCTTTGAACAGTGTCAGTCAGCCGTGAGGGACTTCAAAAGCCAAGTGGAGCACACAGACCCACAGGTCCTAAAGGAAGATCTGATCATTTCCTGTAAAAAATACAAAAGGTGGCAGCTCTGGCCTCGCTGATGCTCAAGCGAAGGCTCACCTGTGTCACCAACAGCAACACCATCCTCTGCCAAGTCCGAGAAGCCTCCCCTCTGACTACAGCCCCACACATACATGACGGTTATTATTCACCTACCCCAATGCTTCACTGAATCAACATCCCCATTAGGTGTTCCCCCTGCCCTCAGAGCTCAAAAAGGAAAATAGAAGGAGAGACACAAACAGATAAGCCAAAAAAATCTGATTTTTCATGCCTCCTTCTGGTTTACCATGAATGATCAGTACAGATGAATTCCATCCACTTTTGAGTTTGCCCATGGCCAAAAAGGACCCATGGAGACTAAAGAAAAAGATGTGGAATTTTAGGCCAAACTGAGGTAAGATTAAACAAATGAAACAGAAACAAGCTCATAGAAACAAAGAACAAACTGATGGTTGCCAGAGGGGAGAGGGGTAGAGGGATGGGTGAAAAACTTGAAGGGAATCCTCTCTAATAAAATGGTAATATGCAAATTAACCATCACTCTGCTACATAAGCCACACCCACCAGCCAAGCCACGCCCACCAGCCAATCAGGGCGAGTATGCAAATTAACCCCGATCCAAGATGGCTACAGCCACAGAGAGCAAGGTTTCCTAGGTAACAGAGTAAGCCAAGCTTTCCATAGCCGTTGCAGGCCTAAGCCTCCACTCAAGCTACAAAGTTTCAATTATAGAAGGTAAACAAATTCAAACAAATGGCGGCAGAATGGAGCTTGAGAGAGCAGGCCAGGGTTGCCGCCGGCAACAGGGGAAGCAAAGCTTTCCGCACACCCTGGCCGTGCTCACCCGCTTAAGGCAACAAAGTTTCAATTGTAGAAGGTGAATTAACTGCCACAGAAATGGCTGCCGGAGCCCCAGGCTTGGCTCCGCTCCAGGCTACAAAGTTTCAATTGTAGAAGGAAAATAAATTCCAGATACCAGGCCCTCGGCTTGGGTTGCCAGGGGGCGTGGCCGGCCTGCAAACCACCACAGGCCCCTCGCTCAGGCCGCCCCACACCCCAAGGGAACCCCCACCCTTATCTGTGACACCCTTCAGGGCAAACCAGCTGGCCCCCACCCGTGCACCAGGCCTCTATTCTATCTAATAAAAGAGTAATATACAGATTGATCATCACTGTAACACACAATATAGCTGCCCCCATGTGGTCAAAGATCCTGCCCCCATGTGGACACAAGATGGCCACTACAAGATGGCCAGCAGGAGAGGGCAGTTGGGAGGCACCCGGCCTGCAAGGGAGGGCAGTTGGGAGGGACCAGGCCTGCAAGGGAGGGCAGTTGGAGGTGATCAACCCTGCAGGAGAGGGCAGTTAGGAGTGACCAGGCTGGCAGAGGAGGGAAGTTGGGGGCAAACAGGATGGCAGGGGAGCAGTTAAGCATCAACCAGGCTGGCAGCAGAGTGGTTAGGGGGTGATCAGCCTGGCAGGCAGAAGCGGTTAGGGGCAATCAGGAAGGCAGGCAGGCAAGCAGTTGGGAGCCAGCAGTCCTGGATTGTGAGAGGGATGTCCGACTGCCCGTTTAGGCCCGATCCCACCAGGAGTCCCAGATTGGAGAGGGTACAGGCTGGGCTGAGGGACAACCCCCTGCCGTGCACGAATTTCGTGCACCGGGCTTCTAGTATAGTCTATAATAGTGTGATAACTTTGCATGGTGACAGTCACTGGACTTAGTGTGGTGATCACGTTGTAAGATATATAAATGACAAATCACTATGTTGTACACCTGAAACTAATATAACATTGTATGCCAAAACACTTTAACAAAAAAATTGAACATAGAAAAAAGTAAGGTATAAAAACTCATTGTTTTTAAAGGTCATGCCTGTAAATCCACAACTTAGTTAAGAAATAGAACTAGTTGTAAACTCAATATTACTACGTGCTGGGATGGAAAATATGAATAAGACATGGCCCTTACTTTCACAGAGATGACAAGTGAGATAAGAAAACCATCACACTAAGGTGCAACAAGTACTAATAATGGAAAGATGTATAAGATGCTATAAGGAAGGAATGAGTAATTGGGCAGGGACAAAGGGCAAAGAGGGAAGAGGGCTAATGGTGGCAGACTACTAGAGCAGTTTTCTTTATGAGTTGAACTAACTAGTGCTAAAGTGTAAGTGGCCTATACACAAATGTTTATAGCAGCATTATCTGTAACAGCCAAAAACTAGAAACAACCCAAATGTCCATCATTGATGAATGGATAAATAAAATGTGATAGATCCATACAAGAGAATATTATTCACCCATAAAAAATAATGAAGCACTGATACATGCTATAACATGAATGAACCTTAAAAACATTATGGTAAATTAAAAAATCCAGACACAAAACATTACATATTGCATGACACCATTTATATGAAATTGTCCAAAGAGGCAAATCTATAGAGACAGAAAGTCGATTAATGGTTGCCTAGAGCTGGAATTTGGGAAAAATTAGTACAAATTTTCTTTTGAGGGTAATGAAAATGTTCTAACATGTATTGTGCTGATAAATGCACAACTCTGTGAATACTAACTAGTATGCTAAAAACCACTGAATTATACATTTTTTTGAATTGTACATTTCAAATGGGTCAATTGTATTATATATAAATTACATCTCAATAAAAATTTTTTACAGTGCAAAGGCCTCTCGTGGCTAAATTATTAGACAATATCTGCCCTCCTACAGGGATTTTTCAAAGCCTTACCAAAAATATCTAAGAAATGCAAGTACTTCCAAGGGGGTGGGCAGGAGCAGCAAAGGAGACATGTTGGTCACCAGGGTCTCCTGCTTTGCCCAAGCCAGGAGTCAGCCATCACTTTCCTGGGCCTGCTCAGCCTACCTTCCCCTCCTCGTCATCATTCTGCTGCTGTGACAGTTTTTGTTAGCACTATTCTGAGGCCCTCAGAGACATCGCTTTGTGAGAAGTGCATTAGTCATGTGGAACAGCAGGCTGGAAATATTAAAACGCTCGTTACTGCATGGAAAAATAATCTCAGACTAATTCTTAACTGAACGTTTGATTCAATATGAGCCTGATATAATCTCTTCTCTTCTTGACAATGATTTCAATATGCTGCCATCTGCAGAATGCCCCTTTCTCTCTGAAAACAAGTTCCTGCCTGGGTAATATAGCCAATGCAATTCCAGGAGGAGAGCCATATGTTGCAATAAATGCACATTGCATTCCATGCTCTCTCCCCACTATTATTTTTCATGCCAGTCACTAGCTCTGAGTGTTGGTTGCTTCAGATGATTTTCACTGAAGATATGCTGGAATCAAATTCAATTAAAAAGAGAAAGGAAAAACACAGCAAGCGGCCTTCTCTTTATGTCCAGCTCTGTGGGATTCTGGATTCTGAATATGCCCAGGCGATGCTTAGCCATTCCTCCTGGCCCATGGTTTCCTTCTCTTGCTAGTTTTAAAAGACTGGGCTAAAATTGCAGAAGGCTGGACAATTCTGTGGGCTAAGCAGGGCTCCCAGGAGTCAGATCTTTAGGTTGAATCCTCTCAGTTCATATAATTGACACTCCAGTTAAATTTCTTGTCTCAGAATATCAGTCTTTGTTAAGTGGACAGGGACCCACTTGAGCCCACCTTCTGACATGCCTGATTGGAACAAGGATAACTCTGGGCCGATGAAATTCTTTCTCCTGAAAATGTGAAATTCAGACAAAGAGACTATGTATAACGAATTTAATTTGGATGTGGGAGCATAACGGTCCCATTTGGTGGGAGGGAGGGGGGAGAAGTGGGCCAATCATTTCCTAACTCTTACAAGAAGCAGCAAAGGAATTCATCTGGAGGGGAGAGAACAGAGCCAAGAGAAGAAAGAGGCTGAGAAAAGAAAAGAGCAGTAATCTCCGTAAATCCTGGTTTCTTAGCCTTAGCACTATTGACATTTAGGGCCAGATAATTCTCTATTTTGTGGGGGCTGTCCTGTGTATTCTAGGAGGTTTGGCAGCATCCCTGGCTTGTACCCACTAGATTTCTGCAATACACACTCCCCACCCAGTTGTGATAAACAACACTGTGTCCACATCTTGTCAAATGCCCCAGAGGGAGCAAAATCGCCTTAACTAGACATTCATTTAAGTATCCTTTAACCACCATGACTCAGGGAAAAACCCAGGGTCATCCTTAACTCCTTTCTTTCATACTCTGCATCCAATTGATGATTAAAATCTACCACCTCTGACTTCAACATATACCCAGAAGGAATCCAACCATTTTTCATGACCTCCACTGCAGACAACGCTAGACCAAGTCATCACCATTTATCCCCAAATTACTCCAAAAGCCTTCTAAATAATCACCCTCACTCTACCCTTACCCCCTTCAGGGAATTTTCCACACAGCAACCAAAGAGCCTTCTTAATAAAATGATCATGTTACTCTACTCCAAACCCTTCAGGATCTCCCATCATTGTAAGGACCAGTCAGAGACCTTCTAATGGCCTATAGGATCCTTCAAGATCTTGCCCCCAATTCTCCCTCTGACTTCAGCTCTTACTACCAACTCTCACTCATTCCTCTCCAGTCCCATTAACCTCCTTGCTGTTTCTCAAGCCCATTCCGGCCTCCAGGCCTTTGCACTTGCTGTTCCCTCTGCCAGGAATGCCCTGCACCTAGACATAAGCCAGTCTTGCTCCCTCCTGTCATTCAGATCTCCGCTCAAATGCTTCTGTGATTGCTCTATCTAAGTAGGCAACCCATTCTCTACCTCCTTGCCCTGCTTTACGCTTATGCTTTCAATAATTTTTAAATTAAAATAAAATCTTGCCAGAACCTCTAATATAACTTCTAACTTTCCAGGAAATAGCTATGGGACCTAGAAAACTTAATACAACTCTGAAAACCAGGGCCATATATCAACCTGTTACCAGATCTGGAAGGAATTTCGATTAATAACAAAGACAATAAAACTAGACACTTCTGTACCTTCCAGAAACACGGTGAGTCTGTATGCTTGAAAGGAGGTAAACGGTCTTGTCATCATTCCTCACTTCTGCTCCCTGAATTAATCGAGCACTTCCTGTGTAAATATAAAACAATGAAAATTGTCTAAAATGTGTTAGGATTATAAAGATATCCCAGACCTTATTAACAGTCATCACAGCTGCAGCTATGATGCCCCGCTGCGGATGAATGCCTTCACTTCTGGAGCACACGCCGCCACAGGACCTCACATTATCCTCACAGTTACACCAAGAGGCAGCGGAAGGTTTGCTTCCCCATTTGATAGCTTTCTAAAAGCCTGTTAGGAAGGGACTTGGATAAAAATGGATATTCTCTCATAGTGTACAACTGAAGAGACTTTCTTAAAGGGATTATTTACTGAGGCGCTCAAAGGTCAGCGGAACACCAAGGGTGGGCAGAGTATCCAGAGACAACCAACAGGGGAGCCATCACCACCTCTAGGCGGGGAGGTGAGGCCAGGGGAGCGCAGTGAGATGAGAGCCCTGGGTGTGCCACTGTGCAAGGGGACATTTGGTCATGGAGGGTAGAGGCTACCGACCAAGCAGGGAAGGGACTCCCACTGGCTGAACCCAGCGGGAAGTCAGCTGACAAGGAAGCCCAAGAGATGCTACGTGCAGGAATAAGCTTCTCAGGGCATAGAGCAGAGTGGAAATAAACCTGGAAGGACAAAAAGCAAACATAGAAAAGTATTTTTCAAGGTCACATAGCTAGTCAGCCCCACCCCATTGCCAAGAAAGAATCCCAAATTCACAGCCCCAGCTGGGGAGAGAGCAGTTCTGTGGACGCCGCAAGACTCAGCACCACTAGAAGGTAGGGGGAAAGTCTGTAGGCACTGAAGTGAGACTACACAAGGGTCCAGTTTGATTATGTGCCCACATGGAGCAAGAGCTCTGAATGTGCAATTGAAAAGATCTTTCCAGCAAGACAGGCAAAAAATTGGAAACTGCCAGGCAAGCCAGGAAAGACTCAGGTCTAGGAAAAGAATTGATCTTTTATCGGAATATCAGTTCCACTCCAGGCTCTTAATTAGGAGGATTCTTATTTCTGAGAAGTTTGCTTTCATATTCTAAATCCAGAAAAACCACCACCCAAAGCAATGCTCTCTCATCGTTTCCTCTCATCCTTAAAGCCAAATAAAACCTTGTTGTTGTTTTTTGGCAAGCTAGAGATCCCAGCTAATCATGCTGTGTTTTGTTCTGATTAACCTTTGAAATAGACATTTCTTCCTCTCTCTCTCTCTCTCTCTCTCTCTCTCTCTCTCTCTCTCTCTCTCTCTCGTTGTTTGAGGACAGGCTCTTCCTTAAAGGTCAGTGAGCATCAAACCTAATCTGACTTCTAATTACTTTGTAAACATTTCAGAATGAATAAATGCCAACATAATTAACCACCTAGCACATTATCCGCTCCCTTTACCAGCAGGACAGACAGCCAGCAAAGCAGCACTTCAGGCCCCTCCAACACTTGTATTTGTGATGTGGGGATTATTGGATTGGAGTCTATTTAAGTCAGAGCTTCCCAAGCTTGATTGTCTGGCCCCTACCAGGAATAAGAATAACCTGAAGATCATAATAAAAATACAGATGCTCAGACCCTGGTTCTAGAAAATCTAATTTCTTTGGTCTGGGATGGAGCCTAGAATCTGCATTGTTTTCTTTTTGTAACTTTTTCAAGTAATTTTTATGTAAAATCCAGTTAGGAAACCACTGATTGAGATCACTTTTCCCATGGCCTGGAGTCCATCCCTGTCTCCTCTCCCAGGCCCTAACACCCCTTACCTGCAGGCTCTTGTGCATCTAATTGATGTATACATCAGCCTGACTCCTCTCATCAAGATATTAAAAGTCCCTTCCAGCACTGACTTCCTGGGAGTTTGTGATTCACTGGCACAGAAGTGGCAGAGGGAAAATTCAAACGTTGCATAATCTGTCAACAGCCCAGTTGGTGGCCCGTTCCAGCTGTGCCGAGGCCTCTCCCTGAGCTATCTGTGAGCAGTCCCCAGGCCAGCACCTCCACTCCTGTGACTGGAGGGCCCTGCAGACCCAGGCAGGGCCAGTGTGGCAGCCTGGAGGGAGAAGCTGAAGCAAGGACCCGGGAGTGCTCCAGGTCCCAGACAAGGCACCACCTCTCTGGACACAAACAAGTATGTGCAGAGAGAGACGGGAAATCCCTCGGCGAGTGGCTCTGCCTCTGGTGCTTCTCAGGTTGTTCCCAAAGCCTGTGCCAATCCTTACAGTTCTGTTTAGATGCCCTTTTCCTCCCTTCCCCAAGCTTCCAACTGTTAACTCCCTATATTTGGAGCAGTTCCAGTGTGGAGCAATGGCATCCCCCATGGCGCATTTAGAAATGGCATGGGGCAGGCATTGTGGGTTGTCACACTGGGAGCATAGTGGAACTGGGGGGAGGAGAAGAAATGCCAAAAATCATGCAGCAGGCAAAACAGTTCTGCAGGACAAAAGACTGTCCCACCCCAAATGCCATTACATCCATGCTGCGAACTGAGAACCACTTACACACTGCACCACACAATTTAGCCCTTGATTATGGCTTTTTTGCCAGGAGAATTCATTGCAGCATTGTTCAGGCAGCAAAAGCTTGGAAACAACCTTAAAGACCATTGATAAGGGGCCATTAAATAAAGTGTGGCACTTTCATACAAAGGAATTCCACTAGAGAGAATAGGGGAGATCAATAGGCACCTGTACAGCACAGATCTGAGATGTATTATGAATTTTAAAACCCAAAGTGCAGAACAGTATTACAGTATGTCTCATACTGTAGTATGTATAGGGACGGTGCTATACATACCTGTACGTTTGCATATAGAATCGCTCCAGAAAATATGAAGAAACTGATGAGAGGGAACAAGAATCAGAGCATGAAGGGCCGGGATGCAAGGGGGGGACTGACTTCCCACCACACATCCTGCAGCACTTTTGAATTTCCCTGAGGTGAATACGCTCTTTATTTTAAGTGAATACCGTGTCTTCTGGCACCATTGTTTCACATGTTTGCTTTGCTCTCTGAAACTGCATGTTTGAATTCCTCAAAGACACAGTGATTTCCCAGAGCACCTATCACAGAGCAGGTGCTCAAAATATTCCTCCTGGTTTATAGACTGGAAACTCAAGGCAAGAAAATCATTCTTTTTCAGACCAAAATACCTGCCCAGACAGGGAGCCTTTTGCAACCTGGGCTTTCATGCCCGACCCAGGCACAAAGAGTTTTCAAAGAAGGTGGTCAGTGCGAGGCTGTGAATTTTACCACAATGGGTCTCCTCTTCAACGCAGGCGACTCCACAGCTGAGAAACCCAAAGTCGAAATTGCCGGCTTGACATTTGTAATGTTCCACCTATGCCGTGCCAAGTTTCACCTACGTTAGCTCATTTGCCTCTTCACAATCCCACAAGGCAAATGTTCTCACCCTGTTATAGCTCAGGAGACTGGGATGCGGAGGTTGTGGCTTGCCCGGGACCACACAGAATTTGAAATTGGGTCATCTAATGTTCGGGGCTCCTTCCTACATGGAGCTGTCAAATAGAACAATCTGGCCTTTCTTCAGAATGACAGGTTGGCAAAGTTACAAGCAGCTGGGTCAGGACCTCCACTTACAAGCTTGGGGCCTGGGGCAAAATAGTTGGCCTGGCCTCCCTAGCCTCATTTCCTTATCTGTAAAAAAAAAAAAAAAAAAAAAAGAAAAGAAAAAAGACAATGCTTACCTAGAAAGATGACTGGGGATAGAACAAAACAGTATACTGTATAATAAGCATTAAACTTTGTGTCAGACTCATAGTAGAAGCTCAATAACGGTAATTGTCCTTTTTCTCTTCCTCCTCCTCTTGTGCTACTAGAGTTGCCCTTCTAAAAGTCCAATTTAATAGGACGACATTGTGCATTCTAATGTGTTTATTTTTAAAGCTTCCAATATTATTTATTGCACTGCAAATTCAAGATATCAGCGATCCTCTTCATTCTTTAAAAGGTTATTGCAATACAAATAGGTCCTGGCCAGCCTTCATAAGGATTTTGACGGGGACATTCAGAAAACACAGTGGTTGTCCTAACAAGACATGTCTGACTTGCCCCCTCCAGCATGGAGAATAAACAGACAATTAATTGCTTCTAATCATGATATTGATAGTGATGAGTGCAGTAATGAAACAAAAGTTTCTTCCTGAACCTTAATCATTTTAATTTATCTGAGTGGGGAGTACAATTTTAGCATGACAATGTTCATGTTATTACCTTGTCATTACCTCTGTTTAGTACATCTAAATGAACAGAACGTTTCTACTTGTACTAAAGCTCCAGACATCACTAGAACAAATGCTTGTCTCTCTGTATCACGTTTGCACAGATGAATTTAATCACAAAATCGTAAAATGAGAAAGACCTTAGTAAAGCCACGTAGCTCAGCCATTCTTCTGCCTTCCAGCAGAACTGAACAGAAATTACCTCTCACGCACAGTTTCATAAAAAGCAACAGCAAACGGAGTGCCCATTCTTTGCCCATAGTAGGTCCCCTAGAGGTAGAAAAATAAAAATGTATTTCCTCAATCATCCAGTCCAGCTCTCAACTCTGCTTCACAAAAGCCCAGGGCCACGCCCCACCTCCCAGATATTCTGCATTCATTGGTTGCCTCCTCAATTGATTGAAATGTACAACCAGGGTTCAGAACCACTGATCTATTCCTGATATTTTTTAATATCTTTACTGTGATATATATAATTCATATACCATACAATTCAGCCACTTACAGTGTATGCTTCAATGGGTATCAGCATATTCATAGTGGTAAAGCTAATTTTAGAAGATGTTTGTCACCCCAAAAAGACACCCATACCCACACCCATCAGTCATTCCTGATTCCCCACTCCCAGTCATCAGCAACCACTATCCTACTTCCTGTCTCTATAAATTTGACTATTCTAGGTACCTCATATAAGTGGAATCATACAGTATTTGTCCTTTTGTGTCTGGCTTAGCATAATGTTTGCAAGGTTTGTCCATGTTAAAGCATGGATCAGTACTCCATTCCTCTATATGCCTGAATAATGTACCATTATATGGCTACACCACATTTTGTTTATCCAGTCATCAGTAGATGGACTTTTGGACCATTTCTACTTTTTTAGCTGTTATGAATATCCCTGATATTTAAAAACACTTTTAAAAGATGTGCTTTTAAAGTAATGTAAAGCATGTATGCAACAGTTTGAAAACATTTCTCAGGGCGAGGACAGCAGCTCCTCAGCCTTCTCGTCTGTGGCTCCCTTTAGCCACACCACTCTTCGGTCGTGGAGGGCAGCACTGGACACAGTTCTTTCCAAACTGGCTTGTTGGGGCGTAGGTGTCTAATTGTTTTGCTCCGCCTTACATCGTTGATGCTTGTATCAATGATCCAACTGCATTCCTCTTTAAACCAGGAGATGGTTTCACCTAGACAGCTTATTATTTAGTCATGTCATCTCCTTGTGAATTCACAGCCATGTAGCTTCTCCTGGCAAATTGTATATGAAGGCACCTCCATAAAAGTGAAAGTAACTATCATATTTGAGCGCTTATGGCATTTCATGCGCTGTGCTAAGCACTTTGCATAAATTTTTCTCACTGTACCCTCAAGACCACCCTGCAAAATAGGCATTATTTTCCCTGTTTTACTGATGAAAAAAAACTGAAATTTTGAGTTTATGCAGTGTATCCAGTATACATAGTGGACAAGTGACAGACACAGGGTTTCCACCCAGATCAGTCTAATTCCTGCCTCTATTTTTATTTCCTTTCTGTTTATATAACCATAGAATTACTCAATAAATAATTGTGCCATAGCTGTGCCAGGAGCTATGCCATGCCTGTGGGACACAGAATTAGGCAAAACAAAAAACCCTTGCCTTCCTGGGGTTTACCATCTGGAAGAGGATAGAGATGTCAAATAGAGGGGTGAGCAAGAGTAGGTTTACAGTTGTTCCCATGGAAAATAACACAATAATTAATAAATACATATAACACAAGAATAAACTGTTTCACATACTCACAACTGTGAACCTACTTTGCCCACCCCATATATTATCACACAGTCGTGTGAGTACACACTGTGAAGAGTACCATGAAGGAAAGCTGCACAGTGCCGTGAGTGCGTGTACAACCTGGGAGACAGGGGAGGGAGAGCGTGGGAGGAGATGGCTTCCCTGAGGCAGTAACAGTTGAATTCTGTGGGAAGCTTTGTCCTCCATGGCAGAATTCTGGAAGTCAGGAGCAGTGGGGAAAGAATATTTTTGAGAAAGAGGCTTATGTAGCTGAGGCATGCCTCAGGAGTGATGCTGGGCAGGTGGGCACCCAGTTCACCACCCAGCCCTCTCCGTCTTTCTTTGGTTCCAACTTGCCTGCCTCCGGGGTGTCTCCTGCATTTGTCCTTACTTCCCTTCAAGCCACATGCGTAGCTATTTCTTGAGCTTACCAGAGCAAATCGGAACCAAATTCTCAATGACCCACAGCCACCGAAAACACTCCCACTGAAGCCAACACCCATTCAGGAGGGAGAATGTGGCCCAAATGATTGAGAAACATGTTACACTCTATTTGGCAGGTTCGGTTCCAAAAGATTTAAAGAATATTACTCCAGGGATTTAAAAACAAGCCTGTTGTTATGCAGACACCAAGTTACTGCAATATTAGAGCTGCTCTGAATCAAAGCAGAGAACTGAGTAGCTTCAGCCGGATGAGCCTTGGTTTGGCTGCCACCTGCAGGTCTGCTCCAGGGAGTTCACAGCAATTCGTCGCCGCCTCCCTACAGAGCCCGAGGCCAGAGGGGGAATGGAGAGCAGGCTTTAATTCACACAGGTACCTGTAAAGAGGTGGTGTCAGCCCTGGACTGAGGGGGCTGTTCCCTCTGGGAGGTGATTGGGCAGCTGGGACTGGGGTCTGCTTTTTTTAAGAAGTAGAACTCCCTGTTTTAGAGATAGAGACAGTACAGTGATTGAATGACAAGAGAACTCCTGAACATGGTGTTCTTACTCAGCCTGGAGACCTACTTACACACCTCCTCTGAAATGAACACTCCAGCCTACCCTCAGGATCAAATCCACACCTCCCTTGACCTGACTCTGGCTGGGGACGAATCGCCTCTCACACTCTGTTCCAGCCTCACTGTGAATCATATAACCTCCTCACCCACTTCTCTCTCACTCACCCTCCAGATTTCCCACATGATGTTCCCAGGGCCTGAAATGGCCTGTAATATTTGCACTGACTCACTCTTAGCCAATATAGACCTCAGCATAAAGGTTATGTCCCCTGGAAAGTCTCCTTGCCCCTCCCACA
The DNA here is from genome assembly GCF_951640355.1 of Cnephaeus nilssonii. Lineage (NCBI taxonomy): Eukaryota > Metazoa > Chordata > Mammalia > Chiroptera > Vespertilionidae > Cnephaeus > Cnephaeus nilssonii. The sequence continues at coordinate 25,241,390 of NC_137087.1, forward strand.
TCCTCCTCGCCCACATGCCATCCCCCCACCCCCACCCCCGCCCCGTGTCTATTCCTGTTAACTTGGGACTTAGCACACTCGGACTAGAGAAAGGAGAGACACAGATCAATAAAACAGAAGACAAACCCAGAAATGGACTCACATAAACATGGCCAATTGATTTTAACAGAAAGGCAAACGCAATTTAATGAAGAGAGCATAGTCTTTCAATAAATGGTGCTGAAACAATTGAATGTCCATATGCAAAAAAAGAAAAAGAAAAAAAGAGCTTAATTCTTACATTAAACTATATACAAAAATTAATTTAACATGGATACTAGACCTAAATATAAAACCTAAAACTAGAAAACTGAAAGAAAATATAGAAGAAAATATTTATAACCTTAAGTCAGACAAAGGGTTCTGAGATATGACACCAAAAGTGCAACCAATAAAAGAAAAAAATTAACAAATTAGACTCTCAAAATTTAAAATTTTTACTCTGAGAAAGCTGCAGCTAGGAAAGGAAAATGCAAGTCATAGACTGGGAGAAAATAATTGTAAATTACATATCAGACAAAGGACTTTTATCCAGAATATGTAGAGAATTCTAAAAACTCAACAACAAACAATCAAGCAAACACATTTTTTAAAAAGGACAAATGATTTCAACAGACACTTCACCAAGCTGATGACAAATAAGTCCATAAAAAATGTTAACATAATTAGTCATTAGGAAAATGCAAATTAAAATCACAATGAAATACCACTATCTGACTAACAGAATGGATAAATTTTTAAAAGAAAGAAAGAAAAAGCCAACAATGGCAAGGACATGGTATAACTGGAACTCTTACATGTTGCTAGTAGGAATGCAATGTGGTAGAGCCACTACAAAACAATTTGTTTCCATCTTAGTTTTATTTTCTCTTTAATTTAAATATATATGTGAAGTTAAATACACAACCCAGCAATCCTACTCCTAGATAATTACCCAAAAGAAATGAAAACCCATGTTCACAATATACAAATGTTTATGGCGATTTTATGCATAATCACCAAAAATTGGAAATAATTGGAATGTCCCTCAACTTGGGAATGGATACACAAACTGTAGTACACCCATTCAATGGACCACAACTCGGCAATAAAAGGGAACAACCAATACATGGGACCATATGGATGTATCTCAAATGCATTATGCAAGTGAAAGTGGCCAGACACGAGTCTACAATGCATGGTCCCATTTATATGGCATTCTGAAAAACACAATCTATAGGGTCAGAGAACAGATCGGTGGTTTCCAGGGGCTGGGGATGACAGAGTGCTTGACTACAAAGATGTAGGAGGGAATGTTTTTAGCGGTGTCATCGTGGTGGTGGTTACATGACTCTATGAATTTGCCAAAATTCATAAAATTGTACACCAATAAGAGTGGATTTTATTGTATGTGAATTAAATAATAAATTTAAAAATAGAAAAATATTGATCACACTCAGAGCAGCCACTGGTACATAAGGCACCTTGCCAGGATTTGCAAAATGACACCCCCTCTGGTGACAAAAGTCTCTGCAATAGTCTCATTTCAGGGCACCCCTTGAGGAGAGTTTAGAGGCTGGATTTCAGGCTCCCTTGCCTCCATTTTATCCCCTTAGGACACACTTACTACACAGACTGCTTAGTCTTCCCATCACCTACACCTGGATTATAACTGGCTACTTGTTTTCTCTTTATATGTGTGTTCCTCAAAGTGCTTTTCTAATCCATCACCCTGGTCCAAGCAAGCTGCTCAACAACTGGCACAACAATTATTGTTGAGTGGATGAATGCGTGATACCCCTCCCTGCAGCCTATCTCTGCACAGCCCCTCAGGGAGCCCTTTTCTCCTGTTCTAGGGGACCTACCTGTGCCTCTCTTTGTCACCGTTAACAATAGAAGCAATGACTCTCTACTGACATTGCCATGGGTAGGCAGGTTTCTTCCCAGGTGGACTGGGAGATCCTTTTTCTTTTTTTATATATTTTTATTTATTTTAGAGAGGAAGGGAGAGGGAGAGAGAGAGATAGAAACATCAATAATGAGAGAGAATCATCGATGGGCTGCCTCCTGCATGCCCCTTACTGGGGATGAAGCCCACAACCGGGGCATGTGCCCTTGACCAGAATCAAACCCTGGACCCTACAGTCCACAGGCTGACGCTCTATCCACTGAGCCAAACCAACTGGGGCGGATTGTAAGATATATTATGGAGGGAAAATATAAACAAACCTGTATCCCAATAGAGCTTTGAAAAGGGTCATATACATAAAAAGAGCTTAATAAATGTTAGTTGATAGGTTGAAGAAACAAATTTTTCTTGAAAGTATGTAGAGAAGAAAAATCAAGCTAAGATGCAGAAAAAGACATTCAGATAAAACCAATTTGATAAAAACATTTAGACAATCAACTCCTTTTTATGATTGACAAGGGTTAGGGTTAGGGTTGGGGTTAGGGTTAATTTTCTTTCTTTGCTAATGTGGGTATGTGTTTCTAATAAAGAATACAGCCTGGCCGGCATGACTCAGTGGTTGAGCAGCAACTTCTGAACCAGGAGGTCACGGTTTGATTCCCAGTCAGGTTTGCAGGCTGGATCCCCAGTGTACAGTGTGCAGGAGGCAGCCAATCAATGATTCTCTCTCATCATTGATTTTTCTATCTATCTCACTCTCCCTTCCTCTCTGAAACCAATAAAAAATATTTTTTTTAAAAAAGAATACAAATGAACCAAAAGATTAATGTTAAGTATAAAAATGTAGAGTTGATAAAAGTGGATGTTCAGAATGTTTTCCTCTATATTTCCATAAACAAGGCTTCTGTATTCTGTATATTCTTATATTGCTTGAGAGAAGCATGGTATATGGAAGAGAGCTGTGGTGTGGAGGCACAGCTCACTTCCAATTTGTTCTTAAGGTTATCCATCTCATAAAAGTGGGGGTAAACCATAACACCACGCTTCCAACTTTCAGTGGGAGGAACACATGCAAAGCCCTTAGGGGCCCTTGAGGAAAGGGGAAATAGCTATCTTTAGGAGAGATGTCGATAATATAGTAAGAGCTCTCTGGATAGTCCATGTGACTGCAATGTCAGTCACCCCACAGATCCCAGGAGTGAGCCATCCCATCCACTACATACCCTGCTGCAACCAAGTTGTCATGAGTATTAACGTTGTTATTGAATACATTCAGTTGAATACGGTACCAATCCTACCTAATAATAGAGTAATATGCAAATTGACCACACCTTCGCTACACCTAAGACATGCCCACCAGCCAAGCCACGCCCACCAGCCAATCAGGAGCAAATATGCAAATAATCCAACCAAGATGGCTACAGCCACTGAGAGCGGGAGGGTTTCCGTGGTAACAAAAGAAGCCAAGCTTTCTGCGCCTCCTATTGCCGGCCTAAGCCTCCACTCAAGGCTACAAAGTTTCAATTATAGAAGGTGAATTAATTCCAACAGAAATCACTGCTGGCCGCAGAGCGAGCAGCAGGCTTGGCTTTGCTCCAGCTACAAAGTTTCAATTGTAGAAGGTAAATAAATTCCAGATACCAGGGCCTCCTCTTGGGTCGCCAGGGGGCATGGCCGGCCTGCAAACCACCACAGGCCCCTCGCTCAGGCCGCCCCACGCCCCAAGGGAACCCCCACCCTTCAAGGCAAACCAGTCAGCCCCCACCCATTCACCAGGCCTCTATCCTATCTAATAAAAGAGTAATATGCAGATTGACCATCACTGCAACACACAATATAGCTGCCCCCATGTGGTCAAAGATCCTGCCCCCATGTGGACACAAGATGGTCACCACAAGATGGCCAGTAGGGGAAGGCAGTTGGGAGGCACCAGGCCTGCAAGGGAGGGCAGTTGGAGGCGATCAACCCTACAGGGGAAGGCAGTTAGGGGTGACCAGGCCGGCAGAGGAGGGAAGTTGGGGGCAAACAGGCTGGCTGGGGAGCAGTTAGGCATCAATCAGGCTGGCAGCGGAGTGGTTAGGGGGTGATCAGGCTGGCAGGCAGAAGCAGATAGGGGCAATCAGGAAGGCAGGCAGGCGAGCAGTTGGGAGCCAGCAGTCCTGGATTGTGAGAAGGATGTCCAACTGACATCCCTCAAGGGGTCCCAGATTGGAGAGGGTGCAGGCTGGGCTGAGGGACACGCCCCCCCTCCATGCACGAATTTCGTGCACCGGGCCTCTAGTAGAGTTATATTAGCCATATAAGCAGGCAAAGGACTAGAAGCAGGTGGCGGACCTCAGGATTTCATTCAAGATATACAGGGCCTGCGTCCCTGCAAATCTCTCTCCCATAGTCCTTGCCAATGAGCAGAAATGCTGTCATTCCTTCAGGTCTGGCAGTTCTAGGGTTTCCAAAAATCCCCTTTACATTTCATTTATGAGTACTTCCTTACAGCCTGAATCCTGTCCACTCTGACAGGACAGGCACAGAGGAGCTTGTCATTCAGAGTTCCAGCAAAGGCCATGCCCCGTCTCTACGTCTCTGCTTCTGCCTACGGAGTGGTCACGCTGACGTTTCCACACTCTGACTGGCCCAGCTACTGACCATAGAAGGAGGAGTCTGCCTCAGAGAGTGGCTCAGAGCAAGCCAGAGTAAGACAGACCAGGGCTCTGCCACTGACTTTGAGACCTCTGGGAAGTTACTTAACCACTCTGAGCCTCAGTTTCCTCGTCTGTAGAAGAGATCATCATACCTGGTAGTGTTGTGTGAGACTAAATGGGAGTGGGCACAAAAATGGCTCACAATAGCTTTCAAAAAAAACAAAACTGAAAAGTCCTAACGTATTTATTTAGTGGTACATTACACCCTCCATTAAATCCAGTCCCAAGTCACAGTCCCAAATCCAGTCTGGCAGCACCGAGAAGGACAATCCTCTTGTCTTGGCTCCCACACATACCTTGTTTCTCTTGGGAACTCTTTTACCCTCTCCAGGGTGCCCTCGTGGCTCCTTGCAGACAGCCCGAGCCCCGTGGCCTGAGCCACACTCCCTACTCACATGGATCCCTGACCCCACCACAAGGCTCCATTTCCAGAGGCTTGAGGGTGCGTTCAGACATGTCCTTGAGGCAGTACAGTGATCGAATCCCCTGACTGACCAAAGCATTCCATCTATTTCAATAACAGAATAATAACAGAAACTACCTGGAAGGGTTGAATGAGATTTCTAAAGTATTTAGCCCATGGATATGTGCAAAAAAAAAAAGAAAGAAAAAGAAAAAGAAAGGTTGGCTCGTGTTTGCATTAGCTACCTTGTGGTGGAATGAACGCCATGCTCCTGTAGGAAGGGTGAAAACTACTGAGAACTACTGAGCTCCTGGAGAAGCAGGTAGGCTGTCCTGGGAGCTCTTTAAGGCCTGCATTTCCTGCCAGCATATCCCAGCTCCAGGGACTCAAATGCAGCAGCTCCTTCCTCACTTAGACTTCGATATCCCAAATACTGGACTCTTGCCAGTGTTCCAAGGCCTTTCAAGAACTAAAAGGCAAGGAAGAGCTTTCTCAGCGGTCGATTGTGAAGAAATGCCTGTCATTTTCCCTTACTAGGAAGCAATGTTTGGAGGGACCTAAAGCCTGGAGGGAGGCTCATAAGATGGAGATTTATCGCCATCTACAGGACACAGTGCCACAGTGCATGACAAGTGTGCCCAGAAGACCTCAGAAAGGAGCTCTCCCCTCCCAGACACCATAGCCTCTGTGGGGCATGATGCCAGCGATTTAACAGCCTGCACGTGATCCAAGAGGAGAAGGGGTGTTATTTAGACAATTTCTGTTTAAAAAACTCAAAATACAATAACACTCTTTGTACCCACTATTTTGAAATGCCTGGTTTTTTTGTTTTGGTTTTTCTTAATTTCTTGGAGATTTTTCTCTATTAGAGTCTCACGGGTCCTTTTTCTAGAGGTGGTACAACCACAACCTTCCTGGTGTTGAAGGACTGTAATGACCCCTGGGTTATATGCTCACCGTCACAGATGCCGTTCTACAGAGTGGTAGGGAGGCTGGCTCCCAATGCCCACTGAGTGAGGGGAGCATTGGCACCCCTGTGCTGCAATTGCATATAGGGTTCTACAGAATCAGAGAAGGCCTCGGGGCAGACATCAGAATAATGACAGGGCGAGTCAGAGTTCACCAGAGAATACCTCAGGGCCACCATCAGAGTAATGGCAGGTGAGTCAGAGTTCACCAGCACTATCTGCCACAGCTATGGCTGGGACCCGAGGTGGGCAGTGCGGAGGTGACATGAGCACCAAAGGCCTCTGCCACACTCTCCACCCCTTTCTTATTTTACCCTCTCTCTGTGGGAGGAGCTCCGAAGCAGTGCCACTTGTGTGGTTTTCAGAGTCTTTTAAGTTTTTCTTTATAGCTTTTAACACACCCCAACCTCTAATTATTCACAGAATTTAGGCATGGGCCCAAAGTAGAGGATCAGAGGTATGAAACCATACTGTTCTTAGAATCACCCAGACACACACGAGCGAGCCGAAGCCATGTGTACCTGGCACGGGGGCATGGCTGGTGCATCAGAACATCTAGAGGAGCTTCCTGAAGGCCCGGTCAGAGGGAAAGCCTCACTGGAATAAGAGTCTCCTACAGAGTCCTCCAGATGCAACTATTTCCCCCATGTGCTCACACACATCTGAACACCTGTGTGCTAGTGGCTGTGTACATATCTCCAAACCAGATTTCCACCCGAGCTCCATAAATCTGCCTACTGGACGCCTCTACCTGGGTGTCTTCCAAGCAGCTCAAACTCACCACAAATAAACCTGAACTCATTATCTGCCCACCATAAATTCTCCTTCCATTCCTGGATTCCCATTCCCATGAATGACACTTCTATCTACCCGGCAGCCTGCAAGAGAAATATGAGAATCAATCCAGCTTCAAACTCTTCTTTTGCCATCTATGTCCAATTAAATTGCCCAAATTCCTTTCCATTAATACTGAAATTTTCCTGAAGTGAATTTGCCTAAAATGTGTTTACCTGAAATCTATTTTGCCTACTAATCAATTTCCTTATGACTTCTTTGTCTAAAATTCTGAATTAGGAATTATAACCCATTTGCCCCAAAACACTTTGAACCTAATTTTGTATTTTATATAATTATGCATAAATTTTACAGCATTTTATCACTATTTTTAAAATTAAGTCTTTATTGTTGAAAGTATTACATATGTCCCTTTTTCCCAAGATTGACCCTTCTAGCCTGCCCCCATCCTCCACCCCAGGCCTCACCACCCTATTGTCTGTGTCCATGGGTTTTGCATATATGCATAGTTCTTTGGCTGATCTCTTCCCATGCACGCCTATTATGATTATTTTGTACATTTTGGGGTACCTTTTTCAATTTCACATACCTTTGTACATTTCAAGTATTTTTTTAAATATGCTAATTGTAGCACTAAATGCTTGTAAAATCTTCAGCATTTCAAAAAGAATGTATCAAATTCATCTAATTGTTTTTTTCCTTGCCTCTTTTTGTCTTGTTTTTCATGATGCAGTTTATGTAAGTATTTACCAAATAGCATACCTGGTATCTGGCAGCAAGAATCAAGTATGAAAAAAAAAAAGTGTTTAGAAAAATATGTCGCCACAAAGACAAAGACTCGCACACAAATTTCATAGCGGCATTATTCATTATGCTCTCCAGTCCCAAACTGGAGAGAACCCAAACGGTAAGTGGACTACAACTCAGCAATAAAAAGGAATGCAATGCTAACAGAAGCAACAACATGGATGAATCTCAAAACCATGACGAGAAAGAGAAGTCAGACAAAAGACTTCATACTATGATTCTATTTATAGGAAATCCCTGATCCTGAAACTGTAGTGACAGAAAGCAGATCAATGGTTGCCTGGGGCCAGTGGCTTAGGGAGGGATTGACTGCAACGGATCACTATTAGGAGATTAAGATGCAGAAAGATTAAGTTACTTGTCCATTTCCACACAGCCAGACAGTGAGTTGGATTCAAGTCCAGGTTCTATTTTAACAAGTCATGTTGCATCTCTAATCACAAGTTTCATATTATCTGTTTCACATCTCCCTAAGATACATTAAGTTGCTTGGATGTAGAATAGTATTTCTCAATCTCTTTTTTTTTTTTTCATTATTATCCATCTAAGGAGCCTTTTAGGTATTTTCTCCTAATTGACCCCCTCATGATATTGCATATCTGTTTATGTACTATAGCCCTTTGGAAGGGCAACAGCCATTGTAATATCTAAGTTTTCCCCTCACCAACCAGTCTTCACCCTCTTGGAGACAATAGCACCACTATTGAGAAGGTATAGTCTAAAATACCCCTTTGATACATAATTGTGAAACATCTTAGTGTCATGATTAGCACATTCACATATGACACATTTATATTATAGCACCATGTGGCCAAATGCATCTATTGGTGCTTTTTTTCATCTTAATCACAGAGAGGCAGCTTCAGAATCATCCCTCCCCCAGGAGTACACGTATTTCAAACATGTGATCCATATGTACTGCCTGGGCCCTTCAGGTTAGAATGAATTGTTTTACATCATAAAATTCTGGAGATGCTTTTGGGTCAAAGAGTCTGGTGATTAACATCATTTGTGTCCCCTCAGGACTTTTCCCATTCTCCCTTTTCTAGGGAAGGCAGCAACCTCATTGCTATCTTCGGGGAGCTCTCTTCCCTGACTCCATGTGCTTCTAATCACAGTGCCTCACCCTCCCCACTTTCAGGGTCTCCGAGGCATGTGGCCTACACTGACTCGTCTCAAGTCTTTAAATCTATGGTTACAGTGACTGGCCCCAGAAGTAGTAACACGATAACAGCTAGGCAAATCAGAATCCTTACCTGGATTTTAAAATGTGATCACTGAAAGAATTCCATATTTTATATCAAGAATGTTAAGGTTGTACCCCCAAAAGGGTCCTGACTAAAAATAAAGCCCTGTGAGGTGGGTAAATGGGGGATTGAGGGATATATGTAATAGTGTCAACAATAAGTAAATAAAATAAAATAAAATAAAATAAAGCCCTGTGCAAAAACTTGTATGGTGGTCTACAGCGGTAACCCTGTGACTAACACTAACACACACACACACACACACACACACACACACACACACACCTCATTATGGGGGAACTGCTGAATAAAAGAACTTGCACCAAAACATGTGACGTACTGAATTATCTACTTCCAACAAAGAGAACTAGTTAAGGAGGTAATAGTTAACCTAAAAGAACAAACCTCTATAACGGTGGGATTTCAAAGCCTGGATCATTTCGGTCAAGAAACTATACTGAGGCAGAAAATTCTCCTTGGTGTTTCCCAAATCACACCACATAAATAGTTATTAAGTTTATAAAGACAGCCCTGCTATAAGCTACTGGAAAAGGGACAGTGTCTAAATATAAAACCAATCATTAATTTGAAATTCAAGGGAGGATTTTACATAATTCTTTACATAATTTACTCCTTTCCATCATCTATATGTCAAGAGCCACAGCTACTGATTTCACACATTCTATTTAGAGGAACTGTTTAGTAAGTCTTTCTGCTCTTTTTAGACCAGGAATCACTGGTGAAGAATAGAATATGTTAGAGGAGACTTTAGATACTTTGTCTAAACTAATGTTTAAAACCATTTATTGTTCCTCCTGAAAAATGATAAAATTCCCACTGCCCCACACACATGGAATTTAATTTTCTATGAATAGATATAAGTGCCCAGATTCTAAAAGAAGCTAAAGTGGGCTGTATTGGTCATAGAGCCTTATGTTTAACACATGTCACCCACACATGCCTACACACACACACACACACACACACACATACACACACACACACAAAACCTGTTGTTGCCATAATAGATGAGACTACATACCCTCATCCCAGCTGAAAGACAGAGCAGTGCAGGGAACACAGTCAGCTGATTGGCTGGGAAACCCTAGTGACTGCTTACAATTATGGCACAGGTGATAACGACCAATAGGTAATTGACTTAAAGGGCCAGTCACCTACTACTATATCATAGCTTCATGCAACTTATAAGGATTCAGCTCCACAAGCCCTGAAGAGGCTATTCTGTCAGTAACTATAGCTCTATTTTGGTACCTGACCTTGACTGAACAAAGCTGTGCATATCTCTAGAGAGCAACCTGGAGCTCATGGTAGGGGTGTAGCTGATTCAGCTAAGAACAAAACAAAACAAAAAACAAAAACCCTTGACAATATAGCGCTTGGATTTACAGTACTACCTGAAATATACATGAGACATCATGTATTATTCTTCTAATAAGTGCCCATATTAGTGAAGGTTCAATTAGTTTTTATCTTTCAGCTTTAGAAATTTAGCTAAAATTACAAACTGGCACATGAGCCTAATGTGAAGGAGACTAGAATCCTAAAAGAGATATAGTCTACCCTGCTTCTAGCCAATCAGCCAACACATATTTATTCAGAGCTACATCGCACAAAGAAATATAAACTACAGTGTTGGCCCTTTAGAGAGTTTTCGCCTAGCTGTAGAAATAAAATGTATATACAATTAATGTGGCTATTTTCTGTTGAATAGCAAATTAGTGGGCTAACTTCAGATAAAATGAGGGTAACAATAATGGCTACTACTTACTGAGTCCAAGCCAAAATTTGCACTAATTATTTCACATGCATTACCCTACTTAATCTGCACCACAACCAGGAGATTGGTACTAGCATCCCTTTCTTATAAATGAAGATTCCATCTTCCCCCAAACAAAGTTTCTTCACTATAGTCTGAAAGTCCTATGAAGGCATCTCAAGTGTCCTGTCTTAACTAGTCCTGTGGACTATCCCATGGGGTTTGCTATTTTCCTCCTTTTCTCTTTTAGCTCTTTGGCACTATTTCCTTCACTTCAAATATCACTGTTTGGGAATCTATAAACTCTTCCAAATTTCCACAGCTTAAAACATCGGGAATTTACTACTTCCCTTGAGTCCATGGGTTGGCCAATGATTCGTCTGCTTCACATGGTGTCATCTGAGACCTTGGGATGGCCCAGTCCACAATGAACCCACTCATGGCTGGCAACTGGTGCTAACTCAGTCCTCCTCTCCACAGAGCTGCCTGGGCTTTCTCACAGCACGGGCAGTGGATCCCAAGAGTGTTCTAAGCAGTGAGGTGAAACACTGCAGATCTCCTGAATCCCAGCTCTGAAGTTACACAGCATCATTTCTATCACACTGCACTGGTCAAGAGAAGTCATGAGACCAATGAGGAAATACGTTCCACTTCTTGGTGGGATGAGTGACAAAAAAATTTGAAATTATCTTTAATTCCCTGCAGCCACCAAAGCTTGAAAATGGTGCCATTACTGCAACAGAGGCCCAATATCATTTGGTCCAAAGCACACAATGCCTTATGCTGACAGTGCTAATGTTTGCAGTGAAATTGCCATCTCCCATTGCTGCCAATACCAACACGAATTTTATTCACAGCCCCCAATAGCAGCCACCTCAGGCCTCAGGTTTGCCCAAAGGCAGTGGGCCAGGGTGCTAAGTAGCACTGCATCAGGCCTACAGGATTAACATAGTGCATTACTGAGAATCAGCCCTCTCCTCTGCTCCTGGACACTACCCTTGACCCAAACCTGGCCACCTCATTTCTAACTCCTTTTGGGATCAGTTCTAACTCTGAATCTCATGCAATTGACTCCCACAGGTCTCCCACCTTATCTTCTAGAAATAGCACGTGCTGCATCTAAGTTGGAACTCCTACTACATACAGAGGTAGAGGGAGGTCAGTGACTTGAAATTATACTAAAATGTAAATGATGATTCAAAATCCTTCCTGAGAGCAATGAACACCTGGGATCTTTAATTGAAATATGAAGTGTTTGAGTAAGAACTACAATGAGATAGGGAGATGGGTGTGAGAGAAACATGGTGAATCATACTTTATAGGTAGTAAAAAAGATCCACAGAGAAATTAAGTAATTTATGTAATATTATAGAGAGAGTCTGAAAAGCTACCAACACATTTATATTTACAAATGGGCGCAAAAAGGAAAGACCATTAGGAAGGCTGCCTGAGAAGGGAGAGCACAGTCTACATGCCAGGCCTTGACATTGCCAAATATTTGCAACACGTTACCTAATGTAAGCCTCACAACAAACCTACAAGGTGGGTGATAATGCTCCCATTTTACAGATGAGCTCATTTAGACTTAAGAAGTCAGTTGGCCACAGTTGTACATATATTGGATGCTGAGCCAGGATTCCCTCCCAGCCCCTTACCACAGTGTTATGCTGCCTGTTTAGGATGCCATAAACACTCCATGCTGACTCAGTATTTGCTGAAGATGGAAGAATTTCCCCATTATCCGGGGACAAGAGTCTAACACAGTCTCATCAAGCTCCTCCACGGGAACAGCCAGTGCCCACAGTGAACCTCTCTCGCTTTTAAAAGGCTTTTTTCGTTGAGAACAATAGAATTTTGCTGGGGTTTTGTTCGTGGGTTTTTGTTTTGTTTTGTTTTTTTCAGTTGGAAACCTTAATAACTAAAGCTAAATAGATATCATACTAACTGACAAAATTCTGGCTCCCTACGGTGGTAAACATACACAATATTCTTAGCTTGGAAGTCATCGTCAATTTACCTCTCCATTTGTCAGCCACAATAATGAACCCACAGAGTAAAATGGCTTTCTGAAAAAGTCAGATTTTCCCCTTGCTCACAGAAATGATCAAAGCCAAGTAAATAACACTCATGTCAGACTCCAGACAGAACTTGGTTCACAGCTCACCCTGAACTCATGCTTCACATTGTCTCCAGTACCTAAGTGGTCTAAGACTTCCTCATTATGTAACAGGCACAGAGAGTAAAGAATTTTGTAGGGAAAAATTATGTGTCTTCTGAATGACTATAATTTGCCCACAAATATTTTTTAATTCTTTCCTAATCCTTGAAGTATGAAGTAGTTGAGTGAGAACTACAATGAGATGTGTATGACAGAAACATAATAAAACATATTTTACAGGTAGTAAAAAAAAAGATCCACAGATATTGAGTGATGTATGTAATATTAGAGAGTATGAAATTTGAACTCAAAGCTGTCAACACCCAGCTTTGTGATTACTTCCTTGAAAATTATGTTTCTCACCAACCAACATCCTACCAGGATCCTAAATTCAGTCTTGCCAGGATGTCTGAATAGACTGAACCATCTATATCCATTCAGAAGTTTAAATGTGGGTGTTTTGCTGTCAGAATATTAACCCTGAAATGATTCATCTACTCTCTATCAAATGTAGTGCCAATTTCTGTCTTGTTTCCAGCTTTAATCCATCACTACTGTCATCCAAAGCATTTTTCAAAGAGCACTCACTTCAAGCACAAGTTGAGGAGTTTCACTAACCAATATAAGCTTTTATCTAGTATTTTAGATAATCTTGCAAATATAGACCAGAAAAAAAACACATTTAGTGGTAAGCAGAGATAGATTCTAATCTTAATTCCATCAAGATTAAGACAAAAAAGCTAGCTATTTTGATCTGTCAATGAGCTATTTTGCTTGAAAATTCTACAGGATTAAGCTGTCTCACTAGAAGGCCAGAGTGGATGGATGAACTTCCTGAGCACTTTTTTAGGTGATGTAGACTCAACTAAAATTTCACCATTATCAGCAAATTGCATGTAAAAAACAAATCTATGCAACCATGTGACATGTGATTTATTTTCTCTTTTCCAGAAGCACACCAAATACAGAGACAAGTGTCCCTACATTTTTTTTCAGACACTATAGAGGTGTCACTCAAGATAACGACCTGACCTCTACCTAATGTCCACCTGCCAATCAGGATCATGTGCTCTCTCAGCAGCTATCAATGTGAGAAAACGCACTCCCCTGCTTTCACTTAACACACTAGATTAGACATATTCAACCTTTTTCATCTCATGGCACACATAAACTATTAAAATTGTGCGCACACCAGTATTATATTTTGGGGGTACCTGACAAAAAAAATAGGTATAGTTTTGATTCATTCATACTAGACAGCTATTGTTGTGTTGACTATTGTCATTTTTTTATTTGACAATCTAAGGGGGAAAGAGGTCAGTGCCCCTGACTAAATAGTTAGGTATTGCATGTTTTAAAAATTCCTGCAGTACACCAGGAATTCTCTCTCCTTCTCACTAGGGCTGTCCAGGGAGCTCTTATGCTCCTTGGAGGCCATATGTACCATAGGTCTTACCACCCTATTACTGTAGTCAAATTCACTGTCATATCAGAAAATTAGTTTGACAAAGTGGTTGTTGAGGACAATGCCAACCGCAGCATTGAAGGTAGAGGAGTGGGTGTCACTGTTAAAGTCACAGGAGACAGCTTGGTACTCAGCATAGCCCAGGATGCTGCCTGACGCCTGCTTCACCACCTTTTTGATGTAATCACATTTAGCAGCTTTCTCCAGGCGGCAGGTCAGATCCACAACTGACATGTTGGGGGTGGGGGCACACAAGGCCATGCCAGTAAACTTCCCATTCAGCTCAGGGCTGACCTTGCCCACAGCCTTGGCAGTGCCAGTAGACGCATGGACGATGTTCTGGGCATACCCTCAGCCATCAAGCCACAGCTTACCAGAGGGGCAGGCCATCCAAGGTCTTCAGGGTGGTAATGATGGCATGGACTGTGGTCCTGAGTCCCTTCACAATGCCAAAGTTGTCATGAATGACCCTGGCCATGGGGGCCAAGCAGTTGGTGGTCAGAAGGCATTGCTGACAATCTTGAGGGAGTTGTCAAATGTGTCATTAACCAGGAACTTTTATTCTAAAATATCAATGTGTGGGTCCCCTTCTAGATATTCTGATTTAATTGATCATGATGGAGTCCAGGTAATATTGTTTTATTTTGTTTTAGGTTTCCCTAGGTAATTCTAATGTGTAGCCAGGGTTGAGAACCACTGATGTACGTCTAATAGGATGTCAATGGTTCTCAAATTTTAGCATACATCAAAATCACAAGAATTACCCAGAGTTTCTGATTCTCTGTGTGTGGGTGGGATCTGAGAATCTGCATTTCTAATAAGTTTTCAGGTGATACTAATGCTGCTGGGATGACACTTTAAAAACCACTACTTTATGGAAAGAGGAGTATGGCAAGACTGGCTAGATGTTCACTACACCTGTTCTCTCTTCCTGGATACACAGCTAAACTACATTTCCCAGCTTCCTTTGCATCTAGATGGCACCACAAGGCTATCTCACCAATGGTACATGAGTGGAAGTGATTTGTCAATTTGGGTTTAAGAGACTTGAGAGCAAGTGTGCCTTTTCTATACTGTCGCTCTGTTTCCTTGACTGCTGATTAGATGCAGAGGATCCCATCTCTGAGGCCCTATAAGATGGTAAAAACACATAGTCTCTAAATGATTGCATAGAACACACCAACCCCATTCCAAAAGACCAAAATAAACTATGATGTGAGTAAATAATAAACTCCTATGGTTTCTTATATGCCACTAAGATTCAAGGGTTGTGTTGTTTTTGTTGTTGTTATTGTTTTTGTTTTTCAGCAGTTAGCCTGTCCAGGTAAAAATACTACACTTAATACAATTGTGACCTTGTAGGCACGCCATGTGACATCTCTAAGCCTCGGTTTCATCATCTAAAAATGGGAAATTGACTAAATGGAGCTCCAAGATCTCTTCTATTTCTAATATTTTTTGGTTCTATGAGAATATGAATAATTCCTAAGTTAGGTAAAACAATGTTAAGTACAAAGAGAAATAAGATGCTCTATTTTATTCAGCATTGTTTAGAGCAAGGCTGGATACAGAAGAGCATAGCCCTAAAGGTGAATCTAGGGAAACAAAATTAAAGTACATGATGCCACAGTGAGCAAAACAAGACAGACTATAAGCCTACTTTCTGCCTTAAGTCAGAATCTGATAAGAGCAGATTCCACTAAATCCTTGACATGCCCTAATGACAACTCAATTCCTCTGGAGATAGAATAAACAATGGAAGCAGACTACTGGATTTAAAACTGACCAACAAATATGAAACAGATAATGAGAACTACTCTGGACTTTCTTCCGAGTGATAAGAAGCGGTTCAGGAAGTGTAATTTTGGGAGAAAGTAATCAAGTTCAAAATAAAGAGGGAAAATGGTGAGTATAAAATCAGTGTCCTTATTCACTGTATTCTGAGTTTTTAAGTTAGCCCCATTTTTTATGAGAAAAATTTCCATTGGATGCCCACAATAAGGTTTTCCAGACTTTTAAATGAATGTAATCACAGAAGTTCCTGCATATTTTTAAAGCGATTGGTAGATAGATGATAAATAGAATGATAGGTTATATGATATGAGATCATATGATATACAAAAATATTATTTTGCTTATATAAATATTCAAAGGTATTATCTATTACTAGGGTAAATGCCATTTTAATAAATTTTCTTACCAAATCCTTCTCCTTGCCATTTTAGCATCTATTTTGTCATTTAAACCAAAAAATGGCTGAATATACAAATAAATTGCTTCTGGAAATACCTGACAGAGCAAAACTGAAATTGACTTTTGAGATGGAAAGTAATAGCTAATTTTTTTTCCTCAGAGCTATAGATCCTGTGGGAAAGTTAATCAGAATTGCAAAGAACAGTGATCATGGATAATTTACTGAAGCGTTTCACAGCTTGGGCTGACAGCGCAGTATGAGAAAAGCAATTGATTTTAGTCTAACATACAAACACAAAAAGATAAAGAATTTTAGAATATATTTTTATCTAAAGAAAAAAAATAAATATTCTCAGCAAACATTTGCTGAGTAGCTAGCTCTTGCCTTTAGGTTTCTCACACTCTCCCAGGACAGACAGAGTTGATTTAATGAACTATCCCGGCTGTCTCATTGCTTGTGGGGGTAACTGGAATATGCACGTGCCTCCCACCTTGCTCCCTTCGGATCTATTCACCACCCTGAACAGGAGTAATTTTCTAAAACTTGTCACTCATCGGTTGAAAAGCTTTCGGTCGTTTTCCTGAGAACAGTGTCCGAAAGGCTTTACATAGCAGATAAAACCCTTCAACATCTGGCCCTTTTGACCCAATCCACCCTTTCTTCCACCGTGTGGCATATTGTATCTACTTCTTTCTGTTCCACAAACATGTTGTCAGTCCAGCCCTTCAGAGAAGCAGGTCCAAGAAGGGAATAGATGCTCAAGAGATTTATTGGGGAAAGTGCCTAAGAAGGATAGGGCTGAGGAAGGAGGTGCAAGCAGGGAGCCTTCAGACTACAGCACTGGTCTGACACCTATGGAAAGATAGGGAGAGGATAAAGGAGGGTAGGAAGAATTTCAGACAGGGCAAAACTAAGAAAGCCTCAGCCAGTATGATGGGGAGTCCTCAAAGCAAAGTTGGCCATTACAGGAGTCTCACATCTCTCAGGGAGGAGCCCGCACCTGTAGTCCCACTGGGCTCAGTAGCTGGCTGGCATAAGCCCAGAGCATGTGCACAGCCAGCCTTGACGCAAACTCAGTTGTGAGCCCTGGCTGTTTTGGCTCCGTGATTGGAGTGATAGGCCATGGACTGAAGGGTTCTAGGTTCAATTCCTATCAAGGGCATGTACCTCGGTTGCAGGCTCAATCCCCAGCCCCAGTCGAGGTGGATGCAGGAGGCAACCAATCAATGTGTTTTTCCCACATCGATCTCTCTCTCTCTCTCTCTCTCTCTCTCTCTCTTTCTCTCTCTCTCTCTCCTCCTCCCCTTCCACTCTCTCTAAAAATCAATGGGAAAATATTCTTGGGTGAGGACTAACAAAACAAAACAAAAAAAAAAGAAGAAGGAGGAAGGGAGGAAGGGAGAGAAGCAGGGAGGGAGGGAGGGAGGGAGGGAGGGAGGGAGGGAGGGAGGGAGGGAGGGAGGGAGGGAGGGAAGAATCACCAAGACACTTAAAATATTAAGGCTGAGTTGTGATTAGTGGTAGGCTCTCATAGAGTGTGACTTCCTATCTAGTCTTCTCTGACTTCCTTTAACAATGGCAGACACCAATATAGTATGAAAATAGGAAGGGGACAGGTCTGGAAATTTTTAAAGCCTTAAATTCTGTGAAGTGAATTATAATTTTTTTTTTATTTTTTAAAAAATCTTTACTGTTAAAAGTATTACTTAGGTTCTCCACAACCTCCCCCCGCCCGCCCCTAATTAACCTCTTCCAGCCTGCTCCCGTCCCCTCCCCCCACGCCAGGCCCTCACCACCCCATTATCTGTGTCCACAGGTTATGCATACAAGCATACAAGTTCACTGGAGGATCTCTTCCCACCCACCCTCCCCTGTCTTCCCTCTGAGGTTCACTAGTCTGTTCATGCTTGTAAATTAAAATTTTAGAGGCAATGTATTTATATTTCCAAGAATTCAGGTCACGATAAGGGGAAGAAGTAAAGGGGGAAACTACCAATGAGAATGTGAGGTGTATCTAATAAACCTTTTTGTTTTTCCTTTATATAATCATTCAGTAAATGAATGATTTTGGCCAGAGGAGTTTTTATTGCTTCCCATTCCCTCTGCTGAGAATTCCTTCATCAAAATAACCATCCACCATGAAATCATAATAGCTAGTGTCTAATCTTTTCAAAATTAGATTTATGGATCCTAGCATGATCATTAAGGATATTACTTACCTAAGCAAAACAAGAAACAAATAGACCTCCCAGGGACATGTGACTCTGATAAGGAACAGAGCCTGTAATATCACAGTTGAGAAGCCATTACCAATACCAAGTTGCTTCCTGATTCATCAGTGTATACATCATTCCTGAAATCAGGAATCCCTCTGATTTCACTCTTAAAATTGATTGCCATAGTCCCCAATCCCAGTCCACATCTGCCTCATTGTGAGGAAAAGAAATGCACTCGCAGCACTCTTATGGATAGAAGAGTTCTAGAAATAAACACAGAGATGAAGAAGCTCCAATAGCTCCATCCCTTTGCTATCATCCCTAGTTTCCTCTTTCCCATTTCAAGCCCCTCCAGACTATGCTTGCCCGCCTGCTTGCCCGGAAGTCAGACATTTCAAAGGAGGTAGCCCCAGAAGCACAAGTCAAAGCAAACTTGGGCATAAGGGATACTGATCATATCTGCACGATGAGAGAGACCCAAAGAAAAGCCTGCATCATTCAGAAATTCTCTCACTGACATTTGTACTAAAGGCTGAAAATGCCATCCTCAAAATTCTTCCAAAGGAAGAAGGCATTATTGGGAGCCTAAGTATTGGATGGCAATAGGACTCATCTGTGGCCACTTTCTCTTACCTCCAAACAAACTTCTCTAACAGTATACTTCCCTCTTGAGATATGTTCACTTGGCTTCAGATAAGGAACAGAGTTTATCTAAACACCAAGTGAGGGGAAGATGGTCATTACTATATCAATCTCACTTGGACAACAGAGCTTCCTGCCTGAGAAGTAGGTATCGTTATCCCATTTACAAAGATTAAGAAACAGAGCCAACAACAAGCCAGTGTACAAATACCCCCCACCCCCCTCCCCCAATGTTAAGTGCCTTACTCAAACACACCTCTGAGGGGTTGCATTTCATATCCAGCCAGTAAATCCTGGTTGCTCCACCTGGAAAGCTCACACTCGCTCTTTTCATGTAGCCAGTTCCTCCCCATCTTTAGATCTTCTTAGCTCAGCTGTCATTTTCTCAGAGAAGCCTTCACTGGCCATCCGATATAAGTTGGTCATCTTTATTTCCTCTCATAACGTTCTTTTCTTTCATTGCAGTTTGTAAATATACTAGTATACTCACTCTTTTATTTGCTTATATTCTGTCTGGTTCTTGGACTAGACTGTAAACTCCCTGAAAGTAGAGGTCATCCCTCAGCACCTAGCAAAATAGTCTTGTACATAATAAATGCTCAATAAATATTACCAAAATGAACAATGGGTAGAGCTGCATTTGTAACCCAAATTACATAATCATTACCACTGTGCATACTGCCTCCCCGTCAATGTGAGGCTAAATTCCATTTGAAGCCTGAAGCCTCTCATTCAATAAGACTTCTTCCAATGGAACTGAAGGTGATTACGCAAAATTCTCTCAGCCCAGAAGGAGAGGCTGCTCATCCCCCATGGGATGTGGATGCTCTACAATCCCTGGGATCAGCCTTGGCAACCTCCTTGGGGCTTTCTCCAGGTCATTCTTATTTATACTTCAAAACCTCCCACCACCACCTTTGAGGCTCAAACCATCTTATTCTAACACTTGTTAAGTCTTTGGTATCTATATTCATTCCTATTATTCTGAAAGTAGACATGAGATTTCTGGAGCAGAGTTATTATTACTTACAGCAATAACCACATTACTTCTCCTCTGCTTCAATTCCTCCCTTCTGGGGCTATGCAATGAGAACTGGATGTCACCCTACATGTACCCAGGATCTTTACTATAGGCAAAGGAACCCAAAATACAGGAATCTGGGAGCCTATAAACAGAAGAGCAGTTGTGTCCCCTCTGCTCCTGAGAAAGTGAAAACTTTTCTCCTTAATGTAAACAAATTCTCCTTGGGAAGAGAAGAGAGGGATCTTGAGTTCTGATCCTTTGGAATATAAATAAATATCTCCGGGAGGAAGCCAAGCATCTGCCAGTTCACAATTCCTGGAATGTCTCCATGGTCCTGGGTTTTATTTCCTTCTGAAATGTAAACACTTACCTCAGGGTAGGTAAACCTCTCGGGATAGACTCTTACCATTGAATCACCCTTTAAATACCAAGACTTGTCCTTTGACCCAGAACTCAGATGTCTTTGCTCAGAAATCCCTAACCATATTTTCTTTACAGCCCACACTACCCTCTGGTCCTCCTCAAGCTGCCATCTCCCAATTTCCTGATCATCCTTCCACTTTGATAAGCAACTTTAGATATTGGCTCTTGAACCTCCTCTAAATTCTGCTCTTATCATGGAGCATTCTAACACCCATATGGACAAATGTTTGGGAAGCAGGGAAGCCTTATATTCAAACAGAATTGAGGTAACTAGCATGAAGGTAATATCACTCAAGAGCAATTCTGGAAAACAGGAGCTACTCTGTACACTCCAAGAAGGTTGAATTCTATATATATAAAAGCCTAAGCGACTGAACAACCAGTTGCTATGATGCGCACTGACCACCAGGGGGCAGATGCTCAATGCAGGAGCTGCCCCTTGGTGGTCAGTGTGTTCCCACAGCAGGAGTGCTGCTCAGCTGACCAACCCGTTCCGACGGCCCAACCCGCCCAATGGCCCACCCGCCGGGCGGCAGCCACTCATTCCCTCAGTAGTCCTGCAGGTCCAATCTCCAGAGAATGGGCCAGGCACTGACCAGCGCTTCCGGTAGGATCCCAACAGTGCCACTGGCCTCCTGGCAGTTGGCCTCAGGCACCATGGCTGCTTCCCCTCCCTAGACGCTCAGCAAGGAAGAAATGATATAAAAGCAGTCGCCAGGTGGTTCCCAACAACCTGCGCAAATGCCAGCAGGATGGATCTGGATCTCGGGCCCAAAGGTGTCCCATTGCTTTTCCAGAGGGCTGATAGCATCCCAGCCCCCCTCCTTCCCCCTCTGGACGGGTGCCAGATACAGGGTTTATGGCTGGTGAGTGCTGCTGCAGTGGCACGAGCCTCTCCTGATCAGGACTGACTGGGCGTGAGCCCACAGCAGGCGCTGTGGGGCTGGGATGAGCGGGGAGTGGCAGGCAGGAGTGGCAAGAGGCATTGGACTGCCGGTTTTGGCCCAATCCCCACAGGCCACACTGAGGAACCCCACTTGTGCATGAATTCATGCACTGGGCCTCTAGTATAAGAATAAAAGGTAGCTCAAAGACCTGGGGGAGTAACACAAAATTCATTGCTGAAAACTTGAGCCTATAGCATAGAATTGAATGTATTTAAAGTTGCCTCAAACTTCATATCTTCATCTGCCTTAAGCAACTCCTCAAAGAATTATGGCCCCTCCTCTTTCACTTTCCAGTATCCTCTTACTGGCAGGCTCTAATCCAGCTTCAATGTTAGAAAAGGGAAGAGAATTCTGGGAAACCCAGTTGTCTGCTCTTAAAAAAGAAAAGATCATACAAGGAGTTTGGAGCTGATTCCAAGTTGATAACAGACAATCTAGCACAAAGGGTACAGTCACTGGTCTCTGTTTATTCCCTTATTTAAAGGAATTTATAGTGGAGAGTACCTCCTCCAAAAACTTTTCCTTATCTTCATCCCAAGAGATGGCCTCTGGGAGCCATGTTCTGAAGGGAACTGCTTTCGTTGTATATTTCAATTTGTAACTCCTGGTAATTCCAACAAAGAAATACTCAGCTTCCTTTCCAACAAAGATAAACACTGAGAAATGATGATACTCCTAAACCATCTTTTAAATACTAAATTAAAATGTTGAACATACATTCATAAGTGGAATATAGCAGCTGCTTGAAAAACATCCAAAATTGATCCCATTGCTACATTTTCAGGGAGTCCATTCTGGACCACTTTCATTTAGGGAAGAGTTTCCTCTAATATCATAAAATTCAAACCATGAATACCAAACCTTTGATGTTTCAGGTTTTCATGACTGAAAAATTCTGTGTTTTATCTGCTACAATGAATAATAATGGAAAAGTAAAATAGTAGAATAAAGGGTGACATGAAATTGCTTTTAACTCAGCATGAACCCACAGAAACCAAAAAACATAAAAAGTTCATCCATATAAAAAGGGACTGAACTTATTAATGAGAAACTGAAGAAGTCTATCCAACTTAAAATTAACCTAGATCCTACAAGATAGAAACACACCAACATGACTGCTCTATAAACTTAGTATTAACTACATGAGATGTTTTTAAAATCAAAATGTACCATAAAAACATGAACAGTATTTTGCTATTGTATAGCACTTATTGAATAATTGCTGAGTATAATGCTAAGAAAAATTAATAATGTGCCCTAAAGGCAGGGGATGGACAGCAGTATAGATATTCCATAGAATACAATAGACCAATAAACAACTACAAGATAACCTGATATAATTAGAAATTGAAAACTGAAGCTAAAGAGATAATTTGATCTTTAAAAGAGCCTTCTGACTTCTCATCCACCATATATAGTTGGCCACAAAAAGGAGCATCTGAAAAAAATTACCCTTATAATGAACCTTGTCTATTCACTGCCCCCTCAAATAGGTAATGGACACTCGTGTCTCAGAACAATAACTGGAACTCTTTCCTTCACTTCTCTACCCTTCTCTGGTCCTCTTCAGAGTGCTCTTTTTGTGAATGAGAATATTTATTTGCAGAAGTATCCATTAGGCATATTATATACCAAGCCCTGTGCTAAGGTTGAGGGAGACAAGTCATAAAAACAGTCTTATTTCACAAAGCAGATGAAAATCAGAGAATCTCACATCTTTTAATTTAACAAAACCTAAGCTCTCCAACATTTAGCTTTGAAGTAAAATTTCCTAAGACTAACCAAGTGGTGTCTAGTATCCCTTTATCCTTTCTCCCTAGGTATTAAGAGCCCCTTAATAGCCTGATTCAGAAATAGATATAAATCCTTTTTCTTTTAGATGGGAACATTTGAAGAGAATTTATTTCATTCTAAGGTAGAATAAAAAGGAATTCAACGTGAAGAATGGAAGGAACAGAATCATGGCCAGTCAGGCTTATCACTTGCAGGTTTCAGATAATTCCTTAGGAGGCTTACCCCTGAGTCTCACCGGTACTATTCTACTACACATACACACTACCTGAGATGCCTACATTGGAGACTCAAGAATTAACAGGTGTGCCCAGCTCCAATTCTGGTTTTATAAAAGAATTACAACCCACTACTCTTAATAGACTCTCAACACCTTCATGGACAAAAGTAATTGAGCAGATTCCCATTATGTTGCCCACTGTAACATTCCATCTTTGTTTGTTTCTAATTTGTGAGTTACGTTTCTTCCTTGTGTGTGACTAACATTAGTACGATACTAGCCTTCAACATAATGTGGGAATATCTTAACCCACATGGCTAGAGAGCTCAATGACTATTTTATGTATATAACAAAAACTACTCACATATAACAACAGGACCCTAGTACTTGGAGAGAAAATACTAGAAATGGAGGGAGGGAGCTTTCAGTGTGAAATGGTGAAAACCTAATCCATGATGATGAGGACCTAATCTCATGAATGAAGATGAAGAACAAAGATACATTTGAAACATATTTAAGACCCAACAGAACTTAGTAATGAGTAAAATGAAAATGAGAAAAGATTCTAGAATGATTAAAAAAAACTTGGCTTAAAAAAACTAAATAGCCGAAACTGGTTTGGCTCAGTGGATAGAGCGTCGGTCTGCGGACTGAAAGGTCCCAGGTTCGATTCCGGTCAAGGCCATGTGCATTGGTTGCGGGCACATCTCCAGTAGGGGGTGTGCAGGAGGCAGCTGGTCGATGTTTCTCTCTCATTGATGTTTCTAGCTCTCTATCCCTCTCCCTTCCTCTCTGTAAAAATCAATAAAATATATTTTAAAAAAACTAAATAGATGGGTAACTAGATAGATAATGGACTCATTAGCTAAAAGAAGAGAAATATATATTTTTATTGATTTTAAAGAGGAAGGGAGAGGGAAAGAGAGATAGAAATATCAATGATGAGAGAGAATCACTGATTGGCTGCCTCCCGCTCAGCTCTGACCAGGGCCAGGATGGAGCCTGCAACCAAGGTACATGCCCTTGACCGGATTCAAACCTGGGACCCTTCAGTCCGAGGGCTGGCATTCTATCCACTGAGCCAAATAGGCTAAGGCTGGGCTGATTTTCACTATCTCAATGTATTTTGCGTCATCATCTCATAGCTGGGAAACTGTGGAAATAGAGTAGGTATACAATAATGCTAATGAGGGTGACACCTTTTGACCCCTTTCCTCTCACTTAATCACAACCTCAGTCTTTCATATGGCAATTGGTGTTTTCTCTAGCACAGGTAAAGTTCTATGCAAACACAACTTCAACCTACTCACCCACCAACCCACCCTTCTTCTTTTTCCAGGTCAGGAAGCCTCTCTTGTAGAGAAAATACAAATTTTAAAAAGTAGAACCTAAACAGATGAGGTGGAGAAGTAAAAGACAATGTATGTGGTGGTGTTGTGAGTACAAAGGGAGGATGATTTAAGAAGGGAGGAGCCAGCAGAAACAGATGCTGATAAAATTAAAGCAAGATGTTATCCACTGAATGGATCACTTAGGAAATCATTTGAATGGTGGAGACCAAAGCTAGATTTTCATGAAAGTGGGGAAGACTGCAAATGCAGACCACACTCTCAAGTGTGATGCTGTGATGAAAGAGAGAGCAGTAGCTAGTAGTAGACATAAGGTCAGAGAAAATATTTTTGTTCATATTTTTAGACAAAGGAGAGAGAACATTTGTACATGTTGAGTGGAACAACAAAGAGGGAGAGGATGAAGACTCGGAGGAAAAAATATAATGAATGGTGCAAGATCTACAGGAGATGGGAGGGAGGGGATCAGTGCAAAGGTAAAAGGCACACATCTGTTCAGACCAAAGGGAAGGAGGGAAGATGGGGAATGGACAGGGTAGGTAGAAAAGCAAATCAGGCAATCTTCTGACATTGGAATTTGGATTTCAAATAATCACTCAGGGAAATGAGATTATCAGTGATCTTATTTTACATATATTGAAGTAGTAACAATAGTTACAGTATAGTTAATTTTATTTATATACTAGTATCCTGATGCACGGATTCATTCACACTGAAAGGGAATTAATTAGAAGAAATATTTTAATATCACTATTCGCCCTTTCTCTATAATAGAAGTGTTAATCAAATTCATGATCGACAATGACAAATCGAAACACACACGTGCAATTCGAGCCAGCAAGAGCTTTATATGTATTGCACATGTGCAAGTCAACTTAGCCTTTTATGTATATAGATAAACTTGCTTAGTTAGACCTGCTTTCTGATTTAGCTACACTTTTTCCAGCCCAGTGAAGCATCCCAACTTCTCTTTCAGGTAATTGTCAGCAACACAGCAGTAAATACCAACACAAAGCAGATTATTATTGTAGATCACGCAGGGAGAACTACAGCAGTGTTTGACTATATTCTGCGCAGTGAGAAAACCTGAAGTCATTTTCAAGTTCCACCATTTCGTACTTCTTTTCAGTCGGGTCAAGTTTCTAAAATTTCTAAATCTCCATTTTCCGGCTAATGGAAATGGGATTCTACCAAGTCTCCGATCTACCTACTTCAGGACTTCTGTGAAGATCAAATGAGATGAGGCACCTGGAAACGCTTCACAAACATTTGGTTAAATTGTAAAATGTTTGCACCTGGCTATAAAGCAAGTTGGGTTCCTGGGCTGAGAAACTCCAGGGAGTCCAGTTGCTAGGGAGAGGAAGCAGGGCGTCGACACGTGACGTCATTACCTGGCATCAACAGCGACTGTTTCTGGGCTGGGCTGGGCTGTGGGTTGCATCTTGTGCCATGGAGTCTTAGCAGCATTGGCTGTGATTTGGTGGGGTGTTGCTCCTGGGTGGTGGC
Source organism: Cnephaeus nilssonii (assembly GCF_951640355.1). Taxonomy (NCBI): domain Eukaryota; kingdom Metazoa; phylum Chordata; class Mammalia; order Chiroptera; family Vespertilionidae; genus Cnephaeus; species Cnephaeus nilssonii. The sequence continues at coordinate 25,267,948 of NC_137087.1, forward strand.
GGGGCCTGTGTTCCACTTGGGCAGTGATGGGCAACCTTTTGAGCTTGGTGTGTCAAACTTCGCCAAAAAACTGAGCATAACTCGGGTAGTGTGTCACTTTGAGGAAAAAACATTATTTCGCAAATGTGTCATCCTCAGGAGCAGCAAATGTTTCATCCTCGGCATGCGGCCGCCTCAGCGGCTGCGTGTCAGTGCTGACACGCGTGTCATAGGTTTGCCATCTCTGCACTTGGGGGATGCCAAGTGTTTGTTTGTCAGTGCCAGGTCCATGGTGCCATTTCTTTTTAAATGGACAGTGTGCGTCATGGCAGCTCCTGCATTGAGCACCTGCCCCCTGGTGGTCAGTGTGCTTCACAGCTACCGGTTGGACGGACAGACCCTTAGCCTTTTATATATATAGATGTTGCAATCTGTTTTCAATATAGGGATCTCCCCCAAGATACTTTTTAAATCTATTTTACTTGTGGAAAACATGCTTGTCAAGAATAATTTTTTAAATTATTTTTTATGTGTATAAAGAGGGAAATTTTTTTAACAACACAAACCCAATTAACAGTGGTTACTCTGGAGGGTAGAAATCAGAAGATAGTCTCACTTTTCATTTTGTACAGTTTCGTTTGAATTTTTTTTATAAGAGGAATTATTTTTTTGTAATCTGAAAGAAAAACAGAGAATTTTAATCTGAAAGAAAAAGATTAACTTTTTCAATGCTGGGTTCTTTATTCAAGGTTAAATACCTTTATGATTTTATGATTCAGAGTGGGAGGGCTTCTCCTTCTTATATCTCAATATTGTCTAAGAGATGAAGAGTCTCTCTCCACTAGAAGTTATATTCAGCCTGGTTGGCATGGCTCAGTGGTTGAGCATCAACCTATGAACTAGGAGGTCACAGTTCAATTCCCGGTCAGGGCACATGCCCAGATTGTGGGCTCGATCCCCAGTGTAGGGTATGCAGGAGGCAGCTAATCAATGATTCTCTCTCATTATTGATGTTTCTATCTCTCTCCCCCTCTCCCTTCCTCACTGAAATCAAAAATATTTTTTAAGTTACATTGATCTGACACAGAGATTCAACAGTTCTCATATGTAAAATAAGTAAATAAATAAATAGGAAAACATTCCCTGGATAATATAGTGGCTTCATGATGTCAGTGTCCTAGCCTCTTATCTTTTTCTCCACAATCCTTAGCACATCTTCTAACCTCAAGGTGTCACCACATTTACAAATTGGCCACAACAGCTCCAGGAACCACAACTCTATTTCAGATAGGAAGGGGGAAAGGCCAAAGGAACTTGCAGACTGAGTTAGCCCCCTTTTGAAGGCACTTCCCATGAAGTCCCCCACTCAGCAACTGCCACCTATACCCACTGACTCCAGTTAGCCACATGTCCACCCCTAACTGCAAAGGAGGCTGGGTAATGCAGTTTTCAGATGGTGTATTGCCTCCCTGATCGAAGAGAAGGTTCTTTTTAGTAAGGATAAAAAAGAGACTAGCATTGAGTAGGCCACCAGCAGTCTCCATAGTTATCTGAACCTTGAGATGAAAAATCTTTGAGTAAACTTTCTATAATTTTTTTTAGCTTACCCTATAATTGAATTGGTATTTCTCAGATTTCTCATGTAAGTTCTAGGTTGTACAGCCTTAGTGCCTCCCTGATGCTTCTATGCTGGAAACCTACCAGAAGGTTGCAGCACCCCAGGCCTAGCTCCAGCAGTTTCTCTCACCTCCCCAGGCTTCCTCCTGCTCACAGGCAGGAGTGCTGCCATCTGGCTCAGGTGTACCTTGGCTCAGCTTCCTGGCTCTCTCCCAGGGCTGCACAGCAAAAACTCTTGCTCCTGCTTCGCCACCTGGCTTCCCTCATTTTCTTTTCCAAACTTCCAGGTATGTCTTTTTAAAATTATCAGCATCAAGAGTGACTGGAAATTCATATGAATTCTGACGGTAGCTTATATAAAATCTGAACTGAAAGTTCAGGACAAATTTATAAAAATAAATCCATATATAGAAATGTTTCATAAGGGGGATATTACTCTAAATGCAGGACAGGGATTCAAACAGATGGAGACAAATTGCAGCAAGAAATAGAGAGGCAGAGAAAGAAACAGAATCTGCACTGTACTTGAAGCATTCCTGAAAATTCCTTATCTGTCAAATGTAATTTAGATAGACTTTGGGAGAAAAGTAGAAGCAAGATGCTCTCAAAGATATTTTGTCCTGTTAGAATGTTGGTGTCTTAAGAACAGCAATCATGCCACTTGTGCATTCTATCAAGGACAATTGAATCCTATTGGAAACTTGATAAGTCTCAAGTGATGATTTATAACACAAATGATATATGTTGAAACACTGACATGAGAGCCAGACAGCATACTCAGTAACATGAATAAAGCCAACCCTTTTCACTGGTCAAACTACAGATAGAGGAGGGGAATTTACAGGAGGGGGAAAAAAGAAGCTAAATAGAGAAATAGAACCAGAAATAGACTAACATAAATATAGTCAACGGATCTTTGACAAAGGAGCAAAGATAATAGAATGGAGCAAAGACAGTCTTTTCAGCAAACGGTGCTGGAACAACTGCCATTCACATGTTAAAAATTTAATTTATACACAGACTTCACACCCTTCACAAAAATTAACTCAAAATGGATCACAGATCTAACTGTAAAGCACAAAACTATAAAACTCTTAGAAGATAACACAGGAGAAAGCCTAGATAAACTTGGGTATGGTGATGACGTTCTAGCTACATCATCAAAAGTACAATCCATGAACCCAGCCGGTGTAACTCAGTGGTTGAGTGTCAACCCATGAACCAAGAGGTTCGATCCCTAGTCAGGGAAAATGCCCAGATTGTGGGTTAGATTCCTGGTAGGGTACAAGCACAAAGCAGCCAATTGATGATGTTTCTCTCTCATTGATGTTTCTATCTCTCTATCCCTCTTTCTTCCTCTCTCTCTAAAAATCAATAAAAAATATACTTTAAAAAAGATATAGAGAAAATATGAGAATGACAATACAATATATCAAAATTTCTGATATACAACAAAAACGGTAGACAACAGTTCATATCATTAGAGGCCTAACTCATGAAACAAAAACAAAAAATCTCAACTAAACAACTAATATTTCACCTTAAAGAACTAGAAAAATAAAAACAAACAGAGCCCAAAGTCAGTAGGAGTAAGAACATAATAAAAATAAGAAAAGAATTAAATGAAATAGAGAATGAAAAGACAATACAAAAAAATGAAAGCAACGAACAGCTGGTTCATTGAAAAGATTAATAATCATGATGAAATTCCAGCTAGACTCAGTAAGGAAAAAAGAGAGAAGACTCAAAACAAAATCGGAAATGAAAGATGAGAGCTTATAACAGACACCAGAGGAATACAAAGGACTATACAAGAATAGTATAAAAGGCTATACACCACCAAATTTTGTTTTAAATGAATATAATAAAATTTAATGTTTTTTTAAAGATGTTTCACTCATGTGTCATCAGGGAAATTCAAAATAATACATTAAGGAGATGCCACTACACACCTATGAGAATGGTAAAAATCCCCACATTGACAATACCAAATGCTGACAAAGATGTGGAACAACAGGCACTCTCATTCTTTGCTATTGGAAGGCAGTGGTAAAGCCACTTTGTAACACAGTTTGTCAGTGTCTTAAAAATTTAAACATACTCTTTTTAAAATTAATTTTAGACAGAGAAGGGAAGGGAGAGAAATATGGATTTGTTGTTCTACTTATTTATACATTCATTGGTTGCTTCTTGTATGTACCCTGACCAGGTATCAAACCCACAACCTTGGCATATCAGGACAATGCTCTAACCAACTTAGCTACTGGCCAGGGTCAAAATAAACATACTCTTAACATACAATCCAGCAAGCACACTCTTTGGTATTTACCTAAAGGAGTTGAAAATATATGTCCACTAAAAACCTGTACACAGATATTTATAGTAGCTTTATTCATAATTGCTAAAACTTAAAAACATCCCAAAATGTTCATTAGGATAATTAATAAGTAAACTGTGCTACATGAAACGATGAAATACTGTTCAGCATTAGTAAGAAATGTTTTTAGACCATGAAAATACATGGAGAAATCTTAAATGCGTATTACTATATGAAAGAAGCCAATCTAAAAAGACTACATACTGTATAATTCCAACTAAATGGCATCCTGGAAAAGGCAAAACTATGGGGAGTGTAAAAAGATCATTCTGGCCCTAGCCGGTTTGGCTCAGTGTATAGAAAGTCGGCCTGCAGACTGAAAGGTCCCAGGTTCGATTCCTGTCAAGGGCATGTACCTTGGTTTGGGCACATCTCCAGTAAGAGGTGTGCAGGAGGCAGCTGATCGATGTTTCTCTCTCACTGATGTTTCTAACTCTCTATCCCTTTCTCTTCCTCTCTGTTAAAAATCAATAAAATATATATTTTTAAAAAGATCATTCTGGTTGGTTGAGGTATATATAGTTACAAAACAGAGGATTTTAAGAATGGTAAAAATACTCTGATAATACCATAATGATGGACACATGTCATAATGCATTTGTCTAAACGAGGCATCCTCAAACTACGGCCCATGGGCCACATGCGGGTGTTTTTGCCGTTTTGTTTTTTTACTTCAAAATAAGATATGTGCAGTGTGCATAGGAACTTGTTCATAGTTTTTTTTTAAACTATAGTCCGGCCCTCCAACGGTCTGAGGGACAGTGAATTGGCCCCCTGTTTAAAAAGTTTGAGGACCCCTGAACCCTTACAATGTACATCATGAGTGAACCATAACATAAACTATGGACTTTGGGTGGTTATGATGTGTCAATGTAGGATCATCAGGTATAAAAAAATGTACCACTCTGATGAGGGATGTTGATAATGGGGGAGGCTATGCATGTGTGCATCAGGGGAGATCAGAAAAATCTTTGTACCTCCCCCTCATTTTGCTGTGAACCTAAAACTGCTCTTTAAAAAAATGTCCATAAGAAAAGATAAAAGGTATACTGAACAGGCACTGTAGCATGCTCACTGTCACTTGGTGAATCTTTTGATGTATGAGAAACTGAGTCACTTTAGAGAGACTAAATACTATACCCAAGGGCACACACAATCTATTTGACCTCAGACCCTTCTATGGCTAACCACACTGGTGAAAAGCCTTCTATGGCTCCCCAGATTTATGCATTTGCTCTGTCCCAGGGGAGTCTTGCATTTAGTGAGTGTCTAGATCACAAACCCTATTTTTGGCGTTATCTTACAAATAAAATTGAAGCTGCACTTGGTACTAAAACATGATTTCTAAAACATAGCTCTTTAAAGCTGTGAAACGTGAAATTGACCTTGAGACATTTTTATTTATTCTTATATGTAGACTTTTCAAATGACTTAAAGGAAGGCTAAAGGGTTTTATGGTGAACTGATACTACTTCAAACACAACCCCAATGAACATTAATTGGAATAGGATTAAGATGAGAGTTTTAAAATGCTCCAAAAAGAGAGAGAGACAGGTAAGGGTGTGATTCCTCACAGGCTCCTTGATGAGGCACTCCTGTAACTCAGGCAGGGACACTGACAGCCAAGCAAGCCCCAAGTGGCCAGAGCTATCTCGGCACTGAAGGTTCACTGACCACAAGGTCACCTCTCCCTGCGTGCCCTGTCCAGGCTGCTCTTGATTTCCTGGGCCTCTTGTGGCCTCTGGGGTGGATACCCTCATGCTTCAATCAGCTCACCAATAGGAGCGCTTCCCCATTTTTTATACTGATTCTTGATTAGAATCAAGTTTCCATAAATCCCAAGAAATTTCCCAGAATACAAAAGTTACCATGCCGCTCTAAAATATATTACACTTGACACCTTAGAACTAAGTTCTGCCTTTGCATGGGGATGGCTCCCTGCAGCTCTTACCCAGTCCCTTTGCTCAGGCGATAAATCAGCAGTGGGATATTTTCAGGTTTTCTGTCTCCCAGCCTTTCTTACTGCTCTGGAACTGGTCATTATTGTTCTCTTTCCCTCCCTGCTCCAAACATGCAGCCTGTGCAGAGGGAAGACGCACAGGCTGGGTCCTTGCCCAGGTTGCCTCGAACTAGTTCACATACTCCTGAGTGCTGCCTCCTCCATAGAAGGGGCCTGATTAGCCTTGTGTTGTTTTTCAGATACATTTAGGGTTTTTTCATTTTACATGTTTCTGGTGTGTAGCATTATATTTCAATATCTATATGCACTACAAAGTGATCACCCCCAAAAATCTAGTTACTCTCCATCAAAAAATAGGGAACATGTCACAAAATTTGCCTGTCATCCCTGCACCTGGGGCCATGCTAATCTCTGTATCTGTCCAGTTTTAGTATGTGCTGCTGAAGCCAGTACTGTTGCGTATTGGTGATCACCTACTAGATGGTGGTCCTTGATCTCCTAGGGTGGGGACTATGGTAGCTATCTCACAACTTTTGACTTCACCAACTTCTGTTATCACAGTGACTTCTGAGATAACTTACAGTAAGAAAAAAAAAAAAAAGATCTAAATGAGTGAATATTTTTAAAAAAGAAAAAAAAAAAGGCAAGTCCAGAGTAAGAAAGCCCAGGGCTGCAAAGTTAGCAGAAGAAAGGAAATGACAAAAATCAGAGCACAAATACATGATATAGAACCAGAAAATAAAGCAAAACAGATCAATGAAACTAAGAGCTGGTTTTTTTAAAAGATAAACAAAATTGACAAATCTTTAGATAGACTTATAAAAAAGAGGAACAAGACTAAATAAATTAAATCAGAAAAGCAAGAGATGTTACAACTGATATCACAGAAATGCAAAGGATAGTAAGAGAGGACCATGAACAATTACATGCTGACAACTGGATAACATAGAAGAAATGGATAAATTCTTAGAAACTTACAACCTACTAAGGCTGAATCTTGGAAGGAGCAAATATTATGAACAGACCAATAACAAGTAAAGAGATTGAATCAGAATAAAAAATCTCCCCAACAGTAAACTGTCATTAAAAATCATTTTTTAAAAATCTCCCAACAAAGGAAAGCCCAGGACCAGGTGGTTTCCCCGGTGAATTCTACCAAACATTTAAAGAACAATTAATATCAACCTTTTTCAAAATCTTCCAAAAATTGGAGAGCAGGGAACTTTCCCAAATACACTTTATGAGATAGGAATTACTCTGCATTACCAAGGCCAGATAAGGACATCACAATAAAAGAGAGACACAAATGGTGGTGGTTGCCAGGGCCTGGGGGGAGAAGAGGCATGGGCAAATGTTGGTCAAAGAGTACAAATTTCTATTATAAAATGAATAAGTCCTGGGAATCTAATCTACAGAATGATGATTATATTTAACTCTGTTACATATTCTTGAAAATTACTAAGAGAGTAAATCTTACACATTATCACCACAAAAAGGAAGTGGTAATTATATGAAGTGATAAAGGTATTAAATAACACTATTATGGTAATCATTTTGCAATATATAAGTGTTTCAAGTCTATGTTGTACACATTAAACTTAAAGTGTTACATGTCAATTAATTATATCTCAAAGAAGCTGGAAAAATAAAACAATTTTCCATAAAATAAAATAAAAGCAGAGGGCTGGTATGGCAGCTCCCTAATGGATTGTGGGTATTATACAAAATTATAATAGTAAAAGTAACAATAATTATTTAGCACATGCTATGTTCCAGGGACTGTTCAAAACACTTTGCTTACAAAATTTATCTCATCAATCCTCTTATCCTCTGATATAGGTAGGTATTTTATTATTATTACTAGAGGCCCGGTGCACGACATTCATGCACAGGGGTGTATGTGTCCCTCAGCCCAGCCTGCACCCTCTCCAACCTGGGACCCCTCGAGGGATGTTCGACTGCCCGTTTAGGCCCGATCCTGGTGGGATCAGGCCTAAACGGGCAGTCGGACATCCCTCTCACAATCCAGGACTGCTGGCTCCCAACCGCTCGCCTGCCTCTGCCTGATTGCCCCTAACTGCTTCTGTCTGCCAGCCTGATCACCCCCTAACCACTCCCCTGCCAGCCTAATCCACACCTAACTGCTCCCCTGGAGGCCCGATTGCCCCTAACTGCCTTCCCCTGCTGACCTGGTCGCCCCTAACTGTCCTCCCCTGCAGGCCTGGTCGCCCCCAACTGCCCTTCCCTCCCAGCCTGGTCACCCCCAACTGCCCTCCCCTGCAGGCCTGGTCCCCCACAACTGCCCACCTCTGCAGGCCTGTTCCCCCTCAACTGCCCTCCCCTGCAGGCCTGGTCCCCCCAACTGCCCTCCGCTGCAGGTCTGGTCCCCCCCAACTTCCTTCCCCTGCAGGCCTGGTCCCCCCGCCCAACTGCCTTCCCCTGCAGGCCTGGTCCCCCCCAACTGCCCTCCCTTGCAGGCCTGGTCCCTCCCAACTGCCCTCCCCTCCTGGCCATCTTGTGTCCACATGGGGGCAGCCATCTTTGTGTGTTGCAGTGATGGTCATTTTGCATATTACTCTTTTATTATATAGGACTAGAGGCCCGGTGCACGAAATTCATGCATGGGGGGTGGGGGGTGTCCCCTCAGCTCAGCCTGCACCTTCTCCAATCCGGGACCCTTCAGGGATGTCCAACTGACGGGATCGGGCCTAAACTGGCAGTTGGACATCCCTCTCACAATCCTGGACTGCTGGCTCCTAACCACTCACCTGCCTGCCTGCCTGATCGCCCCTAACTGCCACCCCTGCCAGTCTGATCACCCCTAACCGCCTCTGCCTGCCAGCCTGATCGCCCCTCACTGCCCCCCCTGCCAGCCTGGTCGCTCCTAACTGCCCCCCTGCTAGTCTGATCACCCCTAACAGCCTCTGCCTACTGGCCTGATCACCCCTAACTGCCCCCCCTGCCGGCCTGGTTGCCCCACGCAGCCTGGTGTTCAGTTGTTTGGTTGACCCTCACTGCCCCCCCTGCCAGCCTGGTTGCCCCACGCAGCCTGCTGCTCAGTCATTCAGTCATCCATCACTAACCCCCCCTGCTGGCCTGGTCACCCCACACAGCCTGTTCGGTCATCTATTCAGTTGTGACAGTAGCTTAGGCTTTTATATAGATAGATTGTTCCCCTCAAGTCAAAATCCCTATAAAAGTCTCCTCTTCTCTTACTACAACCAGTCACGGTAAGTATTCTTTTTTAATGTTCAATTAGCCTCCCAATTTTACCAACAGAAGTCCCTTCAAGCTGACTTTAATATTCTTTTGACATACCTCCATTCGTCTTTGAGTATTCTCTTACTTTCTTGCCCAATAAGATGTCTCAGTTCATCTTATATTTTTTCTGTGCCCAGACTGCTCACAGATTCTTCAGGGAGCAAATTAGTATTTCTTATATTTCTACCAAAACTCTATAATTAAATGTCCCAAAAGCAGCCAATACCAACTAATACCTTTAATAGGGTATAGTAAAATAATTTTCCAGTTCATTAGTTAGAGCCCTGGTTGGATTTTTATTATCAACAATAAATGTTTAAAGTAATAGGATTTGTCTTCATTAAAGGTACGATTCCCTATGGAATCAAAGAAATGATGGATGAAATATAGCCAGAACTTAGGAATTTGATCCTCACAGTGGATCATAGTGGCTCAGTTCATAACTATATGGGCACTCAAGGCACAGAGTCTTACTTAATTTGACAGAGTCCTCCCCAGAGTACATACAAATGACTGGCAGCGCAGCCTCCAAGCCTCTGATTGGTGTCTGATGGGAAAGCCTGTGCTTACGGCATTCAAGCAAAGGTTGAACAACTGCTGTTCCAGAATGGAAAGGAAATTCATGCATTAGAAAAGGTGACTAAAACAATGTAACAAAAGAATATGGCTGCACAAATACCAGAATCCCATCAGAAAAAACAATATAAGTAATTTCTTGGAACCTACAATAAACTTACAGAAACCTGCTTTTTTGACTGTGTTAAATAAAGACTTCACAGCAAGAGAGGAAAATCCTGATGAGACCACCTGTTCAGACACTGTTGATAGAAGTATTTTTAAAAGATGAAAAAACTATCGAGAGATTTTAGGAATAACATATTCAGCAGAATGTAGCCCTGGTAGCCAAAATCAAGACTCTGGGCCAACTAGGTAGAGAAGTCCTGATGGAGGGAAATGAAGATTCATCTGTTGGGATCTCCTAAAAAAAAGAGCCACCATGTTAAACTATCTGTCATAACTGTTTGGCAAATGGAAAGCATTAGGGGGAAAGTAGCTATTTACCAGGAACAATCAAAATAGAAGGTCTTGTTGTTCAATGGAAATAGTAAGATGCAACATTCATTAAGGCTTAAGATTCAGCAGCTTGGTCACTTGATTAAAAAATAAACCATTGCCCAGAGCTCTGGAGTCCCAGCCAATTACTATTACGGTCCTGCAGTCGCTCACCTCTTTTTTCCTTTCAACATGACAGATGCCACTGTGTCCTTCATCAAGGACTTCCTGGCAAGTAAAGTGGCTATCACCAAGACACAGTAGCACCCAGGGAGCAAGTGCCATGCAGGTGCCGCATGCCAGCAAGCAAATCACCACAGATAAGCAAGGGCATTATAAACTGCACAGTCCATATCCCCAGGGAGTCCTGTCCTTCTGGCGTGATAACCTGGCCAATGTCATCAGATACTTCCCCACCCAGGCTCTCAACTTTGCCTTCAAAGACAAATACAAGCAGATCTTCCTGGGTGGTGGGACAAAAGAACCCAGCTCTGGTGTTACTCTGCAGGGAATCTGGCATCAGGTGTTGCTGCTGGGGCCACCTCCTTGTGCTTTGTGCACCTTCTTCATTTCTCCCGTACCTGTCTAGCAGCTGATGTGGGCAAAGCTGGAGCTGGAAGGAAGTTCAAATGTCTCGATAACTGCCTGGTTAAGATCCACAAATCTGATGGGATTAAGGACCTGTACCAAGACTTTAATGTGTCTTTGCAGGGTATTATCATCTACCAAGCTGCCTACTTCCATACAGATGATGCTGCAAAGGGAATGTTTCCAGATCCCAAAAACACGCACGTTTTCATCAGCTGGATGATCACACAGTACCTCATGGTAGTGGTTGGGTTGACTTCTTATTTGTCACTGTGGGGTGATACAGTCAGGAGGGCAGAAAGAAATAGATGTCACATACACAGGCATGCTCGACTGCCGGAGGGAGATTGCTCATGATGGAGCAAAGATTTTTTTCAAGGATGCATGGTCCAATGTTCTCAGAGGCATGGGTGATGCTTCTGTGCTTGTCTTATATGATGAAGTCAAGAAGTTCACATGAACTTCTAGTCTCCTCTTCCATCTCCCATGAACAGGCATGTTGTATTATGTAACATACCTTGAGCATTCTTGACAAATGGTTGGCTATCTATTTATCAATAACAACTATTTACTACTTGAAAGTGGGAAGCAATAATATTCACCTGACCAGTTTTCTATTAAAGCCATTTCCATGATGGTCACTGTGATGATGAGACTCAATTATACACTGAGTGGACAGATTATTATGATCTCTGAACACATAATAATCTGGCCACTCAGTGTATATCCTATAAAATAAAAGGCTAATATGCAAATTGTCCCCTCAACTAGGAGTTTGACCAGCAGGCAGGCCGGCCAACCGCCCATGTCCCATACCCCTGGCCAGGCTGGCCAGACCCCACCCATGCATGAATTCATGCACCAGGCCTCTAATACACACACACACACACACACACACACACACACACACACACTGAGTGGCCATATTATTATGCGTTCAGAGGTCAAAATTATATGGCCACTCAGTGTATATTTCATTTCAGTTACTCCTGATAAATAACAAATTTGAAGAAAAAAATATATGAAATATATTTTTTTAAAAAAAAAACAAAACATTGTTTCTTCTATTATAGCTATTAATTTTAAAGCAAAATATGTGTTGAATCATGTATGAGAAAAGAAATATTTTATTACTAATAGTAAAATAAATGAAAATGTCACTGAGCAGGTCCGTATCCTACATAGTACTGTGGGGAAGCACGGGACTTGGTTGGAAAGTCTGTAAGGAGGATTCTCAGAAAGGTCGGGGGCCCCTAAGGGGACCTTGACGAGGGCAGCAGCCCCTGCCTTGACTTTTCCAAACAAGTCCAAGCCCCCGGGGTGTTTTACTGGAATCTCTATGTTTAGTCTTTAGACATGACCTTGTAGAAGCATATGCTTTCTCAAGGATACTTACCCTGCTGATAGTATCTAGAAGTTAATTTTAGTTCAAGCTGTTGCTACAATAAAAGCTTAAGGAGGCAGGTGAACGGGGCTATCTGATTCCTTTAGCCAGGCAGTCCCTTAGCCCTCTCTTTCACAGAAACGTATGTCAGAGTAATCCATTCATCCATCACTCAGGGTCTGCTGGTCAGTCCCAGCATAGTACCATAGTATTCTGACTGGACTACAGATACACTGAAATGTTTTTCAATAGTGATCATCCTCCAAGTATTCATGTTCACTTATATCTGCCTCAAATTGCTGGTAAATATATAAAATAGTTACTTGTTTAAAAAAAAAATCAGGCTGCTTTAACGTTGTGGTTCTGTCATCTCAACACATGGTGTTCTCCAGGGTTGTTAAAGACAGAGGAAGAGAATGGGAGAAACAGGTTGGCTTTTCCACTGCCACACATCACTACCATTCACATTTTCTTGGCCAGAACTATCACATGGCTCACTTAGGTATAAGCCTGCTGGGAACTGTAGTCCCATATTCCCAAGAAGGAAAGGAGAGCTAGATGTTGGTTTCACTACTACCTTTTATTTTCTCTATCACTTTAAGTGTTGGAGTTACTAACACAACAAACTAAAATAAATGCATGGAATATCTTGAGTCCTGACTTCATGCTTAATCAATATTTTGCATTATCAGTTTCATACAAAAAAATAAACATAAAATATTTTAATTGCAATGGTAATAAAATTGACTATTTTCAAGCACAATCCTCACTTCCTTTATAACAAATGTCCCATAGAATATATTGTTTTCATAGGAAAGGAGCGGATTATTCTTTTGTGGCAAAACTCACTGGCATTTCCATAAAACCCTAGGTCTTAATTATACTGTGATTAAAATCTTTATGCACTTTTAGTTTGCAGATTAACCCTAACATATTTCTATCTTTAGGAAGAAATATTTATTCCAATGCAATAAAACATTTAAATAAAGAAGTAATGAATGATAATTTTTAGAAACCCAGAACTAAAAGTAAGTTCAAGAGATATGATTTTATTATCAAACATTTACTGAGCCCTTTCTATATGTAAGCAATATAAACAGATCGCCCTGTAATGAGTGGTGTGATAGGCCAGAGAACAAAAAAATGAATAAATCATGGTGTCCCTACCCAACAAGCTTACAATGTGTACAGGTAATAGAAATTAAAATATTCTGTGGGATTGTAGAAGTAAATACTTCTGACTTGAGAAAGTTAAATGGGAAAAGCCTCAAATCTGGTCTTTGAAAGATTTGGGTGATTGGAAAAATGATAGAGGCAGAGCATGGGCATGTCAGGATATAGAAACATGAATGAAGAAAGGAAAGCAGACCTGTTCTGAGAATCACAAGAAGCCTATCTACATTCTCTAAACAGCGTCAATGTGTTGCTCTGATGAGTACAAGGAAAAGGTAAACTAGATTTTTCTCAACCAAGAGAACTATGTTCTGGTGTTACAATTAGGAGTGAGAAGATATAGGCCCTACTCTCAAGAAATTTCAGATGTAAAACAACATGATATAATTAAATAAATAATTAAAACTACTTCGGTGGGTATTGTAGCTGATATTACAAATTGGGCCTCTGTCATAAACACGTTAAATGCCAGCACAAGGACTTTATTCTTTATTTTAACAGCAGGGAAGGGCCATTACAAGTTTTTGAGAATGGAATGAAGTAGATTTCTGTTATACCAGGAAAAATAAGGTGACACAATGAATAATAGAGAGGACAAAATTGAAAGGCAGGTCATTTTGTTAGGTGGTTACTGTAATATGTTGGATGGGGAGTGGCGAAGATCTGCAGTACAGGCAGGCAATGAGGATAGGAGTGTTGGGGGTGAAAGGAGTTGATGTTAAATTCTTGGAAACCAATTGTTCATAAACATAAAGATATGAGAGAAGTATTTAAGAACGCCAGTTTTTTTTGTGTGTTTTTTTTTAATATATTTTTAATGATTTTTTTACAGAGAGGAAGAGAGAGGGATAGAGAGTTAGAAACATCGATCAGCTGCCTCTTGCACACCCCCTACTGGGGATGTGCCCACAACCAAGGTACATGCCCTTGACCGGAATCGAACCTGGGACCCTTGAGTCCGCAGGCCGACACTCTATCCACTGAGCCAAACCGGTTTCGGCTAAGAACGCCAGTTTTTAAGAGTTGTCATCTAGTTGATGGCTTCTATCATATTGGGAAACACTAGCAAGAGGAGGAACTGTGTAAGAGAGAAGCTGATCAATTTATTAGAGACTTGGAATTTTGCATATTAGAGACTTAGAATTTTGCATATAAGTTCCAGATGTACCATATGATGATTCTGAGCAAGTTACTTAACTTCTTTTTTTTTTCAATTTTTTTATTAAGGTATTATATGTGTACATATCTTACCATTGCCCTCCCCCCACCCCACTCCCATATATGCCCCCACCCCCCAGAGTTTTGCATCCATTGGTTATGCTTATATGCATGCATACAAGTCCTTTGATTGATCTCTTATCTCCCCCACCTCTCCCTAACCTTCCCCTTGTAATTTGACAGTCTGTTTGATGCTTTAAAGTTACTTAACTTCTGAGTGCCTTTGAGGGTTAAATAAGCTAATGAAAAGAAAAAGCTTAGCACAATGCCTGAACCCTAGCAAGAGGTCAATAGTGTTAGCTATTTTTACTTACTATCATCATCATCCATATCAAGATGCCTGAAAAACTATTGGAAATTAGAGCTCAGGAGAAAGACGAAGATTTGAGATAAAAAAAACTCCGATATAGAGGTGATGGTTGAGTATTATAATAGGGGAGGAGTCTAGCTGGTTTGGCTCAGTGGATAGAGCATTATCCCTCAGACTGGAGGGTCACAGGTTCAATTCCCAGTCAAGGGCACATACTTTGGTTACAGTATCAATGCCTGGTCTCTCTCACATTGATGTTTCTCTCTCTGGGTCTCTCCCCCTCCCTTCCACTCTCTCTAAAAATCAATGGAAAAATATCCTCGGGTGAGGATTAACCAAAAATAATAAAATAAAAGAGGAGGAGATGACCAAAGGATGGGTGTAGTTTGAGGAAAGGGTTGAGATCAGAGCTTTAATTTAATGAATGAGTAGAACAATAGGCATAAATGAGACTCTCTAGAAGACACAATAAACCATTCATTCCCTGGCTCATGATCACTACATGACTGTACCAGTTATGCCCAGGCACAGGGAGGCAACATCACTGGATTCAGATCTCTGCAAGTTAAATGTCCCCAAAGCTTAAGCCCAATGTTGTTTATCTTATATTGTAAGTGTTCAACACTCAGTATTATTCTTCATGAGTCATAATGTCACAAAAAAGCTCTCAACCATTTCATCTTTTGTTTTTCTAGGAAAAGAAACTGAGGCCCCAAGTGACTTGCACAAGTCAAATTTCAGTTAAAGACAAAGTCCAGACTTAATTTATCAAACAAAATGCCACAAAGTCTATGGGAAGTATGTCATTAACCCTAATTGTTTAGGAACATGGCAATGCCTTAAAGGACTCTCTTTTCCATCTTGATGTAAGTTTGGGGTGAGATTGTTTCTTGTCAAGAAGCACTTGCATTACTCAGGGTTCCTCAGCACCATTATTAACATTTGGGCTGGACAACTCTTAGTTGTGGGGGTTGCCATTTATTGCTAAATGTTAAGATCACCCTATCTACTCTCTAAATGCTAGTAGCATTACCCCAATCCAGTTGTGACAAAAAATATCTGCAGACATTACCACATGCCCCAGATTGAAAATCATTGCTCAAATTGATACATATTAATTTTCTTCATTAAAAAATGATAAAAATGACTCAAAGTCCTAGGTTTTAAAATATATGTGTGGCAGGACAGTAAGAAGCTAGGAAAATTCTTGAGCAAGTAGAATGGGGAAACTGAGACAAGAAAATTACACAAGGCCAAACAGTTTGGGCAACTTGTGAATAGCAAGATTTTATCTTCCCTAACCAAGGAAACTGAGAGCAAATGATTTATACCTCTTCTCCTTAACCAGAGAATACATAGCTTAAATCACCCTGGCCTGGGAAAATACAGAACAAAGACCCAATTAATGCTATTTGTAGCAGTTAAACCCAAGAACAGATAAAGTCTGGGGGACAAATAACAAAAACCCCAAAAGCATTTATTTGCAGCTTATCATTTGAGGGGGGATGTTAAGCAGGAAAGATAACTGACAGGGCAGGAGGAGGGGAAGAGGGAGAAAGGGGGAGTTTATCTCACCCACTGAACAAGGAAGTCAACAGTCTTGGGACTTGCAACAATAAAATCACCAGATATTCTCAGAAATTCTGGGAAAAGCCAAAACATTGTAAAAGGGGGACCTTGAAACCTATAGGAGACAAAGTATAAACCCCCCGAACCCCCACCAGGTGGGGATCTCAGATCAACTGAGTTGCCCGCTTGTGCTTTATGCCAAGTATACTTGCTTGCTTTGCTTCCTTAGTGAATATACTTGCTATGCTTTCTTGATAAATTCACTTGCTTTGCTTTAATACTGCTTTCTTTCACTTGCCTGAATCCTTTCTCACTAGCGTGACAAGAGCCGAGGAGGGAAGAGCCCCCTTCTGACTCTGGCAGCTCTCTTGTAACACATGCACAGATTAATAAAATTAGAACTTGTTTCCTTTTGGCTAGCTATCTAGGAAAGAACTTACCTGTGTCTTCTTCAGGAAAGCAGGAATGAGTGTTTGGGTATCTGAAATCAAAATAGCCATTTTATTAAATACCCATTTAAATTACCCAAATAAGGGTAATTTATTCCAAAATATTTAAGGCAATGTGAGAAGGAGGAAAAGGGAGAATTTAAAGACAAATCAATATGGTAAAATATTCCAAAACACCCAAAAAATACGATTAAAATACTGTTTTAGGAAATAATGAAATAAAGTAAAAATTAGACACTCTACCAAATAAATGTTTAAATATCTAAAACATCATTTTTCTAATTCCTCTACACCTAGTTCCAAGAGGTATTCTGTGAGAAATGATTTTTTTTAATATATTTTATTACTTTTTTACAGAGAGGAAGGGAGAGAGATAGAGAGTTAGAAATATCGATGAGAGAGAAACATTGATCAGCTGCTTCCTGCACACCTCCCAGTGGAGATGTGCCCACAACCAAGGTACATGCCCTTAACCGGAATCGAACCTGGGACCTTTCAGTCCGCAAGCCGACGCTCTATCCACTGAGCCAAACCGGTTAGGGCGGGAAATGATTTTATACTCACCCAAGTCTGGGAAATGCTGGGTTAACCAAAGTTAAACCGTTTCCCTTTCCATGTAACTCAGAGCCTTTACTGTTGTTACAGGTACAAGGTCCGTGTGCCTGATGCTTCAAAACAAAGGTCGATATTGAATAGATCAGAGTAATGGAGTGAGAAAAGGCTTATTGAACCAGAAGGCCTACCTCAAGAAGAGAAAATTAATTCTCAACTCCATCTTAAGAGAATCTGGAATTAAAGCTTCTTACATATCAGGAAGAGAGGATGGGTGAGACAGAGTTGGGTGGGGACTGTAGAGAGCCTGGTACCAGAGAGAGGAAGCATTCCACTCTATTACGCCATGTTTATGAAACACAGGTTAGTTTTGTCTCCATCTTATCTGGCTAACCAATGTTTTTGCTTATTTACAAAGCTTCTCAAGAGATTAATGTTCCCCAGAATACTGGAACACTGCACTACCCCTCATTGCCTCACTGGCCTCTCTGATCACAATAACTGCCCTTGGACGTAAGAACCACACAATGGAGAATCTGAAGATAGAATGCCAGCCCAGGCCTGCAGATCAACTACTGACAATTTAAAGCCATTCTACTATGTAGTTTCTTTCTCTCATGCAGGCACTAATTTCTAATCTGGAAGTTGCTGTTATACCTGAAAGTATCAGTGGGGGTTTTTAATGGTAAACAATAATAATTAATCTTGCCATATTAAGAGGAAAAATAAAAAAATGTGTCTTGGAAATATTCTGGGGTAGCTCAGCATTGTGAAGGAAGAAGTGAACACCGTAACCACCAGAAAAACAGGAAGCATTCATCCCAGGTACCTGAGAAATAGTAATTTAGGGACAGCTGCTTTGGCTCCAGCCATCAGGTGGCCCAGCTCCACTCCTTCTATCTAATATCTCCCCTAAGGATTCAAACTTCCAGAAGAATACAATGATTGGCTTAACTTGGGTCAGGTGCCTACCACCTCACCCCTGATGGTCATGGGTGAGGTCCTGTGATTTATAATCCCACTAGACATAGAGTGGAAGAGTGGAAATCCCCTCAAAACATGGGTGCTAGACAGAAAAATAAGTGATTTACTTAACATTCACTGAGCAGAAAAAGTACACCTGTACTTTACTTTGTTCCACTATTTCTATCCTTTCTAGTAAGTTCTTTCCATTTCTTGCACACAGCACTGAAGTATTCTGAATGGCCAGGCTTTCTTCTTCAACCACTTTCAACAGAGACAGGAGAGCTGTCTTTCAGAGAATTTTTTTAAAAGCCTTTTGGTTTGAGTCCTCCTACCAAGAAAGCTGGCATTATTGATTAATGATTCCCAAGGAAGAATAATTTAGTCTAATTATCAATTTAGCTCATTCATTCTTAACAGCCACTGAAAACACAAGGACAGAAAATTTAAGGCAATGTGAGGAGGAGGAAGAGGGAGAATTTAAAGACAAATCAATTCTTCCCAACCCCCAAATGACCCAAGAAAAGGAATTTAGTTAAGCATCAGCCCTTTCCCTATTCTCCAGACTACTGGCCATAAGTTTTTCCTGGTAATTCTTAAATTCTTTTGATAATCATCAATTTCTGTAAAAACTAAGCAGGGTCTGCTTTATGATAATATTTTCTTTTTTATCTCAGATTAAGATGTGTCCCTGCCTAGGGGAACTCAAAAGATTTTTCTTTTGGACACAGTTTTTTAAAATATTTCTCATCAGTATATTTCATTCTGCTTAACAGAAGTGCAACACAGAAGTTAGATTGTTGGACAATTTTATTTTTATTTTTGAGCCTGTTTAAACATATGTTTTCTTGATTGGTAGTTACAGACTTGTCATGGGGGTATAAAGTAGAGCATAGGGAATACGGTCAATAATCCTATATAATAAAAGGCTAATATGCAAATTGTCCCTATGGGCGGGAGTTCGACCCACTGGGAGTTAGACATGCGCTGACCACCAGGGAGCGGTGCAGAACATGGCGGGTGTTGGTGATACAGCGCTGGCAGTGGGCAGCAGTGGAGGCGCTGCCGGCCCCAATGGGCCCCAACGAGAGCAGGACCATGGCAGGATGGTGGAGCAGGTGGCGCCAGGCCAAGGCGGGTGTGAAGAGAGGCCCCAGCAGGCAGCTGAGGGAAGGGAGGCCCCATCCAGGAGCTGGGGAAGAAAAGTCTTGGCTGGCAGCTGGAAGGCCCTGATCGGCCCTGATTGCTGGCCTGGCCTAGGTACCCTACCCATGCACAAATTCATGCACTGGGCCTCTAGTCTATCTATATAAAACCCTAATATGCAAATAGACCGAACGGCAGAACAACCAAACAACTGAACCGGTCACTATGACGAGTACTGACCACCAGGGGGTATGCACACAGAACATGGCAGGCATTAGCAGCAGGTGGCAGAGTGTGGAACATGGCCAGCATTGACTGCAGCGGAATGATGGAGCAGGTGAGCGGGGGTGCCAGATGAAGGCGGGGCACCAGTTGCTGTCATTGGGTCAAGCTTCTGGTGGTTACTGAAAATTCTTTGCTGCCACGCGCCGCAGTCCCACCAGGTGCTCACACCTGCTGCCAGCGCTGGAGCCGCTGCTTGCACCCGCTGCTGGCCCCTATAGTCCCTCAGGGCTTCTCCACCTCCCCCTGCTCCTGAGGGGCAATCTGGGCAGCAGCTGTCGCTTGCCCCCAGCCCTGCTCACACCAGCTGGCGGCGCTGGCCCCAAATGCTCCGCACCATCAGCGCGTGGGACCAGTGGCGGCGGGAGCGAGGCTTCCAGCAGATAGGGGACCATGGGGCCATGGCAGGAGGGGCTGGGCAGGGCATGGAGGATGGGCCGAGACCTGCCGCTGTGCCCATTGCAGCCTTGCAGCCCACAATTCCTTTCAAGGTGCACAAATTCGTGCACTGGACCCCTAGTATTGTAATAACTTTGTATAGTGCCAGATGGGTACTGGAAATATCAAGAGGAATACTTTGTAAAGTATATGATTGTCTAACCACTATGCTATACACCTAAAACTAATATAAAATAATATCAAATATAAATTGTCATTGAAAAATAAAATTTAAATTAAAAATCCGCCATAACCGGTTTGGCTCACTGGATAGAGCGTCGGCCTGTGGACTGAAGGGTCCCAGGTTCCATTCTGGTCAGGAGCATGTACCTTGGTTGTGGGCACATCCCCAGTGGGGTGTGTGCAGGAGGCAGCTGATTGACATTTCTCTCTCATTGATGTTTCTGGATCTCTCTCCCTCTCCCTTCCTCTCTGTAAAGGATCAATAAAATATACTTTTAAAAAATAAAATAAAGTAAATAAATAAAAATACTACATAATAAAGAGCTAATATGCTAATTAGACCAAACAGCAGAACAACCATCCGGACAACCTACCAGACGACTGTCTGGACAACCTTCCAGATGAAGCCGGGGCTGCAAGAGCCAAAGCAGCTGGGGCTGTGAGAGCCAAGCCCCTTGCACAAATTTCATGCATCCGGCCTCTAGTAAATAAATAAAATTAGACCAAAAAATTTTTTTAAATAAAAATTTTGCATTAAAATATCTTTTCTTGGCTAAGTCTCATTAGGGTTTAATTATTTGCTTCTTGTCTTTGTTGTGGCAAAGTGGCAACTATTTTTACTAGAAAGAAGAAAAGGATGATTTCCAACCAAGATTTAAAACCACATTTATATTTATGAAATATGGCCTTTTAGTCACCTGTAGTCTGGGGTGAAAGTGTTATCATCGTAATTAGCTAGTTAATAGTAATAAAGGAAAGAAAGCAAAGGGAAGTCAAACATTGTTAGCATGGTCACCTGGGAAACTTCACCAGGAAGCTACGGCTTCACAAAGCATTGTCCCTCCAGGGGCATTAAAACTCCTCCCTCCCTTCCTGGATTGTTGGGGCAGAAGGAGGAGATAGGCACATGTGCAGTAGAAATTGGGGTAACACAGGGGAGGTGCTTGCCTGTCACTCTAGCCTGGGGAACAATGAATTGGCTAGGGTGCACGAAATCTTGGAGAATTAATTGGTTAGTTTGAAGAAGCTCCTGGTTAAAATCCCCAGACAAAGAGTTCCCTCTCGTTTTCTTGTGCTCTCTCTTGCTCCATGACTCACACTCGCCCAGGCACTTGCCTGTTCTCTCTCCATAGCCATGAGACCTTAAGCAGCCACATGGCCCATGGCCATGCACAACAGACATACAATGGACTGCAGTGGGGAACACAAGCTAAGCTAGCAGATGCTGGACTGGACTGGACTTTGATATGGAGCAGAAGCTATGGGCAGTGACCTTTATTCTGGCCATGCTGAAGACATGGTTGGACTTTTTCCATGGCGGGATGGACAGAGATGGAACCTTGGAAGGGAGCCCCCTTAATTTTACATCATGAATAAAGCTTTCCACAAAACCCCATCCTCCTGTGGAGGCCTCAGGGAATTCATTTCCTCACAGAACCCCAAGAACTCCACCTCCACTGATAACAAAAGTAAGTTTTACATGATCTTCACTTATTTATACATTTTGTTATATAGAAAACAGAAATTGGGGTAAGAAATAATATTGCTTCAGAAAGGACAAAAAGATGGGGACAATGACACTTGGCATATCCAAAGAAAACATTTAATATCCAAACTCTATAGAAGACATCAGGTAAAATAGAACACATTATGTTGGAAAGATACTCTTCCCCTGTTTACTACCATTCACAATACTTCTGACACCAGCTGTATGCGTTTTCCATTGCTTGGCATCGCGCAATCCTGAAACACCAGCTAGGTATCTTACAATTCAATCCAATTCTGACACTATTCAGAGTTAGAGCAGACTCCACAGGTTAAGGGCATAGTCTTACAAAATCATCCCCACTTCAGTTGCCAACACAAGTAGTAGATCCCCCATGTTACCCACAACTTCTGTGGACTTGTTTTCAAATTGGAGGTTCACGTTATCACACACCCCCTCATTAGATTCCATCATTTGCTAGAACAGCTCAGAGAACTCAAGGAAACATTTATGTTCAACAATTTATCATATAACAAAGAATGTCATAAAGGATACGGATGAACAGCCATAAAGAGGTATTCTGGGTGAGGACTGAATGCGTCCCTGCACAGGACCTTCTGTCCTTGTGGAGTTGCGTTGTACCACTCTCCCAGTGTGTGGATGAGTTCACCAGTCTGGAAGCTCCCTGAACCCAATATCATTGGGATTTTTATAGAGGCTTCATCATGGTAGGCATGATCAACTATTAACTCAATTCCCAGTCCTTCCTACTTCTCTGTGAATAGGAGTTGGTGCTGAAAATTCCAAGCTCCTAACCATGTTTTGGTCTTTCAGGTGACCAGTCTCTATCCAGGTGACAAAGAGTTACCTCCTAAGAACAAAAGACACTTCTATCACCTAGCAAATGCAAAGAGATTTAGAACTCCACATCAGTAACTGGGGTCAAAAATGTTAGAACAAAAGATTCTCCTAACCCCCCTACATGCAAGTGTTTTAGGAGTTCTGTGTCAGAAGCTTGAAGCAGAGATATATATATATATATATATATATATATATATATATATATATATATATATATATATCGCCTATCTAATAAAAGCATAATATGCAAATTAACCAAAGCTCCGCTATACCCACAAGCCACGCCCACCAGCCAATCAGGAGTATGCAAATTAACCCAACCAAGATGGCTGCGGCCACGGAGAGAGCAGGAGGCTTGAATTGCCCCCAGCGATGGAGGAAGCCAAGCTTTCCGCACACCCTGGCCGGCCTAGGCCTCCACTCAAGGCTACAAAGTTTCAATTATAGAAGATAAATAAATCCCGGATCCCAGGGCCTCCGCTTGGGTCGCCTGGGGGCATTGCCAGCCTGCAAACCACCACAGGATCCTCGCCCAGGCCACCCCACACCCCAAGGGAACCCCCACCCTAATCCGGGATACCCTTCAGGGCAAACCAGCTGGCCCCCTCCCGTGCACCAGGCCTCTATCCTATCTAATAAAAGAGTAATATGCAAATTGACCATCACTCCGACACACAAGATGGCTGCCCCCATGTGGTCAAAGATGGCTGCCCCCATGTGGACACAAGATGGCCACCACAAGATGGCCAGCAGGAGAGGGCAGTTGGGAGGGACCAGGACTGCAAGGGAGGGCAGTTGTGGGCGATCAGGTAAGCAGGGGAGGGCAGTTGGGAGGAACGAGGCCTGCAAGGGAGGGCAGTTGGGGGCAATCAAGCCTGCAGGGGAGGGCAGTTAGGGGTGACCAGTCTGGCAGAGGAGGGAAGTTGGAGGCGACTGGGCCTGCAGGGAAGGGCAGTTGCGGGGGACCCAGGCCTGCAGGGAAGAGCAGTTGGGGGAGACCAAGCCTGCAGGGGAGGGCAGTTAGGGGTGACCAGGCCTGCAGGGGAGGGCAGTTAGGGGTGCCAGGCCTGCAGGGGGGGCAGTTAGGGGTGACCAGGCCTAAAGGGGAGGGCAGTTAGGGGCAAACACGCTGGCAGGGGAGCAGTTAGGCATCAATCAGGCTGGCAGGGGAGTGGTTAGGGGGTGATCAGGCTGGCAGGCAGAAGCGGTTAGGGGCAATCAGGAAGGCAGGCAGGTGAGCGGTTGGGAGCCAGCAATCCTGGATTGTGAGAGGGATGTCCAACTGCCTGTTTAGTCCCGATCCTACCAGGGCAGTTGGACATCCCTCGAGGGGTCCCAGATTGGGGAGGGTGCAGGCTGGGCTGAGGGACACACACACCCCATGTACAAATTTTGTGCACCAGGCCTCTAGTGTGTGTGTATGTATGTATACACACACACACACACACACACACACACACACACACACACACATACTGAGTGGCCAGATTAATATGACCACCCCATCAGTACTTTGTTGGGCCACCTTTTGCCTTCAATACTGCGGCAATTCTTCTTGGCATTGACTCCACAAGATGTTGAAAGGTGATGCGAGGAATCTGACAACCATGCCTGATGAATAGCACTGTCCAGTTCTGTGAGATTTGGTGGTTGTGGAACCAGCTGCCTAATTGATGGCTCTTTTAACTTCATCCCACAAATGCTCAACTGGATTGAGATCTGATGATTGTTGGGGCCACCTAAGCAAGGTAAAGTCTCCCTCATGTTCTTGAAACCACTCCTGCACAATACAAGCACCGTGGCATGGCACACTGTCTTGTTGGAAGAAGCCATCTCCATTGGTATACGCCATCAACATGATAGGATGAACTTGATCAGCAACGATACTTAGGTATGTTGTGCTATTCAAACGTTGTTCCAGGGCCCAAATCATGCCAGGAAAACATGCCCCAAACCATAACACTGCCCCCACCAGCTTGAAGGGTTGTACTCATGCATGTGGGGTGCGTGCTTTCATGCTGTTTCTGCGAAATTCTCACTGTGCCATCTGCATGATGCAACTGGAACTGTGATTCATCGGACCACATGACTTTTTTCCAATGCTCAACTGTCCAATCCTTGTGTTCCTGTGCAAATTGGAGACATTTTATCTTGGTAACTGCAGACAGCAAAGGTGTTCGAACAGGCCTTCGGCTTCCATATCGCATACGATGCAGTGTACAGCTAATTTGCCTACAAACATCAGGTGGTCATAATAATTTGGCCACTCAGTGTGTGTGTGTGTGTGTGTGTGTGTGTGTATCTTATCATTTCACATATGTCCAATTATAACAATTATAAAGAACTAGAGGCCCGGTGCACGAAATTTGTGCACGGAGGGGGTGGTGTCCCTCAGCCCAGCCTGCACCCTCTCCAAATGCACGCTCTCCAATCTGGGACCTCTCAAGGGATATCCGACTGCTGGCTCCCAACTGCTCGCCTGCCTGCCTTCCTGATTGCCCCTAACCGCTTCTGCCTGCCAGCCTGATCATCCCCTAACCTCTCCCATGCCAGCCTGATTGATGTCTAACTGCTCTCCTGCCAGCGTGTTTGCCCCCAACTTCCCTCCTCTGCCGGCCTGGTCACCCCTAACTGCCCTCCCCTGCAGGGTTGATCACCTCCAACTGCCCTCCCTTGCAGGCCTGGTCCCTCTCAACTGCCCTCCTTTGCAGGCCTGGTGCCTCCCAACTGCCCTCCCCTGCTGGCCATCTTGTGTCCACATGGGGGCAGGATCTTTGACCACATGGGGGCAGCCATATTGTGTGAGGGAGTGATGGTCATTCTGCATATTACTCTTTTATTAGATAGGATAGAGGCCTGGTGCACGGGTAGGGGCCAGCTGGTTTGCCCTGAAGGGTATCCCGGATCAGGGTGGGGGTTCCCTTGGGGTGTGGGGCGGCCTGGGTGAAGGGCCTGTGGTGGTTTTCAGGCCAGCCACGACCCCTGGTGACCCAAGCGGAGGCCCTGGGATCCGGGATTTATTTATCTTCTACAATTGAAACTTTGTAGCATGGATCGGAGCCATGCCTCCTGCTCACTCCGTGGCGGCAGCCATTTCTGTTTGGGTTAATTCACCTTCTATAATTGAAACTTTGTAGCCTGGAGTCGAGGCCTAGGCCAGCCAGGGCAGGTGGAAATCTTGGCTTCCTCCATCACCGGGGGCAACCCTGGCCTGCTCTCTCCAGCTCCATGGCTGCCGCCATTTCTGTTTGGATTTGTTTACCTTCTATAACTGAAACTTTGTAGCCTTGAGTGGAGGCTTAGGCCAGCAAGGGCAGGCAGAAAGCTTGGCTTCCTCCGTTGCCTGGGAAACCCAAGCCTCCCTCCTGCTCTCTGTGGCTGTAACCATCTTGGTTGGGTTTATTTTCATACTCGCTCTGATTGGCTGGTGGGTGTGGCTGGTGGGTGTAGCAAAGGTACGGTACATTTGCATATTACTCTTTTATTAGGTAGGATGCTGGCTGTGCTATTTGTTTTTTCCCCTGTTTCTTGCCCCTCAAAAGAAGGGGCTATGATCATTTAAAAGAATGTGGTTCCATGGAGAGAATACTCACTTTTTCTACATGAAGCCCTGAAGGAGGAGAGAACTGTTGTCTGCAAATCCATTCACCACTAACAACTCAAATGTTAGAAGAGGGAAAGGAAAATACAAAATAGAAATAAACTCTACCCACCCCCAAACATTACTGATAAAGCCTCAGGCACACATGAATCTATTGAGTAGTATCTGATGACAAGACTTGTAGGAGGCATTCACCTTTGAAATAGACTTGAAGAGAACTGTTTTTTAATCTACTTTAAAACTTGTACTGAGTCAATCTTAAATAGCAAAATCTCAGAGTAATTAGACAAGTCATTTATATTCAAGGAGATAGAATTGGCTAATTAGAACTGAAAAATTACAGCTCTGCTGGGTATGCATTTTAATTTGATCGGCTGTCTAGGGCATTGTTATGCTAAACAATTATGGAATAGACCCGTATACAGGAAGTGATCACCTATGGAGGGTTTCCTGTAGATTGAGTACCACTAATAATAAGCTTCCTCTTCATCCTCTGGCTATCCTAACAGCATAACAAATTGAAGACAAAGGTTTTTTGGTACTTAGCAAATATCATGTGACTTTGGCAATGGTGAAATGCACAATAATTATAGTTAACTAGAGGCCTGGTGCACAAAATTCATGCACTGGGGCGGGGGTCCCTCAGCCGGGCCTAAGCCCTCTCACAGTCCAGGGATCAGGCCTAAGCCAGCAGTCTGTCATCCTTAGCGCTGCTGGGTAGGCAGGAGAGGCTCCCACCACCACCGCTGCGCTGGCCAGCTGTGAGCCCCGCTTCTGGCTGAGCGGTGCTCCCCGTGAGAGCACACGGACCACAGGGGCAGCTCCTGCATTGAGTGTCTGCCGCCTGGTGGTCAGTGCACATCACATCATAGTGACTGGTCATTCCGCCGTTCAGTCAATTTGCATATTAGCCTTTTATTATAGAGCAGTGGTCGGCAAATCGCACCTCGTGAGCCACATGCGGCTCTTTGGCCCCTTGAGTGTGGCTCTTCCACAAAATACCATGGCCTGGATGAGTCTATTTTGAAGAAGTGGCGTTAGAAGAAGTTTAAGTTTAAAAAATTTGGCTCTCAAAAGAAATTTCAATCGTTGTACTGTTGATATTTGGCTCTGTTGATTAATGAGTTTGCCAACCACTGCGATAGCTGGGTCTACCAATAGGGGAAGTGCAAGACAAATTAGTAATGAAGAGCTTCAGAAATGGGAATTTATGGAAAGATTCTAAAAGGAATGGGTTCACTAATTAGGGTCTCTAACAAAATGTACTGTAAAGTCAAATTATTCATGGTAGGGCTTATGCTAGTGCAATTGCATGGGGAAGTGACCAATGATTGATAGATAGATAGATAGATAGATAGATAGATACACACAATAGAGACCTGGTGCATGAAATTCGTGCACTGTGGGGAGGCAGGTCCCTCAGCCTGGCCTGTGCTCTCTCACAGTCTGGGAGTCCTGGGGGGATGTCTGACTGATGGCTTAGGCCCCTTAGATGTCCGTCAATCGGACATCCTTAGCACTGCCTCAAAGGTGGGAGTGGCTCCCACCACTGCTGCTGTGCTCACCAGCCATGAGCCTGGCTTCTGGCTGAGCGGCGTTCCTCCTGTGGGAGCACAATGACCACCAGGGGGCAGCTCCTGTGTTGAGCGTCTGCCACCTGGTGGTCAGTGCACGTCATAGTGACTGGTCAACCAGTTGACTGTCTGCCCACTGGTGGTCAGTGCACGTCATAGTGAGCGGTTGAGCGGCCTTAGCATATCATTCACATATTATGCTTTGATTGGTTGAATGGATGACCAGACTCTTAGCATATTACGCTTTTATTATATAGGATATGGACCACTTCTTTATCCATTCAACTATTCATGGACACTTAGGTTGCTTCCATACCTTGGCTATTGTAAATAATGCTTCAGTAAACATATGAATGTATATGCCTTTCGATTTAGTATTTTGAGTTTCTTTGGATAAACACCCAGGGGTGGAATTGCTAGGCTCTTCTTCATCTCTTATTATAGTCTTTGTTTTAAAGTCGATTTTGACTGGTATAAGTATTGCTATCCCAGCTTTCTTTTTGTTTCCATTTTCATGAAATAAGAATAAAATGCCTAGGAATAAACTTAACAAAACATGTGAAGGAACTATACTGGGTGAGTCAAAAGTAGGTTTACAGTTGTTTGTATGGAAAATAACACAATAATTAATAAATAATAATACAAGAATAAACTATGTTTTGCATACTCACAACTATAAACTTATTTTTGACCTGATCCTGTACACTGAAAACTACAAGACATTATTAAAAGAAATTGAAGAAGACAAAAAGAAATAAAAAGATATTCCATGTTTATGGATTGGAAGAATCAACATTAGTTAAAATGCCCACATTATCCAAAGCAATACATAAAGTTAATATAATCTCTACCAAAATCACAATGGTATTTTTTAAAGAAATAAAAAAAACATTATCTTATATGTATGGAACTACAAAAGACCCCAAATAACAAAAGCAATTCTGAGAAGGAAAAAAAAAGCCAAAAGTATGACATCAAAGCAACAATACCACAAAGCAACAATAATCAAAACAGCATGGTACTGACAGAAAACCAGTCACACAGATCAAGGGAACACAATTGAGAGCACAGAAATAAACCCACATGTATATAGGCAAATAATTTGTGACCAGTTAGCTAAAATATACAATGGAGAAAAGAAAGCCTCTTCCACAAAAGGTGCTGGGAAAATCGGAAAGCCAGTTGCAAAAGAATGAAACTAGACTGCTATTTGACACTGTACCAAAAAATTAACTAAAATGGATCAAACATAAGACCTGAAACAATAAAATACATAGAAGAAAACATATGGACCTTGCTCTTAGAAGGAATTTTATGAATTTGACCTTAAAAGCAAGGAAATTAAAAACAAAAATAAATGGGATGGCCCTGGCTAGTGTTGCTCAGTGACTACAGTATCAGCCCATGCACTGCAGAATCTCGAGTTCAGTTCCGGTCAAGGGCACATACCAGGGTTGCAGGTTCAATCCCTGGCCTCAAATCATGGTGCATGTGGGAGGCAACCAATCGATGAGTCTCTCTCACATTGATGTTTCTCTCTATCTCCTTCCCTTTCTCGCTCCCTTTCACTTTCTCTAAAGAACAATGGAAAAAATGTCCTTGGGTAAGGATTAATAAAAATAAAATATTTTTTAAATTGGACTATATCAAACTAAAAAGCTTCACATCTAAAAAAAATCAACAAAATAAAGAAGCAACCAACAAAACAGGGGAAGACATTTGCAAATAATACCTATAATAATGGATTAATATCCAAAAGCATTTTTAAAAATCATACAATTCAACAACAAAAAATAGTGCAATTTAAAAATGGGCAGCACAGTGTGGCTCAGTTGGTTGGTTGTCATCCTGTGCACCAAATCCGTGGCAGCAGATTGGATTCCCAGTCAGGGCACATGCCTGGGTTTGGGGCTCAATCCCCAGTAGGAGCATACAGGAGGCAGCCAGTTAATGTGTTTTTTCTCTTTCTCTCCCTTCCTTTCTCTCTAAAATCAATAAAAACATACTTTCTATAAAATAAAAAAAGGACAAAGGACCTGAACAGACACTTCTCCCAAAAAGATATACAAATGTTCAACAGGTATTATGAAAAAATGTTCAACTTCACTAGCTACTAGGGAAATACAAATCAAAACTATGAGATACCACATTACACCTATCAGAATAGCTATTACTAACAAGACAAGAAATAACAAGTGTTGGAGAGGATGTGGAGAAAAAAGAACGCTCATACACAGCTGGTGGACATGTAAATTGTTACAGCCACTATAGAAAACAGTATGGAGGTTCTGCAAAAAGAATAAAGCTACCATAGGACCCAGCAATCCCTCTTCTGAATATCTAGCTGAAATATCTGAACCCTTTTATTCATAAAGACATAAGTATCCCTATGTTTATTGCAGCATTACTCACAGTAACCACGACATGGAAACAACCTACGTGTTAATGAGTGACTGGATAAAGAAGATTTGGTACATATATACAATGGAATACTATTTGGCCATAAGAAAAGATGAAATATTGCAACTTGTGACAATACAGATGAGTCCTGAATTATGATGTTAAGTGAAAAAGAACAAAAATCATATGATTTCACTCCTATGTGCCATATAAAACTTTTAAGCCAACAAACAAAAAGACTCATGACACAGATAACAGTGGTGGTTAGCAGAGGGAAAAGGGGTTGAAGGGAGGTAAAAGAGGGTAAATGGGATCAAAAATATGGTGATGGAAGGAGACTAGACTTTGGGTAGTGAGCACACAATGCAATATACAAATGCTGTATTCTAGAAGTGTACACTTTAAACTTATATAATCTTATTAACCAATGTCACCACAATACATATAATTTTTAAAAAGCACACACAAAAAAAACATGGGAGGAGCCAGACACAGCTCTGTGTCCTCAAAGTTGGGGCCCTGGTTGCACCCAGGAATTCTCGGGGCTATGGGTGGGCTTTGTGGGTGTAACTGTGTGTGGACAGTTATGATACAACTGTGTATGGCTTGGGTGGAGGGTGATTCGCCAGCATTCCAGAGGGGTCCCTAGGAAGCTCTTTTCTGAGGAGTAATTCCAGTAGGGCACTCCTAGCAGGCACCTCACTTTCTGATGATAGAGCCCAACAGAACTTAGAACCCTGGTAACCAAGCAGCCACATTCTAGAGAAGGCCCTGGCCCAGCTCACTTGGCTGGAGATGCTCGAGAGAGTAACATATTCTGTCGCTGTGTCCCCAGAAACTGAGGCTGTGGCCTCAGGTAAGGCTGCACCGATAACCTGTTCCAATGCTGCAGATGTTGAGTAAGGTCTCACCCCAGACACCTCTGGCACTTTTCTTGCCGGGACCCAAAGATAACACAGGGAGGCCCAGGATAGTCCAGTTTAGGCCAGTCTACCACTCTGATCCACCTGAGCAGCCTTATGTCCTGTGTGTGGTCGTTGTGTGTGTGTGTGTGTGTGTGTGTGTGTGTGTGTGTGTGTGTGTGTAAAGGGGGGTTCACATGGAAAGGTGAGGTGGTCATGTTCAGATCCCAGGTCAGGGCTGGCTGGGTGAACATTGAGTATGCAGCAGTGCCCTTCTGCCCAAGGATTATTCCAAGCCCTGGAGGTGAATCTTATTTCACCCAGGTGGAGGTCTGTGCCTGATATGGGAGCAAAAGGTCAAGTGGGCAGAAGTACCAGCAACTAGAGCCAGAACTACCAGCAACTAGAGCCACCAGATCAGCTGCCAGTCATTGCCATTCCAGAGCACCACCTAGGAGACAGCTGATGGGGGCACCTACGCCATCTCCATGAGTGAGTGGCAGGTGCCCCACCACCAAGAGCCAGTGCAGGCTTGAAATAAGTATGGGCACTGAGGAATCTCCAGAACTCAGGCCTAGGACTGGTGGGGAAAGGCCTCCTGCCCAGACCTCACCCAGGTTACTCCCCTGTAAAAGGACTTTTAGAGACAAAACAGGCAGGTTTAGAGAGTCTTAGAGATAAAGGGGGTCCATATGACAGAAACGCATAGATAGGGGCTTGAAGACACCAAAATGCTTATCTTACTTGTACAGAGAATAGAGAAATGACATAGGAAGGGGCGGGGAAAACCAGGCAGATGGAAATATTTCTGGCCTGAGCAATTAAAACAGCCATAAAACAAGGACAGAGGTATCGGTGGCCTGAGCAGCTGGAAGATCAAAAGTAACTCCAACCAGCAAGATTAGGGGGAGAGGAAGAAGGGGTCACTACGTGGGCTTTGAGCTTTGAAACTAATACTATGTAGCAAAGTAACCAATGAGGAAAGCAAGGGGGTCCTAAATTTAGAAAGGATTCAATTAGAAAAGGTCATGTTCAGAAAAAGAGCTGCAGCAGCCTTTATAAATCTGGAGACAAAGAGACTCAGCAGATTTCAAATTTTACAGATTTAGATTTTTGGACTTAGATTTTTCCCATTAGAGAGAGAGAGCAGGTTTTTCCCATTTGGGGGGCCCCTCTCCAAGGGATCCCCTTTGGGGACACCCCTGCCCAAATGAAGTTTGTATATGCTTCCAATAAACTTCCAATAAACTTCCACATTTTTATTAAAACAATCTGTTAGTCCAAGAGTTTGTTCTTTAAACTTCGTGAGGGCAAGGACCCACGAGAAGTAAAGTCTGCACCCCAAACCCCTTGTTACACCTGGATCTTGCTAGGGTCTCCAGGTAGCTCAACATTTCAGACCCCCACCTGGAACACCATGAAAACCTTCACCTGACTGGGCTGGAGGACCTGGATCCCATGGAGGCAGAGTCTGGGGCTCTAGCACAAGTTCAGGAATCAGAGCCAGTACATCCAGAGCGGGGGAGCGAGGTGAAGATATGGAAGCCAGCCCGGCCAGTGTTGCTTAGCAAGCAAAGAAAGGAAGAGCTGAGGGATGGATGGAGGCTTTAAATTTTAGAGTCTATCTTAATCAAAGAATGAAAAGCAAGTGAACCTACAGAACAGGCTGTAAATATCCTAACTTCCATAAGATTAAAGGAATGATATAACTGACAAATGACATAGACATCAAAAGTAAACGTGTGGAGAGCAGGTAAAGGGAAGTGTTGTTACTAAGTTCTCCACATAGAGTGGAGTCAGGAGATAATCTACATTAATAAAAGAGAAAGATGCAAATTGACCGTACCTCCGCGACACCCACCAGCCAATCAGGAGTATGCAAATTAACCCGACAAAGATGGTGGGTTCATCTGCATACACGGGCGCCGAGCGGCCTGGGTCCCAGGAACATCCTCGGGACCCAAACTGCTCCAAGCCTGTAGGCCCGCGCGTAGGCCCCGAGCGGCTGGCGTCCCATAATGTCCCTGGCCAGGAGTGGCCTATGGGCGCCGGCATCAAGCAGCCCGGGTCCCGGGACAAGTGGCCGGGGGTGCCAAGCAGCCTGGGTCCCAGGACAAGCAGCCGGAGGTGCCAAGTGCAAGCGGCCACGGGGTGGGGCGGGAACTTCTTGGCCGCTTGTGCGCGTGCCCACGCCAAGCGGCCCAGGTCCACGTCCACCAGCCTGGCAGACACAGTGAATGCGGACCAGGGACACGCCCCTAGCCCAGTGGACACAACACAGGGGATACTCTGCACATGGGCTGCAGAGGAAACACCTTTTCTTTTCTTTTTTTAATATATTTTACTGATTTTTTACAGAGAAGAGGGGAGAGGGATAGACTGTCAGAAACATCAATGAGAGAGAAACATTGATCAGTTGCCTCCTGCACACTCCCCACTGGGGATGTGGCCCCAATCAAGGTACATGCCCTTAACAGGAATCAAACCTGGGACCCTTCAGTCTGCAGGCCAACACTCTATCCACTGAGCCAAACCAGTTTGAGCGTAAACACCTTTTCTGACCACTCATTGGCTAAGCTCCCTGTATGCCACTTGCAGTGTTCTTGGTAACTTGGGTAATAAGAATCCAAGAAGGTGATCTAGGGTTTTTCCACCACACTCCTGGAGAACAAAACAAAGGTCCGCTGCTGGAGGGGCTAAGAAATGTCATATCCTGCCCTAGCCAGTTTGGCTCAGTGGATAGAGCCTCGGCCTGCCAACCACAGGGTCTGGGTTCAATTCTGATCAAGGGCATGTACCTAGGTTACAGACTCCTCCCTGGCAACCAGTTAAGGTGTCCCTCTCACACTGATGTTTCTGTCTCTCTCTTCCACACTCTCTAAAAATCAATGGAAACATATCCTCAGGTGAGGACAAAAAAAGAAAGAAAGAAATGTCATATACTATGAAAGACACATCTTGAAAATGCCTAAAGAAAGTTGTCATTTTTTCATGGTGAAGGGACTGGAGTCCGTGTTGATGAAAACACCTTGGCAGCTGTGGTGGCTAGCAGCGGCTGCTGCAGCGGGGTGATGGGGCTGGCGCCTTCCCCTATCAGCCCGGTCGCCTCCTTCAGAGGGAGGCCAGACTGTGGCTTAGCCATCTGTAAGACATTCCCTGAGTCTATGAGAGGGGGTAGGCTAGGCTGAGGGACGACCCCCCCCCACATGCACAAATTTTGTGCACCGGGCCCCTAGTGTTTATACCGTATTTTCCAGGGTATAAGACGACTTTTTAACCCAGGAAAATCTTCTCAAAAGTCGGGCGTCGTCCTATACACCGGGTGTCGTCTTATAGGGCGGGTGCTGAAACTTCCGAGCCGGACTGGAGAATCTGCGGTCTCCGCATACAGTGGGGGGAGCTCAAAAACGGCCGCACTCCATTCATTTCAATGGAGCCGGACAGAGACCGCAAGTGTCTCCGGATGGTTGGCTCCTTTTTGTGCCGCATATGGTCTCCCTCTGGCTCCATTGAAATGAATGGAGTGCGGCCAGGTGCTCGCCGCATACAGCGGGGATGCGGCCGCAGCCGTTTTTGAGCTCCCCCCCACCGTATGCGGCGACCGTTTGAAAGCAGCACGGGCGGCACGGTACAAGTACGGTAGAAGAAAATCCACTCACCAGGATTCGTGGAAAGAAGTGACTTAACGCGGTCCTGATGACAAGGTGAGGGGGCGCCTCACCAGGAAGGTGTAAGTGAAGGGCGGAGCAAGCTGCAGGCGTCCGGGACACCCAGGTTATGGAAAAAAGAGATAGAGCGGCACTGTGGCCAGAAAAACACATTTAAAGATCGCATTCGAGAACAGTGGAATGAATGGATGGTTAGTGGCGAAAAGTCATTCACAAAAGGGGGAAACGTGTGCTCCACAGTTGGATGTTTTGTGCAAGTTTGTCATAAAAGCCTGGAATGATATTGATGCAGAAACAGTCATCAAGTCTTTCAAGAAGTGTGGCATATCAAATTCATTAGATGGTATGGAGGACGACTACTTGTGGCAAGATGAAGAGGAAGCCGAAGCTGAGACCACACCATCTGATACGGAATCCATACGATGACTGCCTTACAAATGTATCACAAGAGGTCATTGATGTACTTATGATATCAGATGACCAACAGGAGGATTTTGAAGGCTTTTAAAGGGAAACTGTCACGACAGCAAAACCTGTAAAAATGCCGTAGCTTGCTTGCAGTTATGATGGGCGTTGCTAACTCGCCAGGGACTTGCCTAGCACTTGCTCTCTCTCTCTTGTTTGTTATCTTCCTCCTATCATCATCAGTTCCAGTTTGGTTGACAGCTTAGAAAACAAACAGTATGGCAGCTCCCAGGGGTTTATTGTCTTATCCTTCCTTTCAGCTTTAGAGTGAATTAGGAAAAGTTTAATCCACTTGCAGTTTTATGTTTACATGTTTGATGACAAACAGCCTTATGTTTATAAGTGACAGTTTTCCTGCTAAGTACCTGCATGTCATAAGCATTTGAATTAAAATTACCATATTGAAATCAAATCTGATGTTTTTTTAATTTTTATTTGGTGTGTGTTGGAAGAGTAGTAGTCTTATACAGCGAGTATATCCCAAACTCTATATTTTAACTGGAAAAGTTGGGGGTCATCTTATACGCAGGAAAATACGGTATAATACCTGCCCTACCCTGAGTCTTCTCAGCCATATTTCCTCTCAGCCTCTTGTTAACTAGCCCAGATATTTGGTTTCCCATTTTGTAATTTTTTAATGGCCCTACTTTGATGGCCCAATTTATCTCTTTAAACACAGGCCACACAAGTTATAGGACATTGGCTGCTTGACAGATGCACACAGTCAACTGCCTACCACTCCTTACCTGTGGCCAGGAACCCTAATTCATATAGAAGGGCTTATGTTCTATTAATATTAATGATAATAACTAATATTTATATAACTCTTAAATGTTAGACATGTCTGTAAATACTTTATATGCATTAATATCTATTCAAAACAACCCTAAGAAGTAGATTCTGTTATTACCACCATCATTTTACTGTTAGAGGAACTAAATCAGAGTGACTGCCTAAATTTTATAGCTATTCCTAAGCATAGTCAGGGTTTAATCTCAGGCCATCAGCTCCAGAGTCTCTGTGCCCTTGCCTGTCTGTATAACCTGCCCTGGTGCAGATTCCCGTAGAAGTGGGGGCGGGGGCAGAGGTAAACAGGCAATAATTGGTACCTCTCATTCCCCCAAGGCACCATGCTGGTTCCCACCTTTTTACCTTCACAGAAGGCAGGTCTCTCTACTTGGAATTCCTTTCTGTCTCTCAATGTATAAATATTTGGAATGAATAAACAAACACATTACTGCATAGCCTTGAGCTCATCACCTCCCCTGTCTGTGTCTCAGGTTCCTCATCTGTAAAATGAAGGGGCTGAACTGGATTCTTCAAATTCTACAATTGTGTACCTTTAAGAAAAGAATAAAGGCATCCCAGAAATCAAAGGTGACTACAGTACCACTTTGGTATTCCTGTCATCTTACTGCAGTCAGTTTCTCTGTTGTTACACGTAAAGGAAACGTGAACGTTTTAGTGAATCTGTAGATGTTTGATGATATGGGTTGTTCCTGAAGTATGATTTTGCTGGCATATTTATTACAGTTCCCCAAACTGAGAATGTGGCCCAGGATTAGGAATCCAATTAGGATATTTTGGTATTCCCAGATATCATCTTTTGTCGATCAGAGATCAGAAGCAGCATCTCTCTCCGTGGAATAAAAGGAAATAGTTCTCATGGCACATGGACTTTGGCAACAACCAAGGCAATATTAGCAACCAGGGTTGTGGAAGGGAAGTTGTCAGTGAGCAGCAAAGAGCTGCAGATGTTGGATTCTAAATAGGCAAACGAAAGCTTGAGAATAATAAATGGGAAGGAGCAATGGCTTAAGCTCTTTGGAGGGGAAAAGAATGACCTACAATAACAGACCTCTATGTCTAATTTATTGACCTGATTGAACACAGGAAATAATCATCACAAACTCAATTTTTTTTACCATATTAAGTAGTAAGTACTATGATATTAAAATCTCCTCTTATGATGATATAAAATATAGTAAATAGGGTAAATTAAGCAATGTGATCTATATTGGTCTTCATAATATGTTTGATTCTCTCCAACATGGCACTTTAAACAAATATCTGGAAAATTAATATTTAGAAATCCTATTATTTTAAACATTGAGCACAGAGTCGTGAGACATAAGTTCAAATCTTAGCTCTACAATAAGCAAGTTGCTTTACCTCTTTGGGTACTGGATTCCTGATCTGTATTATGAGGGAGACAGACATCTCTAAGGTCAAAATGATTTGACTATTTACCTAGAAATTTCAGTTATTGCATGTGTTTGCACAAGGCACGAGTCTCTAAGACTCCATCTTCTTCTCTAAAAAGTGAGATGACAGTACTCTCAGGGCCTAGGGTTGTTAACAAGTATGAATTAGATAAAGCCTATGAAACCCAGAGGCCTGCCCCAGGGAGCCTTCACTGGATACCAGCCCCTGCTGCTTAATACAGAAATCAGGACACTAGCCGGCCTCAGACAAATCCTTTAAGCTCTTAAAGCCAAGATCCTTCATCAGGCAAAACGGTGTGGTGTCCACGATCACTATGGGTGTGACTCCTTTCCCTCTATGGTCTTCACATCCCTCACCCTCGGGTCTCTTCCTTCCTTCCTTTTGGGAAAAAATCAGATTACTTCCAATTTTCAACAAACACACTGATATGTTCATTTTGGGGTGAGAGGGTCTAGCCATTTTATCACGTACATAGAATATTATATAAAACTGGGTGAGGGTAAAATATCTTTATGGTTATTGATACATATGGAAAAATACTCTCTAGAACTCTAAGAAGCAACATGTGAAAATGACTGTTTAGCATATCTCTGTCAACACAGGCTATTCTTCTTCTTTTTTACATTTCTAATTTGATTCTCCCCAAGCCATGTATCTTATAGGATACTAGAGGCCTGGTGCATGAAATTTGTGCATGGGGGAGGGGGCGGGTGGTCCCTCAGCCCGGTCTGCACCCTCTCACAATCCGGGACCCCTTGGGGAATGTCCAACTGCTGGTTTAGGCCTGATCCTGGATCAGGCCTAAACCGGTAGTCTGACATTCCTCTCCAAATCCGAGACTGCTGGCTCCTAACCACTCGCTTGCCTGCCAGCCTGATCACCCCTAACCACTCTGCCTGCCTGCCTGATTGTCCCTAACCATTTTGCCTACCTGCCTGATCACCCCTAACTGCTCACCTGCCTGCCTGATTGCCCCAACCACTCTGCCTGCCTGCCTGATCGCCCCTAACCGCCTCTGCCTCAGCCCCCACCATCACAACAGCTTCATCCAGAAGGATGTCCGGAATGACATCCAGAAAGTTGTTCTGCTGTTTGGTCTAATTAGCATCTTACACTTTTATTATTATAGGTTTTTAAAGTAACAGCTCTGTGAGATAAAATGTATATGCCAAAAATTTCACCCTTTAAACTACAATTAAGTAGTCTTTTGTATATTTTACAGAGTTTTGCAACCATCCCCACGAATATCAGAACATTTTCATAACCTCCCTCCGAAATAAATCTTATACCCATTAAGAGTCACTCCCCAGACCTTTTTTCTCTATACTCCCTGCAACCACTAAACTACTTTCTTTCTCTATGAATTTTCCTATTTGGCACATTCCCTATACATGGAATCATGCCTTATTTGTTCTTTTGTATCTGGCATCTTTCACTTAACACAATGTTTTCAAGGCTCATATATGCTGTTACATGCATTAGTACTTCATTTCTTTTTCTGGCTGTATAATATTTCATTGTATGGACATACTATAATTTGTTTATTCATTCATCATTACATGGACATTTGGGTTGTTTGCATTTTTGTTTATTATGAATATGCTACTATGAATATTTTTGTACAAGATTTTGTATGAGCTTATGTTTTTAATTCTCTTGCATATAGTATATTATTTAGGTCTAGAGTTGCTGGGTCATATGGTAACTCTATGTTTAACTTTTTGAGTAACTATCAAACCATTTTCCAAATTGACTACACCATTTTACATTCTTACCAGCAGTGTTCTAATTTATCCATCCTTACAAACACTTGTTATTGTTTATCAGTAAACAATATATTTTTTATTGTATATAAATACAAGTGGGTGTGAAGTGGTATCTTATTGTAGTTTTTATTTGCATTTCCCTAATGACTAATTACGTTTGAGTATCTTTTATATGCTTATTGGCCAGGGGTATACATTTTTCTAGAAAGATCTATTCAAATCCTTTGTCCATTTTCAATTGGATTATTTGTTTTTACTGTTGAGTTGAATAAATCCTTTATATATTCTTGATAAAAATCTGATCAGATATACGATTTGCAAATATTTTCTTTCATTCTGAGGATTGTCTTCTCGCCTTACAATTCCTTTAAACATAAAATTTTAAGTTTTGGTGCAGTCCAATTTATTTGTATTTTTCTCTTGTTGTCTATGTTTTTGGTGTCATATCTAACAAAATTATTACCTAATCCAAAGTCATGAAGATGACTTTCTTAGAATCTTACAGTTTTATTTCTTACATTTATGTTTGTGAATTATTTTTTAGGAAAAATTTTTAAAGTCTTTGTTAAAATATAATACCTATACAGAAAATACAAACAAGTATTAAGTTGATACATTTTTGCAAACTGAACATTCTCATGTAACTCACACTCAAATCAAAGAACATAACATCAAGCACCCCAGAATTCTTTCTTCTCAGTTATAGTCAAGCCTCTCCCCCACATATACACACACACTTTTCAAAGATATTTTGACTTTTAAAAGCATAACTTAGTTTTCCATATTTTTCACTCTATACAAATGTGATCAGGCTGTGTATTCTCATTACTGTCAATTTTCTTTGGCTTGATCTTATGATTATGGGATTTATCCACATTGTTGTATATAGTCATAAATTATTCATTTTCATTGCAGTAAAGTATACAATTTTGTGATTACACTATAAATTAATTTATCTCTTCTACTGCAGATGGACATTTGGATAGTGTCCAGTTTGGGACTATTATGAACAATGACATTCTAGTTCATGTCTTTGGGTGAATGTATTTCTGCTGTATATATATATATAGGCATAGGCCTAGAACTGCTGGGTCATAGGGAATGATATATATATTCAGCTTTAGTAGGTGCTGCTAAATAGTGGAAGAATTTAGTGGAAGCTGTACCAGTTGATATTTTATAGCGGTCAAGCTAAGAAATGGCTAAGTGAGAGTTGTAGCAGAGCAGATGGAGAGACGAGGATCAAAGTGGAGGCAGAGTCCATAGGATTTACTGATGTCGGTGTGAGAAAGGAAAGAAAGAAAGGATTACTCTTAGATCTTTAATTGGAGAAACTGGGTGACCAGTGGTGTCATTTACTGAAATGGATAAGGGCCTCGAAGAGCAGTAAATTTGGTGGGATAGGAATTAATAATTGTTATATAGCTATATTAATGATTAAATATTTATTAGATAGCAAGTGTGAATGTTTAAGAGGCAATTGGGGAAGGACCTAGCTGGACATATTCATTTGAGTGTCTTCAAGATATAGACTCGTATTCAAAGCAATGAAGTTGAAGGAGGTTACTAAAAAAGGTAGTGTAAATAGAAAAAATAACAACATTTAGTGATCAGGAAAAGAAAGAAAAGCTGACAAAGAAAAGTGAAAAATACTGCTCAGCTTAGTATGGTGAAAAGAAAGCCAGATGACAGGGAATATCATAAAGATAAATAATTGAGAAGAGCCGAGTGTACACTATAGAATGAACTAGATAAAACTTACTGACAAATCATTAGCTAATATGCTGCAACTGCAAATATACAATTATAACTACAGTTTACACCATGTTAGTTCTGCTATTAACTCCCCTTCTCTCTAAATCAGGCTGTTAATGATGCATAGAGAGCAGAGAGCCTAGGCCAGTGGTCCGTAAACTGCGGCTTGCGAGCCACACGCGGCTCTTTGGCCCCTTGAGTGTGGCTCTTCCACAAAATACCACGTGCGGGCGCACACATACAGTGCGATTGGAACTTGGTGGCTGATGCGCAGAAGTCGGTTTTCGACTCTCAAAAGAAATTTCAATCGTTGTACTGTTGATATTTGGCTCTGTTGACTGATGAGTTTGCCGACCACTGTCCTAGGCTATCCCAATTCTTTCCAACCCAAGTGTGTACATAGGAAAAGAGATGCTTCTAAGTACTGATCTCATACTGATGCTGAGCTCTTCATCCATCTAAGAGCAACTGCTCGTTATTTGGTCTCTTATGTAAGAAGACATTCTCTTCATCATTTCAAATGTTACAGCCATCTCCTTTTACATCTCCTTTTACATTACTAAAATGGAATATAAACCTTTTAGGGATAACTTGCCACTTATGATACCTCCGTATATATACATTAATCAGGAGCTGGCTTAAGGTTTCTCTGTATACAGATACTGCTCGACTTACTAATACAATGGAGTTACATCCTGATAAGCCCATTGCACATTTAAAATACTGTAAATCAGCCCTAACCGGTTTGGCTCAGTGAATAGAGCGTCGGCCTGCGGACTGAGGGGTCCCGGGTTCGATTCCGGTCAAGGGCATGTACCTTGGTTGCGGGCACATCCCCAGTGGGAGGTGTGTAGGAGGCAGCTGATTGATGTTTCTCCCTCATCAATGTTTCTAACTCTCTATCCCTCTCCCTTCCTCTCTGTAAAAAATCAATAAAATATATTTTTTTAAAAAATACTGTAAATCAAAACTGCATTTAATACACCTAACCTGCTAAACAGCATAGCTTAGCTGAGCTTACCTTAAATATGCTCAGAACACTTACATTAGCCTACAGTTGGACAAAATTAGACAATATAATAAAAACACAGACTATAAGTTGTTTACTGTCATGCTCGTGGGGCTAACTTGGAGCTGCGGATCATAGCCCCTGCCCAGCATCACAAGAGTATATCGTACCCCATACACCAGCCCAATAAATATCAAAATTCTAAGGACAGTCTCTAATTTCATTTTGGGCCCATTGTAAAGTCAAAAAATCGTTAAGTGAAACTGTTACAGAAAACCGAAGAAGAACAAAGCAATACTTAGAGAGATGGAGTTACATTTATTACGCGCGGTTCCAGAGGAAAATGTATCTCAATTTCTGGGCCCCAACGTGCAGGAATCCTCCCTATTTATATGATTTTACCTTCTTTGTCTCCCAAATATGGAGTGTTCCCAGCCCCTTTTGCAAGTTCTTAAAGAGCCCGTATGTGCTGGGCCTTGAGACCTCAACCAGAGGCCTAGCCTGGCGCCAGCACTGATAAACTTGTCTGGGGAAAATTTAATGGCCTCGCTGAAGTGGGAGTAGTCTTAGCAAGCAAGATTTTACAGAAGCCAATTAGCAGGGTTAAAATTTCAAACAGCAGTTTTCATATAAGATGGATACTTCAAAACCATTCTAAGTGGGTGACCATCTATATTGTATTAACTACTGGAAAATTCTTTTTGAATATTTTTATACTGTGTTTTAGATAATAACAATGAAGAAACATTAAAAAGACAAACTGAGCAGGTGATTAGGTAAAATGGGAGACACAACTATAGGGATACAATGTTTTATTGCACTTCACTTTATTACACTTCTCAGATGTTGCATGTTTTACAAATTAAAGGCAAGACCATCCACCAGCAAACAGTTTACAACTTGCTCTATTGCAATACTAGCTTTACTGCAGTGGTCTGGAACTGAACTCACAATTTCTCCAAAATATGCCTGTATAATGAAATAAAATTTATTCCAACAATTTTTCCTAAAATATTTTAATTCAGTGGTTTTTAATATAATCACATGTTGTACATCCATCATTACCATCTCATTTCAGAACAATTTATCAACCCCAAAGGAAATTTTGTACAAAATAGCAATCACTCTTCATTTTGTGGAATGTCTTTTCACTTCCTTTTTTTAAGGGGGATTTTATTTTGGCAAATGTTTGTTTTATTTTTTAATCCTCACCTGAGGATATGCTTAGAGAGAGAACAAGAGAAAGGAAGGGGTGGGGAGGGAGAGAGGCAGAGAGACATTGTTCAGTTGCCTTCTATACATGTACCAACCAGGAATCAAACCCTCAATCCAGACATGTGCCCTGACTGGAAATCAAGCTTGCAACCTTTTCATGCACAGGACAATGCTCAACAAACTGAGGTGTCCTTTAAGCTCAAAAGTTTTTAATTTTGATGAAGTCCAAATTATCTATGTTTTACTCTTATTGTTTGTGCTTTTGGTGTCATATTTAAGAAATCATTGCTTGTAATCTCTGACTGTAACTTGTAAACCTCTGTCTAGAATTGATAAAATGTCCCCCATTTGGGTCCCAATCGGCTCAGCAGCAAAGATTATCATGTTTAGGAGCTGAGTATCACAGCAGTAAGGTAAAAATGAACAAACGAAAGTGTTTTAGAGGGAGAAGCTCAGAGGCTAATCCCTCTAAAGATTCACTTTACACAAAGCTGAGACTAGGAAGTGTTAAAGGAAAATGATTACTAGAATAACATACATGTGGTTAAAACACTCAATGTACTGAAAGTAGGAATTTTTCTTAGAAGATTAGTTTGAAATAGAATATGCCAGAGGCTCCCCAAAGTGTCCTCAAGGCTGCCTGCTCCCTCTCTGCCTCCATAAAGGGTGGAATTTGCCCCAACATATTACCCCACCCTTTGTACCTCTGTAGACATTCTTTCCTCCAGAGAAGTCTTTTGTGTAATCTGGAAATGGATATTCAAAATGTAAACATACCTTGCAGCCTTACTGCAGGTCCAAATGTATTTCGTCCTTAGCAAGTACCAGTGGAAGGACGAATCATCTTCTTTAATCTTTACAGTGAGCCTCCTACCAGCCGGCTTTTCCTCAGTCTCACTGAGCAACCACAGACCTGGGAACCCAGACTTGAGCACTCCTTGGTCCTATCTTATCTGCCCCAAAAGCTGAGTGAGGACAGAACATGACTGTTTTTTAGAATCATTTTGATTAAAAGTTGGTCATATTTTGTTACCACAAACGCTTCTGTTAATCCAGTGAACAAACAT
Source organism: Cnephaeus nilssonii (assembly GCF_951640355.1). Classification (NCBI taxonomy): domain Eukaryota; kingdom Metazoa; phylum Chordata; class Mammalia; order Chiroptera; family Vespertilionidae; genus Cnephaeus; species Cnephaeus nilssonii. Next base: position 25,312,445 of record NC_137087.1, read on the forward strand.
TTATTAAACACTTATTTTGTTGCCACTCACTGTGCTAGACTCAGGGAACACTATAGTCCTGCCCCTTCCTTCCTGGGAAAGACAGACAGTAAACAAGACTCAGCCTCACTGTGGTCGGTGCTGTGAAGATGACAAACGTGATGGCCTGAGTGAGGTAGGTAGGGATGGATGGATCAGGGATATCTGAACTTAGAATTAAGCAGATGATATTTGAACTGAGAACTGGAGTATGAGGATAAGTCAGACTTTTCTGTGTGTGTGTGTGTGCACGCGCGCACACACACACACACACATCTTATAGATTTTTATTTCTAATAAAATAAATATCAATATAATATCCCAAATAAACAAAAATGTGTGTCTTTTTGTTTTTCCCAGAGTATAAGGGTCATGAGACCAAAAAGTGAGAAAACCACTATGGTCTATCCCCTGCTAGGATTGGTCCATTTCTTGCTCTGACCTCATAAGGTGCCATTGTGATGGAATTGCAAACCACTCCCCAGCCGGGATTGGTCCATTTCTTGCTCTGACCTCATAAGGTGCCATTGTGATGGAATTGCAAACCACTCCCCAGCTGGGATTGGTCCATTTCTTGCTCTGACCTCATAAGGCGCCATTGTGATGGAATTGCAAACCACTCCTATAAAAAGGCGCTGACTGGGCTGAGGATTTTGTCCGTTATAGCCCAGGAAGCTGATTGTGGTGACCTGTGGACTAGGACTCCCTAGTTGGTTTTTGCCTTTTTTTTCCATTTGTGTTTTGTTATTTTGGCGTTGCCATGTCTAATGACTTTGCAGCCCCCTCTGCCATCCAGGGCCGCTGTATTGGAGACTATGTTCTCCAGGACAGCATTGGCCAGGGAGCCTGTGCCAAGGTGTATTTGGCCTGGCACGAGCTCACTGGGACAGAGGTGGTTGTGAAAGCCATTAGTCTGAAGGGCTTCCCTAGATACCATCGAGAAGTGTATTCTCTTCAGAACCTAAATCACCCAAATATCACTAAACTATTTGAGGTGATTACCACCCCAGACAAACTTTATCTGGTTATGGAGCACGTGAGGGGAGGGGACCTGCGTGAGCACTTGGAGAACCACGGCCCCCTGAGCGAGCGCCAAGCCCGCGCCGCGTTCCGGCAGGTGGTGTCGGCGCTCCGGTACTGCCACCAGCGGGGCATCGCCCACCGGGACCTGAAGCCGGACAACATCCTGCTGGATGAGGACGGGACCTGGAAGCTGGCCGACTTCGGGTTCAGTCGGAAGGTGAGTGACGACTGCAAACTGAGCACCTTCTGCGGCACCTTCCACTACCTGGCCCCGGAGCTGCTGCAGCGGGAGCCGTACGACGGCCGGAGAGCGGACGTCTGGAGCCTGGGGGTGACCCTGTACAGGACCGTGACCGGGACGGTGCCCTTCCACGCGGACAGCCTCGCGAAGATGAGGGACCAGGTCCTGGCCGGGCAGTTCGAGGTCCCCCCCTTCATGACGAGGAAAGGGAAACACTTTCTTAGAATGTTGCTGACTGTCGACCCCAGCCAGAGACCCACCCTGGACGAGGTCATGCAGCACCCCTGGCTCAACGTGGGCCGGGAGGAGCTGCGGCCCTACAGCGAGCCGCCCGAGGGGGACCTGGACCCCCAGGTCCTAGAAACGATGCAGAGCCTCGGCTTCGAGCCGGACCAGATAGAGCGGTCTGCGAGGGAGCGGAGATTTGACCGGGTCATGGGAACCTACCGGATCCTGAGGCAGATGGAAACCAGGATGCCAGGCCTCAGGGTGAAGGTAAGGCCCTACCGCTCCCCTGACAGCAGTGACCTTTCCTCAAGCTACGAGGCGGCTCCCCCATCTGATGGGGGGACTGGAGAGGCGTCTCAGCCATCTGATGGGGGGGCTGAAGAGGGGTCTCAGCCATCTGATGGGGGGGCTGAAGAGGTGTCTCAGCCATCTGATGGGGGGGCTGAAGAGGGGTCTCAGCCATCTGATGGGGGGGCTGAAGATGAGGCTCAGCCATCTGATGGGGGGACTGAAGACGCGTCTCAGCCATCTGATGGGGGGACTGGAGAGTCTTCCATGCCCCCACACTACCTGTGGTTGAACGTGACCGGGCCCCCACCCAGCCTGGAATCCATGACCACGCCTCCCCCATTGGAGTCCATCGAGTTCAGGACAGGTACCCCCAGCCCAGACCTGCAGCTCGGCCCTGGGGGCTCCCCCACCACCCACAGCAGCAGCAGCAGCAGCAGCAGCAGCAGCAGCATCACCATCAGGGGTGGAGCCCCAGAGGGAGCCACCCGTGAAAGCCGCCTCCGAGCTGGGCAGCCTGAGGGTGGCACCCCAGCCCCTCCCTCTGCCAACAGCCAGGGCCGGCCAGGGTTGGCTAGAAGGGCCTTCCGAGCCTTCTTAAGATTCACATGCTGTGGGTCACCCACCATCAAGATTCGTTTTAAAAAGAAGAAAGTCCATCCACTATAGTTTTTAAAATTGTGGATCAAGGCAAGGGCCACAGTCAACTCGAAGGTGCGGAGCTCCAGGAAGGCCGGGCGCGTGGTGCTGGAGCCAGAGGTTGGGAGAGCGGTGCCAGACACACCCGCTGCGTGTGCAGGTGAGAGGACTTGGTCCAGCCGAGGATGGAGGCGTGCACACTGCGGAGGCGTCCTCTGCTCGGTGAAAGGTTTGTGATGCAGGAAACAAGACACAGAGTCCAGGCGATGAAAAGGGGGGGAGGTTTTAATCTTGCGGTCCCGAGGGTGGGCCAGGGAAGTTCGCGCCAAAAAGGGGACTTAGGTACTTCCTTTATACAGCTGTTTAGTGAGGGGAGGGTGGAGGGCATGAGAGGTGTGGGATTCCTGCCTCGGGCAAGGGTCTGGGAAGGCGCCAGTTAATCTTTGTCACCATCTACCTTGCAGATGCTTGCATGGCTGTGGACTTCGCCCTGCCTCAACCTAACACTCGGGACTCACATCAGGAGGGTATCCAGCAGCGCCTTCTTTCCCAAAATGCCTGCTGAGCTGGGAAGACTGCTGTGGCGCCCCCTGGAGGTCAAGAGGAGGGGCTGCCCTCGCTGTGGGTCCACCCCCCAGCCCCCACCTGACTGAAACGTCAGAGACTGGACTTTTTCCTGGTCCCTTTCCTCCCCTGCTCCTTGGCTCCCACAGTTGTGGGGCTTCTTATTAAAGCATTTGGTTCTCCCCCCCAGCCAAATAAAATAAATCATTGCTTAATCCTATATTTAAGCCTATATTTAAAAAAAATAGTTTTAGCTCTTACATTTAGCTCTCATAAATTTTTGTGGAAACTGAACATTTTAAATAATACAATATGGCAACTCTGAAAATCAGATTTCATCACTCACAGTGTATCGTCACTGCTAGTTTTTTTGTTGCTATTTGTTTAGTGAATTTTATGAACAAATTCTGTAAAGCCTGTATTCCTTGTGTGTGGTCACTGGATCCTCAGCTTGGTTAGTTAAGTGGTCAACTAGTGACTGGATAAAGATTGCTCAAATGCCTGGAAGTAGTAAGTCCACCAGCTATTGTGGAGAGGCTTTGTGTGCATGTTGAGGCACATCTTCAACCCTCAGGCACTTAACTCTTTTTTTAGCCTTTGCTTACTAGTACTCCTTCTGCAGAGCTACAAGGTCAGCCAGAGGTGAAGATTAGGACCGTCTCTGGTCTTTCCTGAGTAGCACACATGCATGTGACCATCTAGATTCCCAGGAAGATGCTGGAGCTTCCTCATTCTCCAATTTTTACTTTTAAGTTATTCAGCTTTTTTAAAAAATATGATTTTATTTATTTTAGAGAGCAGGGAAGAGAGATAGAAGCATCAATGAGAAAGAAATATTGATCGGGTGCCTCCTACACACCCATGTCCACAACCTTGGCATGTGCCCTGACTGGAATCAAACCAGTCATTCAACCACTGGGCCACCCCAGCCAGGCTAAGTTTTTCAGCTTTAATTTTTTAAATTATTGTTTCCAATTGTTATTGCTGTCCCAGGAAGTTGCAGTTTTAAACAAGTGCTGCTGATAACTTTCTCCAAATGTCCCAGGACAAGGGCTATACACACTGAGCTAGTTTTGTCATGTTTGTATGGCTAATATGGACCTGCATGGAGTTTTGAAAAAAGTAATTTTGACCATCTTTTTACATACAGAAGCTATTACATTTTTAGAGTCAATACCATCAATCTTTTCCAATATAATAGACAAAAATTATTTTCTATCTCAGATTCATATATTTACCTTTCTCTAGCTGTCTTGTAATGTCATATTTATGAAATATGAATTTTGGGGGTAAAATAGGACAGGTTTAGGAAATATTAGAAGGAAATTAAGACGACCATGGAGGAAAGCACAGCTGCAGAGCAGCAGAAGGTATATTTCCATAGAATAGGGGAGCTGGAAAGCTGCAACAAGTATATTCCATAGACTGAGGAGACTGGGAACAGCAAAAGGTCTATATTTACAAAATAAAGAGAAGGAAGCCCTTCATTCAGAAGGAGGAGAAGAAAGCCCAAAGGGAATAGGAAAACAATAGGGAAGGAGGGGTGGGGGGAGAACCTCACAAGTGAGGTTCAACCTTTGAGCACAGGAGTTACTATAGTCACCAGTCTAAGGGAATAGTGACCAATCAGAGAGGATATCAAGGGACCAGGATGGGCATCCTTTATAAGCCATAGGGAAAGGAACCCAGTGGGACCCTTTTCCCCCTCCCTGCGTGGGAGTCCATTCTGTGGGACTCTTTCCCTCTCCCCATGTGGGAGTCTGTACTTGTTCTTCAATAAATGTCCACCTTTATTATACCACTTTCTGTCTTTGGATTCATTCTTCAATTCCGGCGGACAAAGAATCTGTGTTCCGGTCCAAAAATTCCGTATCATTTAGATTCATTATTTTGTAGGTTTTTTTTCAAATTGTTAACTCTCTGAGAACGCTTTTATGAAAAAAAAAATATTTCCTTTCCCTACTGATTTGAATTTCCACCTTTTTAAAATACACTTTTTGGGCTCTTTATTTCCTTACAGAGATCTGTTTGTCAATCTGCACATAGGTATAAAGCCATTTGTTATTGTAAAATTAAAATATTATAATATTGCACAACACAAATGCTCCCCTCCTTTACTTTTCTGTTTTTCAAAACTTCTTGTGGTTTTTATCCATTTGCTATTACAGATAAATTTTAGATTCATTTTTGTTAAAACTTGCCTCCAAAGTAAAATATGAGAATTATAATCTGTACTCTTTTGTAATTACATTAAACTTAAAAGTTAATTTAAGGAAATTGAAATTTTGTAATATTACATCAGCAAATACATGGGTATATTAATACCATTCCATTTATCCTCATTTATTTTATAGCACTCAGTGAAATTTTATAGGTTTTTTTCCTTCAAATAAATTGAAATTACTCTGCATATTTACCTTTAGGTAGTTTATATTTTATTATTATTGTGAATATCTTCTTTTTTGCTGTATAGATTCTAAGTATATTTCTATTATAAGTACAATTTTGTTTAATGTACATTTTGAACTTGATTATTCTTGATGGACATTTCTGTAATGTGCATATAATGATACTACTTAGGTCCCTTTCCATAAGTGCACTCATTCTTTATAGCAATTTCATTTCACAGAATTTCCAGAACAATATTAAATATCAGTGGTATTAGGAAATCTTCTCCCTTATTCCTAACTTTAATAAGAATGTCCTTCTCATTTTACCTTCACAAATAACATTGTCTCTTGGTTTGAGTTAGGTTTTTCCATATCAAATTAAGGGAAATTCCTTCTTTTGGAATCTATGATTTCAAGAATTATTAGTGAATATTCACTTTTAGCTTTTGAAAATCTGTAGAAATTCTCATATTTTTTCTTCTTTTACATATTATATTAGATTTCCTGGGGTAAAACATTTTTAATTGGCTTAATAAACTATTTGTTCATGGTGCATCACTCTTTAATACACCACTAGATATAATAACTTAATAGATTTTATTTAGAATTATTACTTCTCACTATGAGTGAGATTGATTTGTAGGGTGTGTTTTGTTTTTTTCATTATCATTTTTGTTACATTTTGGTATCAGGAATAGGCTGGCCTTGAAAAACAATCGCAATGGTTTTCTCCCTTTGTTTTACAACAGTTTATATAAATGGGAATTTTTATTAAAACTTTGAAAAAGTTACTTGGAATAAAACCCTGGGCATAGCCGAAACCGGTTTAGCTCAGTGGATAGAGCGTCGGTCTGTGGACTGAAAGGTCCCAGGTTCGATTCCGGTTAAGGGCATGTACACTGGTTGCGGGCACATCCCCGGTAGGGGGTGTGCAAGAGGCAGCTGGTCGATGTTTCTCTCTCATCGATGTTTCTAGCTCTCTGTCCCTCTCCTTTCCTCTCTGTAAAAAATCAATAAAATATATTTTTTAAAAAAATTTAAAAAAAAAACACAAAAAAAAACCCTGGGCTTAAAGTCTCTTTCAAAACACAATTCTTTGACAGCATTTTGAATTTGTTCCTTATGTATCACTCCATTGGGTTTAGTCAACTTCAATTATTTGTATTTTCCAAGAATTTTAATTGTTCCTCTTTAGTCAATTTTAAGTATTTATATTTTCCAAGAATCAGAGGAATCATAGGATGACCTCACTTCAGGATTATAACAACTATTTACCAAAAACTCCCATTTCTGACGGACTCCAAATATAAATATTACTGTATTTTCTGGCGTATAAGACGACTTTTTAACCCAGGAAAATCTTCTCAAAAGTCAGGGGTCGTCTTATACACCGGGTGTCGTCTTATAGGGCAGGTGCTGAAGCTTCCGAGCTGGACTGGAGAATCTGCGGTCGCTGCATACAGTGGGGGGAGCTCAAAAACATCCGCACTCCATTCATTTCAATGGAGCAGGACGGAGGGAGACCGCAAGGTCTCCGGTAGGCTCCTTTTTGTGCAGCATACGGTCTCCGTCCGGCTCCATTGAAATGAATGGAGTGTGGCCAGGTGCTCCCCGCATACGGCGGGGATGCGGCCGCGACCGTTTTTGAGCTCCCCCACACCGTATGCGGCGACCGTATGAAAGCAGCAAGAGTGGCGCTGTACAAGTACGGTAGAAGAAAATCCACTCACCAGGATTCGTGGAAAGAAGTGACTTAACGCGGTCCCGATGACAAGGTGAGGGGGCGCCTCACCAGGAAGGTGTAAGTGAAGGGCGGAGCCAGCTGCAGGCGTCCTGGATGCCCGGGGTATGGAAAAAAGAGATAGAGCGGCACTGTGCCCTGAAAAACATGCCCTTTCACCCCTCTGGCCCGCCCTTGTATCCTATTACCGTACCTCCTTCTCTACCTCTCCGATCTCGCTCCTGAGGACTACAGTGAAGCGGCATTACTAACTCGCCAGGGACTTGCCCGGCACTTGCTCTCTCTCTATTGTTTGTTATCTTCCTCCTATCATCATCAGTTCCAGTTTGGTTGACAGCTTAGAAAACAAACAGCATGGCAGCTCCCATGGGTTTATTGTCTTATCCTTCCTTTCAGCTTTAGAGTGAAATAGGAAAAGTTTAATCCACTTGCACTGTTTTATGTTTACATGTTTGATGACAAACAGCCTTATGTTTATAAGTGACAGTTTTCCTGCTAAGTACCTGCATGTCATAAGCCAGGGGTCCTCAAACTTTTTAAACAGGGGGCCAGTTCACTGTCCCTCAGAGAGAAGGAGGGGAGTCAGAGAGTGCGGCGCACATTCCACACATGCGCACCGCGGGCCCGGGATGAGTTGGCTGCTAAGGAGGACAGGCAGCGGCGGCAAAAACACCCGGCGGGCCGGATAAATGTCCTTGGCAGGCCGCATGTGGCCCACGGGCTGTAGTTTGAGGACCCCTGTATAAGCATTTGAATTAAAATTACCATATTGAAATCAAATCTGATGTTCTTTTAATTTTTATTTGGTGTGTGTTGTTAGAGGGGTAGTCTTATATGGCGAGTATATCCCAAACTCTATTATTTTAACTGGAAAAGTTGGGGGTCGTCTTATACGCCCAGTCGTCGTATACGCCGGAAAATAAGGTATATGATTAATCAAAAACAGATGTTTAAGTTTGTGCTTTAAACTACTAAGGCAACCAATAGGAAAATTAAAAATAATTACTTAACACATTTGGGAGGTAGAAGGGTAATAGAAGTAGGTGTATAAAGGAAAAAAGCCTCTGACAAATTAAGTAACTAAAGTATACTATTTATAGTTACTAAACACATTTGTTTAACACTAGAAAGAAAAGAAAAACAGTAAATAGTGATTACCTATGAGAACTGGACATGAGAGTAAGACATTAGGAAAAAAATTTACTCTATTTAAATTTTTATGCAGTGTTTTATATTTTTATTGTACTATATGTGTACTTTACTTATATAATAAAATAGCTATTTAAAAGAAGAAAATAAAAGACTGTGTGGTTTCCATGCTCCAAGATGACCTCCAATGATCCCTATATCCCATATTCATACCCTTGTGTAGTCCTCCTCCCAGACTGTACTAAGGCTGTCTATGTGAACAATAGGATATGGTAGAAGTGATAGTAAGTCACTTTCAAGTTTCACAACAAAAAAAATATGGATTCTGGGTGGTCTTTCTGGCCTTTGGAGGCTCTGTCTTTCTCGGTAGATCTGTCTCAGTCACTCACTCTGTGGGTACCCAGGTTGTGAACAGCCCTATTGAGAGGCCCCACTTGGTGAGGAACCGAAGCCTCCTTGGAATAGCAACGTAAGTGAGCTGGAAGCAGACCTCTCAACTGTTTATATACAGCATCCTTGGCCAACAGCTTGACTGCAACTTCTTGAGCGACCTTGAGCTAGAAACACCCAGCAAAGCCATTTCCGAATTCCTGACCCTCAGAAACTGTGCGAGATCATAAATGTTTGTTGTTTTATGTTTCTAAGTTTAGAAAAATTTTTATGCAGCAATAGATAACTAATACAGACTGCTACCCCTGGAGAAATAAAAACAAAGCCATCATTGCTAAAATAAGCTGCTAAGGAACCTGGTTTCTAATCTCAGGCGAGCTCTGGCTAGCAGTATCACTGCTATGCTAACAACTTTCTGTGACCAGACTCCCATCTGCTACCTCAAACTCAGTATAACTCAAACTAAACTCATCAGCTTGCCACTCACCTATGGTTTTCTTTTTTATTATTATTAAATTTATTGGGGTGACATTGGCTAATATTATCTAGGTTTTTTGTTCCTCTTCATAAGCTCATCCTCCTCCCATGCTCCCAAGCCTAACACATCTTACCTGGGTTATCCCCAAAATAGAGCCAGAGACAGTGGCTTACATTTAAGTAGTTTGTTTAATAGTGAGGGACAGGAGAGTAAAACAGGAAAGGAATCAGACTACTTCAAGGATGTGATATCAAGTTGGCCAACACTACAGGCTACTGGGTGTTCAATTACCTTATCTCCCGACTTCCCACCAGGAAAAGGGAAAAGAAGTATGTGTTTAACTGCTCCCAGCTCTGTTGGTCAAGGGTTGCCCCATGAGGTATTAATCCCCAATATTCTTCTGTTACAACTGCTGAGTGCCAAGCAGGTTCTCAAAGGCACAGGAGCCCCAAGGGCAGGAAGCAAGAAGCACACAATTCTAGCCTGAGAGTAAGGTCAGGTTGAAACTGAATGAAGCTGTTCAAAACCTAACAGGAGCTTGCTGCCAAGGCTCTGGTCAGAATAAGGTTGGAGCAATAGGATTTAGAGCGCTGTTCAAGATGTGTCCAATTCAACCCACATCCAAGTACTGCTAAATCCTTTCTACTTTACAAACATATGTCATCGCCTCCATCCATCTCCCCTTTTCTCCATTTTCCTAGCCACTGACTTAGTCCAGGTTTCCACTGTCTCTTGCACCAGCCACCAAACTAGGATTTTCTAAGGACAGACACCCAGATGGAGTAACTCCCAATGTTACTTCTCTTTCAATAGTCCCAATCATGAGCCAGGCAGAACGCTGGGTCAGAGAGTAACCAATTCCTGTACCTCCCAGCTCACCCCTGAAAACAACCCAGAGACAGACCGGGCTGGTGACCCAGAGGTTTTCAGCAAAGAGAATGATTCTCTGCTGGACCAGCCAGACAGGCAACTACACAGAATCCCAGCCTGGAATCAAGAAATGCTTTCTGCTGCCTCTGTGGCAGCAGAGGTGAAGTTGTTATACCGTCTAGAATCAGAAAAAGAGACTACAGTGAATTCAGGTAAGTTAGAGAATATATCTCAGTATTATTAACTATGACTTTCAAAAGCATTCAACACTTCGAAAAATAATCTATTCCATAACTTCACAGCTAACTGGCTCCAAGGTATGTTTTACCTTGCCTGGGGAAATTCATCCCCTTAGCCACTTTATGAATTAAAATATTAGGCAATATTCTATAATGTAACTTTCTTTAAAAGTTGATACTAGATTATTTTTAAAAATTCCTTGGCATATTTCCTGATTTGATTCCTACTAATAGTACAAGCAAGTTCATTGAATCTATGGAAACAAAATTCTAGTTTCAAGCTAGTTATTCTATGTATACTCAAACCTAGTGTTCCTGAATTACTTGTAATTAGCTGTATTGTAAACTCAAATCTGTTTAGTTTTAATTATCTTCATCATAAATGAAAGTCGATTGTTACAGGTTGTCTTGTTATATGAATGAAGAACACCTGGAATGGATAATTAGCTGTGCAACAAATCACCTTGGACTACAAGCTGTCATTAATCATTATTTCACCCCTTTCATGGGAGAATCCTGAGGTTAAGATCATAACATAGTCAGAATAAAGTCAACTTGACTCTTGACAAAATGTAAAATAATAATGTAATAACGTCATACTTTTTGTTTTTCTTACTGAAATTCCTTCCTTAAAGTGGTGTGTCTGTGTGAGACAGGGTGTATGTGGTGTAAATGCAAACATCTAGTCACATATAAATATACACTTATTTATCCACACATCTACATATACACGTGACATATAAATGCATGTATAAACATACACATCCTACATACTTTATTTACTCCAGCCATCATCTTTATGGAAACCAAACTGGGACAGAAAAACTGAAGTTTATTTGCACATTTAATAGAGTTACTCAGGGACAGCCTAAACTGCCAAAGGGGTGTTTTTCCCATAACCTTGTGAAGAACAAAATTTTTTTCCTTTCTGAGAATGAGCTTCCTTCGAGAGACAAACTTCCTTTCTGGGTAAATTTTGGCCACAAGAAGTCCATAGAGGGAAAGCTTACATTATAATGTTAAGTGGAAAATGCCGGGTACAAAACTGTATCAACAGAACAAGCCCAGCTATATAAACATGTTGAAAAAAAGATTGGAAAAAAGTGTGCCAAAATGATAACAGTGCTCGTTTCTGGGTTTTTCTTCTTTCTGCATTTACAGTTTCCAAATCGTTATATAACAATCTTGTACTAATTTCATAGTTGGAAAAACACAACTAAAAAAAAAAATCCATGGAAATCTTGATTATAGAGAATCTCACTAAAAAGCCACATTGACCAGGCAGCAAATGCCAAGGTTATTGCAAGGAACTATTTTTTACCTCAGGCTGGAAAATTGAAAATTGAATTTGTTTTGCAAGACTTTGGTTTGGGAAATTTCAGCTGTGGAATCTGAAACCCTATTTGAAAGATAAGCAGAAAAATAAATGGTCTTTGAGTTCCTGCAAAAGGTACTTCCTACCTATGATGATGCTACATTTCAAATTGGTAAAAGTCTTTGGAGTTCTATAAAGAGCTTTCACAGTATAAGGTATCATAATGAGCCTTAATTTTCGACACAGAAAACTCCAGTGTGAGTTTGGCCTCCATCTGTGGGGGGCTAAAATCAACTTAAAGGTATTTTGTAAACTGGAAAATGTTCTAAAAATGTCATTTGAAGGGATGCTGTGATATAGGCAGGGAGGGTGCTTGGACTTTATTTTAGAAATGAGAAAAATGGAGCCACACCAAAACTACTGTGATTGCAGCATTAATTGTAGTAGAAAAACACACACCTTGAAACAACCTAATTATTCATCATCAAGAGAATTAGCAAAAAAGTTACAAAAATTATACAGAGTTACACAAATCAACAAGGATGGACCTCACAAACATAGCTTTGAAGTAAAAAAAAAATGAAGTGATAGAATAATACATAGAGATGGTTATATTTAATGACATCCAAACAATATTCTATCCATCATTTGTAGTAAAAATACAAAGACACCCATGGGAATGTAAGTACCAGTACAGGATTGTGGTTACCTGTGGGGGGAGGGGCAGAGAGAATACAATCAGAGTTTCATGCTTTATTAATTATGGTGAGATGTGAGTGCACTGGTGTTCACTGTATTCTCCTCTATACCTTCTCTACATGTGAAATATCTCATGCTATAATTATTATTGATCACTTACTATGTGTCTAGCATTAGGCAGTTTTCCATACCCCCACAAGGAAGGCCTTGCTATCCCACTGTAGCAGTTGAAGATGCCAGCTCAGTCCCCTTCAATCACATGTCCAACAATGCATGTGGTAGAGAAAGGCCTAGAATTTGTCTCCATCTCATAGTACTACCCCCAAGGATCTTAAACACCAAGGACTCAGTAAGTCCTAGCGACTAGGTGTGAGAAGAAGCATTAGAATCAAACTGCAACCCATTCTTATAGCAGGCAGCCGACTCTGGTTTTCCCTCCCCAAGCATAGGCACTCTATTTCTTGGAAATATCATCTTAGGAGTTGTGACTGTTTTTGCCACTTAATGAACTTTTGCCTTCTCAATGAAGAAAGAAAACATCACTGCCCCAGCTACCCTTTTCACACCCAAGTTACCATTCCCCAGAGCACACACAGGACAGTTGGGTCTCTCTTCAGGAAGTGAATGCTTCTGCGTGATAGTCATAACCTTCTCTCTTCTCCACGAGGACGTTTTTTAACACTGCTCTCTGTCTGTGGTTTTAGTGTTTATTGTTGTCTGAATGGAAGGAATGAGTAACTGGCATTGAGTTGGGAATATGTAGACTGTGACACAAATCCTGAGTTCCAGATCCAGTTCATGGTCTCAGCCTTGACTTTATTGTACTTCCAAAGAAAACAGAGTTGAATGAACTGTCATTAAAAAGCCACACTTTCTGGAGGTTTGGAAAATTCTTATTTTTCCCCATCCCTGGACTCACCACTTTGCACCAGCAATAGGCTGCCACTTATAAGATACAGAAAGTGGAGTCCATTTTTCACTGTTCCTACAATACTACAGCATTGAGAAAGTGTGATGTGGCAAAAAGGACTCTATTCTTGGAACTGGGCCATCTGGCTCTGGTTCTAGACATGTATTCTAACCACTTCTGCCTTTATTTCTTCATCGCTGAAATGACAGGGATGGGGTAAATGAACTCTAAAGATCTTCACAGCTCCAATTACATGGAATAACATACATAAAACATATACAGAATAAAGACATGTTTAAATGATGAAAGACATCATAAATAATATACTACAAATAAGTTTTATTTAACATGAGGCTTGATGCACAAAATTTGTGCACGGGGTGGGGGGTCCCTCAGCCCAGCCTGCGCCCTCTCTCAGTCCGGGACCCTTCAGGGGATGTCTGCCTGCTCACTCCTTACTGCTCTGCTTGCTGCTCTTTAGCTCTGCCGCGGAGGTGGGAAAGGCTCCCGCCACTGCCGCTGCGCTCGTCAGCCGTGAGTCTGGCTTCTGGCTGAGCAGCCGCTCCCCCTGTGGGAGCACACTAACCACCAGGAGGCAGCTCCTGTATTGAGCCTCTGCCCCCTGGGGGTCAGTGCACATCATAGCGACTGGTCATTGTGCTTGTTCCGCCATAACAGTAGCTTAGGATATATATATATATATATATATATATATATATATATATATATATATATATATATATATACATACACACACACACACACACACACACACACATATACATACTAGAGGCCCAGTGCACGAAATTCATGCATTGGGGGTGCAGTTACTTTCAACATTTGACTTAAATATCTGTCACAGCTGGAAATAATACCTCACAAAATTCATCAAGTCAAATGGAAGAAGTGTGTCATTGGCTATACTTACTGGACCATCATATTCAGTATTCAATTTCATACATCAAACTTGAAAAATACCTTTTTTGAGATTTTCCTAGTAAATTTTCATCTTTTTGCCAATTTAATATATTTTTATTTTTCAATTACATTTGTGTGTTTTTGTTTTGTTTTGTTTTGTTTATAAATCTTTATTGTTCAGATTATTACAGGTGTTCCTCTTTCCCCTCCCCCCATAGCTCCCCTCCACCTGATTCCCCACCCCACCCCATACCCTTACCCCCCCGCCACTGTCATCATCCATAGGTGTAAGATTTTTGTCCAGTCTCTTCCTGCACCCCTCAGACTCCCTTCCCCCTGAGAATTGTCTGTCGCCTCCCTTTCTATGTCCCTGATTCTATTATCTTCACCAGTCCATTCTGTTCTTCAAATTTTATTATTCACTTGATTTTTAGATTCACTTGTTGGTAGATATGTATTTGATGTCTTTTTGTTGTTCATAATTTTTACTTTTACCTTTCTTTTTCTTCTTCCTCTTCTTAAAGAATACCCTTCAGCATTTCATGTAATCCTGGTTTGGTGGTGTTGAACTCCTTTAGCTTTTTCTTGTCTGTGAAGCTGACCTTCAATTCTGAATGATAGCTTTGCTGGGTAGAGTAATCTTGGTTGTAGGTTCTTGCTGTTCATCACTTTGAATATTTCTTGCCACTCCAGTCTGGCCTGCATAGTTTCTGTTGAGAAATCATCTGACAGTCGTATGGGTACTCCCTTGTAGGTAACTAACTGTTTTTCTCTTGCTGCTTTCAAGATTCTCTCTTTGTCTTTTGCCCTTGGCATTTTAATTATGATGTGTCTTGGTGTGGTCCTCTTTGGATTCCTCTTGTTTGGGGTTCTGTGCACTTCCTGGACTTGTAAGTTTATTTCTTTCACCAGGTGGGGGAAGTTTTCTGACATTATTTCTTCAAATAGGTTTTCAGTATCTTGCTCTCTCTCTTCTTCTGACACCCCCAAAATTTGGATGTTGGTACAGTTAAAGCCGTCCCAGAGGCTCCTTATGCTATCCTCACACTTTTGGATTCTTCTTACTTTTCGCCTCTTTGATTGGGTGTTTTTTGCTTCCTCATGTTCCAGATCTTTGGTTTGACTCTTGGGGTACAGTGATCTACAGTTGAGTTTCTGTATATTCTTTATTTCAGACAGTGTATGCATAATTTCTGACTGGTCCTTTTCCATTTTTTTTTGGTATTCTCATTAAGGTCCTTGAAGGTCCCTTCAAGTTTATCAGCGGTTTTTAGAAGATTCTTGAGTAACCTTATAAATGTGGTTCTGAACACTGTGTCGTCCATTAGTTTACTTTCCTCCATCTCTTCTATTCGTGACTTACTTCGGTGTCTCCACATTTTGGCTGCCTCCCTGTGTTGATGGAGTGGCTTTGTGTGGTCAGTGACCTATAGAGGCCAGTAGCTCAGCTTCCCCAATGTCCCTAGGTGGTCGCTCTTGGTACCCCCCTTTGTGGGCTGAGTGCAAAGTCTTGGTGTTGTTAAGCCTTGATTGCTGTTAGTACACTGAGAGGATTTGACCTCCAGGCCAATTGGCTGTGAGGATCAGCTGTGTCTACGCCTGGAGACAGCCTTATTCAACTAGACTTGCAAAATTGTAAAAGCCTCTGTGCTCAGCTTGGATGGAGCGGAGTTTCAGGGTGGAGCCTACAGCCTTGGCTTCCCGTCTGGCCCGCCCTATGAGGTTCCTGGGTCTCAGTGTCCCTCAGTGTCCCTCTGTACTCCCTGCAAGCACCTCTGAGAGAAAGGCGCCCTGGAGTTTCGCCCGCTGCCAAACAGTCTAGTCTCTCCCCCAATGAATCTGGATTCCCAGATTCTCGCCCAGAACTGGATTTCAGTGCAGTCGGAACTGGGGCTCAGCACAGTCCGGAGCTTTTGTCTCCTTCCCACTAAGGCAATTCAGCGGCACAGTCAACAGTCCGTCCTCTGTGTGCATTCATGTGCGCGCCTCCAGAGCTCTGCCTTTCACTGCTCCCCTGAGTTTCCACCTTACAGCCCAGATTCCCCCAGTATGAGCCTGGGTCCCCAGGGTCTCACCCGGACTGGGGTTCAGTGCAGTTGGAGCTGGGGTTCAGCACAGTCCAGAGCTTTTGTCTCCTTCCCGCTGGGGCAATTCAACGGCACAGTCAACAGTCCGTCCTCTGCGCGCATTCATGTGCGCGCCTCCGGAGCTCTGCCTTTCGCCGCTCCCCTGAGTTTCCGCCTTACAGCCCAGATTCCCCCAGTATGAGCCTGGCTTCCCAGGGTCTCGCCCGGACTGGGGTTCAGTGCAGTCGGAGCTGGGGTTCAGCGCAATCTGGAGCTTTTATCTCCTTCCCGCTAGAGAATGCCGGCCAGGCACTCAGCCGCCCCGTCCTCTCCGGCTCTGTCCTCCCCGCACACGCACGCGCGCGCCCCTGTCTCCGCCCATGTCTCCGTACCTCAGGCTTTTACGGCTCCTCTGATTTTCCTTGTGGTTTTCTCTTTCTTTCTAGTTGTGGGGGTTTCAATCAGCCAGCTTTCCTGTGGTTCTGGATGATGTCCATTTTGACTTTTAGTTGTATTTTTGAAATTGTTGTGCGAGGCTGCAGATTAGGTGTTTACCTATGCCTCAATTACATTTGGTTTCCTCTGCCTCAATTACATTTGACATACAACATTATATTAGTGTTAGGTATAGAATACAGTGATTAGACATTTGTAAAACTTATGAAGTAGTCATCCCAATAAATCTAGTACCCATCTGACACCATCCATAGAAATTAGAATATTATTGACTATACTCCCTATGCTATACTTTACATTCCCATGATTAATATTATAACTACCAATTTGTACTTCTTAATCCCTTCCCTTTTTTCATCCATCTCTCTGACTCCGCTCCCATCCAACAACCATCAAAAATTTTTCTGTATTTATGAGTTTGTTGATGTTTTGTTTTGTTTGTTTATTTTGCTTTTTAGCTTCCACATATAAGTGCAATCATATGGTATTTGTCTTTCTGTGACTTACTTCACTTGGCATAGTACCCTCTAGGTCCATCCATGTTGTTGCAGATGGCAAGATTTCATTATTTTATGGCTGAGAAATATTCCATTGTATATTTCCATTCATCTATTGATGGGACACTTAGGTTGTTTCCATATTTGACTATTATAAATAATACTGCAATGAACATATGAATGTACATATCTTTTTCAATCAGTGTTTGAGATTTCTTCAGATAAATACCCAGAAGTAAAATTGCTGGGTCCTTCTTTGTCCCTTGTTATAGCCTATATTTTAAAGTCTATTTTGTCACCTTTAAGTATTGCTACCTAAGCTTTTTTTTATTTCTATTTTCATTAAATATATTTTTCCATTCCTTTACTTTGCCTGTGCATGTCTTTCTATTTGAACTGGGTCTTTTGTAGGCAGCTGATATAAGGGTCTTGTTTTCTTGTCCATTCAGCTTCCTATGTCTTTTGATTAGAGCATTTAATTAATTTACATTTAAAGTAATTGTTGATAGGTATGTTGTTATTGCCATTTTACTATTCATAGTCCTCCTCCTCCTCCTCTTCTTCTTCTTCTTCTTCTTCAAGAAGTCCCTTTAACATTTCTTATAATACTGGTTTGGTGGTGATGAATTCCTTTAGCTTTTTCTTACCTGGGAAGCTCTTTATCTCTCCAATTCAGAATGATAACCTTGCTGGACAGAACAATCTTAGTTGTAAATCCTTGCTTTTTATTACTTTGAATATTTTGTGCCAGTTCCTTCAGCCTGAAATGTTTCTGTTGAAAAATCAGCTAATAGTCTTATGGGAGCTCCCTTGTAGGTTACTAACTGCTTTGCTCTGGCTGCTTTTAAGATTCTCGCTTTGCCCTAGCTCAGTGGTTGGCAAACTGCGGCTCGCGAGCCATGGTTTGCCACCCTGTTGACTGAGTTTGCCAATCACTGGGATAGGGGCTTAATCACAAGGAACAACAGCCTGTAATTATTGGAATCGAGAGTCTAGGTCAGTTGTCGGCAAACTCATTAGTCAACAGAGTGGCACACCGTGGCTCGCAAGCCACAGTTTGCCGACCACTGCCCTAGCTGGTTTGGCTCAGTGGTTTTAGCGTTGGCCTTCGGATTGAAGGGTCCTGGTTTCAATTCCAGTCAAGGGCACATGCCCATGTTGCGGGCTCAGTTCCCATAGGGGGTGTGCAGGAGGCAGCCGATCAATGATTCTCTCTCATCATTGATGTTTCTATCTCTCTCCCCCTCCCTTTCTCTCTGAAATCAATAAAAATATATTTTTTTTAAAAAAGATTCTTGCTTTTTCTTTAACCTCTGGCATTTTAATTATGATGTGTCTTGGTGTGGGCCTCTTTGAGTTCATCTTTTTGGGGACTCTGCACTTTCTGGGCTTCTGTTTCTATTCTTTCACTAAGGTGGGGCAAACAGTGTTAGCCAGGTTGATGGAAACTTAGGCATGGTGCCCACATGCACCTGCAGGTAAGTTCTCTGTCATTATTTCTTCAAATAGGTTTCCAATTCCTTGCTCACTCTCTCTTCTCCTTCTGATACCCATATGATGTGGATGTTGGTATGTGTGACATTGTCCCATACGCTCCTTAAAATATTCTTTTCCTTTTCCCCTTTGGTGTTCTAAATGAATGTTTTCTGCTACCTTATCTTCTAAATTGTTGATTCAATCCTCTGCTTCTCCTACTATTGTTGATTCCCTGCAATGTATTCATTTTAATTATTGTACTCTTCATTTCTGACTTGTACTTTTTTGTTTTCATCTCCATTTTTATGTTTCCTATCTCTTTGCTGAAGATCTCACTGAGATTACTAAGCATCCCTATAACAAGGGTTTTGAACTTTGCATCTAGTAGATTGCTTTTCTACATTTAACTTAGTTCTTTTTCTGGGGGTTCATTCTTTCTTTCATTTGGGACATGTTTCTTTGTCCCCTCATTTTGGCTATCTCCCTGTGTTTATTTCTATGTATTAGGTAGAGATGTTACATCTCCCAGTCTTGACAGAATGGCCTAATGTAGTGGATGTCCTGTGGAGCCCAGTGGCACAATCCTCCTGGTTACCAGAGACCGGTACTCCAGGTATGTCACTTATGTGGGTTATGCATGCCCTCCTGTTGTAGTTGAGTCTTGATTGCTGTTGGCACATCAATGGGAGGTACTAACCCTTAGGCTGATTGGTTGTGAGGACTGGCCATGACTGACCCCATGGCAGATTTGCTTCGGTGGGGGTCTGGTGCCTGCTGAGTCTGCCCTTTGGGTGTGTTGCTTGTGGAGGTGTTTGGGTGATGCTCTGTATTAGCACAAAAAAATTGTAATTAGGTACTATATGACAAGAGCAAAGAAAAGTGAGGACACCGTGCTTAATATCTGTGTGTTGGGGAACTCCTCTCACGCATCAGAACTATTCTCTGTTCTACAGATTATTATCAATACATATATCAAACTTATTTCTTATATTCCCAGAAATTTTCTTCCAAAAACATAAAAGTTTCTTTAGAGATCACAGCAGTAGACTCTGATTAACTTCAGAGACCATGTTTTCTTCTACTTTGTACTGCCTCTGCTGCCAACCCCTAAGGAAGGCTTTGGGACACAGTAGGTACCTTAGGAAGACTTACCGTAGTAAAGATTGATAGCCTTTGCTTAAAAGGCTTTAACCCTTTTTTTAGCCTTTGCTTTGGATGGTGTAGCTACTAATATCTGGCAAAAAAAAGAAAATGTACTCCAGATGTTTCAAATAAAGAAAGATTAATGAAAGGTCTTGTCATAAAAGTGAAGGCAGGGTTTAGGAAACAGGGGTGGTTAGACACCCAGAAACTAGCAAGAGTGAGAAACTGCTATCTCCTGTAGGACCTGGGAGGGCTAAACTAGTTATGGAAAAGCAGTTGTTGTCATGGAGGGACCCAGCTGCTGCCAGGGATGCAATATGAAAACAAGGTAGAAACAGGAAAAGAATACCCCCTAACCTCTTTTTCCTGTCTTGCTGGTGCCTTCTGTTGACCAAACCACCTAGGGGTCAACCAGCAAGTGAACAAGGAAGATACAGTCTGAAAGGGTCATACTCCTGGGTACAGGCAGGGCAGAAAGTGGTTATGGAAGGCAAAACAAGTGGGGCAAATGGAAAGCAACCACCCAAATGAGAGGTCCAATCCTTTAACATAGCTTAGAGCCTTAATACTAGCTAACCCTTGTCTATACCATCGACAGCATCCTTCTCCTTCTGAGGGAAGGAAGGGGAGTCCTCTTACTACTAACTCAAAAAATGTCCATCAAAACATTTATTTTTCAATATCTACTGTGATTTATTCACGCTCCAGCCTATTTTATGTGTGGAACCTGAAAAAATAAACACTATAATGCTTTGGACTTTTTAAAAAACTCTGCTTTTCCATATTTGAATTTTACCTATTGTATTCAAATCAACTCTTTCAGATTTGTCTGCAAAAGTTAAAACATGAATAGTTTGTAGTGACATTGAAGTCCTATCAAGTGCTCAGATGTTTTCAGCTCAATACCACAAACACTGAGCAGTCTACTACCTGTAAGCATAAGAGATGAATTACAGATGGTGTCTGTTCCTCCCCACCTCCTACCCCACCTGGGAGTACACCAGCATCTGAAGATGGACAGTGATAAATGTTCTCATAAAGGTTCATTTTGTCAGGACTTGGAGATGGCCGCAAGGAAGTGGAATTTATTAGAATCTAGAAAGATAAGAAGAACTTTGACAAGTGAAGCTTTGGAAGGAAAGGGAGTTGGAGAAATACTTCAAGTGAAGGAGAAATAATTTTAGATGACCTACTTTCTCAACTAAAGACTTGAATGGTCATTGACTTTAATAGAGACTCTGATATAAAAAAAAATGATGGCAAATACTAACCTTTAAGAAATTAAAAATGCACTATCTAGATTAAATTAGTAAATAAACCTCTCCTACATCAGATCCACAGCTCACCACAGAGCCTCTCATCTAAACAGTCTGAGTGCCAAAAGCCTATATTCCAGAAACAGTTCTGAACTCGTTGAAACTTCTTAAAACTCTTCAGACAAGCTTTTTGACACTTGTACAAAAGGTGGAAACTGGGCAACTTCATTTCAGTTTCAACTCCAGCTCAGCACTGTATCAGAGGGCAAAATTGGGAAAATGGAGAGAACTGCATTTTCCTCAATGGTTGTCAATCCTGTCGTAAGAACTTATAGGAGAGTAAAAATCATTAAAGCCACAGGGAGCTATTATGAGGATGGAGTCTCTTCTAATTTCATTAGGCCCATTTTACAGATAAGAAACCTCATAGAGACATGTTACTCAACATGCCTAGATTCATGAAATTTTAAGTAGTGGAGCTTGACTCAAACTGGGGTGTATGAGGGTGCAGATCTGACTGTAATGACAACTTCATGCCACCTCACTAACGCAAACTCATCTGTCCTGTGCTGTGTTGGAATCATGGTAAGTCCAAAGATCTGTCCTTAAGAGTTTTCCAAAGGTAACTGAATGTTTAACTGTAGCCCTTTTTAATTCAACCAAAAGCTTCTACTTAAAGGACTCCTTGAAATCAGAGAAGTCACACTCTTTCTCTGTATGTCCTACTGGTTCTAGCACTGACCTCAGAACACAATAGGAATGCAATGCATGTTTGTAGAGTACAACTAAATATTACCTTTCACAGCATGCATACTGCATCAAAGTGTCACGGTTTTATTTTTGGTCAATAACTATCAAGCTCTTGACTTTCAAGGTCCAAATGACCTTCTCTGTGAAATTGTTGGGGTAATAGAATTGAAAATAGCACCAAAAGTGGACTGGAAAAGCCTTTCAACAGTCCTCATTTGGTTTCCACATTGCTGAGTTTACTAAATTTGAATAACAGTCTAGGACCTAGACTCTAGGTGATACTATGCAACTTCAACACTGAAACCACTTAGGTTACAGGAGTTCCCAATTATTAACTATGCCTTTGTTATGGATTGAATGTTTTGTGTCTCCTTC
This sequence comes from Cnephaeus nilssonii, assembly GCF_951640355.1. Taxonomy (NCBI): domain Eukaryota; kingdom Metazoa; phylum Chordata; class Mammalia; order Chiroptera; family Vespertilionidae; genus Cnephaeus; species Cnephaeus nilssonii. Next base: position 25,334,564 of record NC_137087.1, read on the forward strand.
CAACAATTCATGTTGAAGCCCTAACTCCCATTGTGATGGTATTTAGAGGTGGGACCTTTGGGAGATAATTAGGTTTAGAAGATGTCATGGGGTAGGGTCCCATGATGGGATTAGTATTCCTATAAAAAGGGAAAGAGACCAGAGTGTTTTCTCTCTCTCTCATTCTCTCTCCTCCCTCTCCCCTCATGCATGCCCAGCCCCCCTTGTGAGGATACAGGGAGAAGGCAGTCACTTACAAACCAGGAAGAGGGTCCTCACCAAGAACCAAATCTTTCAACACCTTGATCTTAGACTTACTAGCTTCTAGAATTGTGAGAAATAGTGTGTTTTTTAAAGAACCCTGTTGATAGTATTTTGTTATAGCAGCCCAATCTAACCAAACGGCCTTCCACTGGAAGATAATTAGCATTTATTAGGCGTTTAACTCAGAGGAGAATGCATAATCCATTCTACACTATTTTTAAGTTTAACACTTAGAAAAACTTTTGCTATTAACTTGCTTCCATTATTTGAAGCTGGAGAAGTAGGTACTCAGGAGAAGAGAGGAAATTCATAGGAGCTCATTAAGAAATGAGATTAGGGGTTGTCAAGGAGGGGATAGAAGAAAAAGGAACTAATCCCTGGTTGTGCCTCACCACCCACCTGGACTGCAAGTTCACTTGCTGGACATCAGGCAGTGCCCAGTGTTAGGTATTTATCTGATTCCAGCACCAGACATAACCCTTCAGGAATGAGATGCAAAGAATAGACCTACCTCACTATATGGCATAGTAGAGCTTGGGTGTAGCTCCCAGGGCCACATTTCCTGGGTTCAAGTCCTGGCACTGATGTTACTCTACGAAACAGCAGGCAAGTTACTTAACCTTCCTGTGCTTCATTTTCTTATGAGTAAATAAGGCTAATAATAGCACCTACTGTAGGGAGTTATTGAAAGTATTAAATGAGATCATTTATGTAAAGCACTTATAAGAGTGCCTGGCATATAATGAACCCTAAGTTTTAGCACTTATTATTACTACTATTATTATATAAATCCTATGGTCTGCCCCCTAGTCAAGACCCCCATTGACTCTATATCAGTCCCTTTGCTTAGTCCAGACATCCTCCAGTACCCTCTTCTTTATTCCCCATACATAAACATTTAGCAAATGATAGCCCACACTTGTCAGAAATGGTTGAAAGACTGTATTAGTTTCTAATAGTGTGACAACTTACCACAAATTTAGAAGCCTTAAAAAGTAATATTCGTGCTCTGGCTGGTTTGGCTCAGTGGATAGAGCGTCAGCCTGTGGACTGAAGGGTCCCAGGTTCTATTTCGGTCAAGGGCACATGCCTAGGTTACGGGCTCGATCCCTAGTAGGGGGCGTGCAAGAGGTAGCCGATCAATGATTCTCTATCATCATTAATGTTTCTATAGCTCTCTCCCTCTCCCTCCCTCTCTGAAATCAATAAAAACATATTTTTTAACAAGAAGCAAAATATGTATAATAAATAGTTATGGTAGTCAGAATTCCTAAAATCAAGGTGGAAGGAGGGCTGTGTTCCTTATAGTGGTTTGATGGGAGAAAATGTTTCCTTGCCTTTTCTAGCTTCTGGAAACCACCCACATTCCTTGGCTCATGGCCCCTTCCTCCATCTTCAAACCCATCAGTATAAATCCTCAATCAATATCTTTCTCCCTCTCTTCCTCTCCCTCTTTCTTCTTTTCACCCCTACCCACACCCCTGAATTCTGCTTTCTGACATCTCTTTTTCTGGTTCTAATACTCCTGTCTCCCTCTTATGAGGACTTCTGTAACTAAACTAGGCCCACACAGATAAGCCAGGATAATCTTCCCATCTCAAGATCCTTAATCACATCTACCACATAATGTAACATCATCCCAGTTCCTGGGGACTAGGATAGAGATATTGGGTGGGGGAACTTTTTTCTGTCTATCATAGATATCTAATAGGTGCCTCTTGCTTTCCCATTTCTCCATATCAACATATCACTATTTGTTTTTTCATCTTCTCCCTAGCACCAGAGTAAAATTTTCCTCTCTTCTAAAAGTGAGCTCCTTTACTTGTTTACTAGATTCCATATAATCTTTCCTTCTCTGGGCTTCCAATCACCCCCTTTTATAAGCTGTCCCTCTGTAATGATGCCATCTCTCCTGCCTTAAAACATTTGCATTTCTTTCCATTGTAAACACTTATATTTGATGCTGCTGCCCTTTTGCAACTCCTCACCTGCTCTTCCTTTTGGTATCTGACTCTTCAGTTATAGTAAACATCCTTTTTCCTGAGAACTGCCTCGCACCATTGGCTGAACTCCAGAATCCTCATTATTATTTTAAGACACTTTGAACTTAGCTATACATAGTTCATTACACCACCACAGGTGGACACCTGATCCAAAGTAAGCTAATCAGATTCTCTCCTCAAGAATTGGGGTAATTGAAATTAAATTTGAGCTCATGACTTTAAACTGAGGACATTCAAGTCAGGAACTATGGAGTGGCTAGCTTTGTTTATGCACACACCAAAGCACTTAAAGTCATTCTGTGAAGACAGCAAAAGAAATCATCAACAACCTACTGGAAGGGAGAAAATATTTGCAAATCATATATCTCTTAAGGGGTTAATATCCAAAATATATAAAAACTCATACCACTCAGTAGCAAAAAACAATCCAATTCAAAAATGGTCAGAAGATCTGAATAAATACTTTTCAAAAAAAACCATACAGATAGCCATCAGGTACAAGACAAGCTGCTCAACATCATTAATCATCAGGGAAATACAAATCAAAATCACTATGACATATCACCTAACACTAGTTAGAATGGCTATTATATATTAAAAAAATAAAAAATAAACAAGAAATAGCAATGTTGGCAAGAATGTACACTTTTGGGGGAAATATAAGTTGGTACAGCCACTATAGAAAATAGTATGGAGGTTCCTCAAAAAATTAAAAATAACACAACCAAATGACCCAGCAATTCCATTTCTAGGCCTGAAGAAAACAAAAACACTAATTCAAAAAGATATATGCACCTGCAGCATTATCTACAGTAGCCATATATGGAAAAACTAAGTGTTCATCAGTGGATAAATGGATATGGAAGATGTGATGATAGATAGATAGATAGATAGATAGATAGATAGATAGATAGATAGAGAGGTAGTATGCAAATAAGCCGGATGCTGTAACAGTCACGACCGGCTCAGGAGGAGGTTGCACACGCAGATGGGCGGGAGGGGACTGCTTGCGCTGTGAGGCAAACCACAGATGGCGCAGCCCCGGAGCAGAGGCAGGGGGGCATGCCCAAGCCACCTCCCGGCCCCAGCAGCCCCAGAGCAGAGGCAGGGGGTATGCCCAAACCGCCGCTGCCGCCCAGCCCCAGCAGCCCAGGAGTGGAGGCAGGGGGGCGTACCCAAGCTGCCACCGCCACCTGGCCCCAGCAGGCCTGCCTCTGTGCATGAGCTGCAGAGGAAACACCTTTTCTGACCGCTCATTGGCTAACCTCCCAGTATGCCACTGGCAGAGTTCTTGATAACTTGGGTGATAAGAATCCAAAAAGGTGATCTAGGGTTTTTCCACCTCACTCTTGGAGGAAAAAACAAACGTCCACTGCTGGAGGGGCTAAGAAATGTCATATCCTGCCCTAGCCAGTTTGGCGCAGGGTCCGGGTTCGATTCTGATCAAGGGCATGTACCTAGGTTGCAGGCTCCTCCCTGGCCAGGGCCCAGGTCAGGGATCATGCAGGAGGCAACCAATCAAGGTGTCCCTCTCACACTGATGTTTCTCTCTGTCTTTCCCTCGCTCTTCCACACTCTCTAAAAATCAATGGAAAAATATCCTCAGTTGAGGATTAAAAAAAAAGAAAGAAAGAAAGAAATGTCATATCCTATGAAAGAGACATCTTGAAAATGCCTAAAGAAAGTTGTCATTTTTTTCGTGGTGAAGGGACTGGAGTCCATGTTGATGAAAACACCTTGGCCGCTGGCAATGGCAGCAGCAGCGGGGTGATGGGGGTGGTGCCTTCCCCTGATCAGCCCGCAAAGGGAGACCAGACTGCAGGGAGCGGGCCTAACCCATCAGTAGGATATTCCCTGAGGGCTCCCAGACGGTGAGAAGGGGCAGGCTGGGCTGAGGGAACCCCCCGACCAGTGCACAAATTTCGTGCACCAGGCCTCTAGTGTGTATGTATGTATATATGTATACACACACACACACACACACACACACACACACACACACACAATGGACTACTACTTAGCCATTAAAAATAATGAAATATTGCCATTTGCGACAACATGGATGGATCTTGAGAGTATCATATTAAGTAAAATAAGTCAGACAGAGAAGGGCAATGAACAAGCAAACCAAACTCATAAACACAGACAATAAATATGGTGGTTTTCAGATGGGAAGGAGGTGAGGAAAGATCGAAGAAGGTAAAGAGGGTCAAATATATGATGACAAAAGGAGATTAGACTTCGGGGAGTGAGTACACAATGTAATATACAGATGATGTATTATAGAACTGAACACCTGAAGCTTATATAATGTTATTAACCAAAGTTATCCCAATGAATTTAATTTTTAAAAAAATTTAAAGATGTGATATACATATACAGTGTGTGTGTATATATATACATATATATAGTATCCTACCTAATAAAAGAGTAATATACAAATTGACCCTAACTCTGCCACACCCACAAGCCATGCCCACCAGCCAATCAGGAGCAAATATGCAAATAAACCCAACCAAGATGGCTACAGCCACAGAGAGCAGGAGGGAGGCTTGGGTTTCCCCGGTAACAAAGGAAGCCAAGCTTTCCGCTTGCCGTTGCAGGCCTAAGCCTCCACTCAAGGCTACAAAGTTTTAATTATAGAAGGTAAACAAATCCAAACAGAAATGGCGGCAGCCACTGAGCTGGAAAGAGCAGGAGGCTTGGGTTTCCCCCGGCAATGGAGGAAGCAAAGCTTCTGCAGCCCTGGCTGGCCTAGGCCTCTGCTCCAGGCTACAAAGTTTCAATTATAGAAGAACACAAACCCCAAAAGAAATGGCTGCCGGCCACGGAGCGAGCAGGAGGTTTGGCTCCGATCCAGGCTACAAAGTTTCAATTGTAGAAGGTAAATAAATTCCAGATACCAGAGCCTCTGCTTGGGTTGCCAGGGGGCGTGGCCGGCCTGCAAACCACCACAGGCCCTTCACCCAGGCCGCCCCACACCCCAAGGGAACCCCCACCCTGATCCTGGATACCCTTCAGGGCAAACCAGCTGGCCCCCACCCATGCATCAGGCCTCTATCCTATCTAATAAAAGAGTAATATGCAGATTGACCATCACTCCAACACACAATATTGCTGCCCCCATGTGGTCAAAGATCCTGCCCCCATGTGGACACAAGATGGCCACCACAAGATGGCCAGCAGGGGAGGGCAGTTGGGGGCAATGAAGCCTGCAGGAGAGGGTAGTTAGGGGTGACCAGGCCAGCAGAGGAGGGAAGTTGGGGGTGACCGGGCCTGCAGGGAAGGGCAGTTGGGTGGGACACAGGCCTGAAGGGGAGAGCAGTTGGGGGGGACCAGGCCTGCAGGGGAGGGCAGTTAGGGGTGACTAGGTCTAAAGGGGGGGGCAGTTAGGGGCAAACACGCTGGCAGGGGAGCAGTTAGGCATCAATCAGGCTGGCAGGGGAGTGGTTAGGGGGTGATCAGGCTGGCAGGCAGAAGCAGTTAGGGGCAATCAGGAAGGCAGGCAGGCGAGCAGTTGGGAGCCAGCAGTCCTGGATTGTGAGAGGGATGTCCCAGATTGGAGAGGGTGCAGGCTGGCCTGAGAGATACCCCCCATCCATTCCCCCCCCCCGTGCACGAATTTCGTGCACCGGGCCTCTAGTATATATATAATGGAATACGATTCAACTATTAAAAAGAATGAAATCCTGCCATTTGTGATGACATAGATGAACTTTGAGGGCATTATGCTGAGCAAAATAGATCAAACAGAGCAAGACAAATAATTTATGATCTTTCTTATATGTGGAATATGAAAACAAAACAAAACCAAGCTCATAGATACAAAGAACAGAATGGTGGGGGTGGAAAGAATGAATGAAGGGGTTCAAAATGTACAAACTTCCATTTATATAAGTCCTGGAGATGTAATATATAGCATGTTGACTACAGTTAATAATACTGTAATGCATATCTGAAAGATGCTAAGAGTAAATCTTAAAACTCCTAATCACAAGAAAAAAATTGTAACTATGTATAGTTATCAATGTTAACTTGAATTATTGTGTGATTATTTCACACAATACACAAATATCAAGTCATTATGTTGTACACCTAAAACTGATATAATGTTATATGTCAATTATACCACAATTTTTAATCCTCACCTGAGATGTTTATTGATTTTAGAGAGAGGAAGGGAGACAGAGAGAGATATAAACATTGATGTGAAAGAAAAACATTGATTGACTCTTTTACGTGCCCCAACTGGGGACCAAACCTGCAACCTAGTCAGGTATGTGCCCTGACTAGGAATCAAACAAGTGGTCTTTCCGTGTACAGGACATTGCTCCAACCAGCTGAACCACACTGGCCAGGACCACAGTTATGTGTGTGTATGTTTTAAGTCATTGTGTGGAGAGGCTGATAGCTATGCAGTTCCTGCCCCAGACTCTAATAGAGCCTGGCTGTATGTAGAACCTAACACCAGGTTCAATGAGATGTCCCTCCATGCTCTCAATATATTTCTTTTTTTATCAGCAATAGGTAGCTAAGAGTATACTCTAAGTCAAATTCTTCTATTTCCTATACACCATTTTCTTACAGGTTGGCTTCCACCCTACTAAGTCACCTCCCCCACAATAGGTCTATCTCCATCCTATCCTAGGTCCTGTTCTGCCTTCTCAGCCTGCTATTCTTTAACCTCTACAAATACTAATAGAGTCGGACCACTCAATCTTTCTCACACTGTCCTCTGTTGGTTTCTATGACATTGTGCTTTCTAGATTCAGCCATTTCCCAGGTCTTCTCCCAGCTTATTCTCTCTCAATGACCAGGCAGTCCTTGGATTGATCCTTGACTCCGTCCATGGGCTTCTAAACATCTATTTATATAGTCTTTCTATTAATTATTTATTTCAATGCCTTACCCCCCATATCAGGCCTATCTCTTTTAATTCTATTATTCAGTTCTTTCTTGTCTCTAAGTCCTCTCAAATTCAACATGTATAAATCAAAATTACCATATTTTTCCGTGTATAAGTCACCCCCCCCTTTTCTAACCCAAAATTAAGAAATCAATATTTTAAACATTTTGCTGGTTTTCCTCTTAAGGCCTTCTTCTTTGTTGGCACCTTAACGAGTTGTTCTTACTGTTTTCTCCACTGTCTGATCATAGTGGGAGGAAGTCCCACTCAGTGGGAGGATTTCCAAATTGTCTCTCTGCAGCTCTGTTTCCATGCTCTTTTGCATAGCTGATTACATTCAATTTGAATTTTACAGAGTAAGACAATCGCTTACCCATATTTATCTTTTTATTTTTTGACATGTTTATGGGCTCAACGCTCTAGTCCCCGTTGTATCTGTGCACTCTCCACTTCCACCTCCAATTATGGCATCAGCTGACCAGCTGACGTCAGTAACAATAAGGCTCATGATTGGAGGAAGCCTGTTTGACAAGGTATGGGCAGCTATGTACCCACGTGGCTCCATCTTTTGCTGACTTCTGTGTATAAGACAACCTTTGATTTTTAGTCTAAAGGTCTTAGAAAAAAATAGCATCTTATACACAGAAAAATACGGTATCTCTGCATCCAAAATTTCCTATTATCTACCATTCTTTCAATTTCCTACAGACAAGAAACCTCAGAAATTATTCCTACCTCTACTGTTTATTCCTTGAACTGAATCTTTCCTATAATCCTGCCCTTTTTCTTTTACAGGTAGATCTCAGATTTGTCCCATCCTCCTCATTCCCAGTGCTGACATAAATTATTTCAGCAGCCTCTTAACTGGCCTTTTACTTTCCACATCCCCTTAATCCTATTTAGTCTGTACATCATCGCAAAATCTCCTCTGCTCCTTGCATTAGACATGTCAGTCCCCTAATCAGAACTAGCAGCAGCCTCATGATCCCTATTCTCCACAAATATTTACTGAATTCTTACTATGGATTCAAAATATACTCCAGGAGCCTATGATACAATTACGGAAACTATATAGGACCAAGGTTTTTAAAAACATAAAATCATACACAAGGTAATCTAAGGTATCAAATGAAAGGTACCGATAGCCAGAATTCTACAGAAAATGTAATCACAACTTTGGGATATTTAGAGGAAGGGTATATATGAGCAAAGGGACAGAGGAGAAAAGAATTCTATAGAAAGACTAGCATGAGCAAAGATCAGAAACTTCCATGGCATTTTCAGGAAACATGAGGATACCAAGCTGGTGAAGATAGAGGGAGGCAGGATGTTACCTAATGGGGAAGAGTCCCATTACTCTAGGCCAGTGGTTTGCCGCTCTGTTGACTAATGAGTTTGCCAACCACTGCTCTAGGCATTCTGTCTAGTGTGAGAATGGTGTTTAGTGTAAAGATTGCCAGAAGACTGGACATTTTAATGGGAAATCCAGAGTTCATGTGGAGCCATTGAGGGTTTTGAAACAACTGAGAGAGACCATCAAAGAGATATTTCAGGGCCCTGAAAACAATGACCAAACCCAGCATGCTAATCTTACCTTATAATAGACAAATATGCAAATTGACCGCACCTTCGCTACGCCCAAGCCACGCCCACCAACCGAGCCACACCCACCAACCACGCCCACCAGGAAACCGTTGCAGGGACGCTGGGTGCGGCCGAGCCCAAGGCCGGGAAAGCCGCCCGAGGCTTTCCCGGCCTTGGGCACCAGCGGGGAGCCTGCACCGATCGCAGGAAACCACTGGGGGTCGGCTCCTGTGATCCTTAGCAGGGATGTTGGGTGCGGCCGAGCCCAAGGCCACTGCCCGGGGCCAAGCCCAGACCCTGAAAAAGGCAGAAGGCAGTGGCCACAGCCACGGCCTGGGTCCCCGGTGCCGGCAGAAATCTGGTGCAGGCAGCCAGGTGAATGAAGGTCTATTGCACGAATCTTCGTGCAAACGGGCTACTAGTATAGTATGAGCACATTAAAGGTTCTAAATACCCATGAGTTGGTTGATATGTTGCCTGTCAATGAAGAAAGAGATCCTTAAGGGAAAAGTTAAAATGGGGGTAAGAAGGATCACGACCAAAACAGGAGACTGCATGGGAAATGTCATTGACAAAAAAGAGCTGTGTTGGGTGGGCCACATTCCTTATTTATACTCATAACCATTCTTCAGGCAGGATAACAATGAGAGCAAAAGCTTGTGGGCAGGAATATGTATAATTATCATCATCACCAGAATGTTCATAATTTAAAAATAATAACAGGAACAATAACTTACATTTATTGAATGCTTCCTATATGTCAGACACTGTGCTAAGTGCTTTCCTCCAGGCTAACACCATAAAAATACTGAAATGCTATCATGCCCATTACCAAACAGCTATGACACTGAGCACCCTCAGGAAGCCTCCACAGCCCTGATCATCCCAGCTCCTCCCCTACGTCCCCTGTGTCTGCTTCCCCCAGAAATTAAAAGCACAAATGGAGACCTCTAGGACCCCTCTCCAATATTATGGCCTGTGCCTTTTTGGATTGGTCAGTGCTCCCATTAAATATTTTGAAAATCATCACTATATTCAATGCATGAGCCAATTTAATTCTTATATTCTTGGAGAGGAGACTAAGGCTCAAAGAGGTCAGAGACTTGACCTACCTCTTTAAGGTTATAGCTCATTAAGGGGCTGAGCAAAGATTCTATCTGCCTCTAGGCCAGTGATGGGCAACCTTTTGAGCTTGGTGTGTCAAACTTCGCCAAAAAACTGAGCATAACTCGGGTAGTGTGTCACTTTGAGGAAAAAACTAACTCCAAGACTCTAGTCGCAAATGTTTCATCCTCAGGAGCAGCAAATGTTTCATCCTCAGCACGCAGCTGCGTGTCATCAGAAATGGCTATGCGTGTCAGTGCTGACACGCGTGTCATAGGTTCGCCATCACTGCTCTAGGCTGAGCTCTTTGTCCCCCTAGAAAGGCAGCTTTAGTGCTGGAGACTGCAGGACCTGAATAAACTAGCCACACTAAGTAAATCAACAAAGGAAATATGATTTCCAGAAACTTCCTGTTTTAATAGGTCAAAGAAATCACTAAACTTTGTTGAACATCAGGAGCCTTACTTCACAATCCATACTACTGGTAAATGCTAAGCCTAACGGGTGAGTCCGCACTGCTGAAGTTTATGCAGAGGGTAACATTTCCTTTGGTGGTGGTGACATTTAGAATGGACTGTTACATCTTCATTTAGCAGAAAAACCCAAATTGTTTTCTTCCATTCTTAAATTTAACTGAGCGCATCCCAGATGATATAGTTATTTGCCTCTAGCTTTCAAAACAAAAGAAAATGACAATACCATCTGTTACAGCTGGCTATGTAAAAAGGTCACCAGCCTCTCCCATTCTCTTTACTCCAAGTTAAGAGTTAACAAAACAAAAAGATGTTTATTTAGTATGAACTCTTGAGTTTCTTTTAGAGGTAAAAGGAGAGTGAAAAAACAAGACTCAATTTAGTTGCCATAATGTATGACTAAGAATTTAACCAAGAAGTTCGAAAAAGAACAACAAAAGCTTAAGGAAAACAAAGAGGACTTAATATAGAAAAAAGGCAGAAGTCAAGGAATTAAAAAACCAGGCTGATAAATAACTCCAACAGCAGTGTCTCTAGGGAAAATATACAGATGGATAAATATGTAGACAAATACTCTTCATTTTTCAATAGGTTAATATGGAAAATGCTCATATGAACATTTTAAAAGACCCCAAAAGGCACTTGAGAAAATTCAACATTCATTCATCATTTTTAGACATATAATAATAAATATGCATAGAGAAATACTCAGAAGGCTATTCATCAAAATGCTAACAGTATTTATCACTGAGTGACAGAATTTGAAGCAATTTTTCTTTCTTCTTTATACTTCTCTATATTTCTTGAATTGTTTACAGCAAGCATTTATCATTTTTATAGTCAGAATAAAAATTCTAAAGCCATTTATATTTTTCTAAATGTCCTGAACATGATTTAATGTGAAATATAATACATTAAAACAAATCATAGTCTTATTTGCTTTATGAAAAAATAAGCATCACATATTGTGTATCACAGTGGATACTAAAAACACAGATCTCATGAATTTACCTTCCATTCTCCTGTCAGGTTATGCCCCAACACATGGGAGAGGAAGTGAAATCCCAGTGAGTAAATGAGACCAATGGCATGAGAAAACCAGTCCCCAGGTCAACCTCACCTCAGAGGCTGGGCTGCTATAGCTCATGCACTTAAAACAATGCCTAGCGATTGCTATTAATTTTATGTAAAACAACTCCAATAAAATTGAAGACTAGTAGTTGTACTTGAGGTAGTCTAAACTAGTTTTGAATTAGCAAGCATACTTGGGGAACACATTCCATCTCAAGATCTTAAATGTATCTTTCCAGTCATTAATGGAAAGTGCCTGAGGTGATTATCTGTAAATTTGTATGCATAAACCCATTTTTTTTGTGTGAGGTCATGAGAATGGGCATGTGACCGAAATCTGACAAGTTATCCTACCCACCTCAGGGATTGGTCCAAGAGGTGGGCATATATCTAACCCAACCAATCAGTATCCCACCGTGAGACTAAAAACATGGAGACTGGGAGACTCCAGGATCACAAGCTTTAAGGACCAGGTATGCCAATAGCTGCTAGAGCCCATTTTGCCATCCCTTTGAGAATGAAGTACCTGAGGATGACGCCAAGGGAAACAAGTAGAGTTGAGAGATAGGGTCCCAATCATCTCAATGATATTGTTTTAACCCTTAAATCCAGTGCTACCAGTTTGAGTTGTGTTTCACTCATTTGCAACTGATAATGTTCAAAAATATTAGCTATTAATTTAATAATTTTCAAATGTTCCATTGAATTAAACTGAGAAGATATCTGTATAACACTAAATTCTTCACTATTGGTAAGTAGGAATTATATCTCATCTTTATAATCTTGGTCCCTGTCAAAATATGTGTTTTGAATGACTAAATTAATGATAATACAAACATAATAAAAACATAATATATTTGATCAAATATGATAATGTATTCTTTAATTAAATGATTAAACTTATAAAAGCAAAAATGATAATTCATTTAAGACACAGCATAGGTAAAGAAATGAAAAATTTTGTGAAACTAATGAGAAGTAGTGGAGTGGCTTCCCAGAATCTTAATTTTTCTAGAGCTTTCATGTTGAGCCTCCATTTTTCCCTGGACCTATTAAGATGCAGCTATGCTTATACTCAAAACACACTGGATTAGCAGTGGGCATCTGGGAGAATGACCATAGCATTTGAATCAGCTAGTTCTATAGAAATGTATATCTGTTTGTTAGGACCAACTTGTGGTCTGACCAGGCTTGGGACGTAGGTCCAGAGATGGAGTTAGTAGATAATGTGGACAGAAACAAATCTGTTTGAATCCAGGAATCTGGAGGATAAAGTGAACACAGGGTCTGGCCAAAGTAAAGGGAAGAATGGTATACGATCCCCACATTTAAAAAGCTAGAAGCAAAGTTTAGAGACAGAAGCTACATTCAGGTAAGGATGCAAGATGGGGGAGAGGTGGAATTAGGATCCAAGGTTCCAATAAAGCCAGAGAAAGCACCCTTAGAAGTAAATTCTAGCCGAGAGGATTGACAAAATTCCCTGGTCTCTCTTCAGACATCGCAAACTGGCAGTCCTTGAGCTGAATCTGACCCATAGAAATATGTTGTTTGGTCTTCATTCTTTCTTTAAAACTTTTTTAGACCTTTGCATTTGAATGTCATGAGCTTGGAATAATACTGGCTGTGGCAGGTACTGTTCTAAGCATTTGGCATATTTGAATCCATTAAATCCTCATAAGAACATTTGTTGAGTGCTTGCAATATGCCAAGCACTATTCTAAGCATTTTATGTGTACTAACTCATGAATGTTTTTAGCAATCCTATCCCCATACTACCTATGAGGAAATGGAGACACAGAGAATTGAATAATTTGTCTGGGCTCACACAGCTAATAAATAGTGGAGCCAGGATTTAGATGTATTAGCCCCAAAGCTGCTGTTACCTCCTCAACTTTGTTTTACACTCAGCCAAATCCACACTGGCATTTCCTTGCTGGCCTTTGTCAGTATTAGGATTTGTGACTCTGAGTCTGCACAGGGGTGTGACTAGGTTATTGGTGTAAGAATGGCCTGTCCTTCTGCCATGTATTAAGCAGTGTTCCCACAGTGAAGAAGAACCCACACTGTGATTTCAGCTGTGGAGGCAGAGGCACCACTGTCACTGCCCATCTCACACCTCACAGCTCTAACAGTCACCAGCCTACTTGACATTCAAAATGCAGCAAACATCATGTAGGCAACAACAAAAACTAATAAACTGGACTTCACCAAAATTAAAAACTTTTGCGTATCCAGGGACACTAACAAGAAAGTGAAAAACAATCCATGGAATGAGAGAAAATATTTGTAAATTATTATATCTGATAAGGGATTAATATCGAGAACACATAAATACCACTTACAATTCAACAACAAAATAAGAAACAACCTAGTTTTAAAAAAATGGGCAAAGGACTTGAATAGACATTTCTCCAAAGATATATAAATGGTTATCAAGCACATGAAAAGTTCACCATCGCTAGCCATTAAGGAAATGACAATTAAAATTACAATGAGATATCACTTCATAACCATTCGGATGGCTATTATACAAAAAAATGAAAAATAACAAGCATAGATAAAGATGTGGAGAAATTGAAACCTGGGTACATTGCCGTTGGGAATGTAAAATGGTTTGGCAATTCTGCAAAATGTTAAAATAGAATTATCACATGACCCAGCAATTTCACTTCTAGGTATATACCCAAAAGAACCAAAAGCAGGGACTCAAACAGAAACTTATAGTCAACTAGAGGCCTGGTGCATGAAAATTCATGCACTGGAGGGGGCAGTTCCTCAGCCCGGCCTGCCCCCTCTCACAAGTCTGGGAGCCCTCAGAGGTGGGAGACGACTCAGAGATCAGGGGAAGGTGACGCCCCCATCACACCTCTGCTGCTGCCACTGCCGGCAGTGCAAGCCTCGGCCAGCCCTGGTTACCTGAGCCTCGGGCGGCCCTGGGCAGCTGGGCAGCCAACCTCCGAGGCTTGCCTGCACCTCGGGCCAGCCCTGGGCGGCTGGGCAGCTGACATCCGAGGCTTGCCTGTGCCTCGTGCTGGCCCTGGGCGGCTAGGGGGCAGAGGGAATTGGGGGACTCTGGAGGCAGGTGCGGGCCCAGCCTTGCCGCATGCCTGCTGCCCTAGAGGGGCTGAGGGGACTGGGTGCCACCATCTTGTGGCTGTGGGCACGGCCATCTTTGAGGGTGTGGCAGTCAATTAGCATAGTCCATCCTTATCGGCTGTGGGCACCTCCATCTTTGAGGGCATGGCAGTCAGTTAGCATATTCCCACCTTATTGGCTGTGGGTGCCACCATCTCTGCGTCGGCGTAAGGGTCAATTAGTATATTCCCTCTTTATTAGATAGGATGCTTCTAGCAGCATTATTCACAATAGCCAAAGATAGAAAAAATCCAAAATATCCATCAGCATATAAAGAGTTAAACAAAAATGTAGTAGTTACATACAATCGAGTATTATTCTGCCTTTAAAAATGAATAAAATTTTGAAACATGCTATACATGGATGAACCTTAAAAATAAAAACATTATGCTAAGTGAAATAAGCCAGATACAAAAGGATAAATATAGCATGATTCCACTTTCGGAGGTACCCACAATAGTCAAGATCAGAGAGATAGAGTAGAATAGAGGTTACCAAGGACGGAGGGGAGAGGGAGATGGGGAGTTTCTGTTTGTGATGGTTAAAAGTTTTGGAAATGATTAGTGGTGATGGTTGCACAACATTGTATGAATTGTGAATGTACTTAATGCCACTGAATTGTATACTTAAAAATGGTTAAAATTGTAAATTTTGTGCTATATATATTTTACAAAACAATAAAAACAATCATCACACTTCAAAGAGGCAATAAAGTCATACAGAAAATTCCTGCCCATTCAAAATCAAATAGTAAAGTTGGGAAAGGGTCAAAGAAACAGGGAGAAGGGAATCTATTCAATTAGCCAAAAGCCTCACACAGGCAATAAAAACAACAAAAAACATTGATTAGTGGGAACAAATTCTCAGCGAAAAATGTTAAATCTTCAGAGACATGAAAAAAACTTTTAAAAAATTCTTTCAGAAAGAATTAAAGACAATATTGTTGACCAATTATATATTCACAAAGACATGTGCCTGAATAAAATAAATGTCCAAATTCTCAGCTACCAAAAGAGTAGTGAAGTTAAAATGTCCTTGTTTCATGTGGATCTGAATGCACAATAGAGCCCACAATTTTAATTACAGCAAAAGCTTATCCAAAATATCTGCAATGTCCTTGTGAGCTTCCAATCCTTCCCAAAGGGCTAACAAAAAATTTTTAAATATGTGTCATAAAATTATCCATTAGAGACTAGCATATTTTAAATAAAATGAGCTGTGAACTCCACAACTGCACAATGAGGTCATGAAATTGTAAATTTCTCTGCAGTTCTGACTCTTCAATTGGAGCATTTTGGATTCTCTCAAACCTTTAACTTGTCCCACATTAGATTAACAGTGGTCAGGAGTCATAACAACACAGGAATATTGGTTTATTAAAGAGAAGAATAGATTCAACCCTAGGATGTGCTATTAAATCATTAGGTGACATTGGGCAAGTCACTAAACCTCTGTAAGCACCAATTTCCTTTGTGTGAAATAAAAAGATTAGACAAAATAACCTTTGAAGTCTCTTCAGCACACAATGAGTCATATTTTGTTCCATCTTTTCTTTTGATGACATCTTTTTGCTTCTTTTTTCCAAGTACACCAATGTCCAAATTGAACAATGCAGAGTTTCATAACCCTCTCATAAAATGTACTCATTCAATCCCTCCAAACTTACTCTCTTATCTCCTAGCTGCATGCACCGAAAGATGATGACAGAAATCTCTTTTCATTATAATTACTTGTACATAAAAGATTTAAGCCTAATTTCACATCTTAAAATTTTCAAAATTCACTTGCACGAATACTGTGCAAACCCTTATTTTAAGACTAAATCTTTTTTTTTAATGCATGCTTAAAATTTTTCGTTTTTTCCTCCATTAAAACAAGAAGGTGGCATATGTATAATGAAGGATGCTAAATGAATGTAGATTTGATATGATGATTTCCAGCCAACTGCTGCCCTTTCTCTCCTGGCTTGACGGCTAATCACCAAAATACATTCTAGACATGTTCTCTCTTTTCATATATTTCATTTGAGAATGAATTCATTTCTGTTTCAAGATGTCCCATGTGGAAAAACATAGATATCAACAACAGCTTGAGAATAGAATCGAGAGAAGTAAAAAGGAAGAAAGTCTTAAAAATTAAAATAGTATTTCTTCAGTTTAAGTCCAGAAAGGAAGTGCTAGTTTTCAGTATGCAGTCAGTTTATGCAAGAAAGATTCTATTCTTTTTATATATATTAAGTAACCAGTTTAATTACTCTTCAGTCAGGAATGCAACATCAAAACTCCATAGCTGACCTCTTTCCACTGGTACAACCACAAATCCTGGCCCATTTGTTAGTACAGTCCTCGTCTGATAAGTGTCTAATAGACCTACCATGTTTTAGCTTGAATTTTTTCAATATATATGGGAATTGTGGTTTTAAGAATTTAAAAAATAGAAAGACCCCAGGTTTTAATGGGTCTCCATGATACCAACATCCATATATTATGTGAAATTTCTTAAATTCATATTGCAATAACATTTTAAATAATGAAGTCTACAAAGCTATATTCATGTAAATCAGGGGTCCTCAAACTTTTTAAACAGGGGGGCAGTTCACTGTCCCTCAGACCGTTGGAGGGCCGGACTATAGTTTAAAAAAAACTATGAACAAATTCCTATGCACACTGCACATATCTTATTTTGAAGTAAAAAAACAAAACGGCAAAAACACCCGCATGTGGCCCGCGGGCCGTAGTTTGAGGACGCCTGATGTAAATGGTATGTGTAAACCAATCAGGGCCCAAACCAAAGTGGAATTCAAGTACCAAAATAAATACCACTGATTTGATTCATTCATTTATTCATCAAACACAGATTGAGCAACATCTCTTTGGAACTATTCTAGGCACTGTGGGGGATCTATAAAGCTTATAATTATCACACCCCATGAAAGGTAGAAAGTACTACTGGAGAGGCATAAAGACAGTGCCCTGTTCCCCTAAAAGCATATTAAAAAGATTCTGAGGACCTGAGAAATAGAGAGTCATAGCCTCCATTAGCCTCTAATAAGACTGGGCCAGAGCAGTCCTTATAAGACCTTTTACCCAAAAACAAACAACTGAGAACATATTGGTAACACCCAGAGTGATACCAATATGGATATATGGCTAGAGAATAAAGCTGAGCTTACCTCAGCACAGACAGAAACTCTGGATGTAGAGCCAGTCCCTCAACTGTTTGGTCCCAACCTACCAAGAAATACCAGAAGCTGGAAAAATGAGACCATTCAGAAAAGCCATGACTGGAATACAGAAGAATAGAAAGGCAAAAAACAAGCCCTCCAAATGAAATTTTCTGCGCCTAAACCAGTATAGGAAGAGCTGGCTCTCAAGAGACCATTCCATCCAAATAGCATGGAGAAAATGAAACAAATCCAGAACTAAAAGAAAGAAGAGTAAGGCTCTCTGAGGGATGGGAGAAGAACAAGGAATATCAATCAAAATGAGACCACATTCAGAAAATTCTGGCTTGAAGTGTGGGAGATAACATAGGAGGGGAAAATAGAACAGCACAACTTGCTGATGAGTAACTAAGAGACTAAACAGCCAGAGGAACTGATGCAAGAAGTGTTATTTCTAAGTACAGTAGGGATATAATTGAGCTCACAGGCACACTCACCCTCAAAGACTAGAAAAACACCAGTATGAAGCCAAGATTTTGCTTTAAAACTCACAAGTTGCTTTTGTGAAAAATTCTGCCCCAGAGTTTCTTCCCTGGCCAGATCAGATATCTGCCTCACAGACAACAGGAGAACAGAGTTTCAACAGATACCAAGAGTGGCTTGAAAATCCAGCTCATAGAACCTCCAAGTACAGAAGTCTCACACTCAGGAGAGGAAGATGAAAAGTAGTTGGGCATGAAAGGACCCACCAGTTGGCTGTTTGGGATTGTGAACAGAAAGATCCTGAAGAGCTAAAGAGCACAAAGAAACCAGAAGCATAAGTCTCAGAACTACTAGGTATTGGGCAGAATTACATTGGCAAGGGAAGGCAAGGCTTCAAAATATTCCAGTTGTAGATTTAAGGTTCAAGAGTCAGATGTCCCCCCAAAATCTGCAGTGCTCAGCTAGAGCCAGCAAATGGATCAGTGATTATCTTCTCTAGGAAAACATATTGCTAACAATCCCCTTAGGATGTAATCCCTTCACAGATATTACATTTGACCCAATTCCATCCTCCCCTGGGTTTCCAGTAAAGTCATCTGAAACCCTTGTCAAAGTACAGTTTTCAAGAGGTTAAAAGTGTGACTCTCATACAAATAGAAAGTGAACATGGTGTCAAAGATGTTATTCAATTTGTTAATTCCTGAGGGAACGAAAGAGATGGTAAAGTTCATTCAAAGAGAATTTGGAAGATCTAAATTTTCGTAAGTATTGGGAACAACATTAGAACAAGATCACTAGGTTAAATATAAAATTGGCTAATGACCTGAAGAATGATAAATCATAGCCTTTTGAATTATCTTTTCTATTGCACAGAAATTACTTGCCAAATCTACACATTAACATGTAACTTCACTAAGTCTGGAAACTTTAATTAGTAGTAATGAGTGGGTTGAACAAAGTATATTCTCCTTCCTAAATAGTCCATGGTTGGGCCTACTAAATCATGTCCCCTTATAGGTAAAAGGACATATGACCTATATTTTTGGCTTAGTTCCAAGTTTTAAATAATTTTAACTCCTTGATGCTTAATTTTATAAATAAACAGTGTGCAAATCTCATTAATCTCAGAAGCTAGAGAATTTCCCTCTCACATTTTTAAAAACTGGACTGTCCATATAAAATGTTGACCCTTGCCTTGACTGATCAGCAAGAGAATGGTATGAGAAAAGAAAAGAAATTACTGATTAGAAAGGCCATTTAGATGGCAATGGGAAGCAACTAACCCTGCTAACCTTGGCCATCTGCTGGTCTTCCAGACTTCACTATGTTACACTAAAGTCGGGAGTTCAGAAGAGGAAGTCATGTTCACCTCTCTCTGAGTCAGATAAACCAACTAAATATAGTTCCCTCTAGAGTTAGAAATCCAAATGCATTCCCTGAAGAAGTAGCAGTTCTTCAGGTGGATGAGGATAAAGACTACCCTTTGAATTTGTAACAAAAACAAGCTTCAACGTCCTGTAGAAGAGCGCAGGTGGCTAAAACAATTAATTTAGCCCTCCAGGGGATGTCTGTCCAAGAAATTGTGGGTGGTACAACCAGTTTCTCATGGGACTAGGAGTAGTTAACTACCTCATCTATACCCTTCCTTAGAGAGAACCCTGTATCTTACAGTGAATGTTCAGTAAAATCAAAATTATGTCCCTCCTTTTGGCTTTCACACCATCTTTTTGCATGTGATTTTTGTAAAGTATTTTCTGTTAAGGATAAGAAGAGTCAGAAAAAGATTTTCACACAAAGGCACAGAGTTGTACCAAAGATCATGGTTGAGACAGGCATGAAAATCAGTGGTCAGGTATATAAAACTGGAAAATAAGATCAGATTGGTGGAACAAATGAATTTTACCTCTGTTAACTCTTGTGCTGGGTGGTTTGAGTATGAAAAATACCTTGTGACTTCTTAAAAGTAAGAATCAAAACTACAATGAGATACCACTTCACATCCACTTGGATGCCTATAATAAAAAAATGGAAAGTAATAAGTATCGGGGAGGATGTAGAGAAATTAGAACCCTCATACGTTGCTGGCGGGAATATGAAATGGTGTAGCCACTATGCAATTCCTCAAAAAGTTAAATACAGAATTTCCATAGCAATTCTACTCCTAGGTATAGACCCCAAAAAATTGAAAACAGGTACTAAAATAAATACTTAAACACATATGTTCACAGCAGCACTACCCACAATAGCCAAAAAGGTGAAAACAAACCAAATATGTATCAAGAGATGAATAGATGGGCAAACTGGTGTACACACACACACACACACACACACACACACAAACAGAATGGAATAGAATATTATCTATATATATAAAAGCCTAAGTAACTGAAGTAACTGTTCGGACAGAACAACTATAACGACCAGTAGCTATGATGCACACTGACCACCAGGGGGCAGACACTCAACACAGGAGCTGCCCCCAGCCCACAAGTCCCAATTGCCGATGGGGCTTGCCAGCCAACCTCCTGGTTCCTCCCCCGGCCGGCAGGCCCCGATCCCCTGATTGGAGCTAGGCCCCCGGGCTGGAATGGGGAACCAGGGGTGGGTGGCAGCAGATGCAGCCCCTTTCCCAGGGAGGCTAAGGGCTAGCTCCCTCCTCAGGACTGGTGGCCAACCTCCAGGTCCCTCTCCTGTCTCTCCCCCTGGACAGCAGGCCCTGGTCAGCCCCCTGCCCACCCGCTACAGTGGTAGTTGTCCCCTCCCCCTGGCCGGCAGGTACTGATCGCCTGATCAGGGCTGGGCCCTGGGCTGGGATGGGGAACCAGGGGTGGCGGCAGACACGGGCAACAAGGAAAGGAGGAAGGGGGAAGGCAGGGAGGGGCGGAACCTGATCGGCCCTGATCACCGGCCAGGCCTAGGGAACCCATGCATGCACGAATTTTGTGCACCAGGCCTCTAGTTCAGCTATAAAAAAGAATGAAGTGTTGATATATCCTACAATGTAGATGAACCTAGAAACATGCTAAGTAAAAGAAGCCAGACACAAAAGGTCACATGTTATATAATTCCATTTACATGAAATATCAGAAAAAGGTAAAGCTATAGAGATAGAGATCAGACTGGTGGTTGCCAGGGGCTGAGGGGAAGAAGGAATGGAAAGTAGTTAATGAGAATCAGGTTTTACATAGTGGAAATGAAAATGTTTTGGAACTAGATAAAGATATAATGTACTAAATGCTATTTGAATTGTACACCTGAAAAAATGGTTTAATTTTAAGTTATTTGAATTTCACCTCAATAAGTAAAAAAAGAAGACACAGGAAATATCAACAATTATAACAACAGCATAGATTTCAAACAGTAAAGCCTAAGTTTATACAGTGGCCTTCAAAATGTGAACATATGCAGAGTAAACTAGAGTTTGGACAGAAGAGGGAGCAAGAAACACACAGACATGTAGAATTCACATTTCAAAAAAAAAGATTCAGAGAATACATTGATTTTTTTTTTCCAGAATCATGTCATTATTCTTCTCCTTGGATGAATTATCTCCTTTAAAAATAGAAGAGAATAAAAAAAAACCCCACACAAATCCTTCAATACCAAGAAAGAAATATTGAAGACTAAGAATTTACAGCATGAAGGCTTATCTGAGATCATTCAGTCCAACTGCCCTTATTTTGCAGATGGGAAACCAAGACTGAGAGAGACTAACAGCCTTTCCCAAGGTCACAGGGCCAGCTGGGGCTAGCACCAGCCCAGGGTTGTTGGGAACTGTGTTTTCCATGACAGAAGCTCCAACCATGTTCTCTGGGGGGTTTGTTTTTTGTTTTTTTCTCTTAAATCACATACCTAAAATATTTCCAGGCCTGTAGCAAATCAGTATCAGCCACCTCCTCCTCAGCTTTTCAGCATTCACATCCAAGGAAAAGCAAGTTAAAATTAACATCTCTAGAGCAGCCTTAAATGGAAAAGCCCAAATATGAAGCCTAGCATGTGTAAGAAGTCAGCAGATGGCATACGCTGCCTTGTTCCTAGGGTAGGGAATGGGTGATTAAGAGACTATATGTGCATTCTACATGTCAACTAAAGTCACCACATCCTTTGAGAGTCAAACCAAAGAACCTGAACTCTTATCCAAGATGCCATCTTCCAGATCATTCCTCCCAAACCTCACCTTATATACCCAAGAGCTGAGTAAGCAATTTTCCTAAATAAAGACCATTCTCCCCTAAGGCCAGCTGTCTAAATAACACTTTTTTACCCAACTGCATATATGCCTTGAAACTTTTGAACTTGCTGGTGCATTCCTTTCTTTCCTTGTTTTCTTCCTCCACACATCAGCTACCAGGATGGGTCATTTTTTTGTGGGGCCTCCTCAAAAAGCAGAGTCTGCAAGTAGACACCCTGCAGATATTTCAACTCAAGGTTATAATGCAATAAGTCACTGTCACAGCCAGAACTTAAGCCAAAAGCTTCCCACTCCAAGAGTGCTATCACAAACTGAAAGCCAGCACCCAATACATCACTATTTAATTTTACTAAAACGGGCCATTTGCCTCCATTAAATTTTCATAGTTCCTAAAATATAATTTTCTGATTAAATGTGGATTTATGTTGGTGTTTTAGCCATTAAGAGCACCTAATACAGTGCAACATCATGCCAGAAAGGCCTTTCTCCCCTAATTACTTATTTTTAAATAAAATTGAGATTAAGAGTGTGGGCTCTGGAGTTAGAATATGCATGTTCCGATTTTGGCATCACTTACTATCTGCGTGGTCTTAGGCACCCTAAATAACCTCCTTCAACCTTAGTTTGCTCATCTATAAAATGGCATAATAATGAGTACCTACCTCTTAAAGCCATTATGAGGAAAAAAATGAAGTAAAAAATTTGAAGCTCATAGGTGAGTTTCTGGTATAGTCTAAGAGTTCAATAAGTATTATCCACAGTTACCCTTCCCTGAAAGTTGGCATATTAATTAATCTTCAATCATGAAAAAGAACCTATCCCTAGTCAGAAATAAACCACTATTAATATTTTGGGGCAACTGGCTTCAAGGAATACCTCATGCCCTGACCTCTCATCTGACCTTCCACAGGCTCAAAAATGTTTCACGAGTTGAAAGGGCCTGATCTAGAGCCCTATGCAGACCTATTCCCTCTCTAACATCCTCTAAAAACCTCTGTTTTAATATTTCTAGCAACAGGAAGCTCACCATTTCCCCAGGCTGTCCATGTCATTTTTGGATGCCCATGGCTTCCACACCCTCTGGTTCTACTTCTCTCTGCCCTATGGGACCATCCATCAGAAGGCCCCCACTCCTTCCATATGCTTAGCTCTTCAAACATGTAAAGACACCATCATGTTTCTAGGCTAAAGAGGCCCATGGTCCTAAACTGTTAACCCAGGACCTGCTTTAAAGTCCCTTCCACAGGAACCCCTGCTTGCTAATAGACTGCAGAACCACCCAATACTTCAAAGGAAGTCTGTCCAACCCTGAGGAGAAGCCAGGCAGGAGAAAAAAATGTATAGGAGATAAGGGGACCATGTCTTTTCTTCTTTCCTGTCCCTGTCACTCTGATTTTCAGAATTTTTGAGACATGGTATCAGCTTTTTCAAACATTTCCTGAGTTGGATGAAATGTCAATGATCTTTTAATCACACCCTGATTAAGCAATTTATGCTTTCCATTTTACTTTAGGAAGGGAAGAGAAAACAGAATGTGCAGTGAGCACTCTGTGTCCAGCTCCATGTTGTCTATACATTATTTCATTTATATAAACAACAAATGTAAGGGGCATTCTAATTATAGTCTCCATTTTAAAGATGAGGAAACAGACTCAGGAAGGTCTAGCATCTTGTAATTAGAGTGGTTGAGCCAGGATATAAACTCAGGCAATTCCATTTATTTATTTTTTATTTTTTTAATAAATCTTTATTGTTCAGATTATTACAATTGTTCCTCTTTTTTTCCCCCCATATCTCCCCTCCACCCGGTTCCCACCCCACCCTCTGCCCTTCCCCCCCGCCACTGTCCTCATCCATAGGTGTACGATTTTTGTCCAGTCTCTTCCCGCACCCCCACACCCTTTTCCCCCCGAGAATTGTCAGCCCAATCCCTTTCTATGCCCCTAATTCTATTATATTCACCAGTTTATTCTCTTCATCAGATTTTTTATTCACTTGATTTTTAGATTCATTTGTTGATAGGTATGTATTTGTTGTTCATAATTTTTATCTTTACCTTTTTCTTCTTCTTCCTCTTCTTAAAGAATACCTTTCAGCATCCTATCTAATAAAAGAGTAATATGCAAATTGACCATCACTCCAAGACACAAGATGGCCGCCCCCATGTGGTCAAAGATGGCTGCCCCCATGTGACATAAGATGGCCACCACAAGATGGCCTGCAGGGGAGGGCAGTTGTGGGCAGTTAGGGGTAACCAGGCCAGCAGAGGAAGACAGTTGCGGGGGGACCCAGGCCTGCAAGGGAGGGCAGTTGGGGGCAATCAGACAAGCAGGGAGGGCAGTTAGGGGTGACGGGGCCTGCAGGGGAGGGCAGTTGGGGGAGACCAGGCCTGCAGTGGAGGACAGTTGGGGGGAACCCAGGCCTGCAGGGGAAGGCAGTTGGGGGGGGACCAGGCCTGCAGGGGAGAGCAATTGGGGGGACCAGGCCTGCAGGAGAGGGCAGTTGGGGGTGACCAGGCCGGCAGGGGAGGGCAGTTAGGGGTGACCAGGATAGCAGGGGAGGGCAGTTAAGGGCAATCGAGCTGGCCGGGGAGCAGTTAGGCATCGATCAGACTGGCAGGGGAGTGGTTAGGGGGTGATCAGGCTGGCAGACAGAAGCAGATAGGGGCAATCAGGCAGAGGCAGGCGAGCGGTTGGGAGCCAGCAGTCCCGGATTGTGAAAGGGATGTCCGACCGCCTGTTTAGGCCCGATCCCGGTGAGATCGGGCCTAAACGGGTGGTCGGACATCCCTCAAGGGGTCCCAGATTGGAGAGGGTACAGGCTGGGCTGAGAGACACCACCCTCCCCCGTGCATGAATTTCATGCACCAGGCCTCTAGTTTCATATAATACTGGTTTGGCGGTGATGAACTCCTTTAGGTTTTTCTTCTCTGTGAAGCTCTTTATCTGACCTTCAATTCTGAATGATAGCTTTGCTGGGTAGAGTAATCTTGGTTGTAGGTTCTTGCTATTCATCACTTTGGATATTTCTTGCCACTCCCGTCTGGCCTGCATAGTTTCTGTTGAGAAATCAGCCGACAATCATATGGGTGCTCCCTTGTAGGTAACTGTTTTTCTCTTGCTGCTTTTAATATTCTTTGTCTTTTGCTCTTGGCATTTTAATTATGATGTGTCTTGGTGTGGTCCTCTTTGGATTCCTTTTGTTTGGGGTTCTGTGCGCTTCCTGGACTTGTAGATCTATTTCTTTCACCAGGTGGGGGAAGTTTTCAGTCATTATTTCTTCAAATAGGTTTTCAGTATCTTGCTCTCTCTCTTCTTCTGGCACCCCCATAATTCTTATGTTGGTACACTTGAAGTTGTCCCAGAGGCTCCTTACACTATCTTCATATTTTTGGATTCTTTTTTCTTTTTGCTTTTCCGGTTGGGTGTTTTTTGCTTCTTTGTATTTCAAATCTTTGACTTGATTCTTGCGATCCTCTAGTCTGCTGTTGGATCTCTGTATATTATTTTTTATTTCAGTCAGTGTATGCTTAATTTCTAGTTGGTCCTTTTTCATATCCTCGAGGGTCTCGCTAAATTTATCTGCCTTTTCTAGAAAATTCTTGAAAAACCTTATAACTGTGGTTTTGAACTCTATATCCAGTTGTTTGCTTTCCTCCATTTCTTTCATTTGTGACCTGTTTCTTTTTCTCTGCATTTTGGCTGCTTCCCTGAGTTGATAGAGTGGCTTTGTGTGCTAGGTGTCCTACAGGGCCCAGTGGCTCAGCCTCCCCAGTGACCTGAGGTGGACACTCTTGGTGCACCCCTTTGTGGGCTGTGTGCACAGTCTTGTTGTAGTTAAGACTTGATTGTTGTTGGTATCACTGGGAGAAATTGACCTCTAGGCCAACTGGCTGTGAGGATCAGCTGTGTCTACACTGGGAGAACTTCTGTGCTGGAGACACCCTTATGAGACAAGACTTGCAAAAGCCTCTGTGCCCAGTTTGGATGGAGCGGAGTCTCAGGGCAGAGCAGACAGTAATGGCTTCCCGTCAGCCCTGCCCTAAGCGGCCCCCCGGGTCTCAGTGTCCCGTGGTAATCGTTGCAAGAACCTCTGAGAGAAAGCCGCCCTTGAGATTCGCCCGCTACCAGACAGTCCAGTTTCTCCCCGAATGAGTCTGGGTCCCCAGAGTCTCGCCCGGAACTGGAGTTCAGAGCAGTTGGAAGCTTTTGTCTCCCTCCCGATTGAGAAAGCCAGCCGCGTACTCAGTTGCCAGCCCTCTCCATGCACGCACCTCCATCCATACCTCTGCCTTCCACAGTTCCTCAGAGTCTCAGTGTGCTTTTCTCTTTCCTGACAGTCCAGTTTCTCCCTGAATGAGTCTGGGTCCCCAGAGTCTCACCCGGAACTGGAGTTCAGAGCATTCAGGAGCTTTTGTTTCCCTCCTGATTGGGAAAGCCAGCCACGTACTCAGTTGCCAGCCCTCTCCACGCACGCGCCTCCATACCTCTGCCTTCTGCAGCTCCAATGAGTCTCAGTGTGCTTTTCTCTTTCATTCTAGTTGTAGAATTTCCACTCAGCCAGCCTTCCTGTGGTTCTGGATCATGTCCGTTTTGTCTTTTAGTTGTAGTTTTGAAATTGTTGTGCGAGGCAGCAGTTTAGGTATTTACCTATGCCGCCATCTTGGTTTCTCCTCAGGCAATCCCATTTAAAGTTCCTTGTACTTTCCTCTGTACCAGACATGTCTTCCAGGATCCGTCACATGTGCTCAAGGAATCAGCTGCTGCACAAACTATTTACTCACACTGAGCCTGCAATCACTGGCCTTGACTGGGCTCCACCAAACTACCATAATAATAAAGTATCTTCCTAGATCAGGGCTCAGCAGAGATATGAGCCAAATCTCACCACTGACTGTGTGTAAAATTTTATCAGAACACAGCTACACCCAATTTTTTTTTTCATATTGTCTTTGGCTGTTTACATATCACAATGGCAGAGTTGAAGAGTTGCAACAGAGATTGTGTGGTCTGCAAAATGTAAAATATTTACTAGGTGGCTCTTAACAGAAAAAGTTTGTTGGCTCCTGCTCTAAATCTATATTGTACTGGAAAATAACTCATCCCTGGGGAAAATCCTAAAACCACTATGTGAGAGGAACAGTGGAATCATAATACTTTGAAATAATGTTATTTCTCTCACAGGATATTTCTTAAATACATGTCTATGAGCCAGTACTTTTTCCACATTAACCATAATCCACTTTTCTAGGACAGGCTATACCACCTCAGAACTATTGTGATGCCTGTTTTAATCTCCATTTTTATATGGAAGTTCTTTAACTACCATAAGAGTTGGTGTGTGGTCAGTGGGTTTCCATTTTCCAACATTCAGGAATGTTGCCTCTCCCAAATTGTGCAGCTTTGGTAGAACTTTTGGTCAAGGTGCTCTGTCCTCCAACCAAAGGTGAGCCCATTAGGATCCCTTCTCCCACAATTTCACATCTTAGGTACAATGATTCATGAACAGAAATATAGTGAGAGTTGATATGTACATGCAGCAGTGCCTTTTCCAGACTCTTGATTCCTGCTGCTCTGCAAATCATCCTTTCCAAGCCTGGTTCTTTGCTTTTCCTTCCATCCTGTAAATTCTTTTTTTAATTAAATTGGCCATATCAGTGTCTATCACTTGTAACCAGACCCAATTGATACAGTAGGTCTGTAACAACCTGTAGGATAGAAGAATTTGTCTCTAAGGAATTTGGTTCCTTCTGAACAAATTAGGATTAGGGGAGGAAATTATTGATTGAAACTATAAAACCTAGAAGTTATTAAATTCAAACTTTTAAATGCAAAATCATACAAAATAACAAGAATATCAACATCATTTCAGAGATTTTAAATTAGTACCAATGGTTAATGTACAGGGAGTTCTTATTGCCAATATAATTTTATTACTCTAGAACTAATAGCTGATTTCTTCGTGACAACATGGTACCTTTAGTATTAAGCATTAGATTGCCTTCCCAGTGGCTTCCACATGGGGATATTTGCTAGGTTGTGATGGCAGAGGCATAGGTGAGGTCCTTTAATGCCTCCAACATGTAACTGCCAAGATAGCAAAGCACAGCTCATCTCTTCTGATGCCTGACACTCAGAATGCTAGAGAGCTTAGGAACCAGAATGTTGGAGAGCCTAGGAACCAGAATGACCCAGGAAATCAATAAAAATTAACACAAAGACTCCAGACCCCAGTATATGAACCCACAAGAAACTCTGATCTCAACACCAAAAGGCCTGCAAGGCAATGAGAAAGCATGAATCCCCATAGGACAGAGGAAACAAAAAATAGTCGGCGTGAGTAGAATGCAAGTAAGGACTCACAAGGTCAGTTAGTCCACCAACTATCGGATGAAGGAACCCCCTGACATGCACAAAAGAAAATCCTGAAAAATGGATGTAACTAGAGATGCAGTTGAATACCACCAAATGGTGAGCTCATTACCTTTCAGGCAGCTTACCTCATTTTTAGACACACTAATTGCTAGAAACATCTAATGATGCTGATTTAAATGAAGTCATGGAAAACTGTGCGGCTCTTCTTCCCTGTGACCATCCTTTACATCTATCTTGATCACACCTAAATCATATCATATCCCACCTAAATCTTCTGAACTCCTAACCTAATACTGCAGATGCTCCAGAACATTTTTCATGTAGTATGGATTCCCTGCATATAGAGGTCAATCACCTCCTGGCAGGAAAGAGTTGACACACTCAAATTTGGCAACTTGAGAGCAGTTTAATAAAGGTAGCATTTACAAAAGTGAGAGCAGAGTGTAGGGAAACTGGGATTGTGCAATACCCCAGAGGTATTACTACTCTAGAAAGAACGAGGAAGGCTATTTTGTTTTGTTTTTTGGGGTTGTTTTTTTTTTTTGGTGTTTTGTGTGTGTGTGTGTGTGTGTGTGTGTGTGTGTGTGTGTGTTTAATATATTTTTATTGATTTCAGAGAGGGAGGGAGAGGAAGAGAGAGACAGAAATATCAATGATGAGAGAGAACCTTGGATCAGCTGCCTTCTGCACACCCCACACTGGGGACCTAGCCCACAACCCAGGCATGCGCTCTTGACTGGAATCGAACCTGGGACCCTTCGGTCCGCAGGCTGATGCTCTATCCACTGAGCCAAATTGGGTAGGGCGAGGAAAGCAGTTAAGAACAACATGGAGATAGGGCAAGCTAAGTAAAAAGGGTTGCCTAAAGGGAGCTGTGATCTTCAGTTATAATGGCACCCTCACAGGAAAGTAACTATTGGAACAAATAATCCTCCATCATTCTTCTTTTTGACTCTAATCTTCTGTCAGAGCTCTCCATTGGCCAAACACAACTGGAAGCTTGAATGAAAGAATCCCATCAATGCAATTTATACAAGTTAGATTCCTGAGGCAGACAACAGGATGGTGAGTAGATCTGAGGAGCAAATGGAAATACCCAGCACAGAGGACATTAGTAACAATATCTGAGTTTTCTACTGGGGAGCCACTTCCCTCCCACTCTCCTGCCATGCTATTTGAGCCAATTTATTGCTCCTCTGACTCCAGGAGAGGTCATATGATTTGGGACTCAGGCCTGCTCAACCAGAGTACCACAACCTTTTTTTTTTTTTTAAATATATTTTATTGATTTTTTTACAGAGAGGAAGGGAGAGGGATAGAGTTAGAAACATCGATGAGAGAGAAACATCGATCAGCTGTCTCCTGCACACCCGCTACTGGGGATGCGCCCGCAACCAAGGTACATGCCCTTGACTGGAATCGAATCTGGGACCTTTCAGTCCACAGCCGACACTCTATCCACTGAGCCAAACCGGTTTCAGCAGTTACTTTTGATCATAGTGACTGGCTAAGAGATAAGCATATAACCCAACTAGCCACAATGTGAAGCAATCCTGTAGAAGAGGCATGTTCTCCTTTTCTCTGGATTGGAGGATATTAGCCTAGAGCTCCTAGAAGCCTCCTGCCCTGCAATGGAAAAGCTTGGATAAAAGGAAAGTCAATTCAGAGAAAGGCAGAGCCAAGAGAGAAAGCCTAGACCAGTGGTCGGCAAACTGCGGCTCTGTTGAATAATGAGTTTGCCCACCACTGGCCTAGACCGTGATAATGTTGTTTGAGTTGTATACAACTGTGCCTAAAACCTACCTATGTGTCCCAACTTGAAATTTCAATGGTATTATAAAGATAAGATCCTATAACACAAAGAGCACTGGTGAGGCATAAGTTCAAACCCTGGTTCTCTCACTTTCTAACTAGACAACATTGGGAAGACACTTAATGATCTTCAAGGTCCGTGACTTTAAAACAGGGAATTGTAATGCCCTGCCACCCTCCTGGGCTTATTGTAAACACTAAACAAGATCACATATTTAAAGGTCCCTTGTAAACTGTAAGGCATTGTGTAAATGTTACAGATTCTTCCGCAGGTCATCCCCACCTTCAGATGTACCACCCTCAGGACATTGGTAACACAGTGTTCCACAGTCAGGGGCACACAACATTCTAAAATTACTTCCAAGGCTGAGTAATGACATATTGGATAGCAGCTGTCAAGAGCGATGGCTAACTCAGCATTGCCAAATAGAAAAAGAGGAAGAAATTGACAAAATTGACTTTACAGAGACAGGCTGGAATCAGAAACAGAATAATGAGAACATTTTTGCTGAATTAAAAACTATGTCTAAGACAAAGTCATGGCAGAGAAAGATGAGAAGCAGGCAAAACTAAAGAAAATGACCCAGGGGCGCTGTAATTCAAGCTATAATGGCACAGCTGGGTAGCAATGGAGTCAAAATCAAAAACCATGGAACAGACAAGATGGAGTGTTTCCCTAAGGACAGAGAACTATTGAAAGGAAAAAGCCATACTTACAACCATAAAATACTGGGAAAGAATAAAGGCAAAGAAGCCAGCAAGTAAGATAGTAAACTCAAACTCAGAAAAACAGAAAGATATCAAAGATCTGGTAGCCAAAGCTAACCCTGATGGTAAGCAGGGAATCTGCGAGCACTTCCCCAAGTGGCTAAACACCATGTGGAAATTTCAAAACTGGAATGGGAAAAATCCAAAGCACAGCTAGGAAAATGTCTTACCACAGAGGCAAAAGAGAAAAACATATGTGCAAAATGTTTCAATGTGCTCCTCGGTAGCTCTTGCCTCACAGACATGAATACCAGGCGTGGATGAAGCACTTAGCTTTTTGCTAGCCCAGCAGCTCAATTCTCCTATAAACTAAAAACAAAGAGCAAAGGAAAATTAACTTGAATTTATACTCAATATGCCAAATGAACTGTACCAAAACTACCAATGGGCGAAAAACTAAAAGAAGTGATTGATTAAGTCTAAAGAAAAACAAAATCTTTCTTGTCCAACTTAAGAAAGAATACATTTCTTATAAACTGCCTAAAAGAAATATATGTCAAAATTTATTTTCATCTGCTATGAGCACAGGACTGTGCTGACTGCTATGCAGCACAGGAAATGAGAGCAATACAGTCCTTTCCCTCGCACAGTTAACAATCCGGTTAGAAAAGAAAATCCTACCGGATGAAATACAGAGAGTTGGAAAGCATCACTCCCACACTTACAACAAGAAACAGGCTGGGCAAACTACAAGTTACCTTCTCATGAGCCCATCAGAAAGCTGAGATCACAGAACCAATAAATAACCTAAAATCTGAGAAAGACAGGCGTCCACAGTGAGAAACCAGACCCAGGCTTTTGCTTAGCTGAGACAGACACTTCTGGATACCATATAAGCCATTCAGAGGAATTTAGCTCAAAACTCTTAACAAGATTGCTAAAGGCTAACTGTAGGCTAGCTAAGGGCTGAATAGGGGAAGCTGGGTGAAGGTATATGGGAACTTCCTGTACTATTTTTGCAACTCTTCCGTAAGTCTAAAATTATTTAAAGCAAAAACTGTTTTGGGACTCATGAGCATTATTGAATGTGGACAGAGGCAAACAAAAACCATCCCATGGGAGGCCTCTCATCCCAGGCATGCATGGGACTCTCACCAGAGACATGTTCATGAAAATGCACTTACTCACAAAAATATGGGGCGGGGGGGGGGGGGGGGGAGGAGGGAAGGAAATTCTAGTGACTAAATCAGTCCATAGACCCAACAAGAAGTTCTCCCACCTGAAAAACCATAAGTATATTTATTTTGCATTTCTAGATATTATAATTGAGTTTTACTTCATATGAATTAAAGTAAATCCAGAAGAAAGGTATGGGATGCATGAAGCAGTAGGAATCAATAAGTCAGAACATACTTTGGTAAATTTAAATAATAACTGACTATAAAAATAATGAGGATGGGGGTTAGGGAGATACGGGAACTCTGTATCTTCTGCTTAGTTCTGCTGTGAACCTCAAACTGCTCTAGAAAATAAAGTCTATGTTTTTTTAAAAAAATAATGATATCTTTTTTTGTACTGAAAAATAAAATATAATTAAATTACTACATTTAAAAAGCACATCGAAATATAAAATAAATAAATCACAAAAAATAGTTAAATAAACCCTGATCTAGTAAGTAAAATAAATAAATAAATCAAGAAGATGTAAAAGCTGCTTACAGGCAGACAATGGAAGGAATAGTTGTAGAAAGTTAAAGCTTTCTAGTAGCCAGACAGCTCTGGTGGGGAGGAGGGAGATGTTGGAGGTGGATGAATTGAGCAAAAAAGAAAAAAAAGAGAGAGAACTCTTAGACATGGACAAGTGTGGTAATTGGGGCTGGGGGAGACTAGGGGTGAAGGTGGAAGAGGGCATAGAGGGGATAAATGGTGATGGAAAAATAAAATAAAAATAAAGTATTCTAAAACTACTGGTCTTGTTCAAGAGAAAGATGAAAATACTGATTTACTTCAGACCTTGTTTAAAGATATATGATTAAGTACTTACATTTTAAAAATCAGGTTCTGGTTCAAGATGGCAACATAAGAGGGCCCTGAAGTCATCCCACAGACAATATGGCACCTACAGCTATATATCGAACAGCTTCATCTAAAAACAATCTAAAACTCTGAGCAACTCCTACTGGTATGAGAGAAGGCCCACGTGCAAGGTTGAAGAGTCTGGGGCACAATCTCACTGTAAACCCCATTCCTGGTGTAGCCACCCCCAGTCAGGAGGGAACTCAAAACACAAAGCTTCTCCCTGAGGTGCAGAGTCTGAAACCCACATAAGGCACCCAAACTTTTAAAACGTGCATCTGAGAGACGAACCCCAAAAACATTTAGCTTTGGAAACCAAGAGGAGTTCGCATCCATGAGCCCCACAGACTGTAACAAACTGAGAAACAGCAGTTGAAGGCCTTGCGCTTGGACTTACCTGCCCCAGGGTCCTGCACAGAATCAGCTGATGGGGGGGAGGGGTGGTGGTGCCAAAATTTTGTAGGGGAGAGGCTTGTTTGCTTGTCTTAGAGCTTCAGCCTAAGGAGCAGGCATCTGATTTGACACACTTCTGGAGGTTTGTTGGGGTTCTCTCTGAGGACAGAGACTGATGGGTGCCATCTCAACACTATGTCCTCGGCCTTGCTCCAGCTGGTGGGCACTATCTTCTCACTCCAGAGCGCAATCTCTTGGAGGGGGCTTTTACGTGTGGTTGGTGCCCCAGTCTTTGTGGTTGCTGCCCAAAAGATGCCCCTTGATCGCCTGGCTCTGGTGGCAATTCCCCATTGGCTTATAAAGAAGCCAAAGCTTAGAAAGATACATAACATGCCAAGGTCTCAGAGTTAGTAATGGGCATTGGTGGGAACTTGGGCAGCCTACTCTAGGAGCTCAGACTTCTAAAGGTAAATACAATAATTAGTGAGAGGCCTTAAAATGAGCACTTTTAATTTGCGATTCCCATTGCACTGTTCATCCTAATTTACCTCAAAGAATTAATAATGGGCATTTTCAAGAATTTATCTATAAAATATTCGTTCCAGTTTAGAAATAGGATAAAAGATGAATTTTTCTTTCTTTCTTTCTTTCTTCTTTCTTTCTTTCTTTCTTTCTTTTTCTCACAGGAAGTATATTTAGAAGACTGTTCAAGAAGGGAGTTAGCAGGTTTCCCCCTATGGAGGGCTCAATGGTAGGAGAGCAGAGCAGGACTGGGGACGGACCACGGGTTCTTCTGGAGGAAGGAGAGCTTCATGCAGGAGTGTTGTTGAATCCACCAGGAGCTCTTACACGTCAAACCTTTTTTTTTTTTTTTCCCCAGGATCCAGCTTTATAAACAAGTTTGTTGCCTCTGAGTAGAGTGTCTTCTCATCGACATTTAAAATACTACAGGAAATAAGCTTTCCTTCCTTCAACTTTATCCAGGAGGACAGTCCTTTTGAAACTGATGTTGACACTGGCAGTCCTGACAATTAATTCCCCGGCTGTAATCACAGGCGCACCAACAGTAGCGTCCATCATGGCTGCGATGGCACCTCCGTGACGGACTCCCAGAACTCCTTGCAGATCAGGACTTCCCTGAAACAAGCACACCATCCTTTTCTCAGCATCATTATGGACCATCACACATTCAGAGCCGTGCCATCCCCAAGGCTCCTAGTGAAGCGCCAGGCCTCTGCGATTCCTTTCTTCTTGTATAAGACTGCAGGGAAGTCGGCATGAATACAGGTTGTGAAGTCGTGGCGCCTCTGAGTTGGCTTATAATGTATACGAAGGCGAATGTGTCCAGGCGCCACCTTCACAGTTCCTCACGAGCTGGTCCAAGAGGCGTCTTATGTCCTTGCTGCTGCAGCTGGAGTTGGGGAGGGAATGTGCTGACGAATGGCTTTCTCAGAAGAAAACGACCTGGGCGCAGGCCCTGG
Source organism: Cnephaeus nilssonii (assembly GCF_951640355.1). Taxonomy (NCBI): domain Eukaryota; kingdom Metazoa; phylum Chordata; class Mammalia; order Chiroptera; family Vespertilionidae; genus Cnephaeus; species Cnephaeus nilssonii. Next base: position 25,369,765 of record NC_137087.1, read on the forward strand.
CTTCCCCTTCTGCAGACGCGGGGCCTCCCCGCAGGCCGCACGGTGCTTGGCGTGCGGTGTGCGACGCAGCTCCCCAGCCAGGATGGGAGGGCTCGCGAGGATCCCGGATGGCTCGTGAGAATCCAGGGTCGCGCGAGAACAGGGGAGGGAGGTCGGGGAAGGGGGGACGCATGCAAGAGAATCTGGCCGCCACCTGCTTAAGCACCGCCCCTTCCTGCGAACAAGGGCGGAGCCTGACACGGAGGCCACGTGGCCCTGAGGGGCGTGGGCCAGAGGGGCTGCGTCTCCAAGTTTTCTATTCTTTTGCTTGTCTATAAAATCATGAATCACTTCGGTATTTTAAGAAGAGGATTTTGACATTAGAAATGGAGTTAATATATTAAATAGGCTTTCCGTTCTAGCATTCTCTGGCTCTACAGAAGGAAACCATTGGATTTTAACTTACCTTACATCCAAGCTAACACGGGCTTGTTGAGGTGGACGTTTTTAAAGCTATTGGATTTTAGAGTCATGATTATCTGATTGTCCTGTCTGCGTTGCTTATAAAAATAAAGACAAGTCGCTAATGATGTCCCAACCTACTCCCGCTTACTTTTCGCTTTGCAAACTTTCCCTCGTCTCTCCATTTTCATCCCTTTTAAGAAGTGTTCCAGCCCATCAGTCTGGCTTCTGTGGCTGTCTTCCGGACTTCCATAGCATCCAAGGCACACCTGACTCTAACCCTTAACCACACTGGATATGTTGCTTTACCTGCTTTCCAATTATTATTATTATTATTATTATTATTATTATTATATAAATCTTTATTGTTGAAAGTATTACATATGCCTTCCTTTTCCCCCCATTGACCCCCTCCAGCCCCCCCCCCCCTGCCCCAGGCCTTCAGCACCCTATTGTCTGTGTCCATGTGTTATGCATATATGCACACAAGGTCTTTGGTTGATTACCTCCCACCCACCCACTCTCCCCCACCTTTTCAATAAGAATAAAAGATCTCTGAGGACGGAGGCTAATTCTTTCTTTTTTTAAATCTTCACTGTTGAAAGTATTACATATGTCCCCTTTTTCCCCCATTGACCCCTTCTAGCCCAAACTCACACCCCACCCCAGGCCTTGACCACACGAGGCTAATTCTTTTTTTTTAAAATATATCTTTTATTGTTGATAGTATTACAGATATCTCCCAATCCCCGCCCCCCTCTTTACCCCCTTCCTCTCAGTTCCCCCCACGTCTTCACTATCCTGTTGCCCATGTCCATGGGCTATGCATATAAGTATATAAGTCTTTGATTTATCGCTTCTCATCCCATCCCCACAACCCCACATCAAGGTATGTCAGTCTGTTCCATAACTCCATACTTTGGGTCTTATTTTGTTGGTCAATTCATTTTGTTCTTTAGATTCCACAAATAAGTGAAATCATGTAATATTTGTCTTTCTCAGATTGGCTTATTTCACTTAGGATAATATTTTCCAGGTCCATCCATGCTGTCCCAAAGGGTAAGAGATGAGGCTAATTCTTAATAAGATTTTTGTTTTCCCAGGTCCTAGCAAAATGTATTTGTGAGTGGAAGAGGATTACACAATCCTTACACATAAACTGAAGGTATCTCAATCCTACCTAATAAAAGGGTAATATGCAAATTACCATCACTCCGCTATGCCCACGATTGGGCCAGCGGGAGGCGCGGGGGGCGGGTCTCGGGGTGGCCAAATGGGGCCGGCCGGAGGCAAGGGCAGGGGGCGGGGACTCGCGAGGGGGGCGGGGTCCCGCCGACGTGATCGGCCTCTGCGCCGCTGAGCAGGGACCAGGGACCGAATGGGGCCAGCAGGATGCTGAGCTCGCGTTGGCGGGGACTCACTGCCCCAGAGGCCCCTTCTGTGCCGCAGCACAGCCATGATGCAGACGCTGAGCTCAGCATTTGCGCCATGGCTGTGCTGCGGCACAGAAGGGGTCTCTTGGGCAGTGAGCCCATGTCCCCGCCCCGGCCGGCCTTGCGGCGGGAGTGAATGGGCCTGTGGGGCCCGGAGCTCAGCATCCGTGCGGCAGGGGAGGAACTAGAAAAATGGGTCTTTCCAGTTCCTGATGCTGACAGCCCTATGGGTGCCGGGGTCCTCCACCTGCAGCCCCCAGTCGCAGCCCATCAGCCCCAGTGGCAGACTGGAAGCCCCCTGCCAGCAGTCCAGACGGGACCAGTGTGGCACCGCGGTGGTGGGTGTCAGCGGGCATGCTACAGACATGAAATCACTGCCACCAAGGCCACCCTCCCCCACACACTCGCAAGTAGTATGGTCCAAGGGGGTGACTCCTAAGGCAAGGCTCCCATGGCAGCTGATGCTCACCATGCCAGGTGAGGAAGCCAGACCTGAAAGCCCAAGCCCTCGAGTACCCGAACTGCAGGGCATCGTGGGCCAGGGCTCTGAGGAGGCCTCAGGACAAGCATCTTCCCAGAGGCTGTGCAGAAGGAGGGGAGGAACCTCTAGCTAGAGGCCGGGGTGAGGGATGCTGGTGTCTTTGCAGGCCAAGACAGGGCTGAGGGACGCCCCCACACCCCCGTGCACAAATTTCATGCACTGAGCCTCTAGTTTTTAAATAAGATTCTGTACCCACTTCCCAATTGAGGGGTCCCACAAAATGAGACAGGATAGAGACTTGGGCTAGGGAATGGAAAAACACCAGGTGGCCAGATGTCAAAACCACTATTATGCGTGCGCAGTTGATCAAGGTTTGGCCACTAAATGATTTTCCTTGGGGTGATGGTAGTGAGCAACACCACAATCTTGACCCCATAGCATTGGCACACACTGAGATAGTTGCCAAGCAGCCTGACAGAAGGAGAATTCCACATGGAAAATTCTATTGCCCAAACCCTTCACTAGCCTTTTCATGCAAGCCCACCCTTTCAAAAAGCCCAAATTTTCACTCAAGCCTGCTTTGTCCCCGGTTCATTAAAGCAGCCAACCAGAAACAGGCCCTGGGTCAGCTCAGAGGACCTTTCTTTCCTCTGTGCTGCCTGCCTTCCTTGTGTTTGAGCATAAGCTTAATAAAATCTGTCTAGAAATGTCTCTCAGTTTTCCTCTCGATTTTTGTCTTGGGGAACCTAAGAACACCAATGATGGTAACAATATCAAGCAGTTCACTGGACAACAGCTGAGTGTCCTACAATTCAACTCAATTCTGACACTGTCGATGTACCTCAAGATAGCATCAGATCCTGTAAATGAAGGGCTCAGTTTTACAAGACTGACCCCACCTTCAGATGCCAATGGAAAGTCCACGTTATCACCTGTACTTCTACCTAACTGGTTATAGATTGGAGATTCCAATGCCCCCTTTTGGGGGTTTGATTAATTTGCTAGAGGGGCTCACAGAACTCAGAGAAACTTCTGATTTACTAGATTACTGATTTATTATGAAAGGTTATAATCAGGAACAGCCAGATGGCAGAGATGCATCAGGCAAGGTAGGTGGGAAGGAGCATGGAACTTCCATGCTCTCTTGGATCACACCACTCTCTCCAAATCTCCACATGTTCCCCAACCTGAAAGCTCTCCAAACCCCATCCTTCGGGTTTTTGTGGAGTCTTCATAATATAGGCATGACTGATTAAGTCATTGGCCATGTGTCTTGATGATTGAAGTCAATCTTTTTTTCCCCTATTGGGTAAGGGGTGGAGGGGACTGAAACTTTCAACCCTCTAATCACAGTGTTGAAACTGGCAACTAGACACCATCAGGAAATTTCCAAAACTCATTTCATTAACATAACAAAAGACACCTTTATAGCTCTGTCACAATCCCAAGGGTTTTAGGAGCTCTGTGAAGGAGAAAAAGACCAAATATATATTTCTTATTATAAATCAAAATATCACACTTAATTACCATCACCAGGAAGAACATAAATGTTTTTAAATCTTTATGGTCACGTTTTTTAAGCTGTTCTGAATTTCAGATCATTTATAAATGAATTTCTTTTAAATTAAGAGATAGTTCATTGACATTTCCTGAGCATTCTGCAAATTCTAAGAATGTGTGCAGTCACCATGGTTTTGTTACCTGACTGTAATATGGCTTAATGTTGTTTTGAAAAATTTATCTGTATCTGTCCTAGTTGCATTCATTGTGCTAACAGAAATACCCTACATGAATTTTCTGCTTCCAAAGTTAATTTGGCAAACATCTGCTACTAGAAAATGGTCCAGATGGTTTTTGACATGTAGTGATAATAAATAAGTGGTCCTTTTCACATATTGCATGGTGTTTGCTGTAGTTTTCTATTAAAGGGATGTGGTTTTTAAAGGGGGGGAAATCACTTAATTTCATGGCCACCCAAGGCACATGGAAACATATGTGACTCATGTGTCTAAATGCCAGACCACTTTTTATAGATTCAAATGGGGACACATTGCCAGGAATATCTCATATGTTACTGACTCATGTCTCTTTCTGATATTTTAATATCACCACATGTTTTACACATATCATTTCACTTAATCTTTTCAACAATCCTATGCAGTAGGTATCATCATCTCTATTTCTAGAGAAGAAATAGCCCAAGGTAATTATATTAGTAAGTGATAGACCATCTGACGCCAAAGCCTATGTTCCTAATCCTAATATCCACTCACTCTCCACACCAATGGTTTCTGAGTTTTATTGCCTAGGTGCTTTCTTCACCTGCAAAGTTGCACAAAGGCACCTCGCCCCACCTCTGAAGCCCGCTGTCACCTCAGATAGAGGGACACATTTGTGCCCACCCTCAGGCACAGAAGACCTCTACCGGAGTGCAGATAATGATGCCTCTCTCACCCAATCCAGTGTCCCTCTTTAACATCCAAATAGCAATTTATCCCAGTACCTCACAGAACATCTGAGATCCCTCTCTCCCTACGCTGGAACAGAGGACTAACTCTGAAACACTGCATGCTCCTCCCCAAGGAGCTCAGATTTTCATCTTCCTTTTGCCAAAACCCACTAGCACACTGAGCTGGGTTAAGAGGTTAGTCAACACTAAGATAGTACAGGAAATGTAACCGAATAAAGTATGTTGTATTTACCAACATTCCTTCCATGAGGAGTGTGGTATATGAGTGGGAGGAATATGTGAGAAAGTCACTTGGAGATGGTTAGTAAGATCCCTCAGGGATGTGTAAAGATGGTGGCTAAACTGCCTGTCAAGAAGGGGGAGTCTAGTTAGCCTGAGTTTGACTTATTGGGGGACGTGAGCAAATTGGAAGCTAGAGTGGGAGTGCTCTTAATGACAGCAAAGAGGCCCAGGCCTCTCCCACAAAGAGTGTTTAAATTTTCCCCACTGCAGAAATCTTGAATGGACACTTAAAAAACAGGAGTTTGAAGAGGTACCAAAGTGAGAAGCTGGGAATACCACCCAAGCCCACCCTATAGTTTCCAGCTGTCGATGTGGACTGAGACACTGCTATAATTCCATGGAACTGTTTCTAGAAATTTTTAATTTTCTTAAATTTAACTATTTTTTAAAATTTTCATTTACGGCATCGGCTTTATATTTTTTGTTGTTTTGTTTTGTTTTAATCCTCACCCGAGAATATTTTTCCATTGATTTTTAGAAAGAGTGGAAGGGAGGGGGAGATACAAAGAAAGAGAAACATCGATGTGAGAGAGACACATCGATTGGTTGCCTTCCTCACACGTCCCAACTAGAACTGGGGATCGAGCCTGCAACCTAGGGATGTGCCCTTGACGGGAATCGAACCCAGGACCCTTCAGTCCACTGGCTGACGCTCTATCCACTGAGCTAAACCAGCTAGGGCTATGGCACCTGCTTTAAATAGAGCCCTAGGAATTGTTGTTGGGGGGATGGGGGATCAAAACAGGAACAATGTTTGGGGACCCAAGAAGTCAGATGAAATTCAAATGTTAGTGTCCAAAAATGTTGGTGTCCAGAAGTGTTATGGCACACAGCCACACCCATTCATTTACACATTGTCCTTGGCTGCTTCATGCTACAATGGCAGAATGGAGTAGTTGCAGCAGAGAGTGCCAGTGGCCCCTCAGGCCTGAGATATTTATCATCGCACCCTTTACAGGGAAAAAAAAACAAACAACCACAACCCTGGACTACAGCAGAGGTCCCGCTCGAACACCAGACAGTGGTAAAGTTTTACAGAAGAATATAAAAAGTAAGTATGAAGAAAAGGATTTTTCATAAAGTTAAACTTACTCAATTTAAAGATGAGCCCTTTATCTTGAGGTGATGATATCCTTCCTACCTTCTGTTAGAGCAAAGCGATGTCCTTCCTGTTATTAGGTGATAATGAATGACGGTTTGGTTCTGTTTAATCTCTTGACTCTGATTGATGGGGATGGAAGGAGCAATGTCTTCTCTCTCTTGCTTTTTCTCAGCTGGAACCATCTACTCCATCCACGCACTCGCATTCTTCCCTGCCCCAATGCTGGCTCTCTCCTGCAAAGCTGGTGACCTCAAAAAGAATTAATACTCCACAGAATTAGCAAAGGAGAGATATTATAAGTTATCTGCCATTTGTGTTTAAAGGTAAATGTCTAGTTTCATGTGATTGAGTCTCAAGCAATTCAACTACTTTATAAGTCAGTTTTTTTTTCTCAGCAAAAGAAGCAGTTCTTCTATCTTATCATCAGAGCTTGGAGCTCAGTACCTCTCTCATGTGGCAGTCACTCAATAAATGTCTGTGCTGAATTTTTAGGAGATGATTCTAAAAGTATAAGTTATAGGTGGTGAGTGATCCTGATGAAAATTTCCTTCAAAGAAGACAGCAAAATTTCCTGCCAAATCAAGCCAGAAATACATTCCTGGGCAAAATGATAATTCTTAAGTATATCTACTTTTTAAAAAATATGATGTAGCTTTTTTAAAAAAACCTTTTTATTGGAGTATAATATACAGAGAAGTGCACATATGATATAAAAGTACAGCTCAGTGAATTTTCACAAACTGAACATAGCCTGTAAACAACCATCCAGGACATTCCTAGCCCTTAGAAGACCTCTGTGCTCCATTCCAATCACTACCCCAAAGAGTTAAGAAGAAAAAATCGATCCTGATTGTTAACAGCATAGATCAGTTTTACCTGTACAGTATTTGGACTTTATGTATATGGAATCATATATTATATACTCTTTCGTGGCAGGCTTCTTACACTCCAGTGGTGGGGAGTGGGGTAGCATCTGCCCCAGCAGGAAGGAATGTTTTATCACTGATATTGCTTAGAATAGTAGCACATGGTAACAATAAAAGAAGAAAATTTGATTTTTAGTCTGTTTTATTATTGTTGTTGTTTATTTGTTCAGTTTTATTATTTATTCTCTACAGTCAATGCACACCAATATTGTCTATACCTGGGGTGAACTACTCCCAACACTCCCTCACATTCTACATCACTGTTTCACTCACCGTTATATTTAGAAGATTTATCCATATGGTTGCATGTAAATATAGACCATTCCTTTTTATTGATGCATAAGATTTCATTGAGTGACTATACCACAAATTTATTTATTCATTTCTTTTTGATGGGCCTCTAAGTAATTTCTACTTGGGAACTATTATGCATAGTACTGCTCTGCACATTTTTGTCTTTGTCTTTTGGTGAATCTATGGATGTATTTCTGTTGGATAAATACCAAGGGGTAGACTTTCTTTTAATATATATATATATATATATATATATATATATATATATATATATATATTCATTCTTGATTTCAGAGAGGAAGGGAGAGGAGAGAGAGCTAGAAACATCAATGATGAGAGAGAATCATTGATTGCCTGCCTCCTACATACCCCACACTGGGGTTGAGCCCACAACCCAGGCACGTGCCCTGACCGGGAATCAAACCATGACCTCCTGGTTCATAGATCAATGCTCAACCACTGAGCCTCGCTGGTCGGACAAGACGTGGCTATTGTTGATAGAGCCTTATCATTTGCTGTCAGCCTAGATTCAAGTCAATTTTTGCTAGAGACAATTTGGAAATTCCAAAGGCAGGAGACTAGCTGGGGCAGCACACAATTATAGGTAAGCTTTTGGCAGCAAAAGGATGCATGTTTTGCCATTGATGAAAAGGATCTGCAGGGATATAAAAGATAGGCTAGGTGTGAGCCATCTTGAAGAGACCCTGCAACCCAAGACCACTGCTTCCTGAGGCCAGAGGTCCCCAGCAGGAAGAGGCTATGGAGGGTGAAGCCCCAAAGATATGGGGCAAAGGCTGAGGGCAGATTTCAAGACGCTGACTGGACAATGACTTGAACAGTCTGAAGTCTCATTCATGGGCTCTCCAGATAACCTACATGCCCACCTGAGGTACCTATACTTGGATGCTTAGATTAATGGATGGAATGAGGACCAGCCAGCATTAGCCAAGAGAGGACCATGTACAACTCTACCTAAGTACAGGGTTGTTGTTTTTCTCCTCTTTAATCCATATGCTGGACCCCACGCTAGAGTAATTGGAAAGCACATAAGAGGCAAGAAAAAATCAAAACAAATTATTGAAAGAAGGATGATCTCCTTCCTCACGGAGTCAGCAGTAAAAAGAGTTAAGGACATAAGATATGAGCTGCCATCTAATCTTTTTCATATCTGAAAGCAGAACTCTTCTTACAGCTAAATGTGAGCGAAAAGCTGTAAGATCTACCAGAGATGTCTACCACAGCGAGGAAGAGAGATTTAGCATAGAGTGGTTGAAAGCCATTTGGGGAGAAAAAGTTGTTTCCCATTTGTCTCTCTCAGAGTTTAGCCCTGGACTAAACTCATTCTCTGAGGCAGTGACACAAATAGGACAAATGTTACTATTTTGTAAAGCTTGATGGTGGGTGTAGTAGCCAGCCTTCAAGACGGCACCAGTGATTGCTGCCTGCGGTTATTCACACCCTGTGTAGTACCATGCCACACAGTGCCAGTTTGTGTGACCAATGACATATGGTAGAATTGAAGTGTTACTTCTGAGATTCGGTTCTATAAAAAGTCTATAGCTTCCCTCTCCCTCTCTTCCTCCATCACACCCTCTCTCTCTCCTTCTCTCTCTCACTCATGCTCCCTCTTCTCTCTTGCTCTGGGGGAAGCAAGTCCTGTGAAGAGGCCTACGTGTGAAGGAACTGAGCTCTGGCCAACAGCCAGCAAGAAAGTGAAACCTGCCAATAACGTGAGTGAGTTGGAACATTCTCCGGGCCCCGCTGGGCTTTGACTGACTGCAGCCCCAGCCTACAGCTTGCCCACAACCTCATGAGAGACCCTGAACAAGACCACCCAGCTAAGCCACTCCCTGATTCCTGACCTGTAAAAACTATGACATATAAATGTTTGTTGTTTCAGTTACTGCATTTTTAGGCAATTTGTTATATAGCAATATATAATGGTGAGTCACTACCTAAATATTTGATATATTATTCTTTGTATTCTTCTGAATGTCTAAAATATTCCATAATAAAATTTAAATATATATCATGAAGATTTTCCCATGTTTAGCATCTTGAAACTGAAGTAAAGGGATCCTTTAGGGGTGAGCATATTCCAAGGATTTAGACACTGTCTCTAATTTAGATAGACATTCTTATGGTCCCATAAGAGAAAAAAATAAATAAATAAGCAATGTTATTGCAATGTTCTTTACTGACACTAGATGGTGATAAAGTTTTATCACGCAAATACTTTATATTTCAATTACACAGTTTGGCCAGATAGAAACGCTTTTAATGAGCAAAACTCAAAAAAGCTAAGGAAACCCTTACTTAATTATTACTTAGTTAATACTATTTTGAATTGTTATTTCTAAATGGGAACTAAAATTGAGTTGCTTGTATTGATTCCTGACCTAAACTCATTTTTGAAAGGAGGGAGCTTAAATAAAGTAAATTTATTTATTTTCCACTTTATAAAAATTAATAGCTTCATAATTTAAATAACTGTACTCTGATCATCTATTCAGCATACCTGAAATTTTGGATAATTTAGGCGGTGTTGAGTCATAGTTTACTTTTGAAAGATGGTACTTATGAATCAAACTAGAAAAGTAGTCCAATAATTTCATTTCTTTCAAGTTATTTCCTATTGTAAGAGATTGTCTACTTTAATAATTAAGAGCACAAACCTTGAGACCAGATTGTGTAGGTTTAAATTCTAGCCCTACTTTGGATTATATACCAATCTACCTAATATATGATTCACAATGAATTAGTATATATAACGCACTAGGAATAATACTTGGCATTTAGAAGTGCTATTTAAATATTACTTAAATGCTATCATTATTATTGTTCCATATATATTCCCTGCATCTGAAGTACAAAATGCTATGAAAATATAGACTAAAAACTGAAGCATGAAATCTAGGTCAGCTTCCCAATGTTAGGCAATCAACAGATTCAAAGTCCACAGATAAGAGAGATAAACATTGGAATTGCTCTTTACTATTGACACAGTTTGGAAGGCATTGCTTCCAAAGAGGAAAAACTAGGACTAGACACAAACCAAAATCTCAATTCAATGAACTTTCCACTGCACTATGGCAAATAATTCTTATTTATTGACTGAAGAAATCCTAGAAGACAAGTATTTGGCAATATTGGCTGCTAGTTAAATGACAGATAAAATTTTGAAATATAAAGAGACACTTTCACCCAGCCGGCGTGGTTCAGTGGTTGAGCGACGACCTGTGAACCAGGAAGCTATGATTGATTCTCTCTCATCATTGCTTTTTTTTTTCTTTCTCTCTCTCTCTCCCGCTCCCTTCCTCTCTGAAATCAATAAAAATATATCTTAAAACAATAATAAATAGACACTTTCATCCATCTACATTATTCTAGTTATCACCACTCTCGATCTCATGAGGTGTTTTGCCTTATTTGCCTCAGAGAAGGAATGACATCACAGAATCCAGAAAACAGAATATTTTTAAATCTTAGGCTCAAGCATTAAATCAAAATGTTTAGAAGGAAAACCTGGCATGTTAGAACAGAGCTCCCTCTGTTCTCAAGACTCAAAAGGATTTGTCTGATGAGGAGGAGGAGGGAAATTTGGGCTCCTGAGAAGGGACCCTAAGTCTGATCCTAAGCTGAGCCCTCTGGTCAGAGGGAGGAAAAATAGAATGCCAAGAAATGTTTGGGGATTCTAGAGCATAATATTCTACCCCCCTTTCCAGCTGGAATCTGGGAGCTGTAGGACTCTCTAGAAGAGAATCTTGTGTCCAGCTGTACAGAAGTAGGCAGAAAATCTGCACGTTATGTCTAGGCAGATGGTCCGATGAGAGTCCCACAGAGTCCCCAAAGCCACAAAGTGGTGGCGGCAGAATGATGCCAGGAATCTGATCTAGAAATAAATTGGAGAGACAAGCACAGAAGCAGAGTTTCTCCTTGTGCAGTTGGGGAGCAAGCATTAGAATATTACCAACACACGGAGAGCAACATGAACAAGGAACGGAGAAGCAACAGATTGAAAGACTCTTGACCAACAGAAACAAGGAAGGATGCAGCCGGAGCTACCTCATAGAGTAGGTGTAGCCTTTAAGATACTGATTCAGCTGTTTTCACAGAGACCAAAAATAACAGAGACTGAAGATAGAACAGTCAGTTCTATCACATAGAAGTTATTGTAGCAGAAATCATCCAGGGGGCTAGAACTGCTCTGCTCCACCAGGTCATCAGGAGCCTCGGTTCCTTCTGTCTTGTTGCTTCACCACTCCCCAGAATATTGACCCCATGCCTTCATGGAAACAAAGCTGGCTCACCATCACCATATCTTCATTTCAGCCTAGCAGAAAGAGAAAAGGAAATGTGGATAGCTGAGGGCCAGCACTTAGGCACAGGTCCATACATAGCTGTAGGAGAGCCTAGGAAATATAGTCACTAGGTGGGCAGTCATGTGCCCAGATAAAAATAAGATGGCTCTTTAACTGAAAAAAGAGAGAAAGAGAAAATGGATACTTGTAGATTAGTGGTGATCTCTGCCACAATCACTGCCTCATGAAAGCCAGGAGGGAGCCCTAACCAGTTTGGCTCAGTGGATAGAGCATCGGCCAGCGGACTGAAGGGTCCCAGGTTCGATTCCGGTTAAGGGCATGTATGTTGGTTGCGGGCACATCCCCAGTGGGGCGTGTGCAGAAGGCAGCTGATCGATGTTTCTCTCTCATCAATGTTTCTAATTCTCTATCCCTCTCCCTTCCTCTCTGTAAAAATCAATAAAATATATTTTTTTAAAAAAAAGAAAAGAAAAGAAAGAAAGCCAGGAGGGATGTATAAAGAGGATAGGATTATACACGTTTGAATACCCTGATACTACACAAATCCCTTGAATCTTAGATGCAACCCTTGGAAGTATGGGGAGGCCTGAAATTTAGCAAAATTAAGTTTCTTCTACTCAATTCAATAGAGACATAAAATAGAAATTCAATTCAGCTGTTGAAAAAAATGAAGAAAGTTAAATTTTTGTACTTTATTCAGATTACTTGAATAGCTTGGAAAAATAAAGCTGTAGTTCTTTACAAAACCTTGGCAAATTTTAATTTTGCAATTATGATATTGTAACAATTTAATAACAATGAAGACATTGTTAGATATATTTTTAATTCTTCACTATTCAATATAATCCTGCTAATTTACAGGGTGGGGCAAAAGTAGGTTTCCAGCTATTTGTATGGAAAATAATAAGTAATAATACAAGAATAAACTGTTTTGCATACTCACAACTATAAACCTACTTTTGCCACACCCTGTATTTATTCATTTTATCTCCAAATTCCAATGCAATTTATTACAAAACTCCTTTACACAAGTGGATAAAACAGGTGTGGTCATGTAATCAAGCAGTCTGTCTATAGACTGGCCAGTGTGTTTCAGATGGCTTTGAACAAACCCTCTGCTCAAGCAGACAAAGATGATAAACAAGCCAATCAGATTGTCCCTCTTGGACATCTGATCCAGAAATAGATTGAAGAGAGTATGCCAGGGCTGGTTGTAGAAGCAGAGAAGTCACAGAATCGGGCCCTGAGTCAGCAGCACCATTAGTTAAATAAATGTGTGATGTGAGATAGAAATCACTGTGTGATGTGAGATAGAAATCACTATTGGTACTTGGGCTACAGAGCCACAAAACAATTGATGTGCTCCCCTACATTTCTGCTCTTTCTTGCAGTTAGGTTGGAGACATGTGTCTAGTTCTGGCCCGTGAAAGTGAGCATACGTGTCACGGATCAGTGGTATCCAGGAGATTCCTCCAACTCATCCATCCCTTGTGCAGTGACTTTGGAAGCCATGTGTTAATATGACAGCATCACAGATGGAGGGACCTGGGGTCTCTGAGTGGAAGAGAATCCTTGCTGACTGACTATATCATTTTGTATGAACAAGAAATAAATTTGTGTTGTAGAAAGCCCTTGAGATTTTAGAGTTGGTCTATTGTGGAAGCTAGTGGGTAGTTATCCAGACTAATAACTAAATGTTTCAGTGTTTTCCATTCTGTAATCATTCTAGTGACAACAATTGTGCAGTTGCAACTTGTTAGGAAGAACCAGTAAGTCCAGAACAGTGGTTTATAGCTGATGTTTGTCCTGACCATGGCAGTGTCCATTCTGATTGTGCTTATGCCATCTCATTAAACATATTGCCCCACTTCTAAGGAAACTATTTACTTGTAGTCTTCCATCCTAATATGTAAAAACCCAGGGTCCGTAACATCCAAAACAACCGAAGGCTCGACCGACCGGAAGTCAGTGCTGGGTTGCCGTGGTGACCCAGCACTGCACTGACTGCCACCGGTGTGGGTGCCCCGACCCAGCACTGGCTGCCGAGGGGCTGCAGATCAGGCCCCAAGAGAGGCCTGGAGAGAGAAGCAGGGTCTGATCCGTAGCCTCCGTGGCAGCTGTTGATCAGCACCTGCCTCTCTCTTTCGCTCCAGGACTGGCCAGCAGCCCTGCCTCTCTTTCTCTCGGGCCTCTGCTGGGGCTGCTGATCAGCCCCACCTCTCTGATCAGGCCCATTGATAGGCCCAGAGATGCTGACTGGCATAGAAACTGACGAATCAGAACCATATCTAGGTGAAGTGTGAGGAGCCAATGGCTGTCTAGGAGGTGGAGCTTTTGGCACTGACTGGCATAGAAACCGACCAATCAGAACCAAATCCGGGTGAACTTCGAAGGCAGAACCTAAGGTGGAGGCTGAGGAGGGGTTTTAAGGGCAACAGCTGTTTGGTGTAAGGTGTAAGAAAGCGGTTCAATTTTTTAATGACTGGTTTGGCAGTATAGTGCATCTCCTCCTGATGAAAAAGGCTTTCCCCCCCACCGCCCATTTAAGCAATCCTATCCTATATAATCTATCTATAAAAGGGTAATATGCTAATTAGACTGGGTCAACTGGCTATCTTCCGGACGTCCAACTTCCTTCCAGACAAAGCCATGGTGGTGGGGGCTGAGGCAGAGGCCATTAGGGATGATCAGGCTGGCAGGGGAGGGCAGTTAGGGGCGATCAGGCAGGCAGGCAGAGGTAGTTAGGGGCAGCAGACATGGCCCTGATGGCAGGCTAGGCCTAGGGGACCCTACACGTGCATGATTTAAATAGTGCGCTGGGACTCTAGTAATAATATAAAAGGTTACCATTACTACAGAATGCAAAACGGAATTCTGAAGTTTAAATATATACTCCATTATAGCCTGCTTTCCTCACAAGGCTAACAGCATAAAGTCAATTTTAACATTGAGGTAGATATTAGAAATTATTTTTAACCAATAAAAGAACAAAACCATTACTCCCAGGCCAAGAGTTGATTGAGAACCTAAATGTGACTAAAGTTATTTTTCTGAAATTTAACTTCTAGTAGGACATTTCTATATTGAAAAAATATGATTGGCCCTACCCAGTTTGGCTCAGTGGATAGAGCATCGGCCTGCAGACCAAAGGGTCCTGGATTCGATTCTGGTCAAGGGCACGAACCTCGATTCCAAGTTCAATCCTTGGCCCTGGTCGGGGCATGAGTGGGAGGCAACCAACAGATGTGTCTCTCTCACTTCAATGTTTCTCTCTCGCGCTCTCTCCCCCTGCCCCTCCCTTACACTCTCCTTAAAAATTAGTGGGAAAAATATCCTCACTCTTTGAAGTGAGGATGGAAAAAAAAAAAGTTTAGAACTTTCACATTAAAAAAAGAACAGGCATCTCCATGACCCACATTCCCAAGTGGCAACAACTGGCCTGAGTTGAGTTGGGTAGAGCCTGCCCCTTTTTTGAGGACTCTTTCTCTTCAATTCATGACAATCCCTACTACTATGACTCGCTAAGACGGAGATATGGGATCAATTGCCACTTAGCACATTCTACTGGGCCTCCTCCTCCCGTAACCTGGCCTTTCTGACCCCTAGGTCTGTGGTAAAGGAGTCTGGTCTCCCCAGGAATGGTGAGGATGCATTATTCATAGATGAGGCTTAGAGCATTTGTTGGAACTCCATGCCGCTAAATTCAGAAATAACTTAGAAGGTTAAATATATGAGGAAAGACCTTCACAGATCATCTCAAACTCTTCATTGTCTGAAAGTGGAAACTGAAGTCCCAGGAGGCTGACTTGTATCTTAACTCTAGGCTCCTTCTACTGAAAAAAACAGAAACAGGAAACAGAAACAACTGCAGAGAAAACTACAGAGAAAGGAAGGCTCGTAGGGACACTATCTTCCTTTCCCTCCGCCCTCCCCCCACCACTCCCCCTCCACAGGCTGTGGCAAGCAGCCAACTGCAGCTTGCTGCATATTTAATTTAAACCTTTGTCTGCCCTGGCAAGGACAAAGTACAATCTGTTTTATGTAAAAAGTCTTCCCCGAGGAAAGCCTCAGCCTCCAGCTGCGAAACTGATTGATGTTCTTAAAGCCCCCAGGAACCTCTGCTGGGATCCCAGGCTGTGGTTTCCAAAAAAAGAGTTTGTGAAAGGGGAAGCACTGAAAACAATTTTTCCCCTTTATTGTGTTTCTCTTAATCTGGGAGAATTAGACTGAAACATGGGGGGCGGGGAGGGGCATGCAAATAAAGATTATATTTTAAAAAGCAGATTTCAGAGTTACACCTGGGAGGGGCTTGGGATGGCAATCGGCTGGGGGAGCCAGACCGGAGGCTTGTCTGGAAGCTTTATTTGCGTCGCCAGCACTCTGCTGTTTCTTAGATTGCCCGTTCCAATCAATAAAGATACTAAAATATCCTAAAGATGCTTTAGCCACACTTGAAGGAGACTGCAAGCATTGACTTTATATATATAAATTTTTTAATTATTTACTTAGGGTGTTTGTGAAATGTTCTGAGATTAAAATCCATTTTATTTTGAGAATTTTGTGGTGTTCCTGATATCCTGTTTGGGAGACCCTGGTTTGGGGTGACATTCTTGCAAAACCAAACCAAGGCCAGTTTTGAAAATCCAGTCCTTGAGTTGCCTCTGATTCCTGAACTGGTCAGGGTCAGAGGAATCTCCACCAAGTCTCCGCTCCATCCCTTGTGATCTCTCCACCAATCCAGGGCCCAGTGCACATACAGCAACACTGAAGTGCCCTCTGAGCCCCAGAAAGGGCAGAACCGCTGCAAAAGTTCTGAGTGACCCTGGTTGGTTAACCCTGGAGGGCTGCCCTTAGCTGGCCCCGAGCCTCACCTAGAGCAGGCTGCCTGTCAGGCGTGGAGGAGGGCATGGGTCAGGGCCTGCCTTCACCTTCTGGCTCAGGGAGTCGAACTTCAGCTTGGAGCCAGAACAAAGCCACTGCCAGGTCAGGGCTAAGGCGCTTGGGCTGGTCTTGGGATGGAGCCAGGACCCAGAAACCATTGCCATGAGCCACCAGCTGGCTCTGGTCCCAGGAACATGTGCAGCTGTTATGCAGACCAGACTGGGCCTGCAGGCTGTCCCCGTGCCAGCCGCTCCATTAGGCCTCCCAGTCTCTGCTTCCGGCACACTCACACCCAATGGCCCAAGTACTTTGGCATCAGCCTGCCTTTGGGTGTGTCCTGAGGTGACTGACTAAATCTTCAGACAAACCATGTGACCTGCTGGTTCTTATCACTCTGGACATTACACTGTTGTTCTAAAAATCCATACAGAACAAAGTGTATCATTTATAAGTCTCTGAAGTTCATGTGCCAGATGAAAAGGAAAGAATCAACTATTTCCCTTAACTCTGTGTGGTCTCATTTAAGTGGCTGGCGTTAGTACTCCAACAAGAACTACCCAGGCGCTGTGGCTGTTGAAATAGAAATCTCTCCCCCATGTGCCTCAATGGTGGGCCACATCGATGAATGGCTGCATTCACAGCTGTTTCTGGGAGTGTTTCCTGGTATTTTGGATATTAAGCTTCAGTAATAAAGTTAATACCAACACAATCATACTGAAAAAGGTCAAAAAGAAGGGGAAATCTTTATGTTAACAGTATTATAGTGCTCATTTTATATGCCATGCCGCCTTCTGTATTAGTGGCTCTTCTCCAAAGCGACTGGTCCCATTGACCCTCTGGGAATTTGTTCTGAAACATGGAGCTTCCTTTCTTTCTAATGTTGTTCCCTCCCAAACTTGGTAGGTCCTCTCCAGCTTGGGTACAAATTCCAGCGTTTGGATGGGCTGCACTTAGTCCATCTTTAGATTCTTTCATCACCAGGGAAAGGCCTGCACAACTTCCCAGTAAATTTTGGCCTTGAGGCACGTTCCCTGAGGAGAATAAAGGGCAGGATCCCACAATGGGGCCAGCGGGATCAGTGTCATGGAGAGCAGCCCAGTAGGACTTAAGCTATAAAGACAAACAAGACAAGGTCTCTATGTTCAGGAACTCATAAACTGGGGGAGGCCATGGATATGCTGCTCAACAAGGTGATAAGTGTAAGCTAGCAGTGTGAAGCAAGTGCTAGAAGAACTCAAAGGAAGCAATGATTAATTGTGCTAGGTATGGGATTAAAAGATCTGGGAATGTTTCCCAGAGAGAGTCATAGTTGAGCTGAAATTTAAAGGAAGAGCAGGCTTTGATCATGAGGAAATTTAGTGGGCAGAGTGCTCAGCAAGATGCATTCCAGGAAGAGGCATGGTGTAGACGTGTTCCAGACACTGAGAAGCGATGATATATGAAATTTGGGGAGCATAGCAGGTCGTCGGGTATAGTTGGAGTTCATGTTAACATGTAGGGGATGACATAAGACTGAAGAGTAAGGTCAGGCCAGATGGTGACTGTCTTGGAAAACAAACTCCCTGGACTTTATCCTGAAGGCAGTGATGAAGCATGGGATTTTTAAAGGACTGGCTAGGTCAAGGGTTTAGGTTAGTGTGCTTGACAAGCAAAACTGTCTAGAAATGACTCTGGGAGGTCACTTTAGGTGACCCTGACAGGCCAACTGGAGCAGCGGCCTCTCCCTTCTCCCAGTGGGATGGGCTGCCCAAACTCAGCTTCCTATAGGACTGGTGGCTTCCCACCCCCCCTACTCCACCCCACCCCCAAGCCAGACAAACTACAGACCTCCCTGCAGGCCTCAGATCTCCTGAGCTGCAAAATTGGCTTTCCTGGAAGACTCCTGAGAACATCTAACACCTAACCCAGCCTGCCTGGTGCCCCAGTATTTGTTTATAGCCCCACTGACAAGTTGTTCTCTCACTTTCCCTATATGGAAAGCGACAAGGAGTTAGGGTCCTTCTCCTGGAACATATATCCATATTCCTGTAGGTCCCTTTCCTTGGATCAATGAGAAGCTGAGATAGCAGACTTCTGCTCTCCCCAATGCCACTTTCTTTGTAAATTTCTTCGGTGAAGCCTGTTTCTAAATCCATACCACAGGATTTGTAGAATGCTTTTCTGACCCTGGTGCTTTCTGACCACAGTGACCCAGGAGGCATCCACATTGCACCAAAATAGGATGTCCTTGGAGTAGAATACACATTTTGACATTGTTGAGACTCTATGTTGTAACCAAAAAGTCTCGCTAACAATGGCTTTAAAATTGAAGGGGATTTTTGGTTCGAGTTACTGTTGAGGTGGACATAGGGTAATTAACCCCATGTTTCAATGAAGTTATCAATGGCCCATTTCTGTCTTCTTTGCTCTGATTTCTATGGTGTCAGCTTCATTCTAAGGCAGGCTCCCCTAATAGTTGTAGGAAGGCTGCCAGTCAAAATCAAGTCTTAAACATTCACATCCAATGGCACAAAGTGCATCCAGATCAGCATTCCAAGCCAGTGTCCTAAAATTCATCTTAGATAAGCTTATGTCACATATCTATGCTCACATCAATTCATGTATTCACGTAACCAATATTTGTTGAGTACCTGCTACTTGCCAACCACTGCTCAAGATTCAGTTAAAATAGCATTGAATGATTTATTGACTTAAGCCCAATTGGTACCCACTACTAGAGCTAGGAGTATGTTCAGTTTTCCCCAAAGCACATAAACTGTATAGGGGTACAAACACCTCTCTGGTATTAGAAAAGGAGGAAGAGGGAATGGATAATAGTTAGGCAGCCAAAAACCTCTTCTACAGTCTTGGTACTGAAAGGGTGGGCTATGGATTGACATAATTGGCATCATCTGAGAGCTTATTATAAATGCAGACTCTTAAGTAATACCCCAATTTTATGGGATTAGAATCTGCATTTTAACAAGATCCCCAGTGATTCATATGAACATAAAACTTTGAGAAGCACTCATCTATAAGATAGATTTAAAAAAAAAAGCATGTTATGATTGAGGCTATAGAGAAAAGAAGTTGGAGAGCAAAGCAAATGGTCTCTGAAGCAGACACAAGCTGGGATGGCTGCCAGCTCCTAACAGTTCTCCCAGTGGGAATAATGCAGATAGCCCCTCTGTCAGAGATGACTCATCCCAGGGGAGATACACCTGCCAAGGTGGGCTAATTAATGCATCATTCTTCTGGGCATTTGAAACATGAATGGTGAGAAACGAATATAGGCTATTGGAGCAGAGTTGCAATCTGACAGAGTTGTAGGAGCTCCAGAAGTACCTAATCGGAACCCCCCAAAGTACTCTGAGTCTTGGTTATTTGGCAACTCCTTTGATTCATCACTCCCTAAAATTATTCCTTTAGCTTAAATCCTTCAAAAGAGATTTATATTGGTTACCATCAGAGGAACTACTTTACATAGCTTTGACTTTCTCAGAATAGTTATCTACTGAGGAAGAGAATGTTTGGTCTGCCTTGCGAGGAAGACCATAGTTAATCCTTTTTAACATAGAATGTCTGAGATACTTCAGTTGCTTTTCTCCAGGCTTCCAAACTTGACCCTCAACACAGCCGTGAGTACTAGACTTCATTCACAATTGACATACACATTAAAGAAATGTTTTTACAATATTTTTTAAATTCTACATATCGTAAATATGCTCATGGTTTTCATAATAAATGTTCCTTTTTTGTTTACTTTCTGTATATAAATTAATGTATCCTTCTAGAAAGATCAACTGTGTATCCTCTTTAATCTGATCATCTATTGTTAACTTCTTTCAAATACAGCTGCCTTATATAAAATATATCTACCAAATAATTGAATTGTTGTTATACCAATTTTTCTTCTTTTACATACAAAATGTTTTCAATCAAATGTTGGCTAATAGCTAAGCTATTTGGAAATTAACAACCCTAATAGATGGGAACAACAATACAGTCATTTAAAGCTTAATTACTCCTTCAGGCTCATTGTGAGAAAATCAAGGCTTTCTTTATTAGTCTGATTATGTATTCCTTGGAGTATTTCATCTTCTTCTACAATATTCTCATTTTGTTCTTTTTTAAAAACACACACAGACACAACCCTAATACAATAAAACAACGAAGAGGTCAAATCTAACAAGGAACAAACATGACATCACATAGGGAAATGAGTCACTGTGCATCAGACTGGGAACTGAGTCAGTACCAAACTGACTCATGTCGTTCTGGGCCAAGAACCAATTCTAGTTATATCATGCTGGAAAATGACTCATTTTCTACCTTATTACCTTCCCTCAACATCAAATCAACTGCAAATTGGAATAGGTCTTATGAAACTCAAGTGGCTCTGTTTGAGCCATTACTCTCTTCTGGTGCACAGAGCATTTCTGTGTATGAAACTAACTGGTTGTTTGGCCAAAACTCACAAGCCCAACCTTGTCCACAGTGTGCTGCACTTAGCTGAGCTGGTCACCTCTAAACATAACAGTATCCATTATCTTTATAGTCTCCATATAGTAAGCACATTTCTTGATAACCTATTGGTTGATTGAAAATCTGTTATCATTCATGTGGGTTTTTTTAATGTTTATTGCAGAAGATAAATCTGAAAAAGCAACTACTCAGTACTGTTGTTAATAGGAAAGTCAAAGTTCAGCAATAGCTAACAGCACTCTTTCCTGCCTTGTAGCTACCTCTGCAACGAAACTGAGTACAACAGAAAGTTGCTCTGATAAAGTATTCCAGCTAAAATGGAAAAGGAAGACAGGGAAAACTGGAGCTTCAAAATCATGAGCTAATTCTCAAAGCATCTTAAATAAGTACCTTATTAAGAACTATAATTACTGTTAACACCTGGAAGTCTAAAATGGATTCTTTTTTGATATGTGCATTGTTTTTAACAGAATCTCTTATGTAGCTGATCTAGCCACAAAAATATAGAAATTTCACATATGTATCCAGAAGTTCTGACAACATTGCTGCCATTCTTCCTTATGACAACTGGCTAGGACAGAACCTCAGTTGATACCTTTAGAGAAGACATTTAAAGCTCTCTCCAATAATCTCCAGTTCTCCACAGTCTCCACTATTCTCTTTTGTCTTAACCAGGTTCATTCCATATTACTTGTTTGTTCCCTGATAGGTATTTGAGTTTGTAATACCTGATAAGTAGATTCCTGAACTTATTACTACTAAATACATTGTTAAAAAATAGAAAATTTCAAAAGAATGCAAATATTTTATTAAATATTTTTTATTGACTTTGGAGAGAGGAAAGGAGAGGGAGAGATAGAAACATCAATGAGAGAAAAACAGCCTTGCAGGCCCCCTACTGGAGATGGAGCCTGCAACTGGACATGTGCCCTGACAGGGAATTGAACCAGAGACTTTTGGTGCATAAGATGACACTCTAACCAACTGTGCAACACTGGGTCAGATCTTCCTTTTTTTAAAAAAATATATTTTATTGATTTTTTACAGAGAGGAAGGGAGAGGGATAGAGAGTTAGAAACATCAATGAGAGAGAAACATCGATCAGCTGCCTCTTGCACACCCCCCACTGGGGATGTGCCCGCAACCAAGGTATATGCCCTTGACTGGAATCGAACCTGGGACCCTTCAATCCAAAGGCCGACGCTCTATCCACTGAGCCAAACCGGTCAGGGCAAGATCTTCCTTTATTAAACATGTACTGAGCATCTTATTTGTATAAGAATGTGCTAGATGTTATACATAAAATGTAAGATACTGTACTTGCCTTCAAGTTGCTGTGATGTAATTGAACAAACAGGTCACACAAGCAAGTTTTTTCTTCAAAATTCTATTTTAAAAAGCCTTAAAATGAGGCTCAGAAACTTTATATAACTTACCCAAAACTACAGAAACTAGAGATTATCTTTCACCATCCAGGAACCTTTGTTTTCAATCAAAAATATTGAATAAGTATGATGAACAACATAAACTGATGAACAAAAATAGAACCAGAGACATAGAAGCATCAAACAGACTGTCCAACCTATGAGGGAAGGCGGGGGGTAAGGGGGTTAGAGATCAACCAAAGGACTTGTATGCATGCATATGAGCATAACCAATGGACACAGATAGTAGGGGAGTAAGCGCATGTGCTGGGGGTTGGGAGCAGCCGGAGAGAGGTCAATGGGGGAAAAGGAGACTCATATAATACTTTAAACAATAAAGAATTTAAATTTAAAAAAAGAAAGCAGAGAGTTTTCTAAATTTAAAAATAAAAGTAAAAAAAAAATGAATAACCTAGTATTTGATTGGTACTGTGTTCTAGGATTTAATATTCTATAGGGAAGTATTTTCCTCAAGGAGGCTATATTTTATTAGGACTACAACTCTTCTGCAATATCATCATTGACTTAATTCCTCTAACCCTAAACCAAGGCTGTGATCCAGCTGAAGAAGAGTAGAGGTTTTCCCCAAGAAAACCTCTACATAAATCTGACTGGTGACCACAGGGAAAGTTTTAGCAAGGAAGTAGTGGGGGGAGGGGGAGGGGAGAAGGAAGAGTAAAATAAAACCAAAAAGTTCCAAAGAGACGGGAGTTTAAGCAGGTACTCAAGAGCCACGGGATGGCTCTGGATAACCTTCAGTGTCTGTGGTCTGACCCCTCGAGAGCTCAGTTAGGGTTAGGTGGTGACTTTTGTGTGAGTGTCCTCAGCCTATTCACCATATGAACCATTCTTTCCCTTCCTGTTGCGTCCACACTTCCCCATCCTACTCTGATCTGTACCGTGGGCAAGAGGAGGCTGATCTCTGCAGTTTGCTTTCCTAAGCTCCTGTGTCACTGGCTGCCCTCTGTGATTGGCCAATGGGAGGCACTGGCATGAGACTGTGGAGGGGGGTGGAGAGTGAGGAGAAATCTGAGGCCACAGCTCCCTCCACCTTGGATGGCTTCTCAGGTGACTGATGGTCTCCTCTCTGGCTTTAGCTCCTGCTGGACAAGGCTGTCACAGTTCCAGCTTACCGGTAGCTGACCCTGGCTCCTGGGGCCTTACCTGTAACTCTGCCTCCTTCACTTCTCTCTCTGTTGATAAAGCCCTGTTTTGGTCTTAGCTTCTCTATCACCTATGTAAACAATTCCCGTATTTAATTTCTTCTCTTGTAAATACTTAAAGTGGTTTCTGATTTCCTTGCTAGATCTTGAGAGATATATATATTTGGTTTATGAAAATGGCAATTTTCCAAATAGTGCAGTTACAATATTCAAGAGTAGAGCACAATTACTAAGTCTTTCCCCCTTCAATATGCAGGAATTGCATAAATGACCATTCAAAGAAAAAAAATCTATCTCACAGAGCTTCGGGGAAAACCAGGCCACCAGCTAGCTGAATAGGAGCAATTGTAATATGAATCCACTGTCCTCAAAGTGTGTTATAAGCAATCAGGTGTCCCAGTCATCATATGCTTCGCTCATCATCTATGAGAAACTACAAGTATGTAATGTGCACACAGCTCAGCCCACAAACTTGGGTGTGCCGAGAGCTCTTGAAATTCTTGAGTTTATTTAAATTAACAAAAAAAATGTAAAGAGGTAGTGAGAGAAGATAAAAGTAGAAATGTTTCTATTGGGGGGGGAAAAAAAAAGAGGAAGGCAGAGATGAAAGTCAGAAAGAGAAGGGGTAAAAGGAGCCAGCTCATGGGGTCCCTTGGTCTGTAGGGCAATGCACTCAACCCCCACTGTGGAACAAGGAACAGAACCCCCACTGTGGAACGAGGAACAGAAAGGGAAGGCACAAACGGCCAAATGAGGAAGCAGCAAAAGTGCTAGTTCCTTCTTAATTAGGCCACCTTCATGGCGCACAATTTAGTTGAAATAACCACATTGGGAAAAACATATTCTCGGACAAAAATTCAAAACTGCATTTCACAATAAACCAAGATTGATTTGCAGATTGACTTCCCTTTTGCAAATCAAAATATAAAAATTTTCTCTTTTAACGCATTTGGTAAAGGAAGGCTTACATACTAAATTTCTTCTATCTCTTGGATTATAATCTATAAAAAAAATTGCACAAAGTATACATATACATGCAAAATGTATGCATATATTAAATGTATATATACAAATATATACAATGATGTATAAAGTTCTAAGTCACTAAACCAAATCTTCTTTGTCTCATCTTCTAGAACCTGTTGTTTTTTAGAATATATATAGACACACCCCAAACACTTCTCAATGTAGTTTTTTAAATAAACTCACTTTATTAATAGAAATTGGGCTGAGATTTTTAAATATTCTATATTCACCTACATTGTTCCATTAAGAATGTAATAAAAATGCAGGCACATGCTGCAAATACTAAATTGGAAAAACAGCTGTGCTTTTGACATTGTCCTGCTGTAGAAAAAAGGCACCCAAGACAATCCCAGCAGCTGGCATCCTCTACATGGTGTGCTCATTACCACAAATAAATAAAGTCAGTAAATTACTGGCAGAGCACAGGGGACCAGGATGAGTCTAGGAAATAACCCTTTCATCAAGCTCTCTGCACATTGTATATTGCCTGGGCAAAAAAAGCAAATAATGATGATCAATGGAGAATTAATATTTTAGTCAAAGAGGACTACAGATTAATGCATACTATAAATTATTAACCAGCACTTCTACTCTATCCCCTTGGCACAGCGGGAAGTAGGCTTCTAAAGAAACAGGATACATATCTTCTACTTACCTAGCAATATTGTCTTCAACCAATGAATAATAGTCATTAAGATGCACATTTCTGAGACACTCATGAGGGAAATTTATACCTGAATTTCTCTACCTTTCCATAACAGAATGTAAGCAAAACATAAATATTTCTGTTTATATTTGTAGAAACGTATGTGTGTGTTATGTTATCTGTCTATAAATATTACAGTGCTGTAGCAGGGAAACAATCATTGGGCTGGGAAGCAAGACCCATCAGTTCTAGCTCTCCCCTTGGCTATGACCAGTAGTGACACCTTAACTTCCCTGGGCCTCAGTTTTCTCAACTGTAAATTAAGAGGTTGGTTCACAGATGACCTTAAATGACCTTTTCAGCCTTCAACCTCTGCAGAAGGGCTTCATAATAAGCAAATAGTAGAAAGAACTAGAAGATAGTTGCAACCAGGTCTCCAGCAGAAAAGAAATTTAAATATATACATAAAAATTGTTCAGTTCATGAAGCCAATAAAATATATAATGGCACGGGAGAAAATGTGTATGTATATATAAAATCATATGCACATGTAATCATATGCACATATGCTGTTCCCTTAGTGAAAAAAAAGTAATAGTTAACCAATAATTGTACATTTAAATACATTCTATATTTACATATCAGTAGCCCACCATGAAAGTTACACAAGAAATTATCAAATAATTAGCACTCAAATTTCAGAAGCAGTAATACTTGAAATATTGAACAATCACGGACTTGCAATTTCCTGGATATGCAATTCTACTAAACAAAAGGCAGGCAGCATGCACTAAGTATAGTGCTGTAGGAAACCCCAAAATAAATTACTTGGAACCTGTAGAGCCCACCACAGGAGAGAGGGAAACATTTATCACTTTTAATAATACAAATCAGGCCTCAATAAGGTTATTTGTAAGTAAGGTTACTTATACCCTAAAGAGAACACAAAGCCAGGGAAAAGGGAGACCCTGGAGAGAGACCCTTCTGATCCTTTAGGACTTGTTTTGAAAATTAAGGAGAAGCCTCTGAATCCCTGCTATGACACAGGAGAAGGGTTACACTTTGGGAAGGCATCCAGTCATGTCAGAGCTTAGAGAAGTTTGGAGACCAACCAGTCCTAGCCTCCCATTTTATAGGTAAAGAATTTAAGGTCAGAAAGGATAAGTACCTTGCCCTGTACTATTTGGCAGAGTTGGACTAAAAGTGAAGTCTTCTAACTCCCAGTCTGGTTTGCTTTCCCTCACTGCTTCCCTTTTCTCTGTGTGGGTCCAAAACAAATTATTCCCTGCCTGACAGCGCAAATGGTCCTCCTGGAATGAATAGAGTATACTGTTACCTCTCCCTCCCTGAGAAGTCCTTCCCAAGCCATAAAGTTTTTTCCCAAGCTGACTAATGCTTTGCTTGGTCAGAACTGTTTTTAAGCCGTCATTCTAAATACCATGTCCCAGCTGAGCAATCTGGGAACCGAGCTATTCATACCCACTGACTTGCCTGTGTTCCTCCCAAGGTGGAAGAGCCAGCTTGGCCTGCATGATGTATGGAGGTCACTGACTCATCCACAAAGTATCACACAAGAGAACAGTAGCTCCCTTGGGGTTCGATGTTAGGTGAGCTATAAATCTCCCTGTATCTCAATTTTATCTGTTACAGAGGGACAAATATTCATATAAATTTCCAAGACTGTGGAGATAGAAAATAATATATATTTTTAAATCTGATTTTATAGATACAGATTTCATTCTTCAAGTAGAAAGCAGATGCTTTTAATTTTCTTTAAAATTACCTCATTGATTTCCTCCTTTCATGAAAGAAAAAAAAGAGAGAGAGAGAACCAGAAAGATTTTGATTTGTTCAGTGTCACCCAGCTAGTGTGGTTCTAAGTTCAGGCTAAAAACTGGGCCTTTTGACATGCAATGTGGTGCTTTAGGCTCCATGCCATGTTGCTCACTCTAATCAAAGTGCTTCATAAATGTGACAATGTAGAGAAGATGTAAAATAATATGCTCATATTGAGTTTTGGTAAGACACAAGATGGCAGTCTCCTACACTATCAAGACATAGTCTCCCCCCCACCCCCGCCGCTTCCCCCTCCTGCTTCCCAAATTAATTGTGTTTCTCGTAAATTATGTGGTAGACCTTACCATATAATTTCAGATACAGAGACGGATTGGGAGTCATCTCTTACAACCTAACAATTTGAGATGATCAAGCTGGGTCACGATGAGAGAGGAAGCACGTGGAGGAGGGGCTGACTGTACTAAAATAGTGCTTTATGGAGCTGGGGGTTCACAGACCACAGAGGCAGCTCTAACCCTTCCTGTCTCATTCCCCGACTCAACAAGGGAATTAGTAGACCTCTCACTCACCCTCTTCCACAAATATTACCAAACTTGGGGTTAGGTTTTGATGATTTAATTCAGGCTCCTAATCATGGGACAATACCTGGAAGACTCAAAGTGTCAAGGTTCTAACTCTCCACTGGGACTGGTCATTATTTGGTCCTTGCCTGGAAGGCTGCTCCTCTCCATATCCCTCGAATATAATATTCTATTGAAGAATAAGTTCTATTCTACTCTTCCTTGTTATGCTCTGCAGGAAAGTGCTTTAAAACAACATACAGGAAATGGATTCTGGAGGAAACATCACCCAGGGCTCTGCTATTGAAGGAGGAGGGAGAAGGGAAGTGGGAAGAGGGTAGGACAGTGGTTAGCTGTCATCGAAGTTTCTGGGAAGACTAGGCTAGTAGGGAATGGAAGCATTTGGAGGAGTTCCACTATTTCCTTGTGTTAGGTTGGGTTTGGAGGCCAGAACTGCCTTTTAGACCACTCTTCTCTGGACAAAACAACAGCAACATTTCAAAATAAGAAAAGAAGGATTCTTCTCAAAGACAGGAGTCATTTCACAAACTTGAAATCAGACCACACTGAAGCTCCGTCTGCAAAAATAGTGGTTTTTCCTGACATTTTAAACAGCACAACTTAACGGCTCAATGTTGCATTTGACATTTAAAAAATCATCCATCTCCAAGAAACTTATTGGCAAATCGTCTCAGTTCCCAGAATTAGCAAAAGTAGTGTGCAATAGAATACATTCTACAAGAGCCCAAACGATTTTCAAAAGGAAGCCCAGGACACTGAGAACTGGCTGTTACCTCCACTGAACTGGACCCTCCCCTTAGCTCGGGCCCTTGCCTGCCCCCCTTCTGTAAACCAATTACTTTTCTGGTAATCAGCCTCCTCAGGACAAGAAGGAAGAAAAATCAGTCTCAGCTTAGTATACTGTTGTAGTAAGAGATAGCTATACCAGATAAAGAGAAAATTAAGTTACTCGGTGCAAGCAGCTGAAAAGCAGGTATTTTGGATCGAGGTTGTCTCAGATGAGAATTGCGGCTACTCTGCAGACTACAGACTGTGCAATCTTGGGCTCATTACTTAAACCTTTCTGTGACTTGGTTTTCTCATTTCTAAAATGGGGTAGTAATAGTACCGATCTCATCGGATTGTCAAGATGATCAAATGGGTTAATATTTGTAAAGTTCTTGGAACAACCTGCCAGAGTAAATGCTATAAAATAGTTAGAAAATAATAAACAACACATATATTTAACTCCCCCCCCCTTTTATTGAATTTATTGGGGTGACACTGGTTAACCAAAATATATAGGTTTTAAATGCACAATTCCACAACACATCATCTGTACACTGTATTGTGTGCTCACCACCCAGAGTCAAGTCTCCTTCCATCACCATTTGGTGTGTAACTTTTTTCAGATCATTTGTGTACTGATTCTCACTGTATGTGGCCCAAGCTTAAGCCAACCAATGTATCATATTTCTCCTGGGCTCTATGATTGCTCTGTAGATGGCATATAGTCCCAATCAGAGCCAATAGGATGATATGAGTCTATTTCTGGAACCCCCCGGCTCTTTCCTACTGATCTTGAATCTGAGAGGACATAAGAGTCTGGAGTTACTACCACCATATTTCAAATATGAAGCAAGAATCTGAGAATAACAAAGTGAAGCAAATCCATGATAAAGACAATGGGTATGTTAACACTGTTTGAGTTTCTGGATCATGGGATGCCTGAAGCTGAATCTCCTTTAGACTTCTAATTATAGGACCAATAATTTTCTCCTTTCCTTATTAGGCTAGGTTTTGGGGGTTTTGTTTTTTTAATCACTTGCATTTAGAATAAACCAAATTGGTACAACTTACACTATAACTCAGGGCCCATAGTAAGGATCATGGAAAAAATTATATCCTCATCTGCATTTTAAAATGTCAAGTTCTGGCTTTGTGATTTTTGTCAGGTCACTTAACTTTTCCTGGTCTCAGTTTGCTCATCTGAAAATCAGAAATTGAAATAAATAATCTTTATGGAGCCTTCCAACTGTAAAATTTTATGACCGTGCCTTAAATTAAGGTTTTCTCGGCTTCCTTCAAGGTTGCTCTTACGTTCACTTTTTCTATTCACTACAAAGCCATGAATAATTCCAAAAGAATGGTTTGTTTGTTGGTTGGTGGGCATTTTTTAAAAATTCTTTTTAAGAATCTTTATTGAATTTTTAAAAAACAATTTAGCTTGTTGGATCTTGATGCAGTTTATAAAACAACTTCCATATAGTTCCATATAAACTGCAATCAAAAAAGTAATTTACTTTGCCAAAGAAGTTATCTGAAGTGGCAAGTTATTTTTTGTAATATGCAGAACAGTACAATGTAAGCATGCAATCGGATGCAGGTGCTCCTGTGTCCTATGGAGTTACTTTGAAGAGCTTGCTAAGGTCTGCAGGTAGTTTATGGAGTACAATCATTTTCTTCACAATTTAGGTACATGCGAATAAAACGGATACTTATGAACAGAGTATTTTTTCTCACAAAAGCTCAGGCAGCTTTTGTTGAATGCTATCTGTGTTGGTACACTTGTTACACCTTGAACTGTACTAAGAGAAACAGACAGCCAGGAGTCCATGTTCACGCTAAAAGTTGAAAAACCCTTCCACACATGTTGAGTTCCAAGAAAGGGAAGAGGGTAAAGACTATGCAATCATTCATCATCTTACATTAAGAGGCCACACCAAGACACTGTGCATGACAAGGGAGCAAATTCCCTTCACTGCTTTCAGTCAAGGCCAGTGGTGCCTATAGTGGAGGGTGGAGGTGGAGCAAGCCTAGGACAGGATAAAGGTTAATTAAGTCTACATCTCATGTATAGTTATCCTTGTTCTGTTCTGGAATGTTTCTCAGATCTGAATTAGAACTGAGGTCTGCATTGATTTCATGTCTGTAATGATACCCTTCCATGTGATCCCTGCAGGCATCTCTGATGTCATGCAACCACCTTTTTAAAAATATATATATTTTATTGATTTTTTTACAGAGAGGAAGGGAAAGGGATAGAGACTTAGAAGCATCAATGAGAGAGAAACATCGATCAGCTGCCTCTTGCACACCCCCTACTGGGGATGTGCCCGCAACCAAGTTATTTGCCCTTGACTGGAATCGAACCTGGGGACCCTTCAGTCTGCAGGCCGATGCTCTATCCGCTGAGCCAAGCCGGTCAAAGCTGCATCCACCTTTTTTATCCCCTCACAATTCAAATGCAAAACTAGTAGGACAATGGCACCTACCAGGCGAAAACAATACCTAGGAAGACAAAAGAAGTCCACAGGGTTGGAGGGAGGATAGGGTCACAGTCCAGGTGGGCACTGTTACATTCCAGGAGGGCCAGATGCTCATTTTTTTTTCCGGGAATGCATAGGTGAACCTGGATTTGCCCTGCACTATCTCTGTCTCCTTGAACCAGGCCACCATGTCCACCATGTGGCAGTCGCAGACCCAGGGATTGTTGTCCAGGAAGACCCTGACTTAGGACAGGCCTTGCAAGTCTGCCAGGGTGCCACTGTGAATGAACTTGAGGCCATTGTCCTCCAGGTGTAGGCTTTCCAGGTGTGTCAAGTTGCAGAAGGACACTTACATCAGGCTCACCAGCGAGTTGTTGCGCAGGTCCAGGTGCCTGAGGCCAGGCAGTTGGGCCAAGTACATGGCGGGGGTGGACAGAGAAAGTGGTTGGTGGTCAGCTCCAGGAGGCAGAGCACATGCAGTGCCTGGCCAGCTTCCCAGGCAGTTAGCCATAGAGAGCTGAGCACAGAGGAGATTGTCTACCATGATAGCCATTCCTCTTCCCCTGAGCCCAACATATTCTGTGCGATCTCAGAATGACTGCTAAGTTATGTACGCATTTGTGTATATGGGGAGGAAAGAGTGAAAAACGGTGATACTTACTGCAGAATGTGTTTACAGAATAACTAGAGAACACCTAGCAGTTGAACTCAGTTATTCAAAACATAATTGGTGACTGGAAAAGGAAGAAAAAGGATGATTTCTGAGCAATTTAGATAGATGTCTCCTCATCCAAGAACTAAAGATCATCTGCATAATTCATAAGAAAGATCTTCAAACTATACAACTTAATGTTAGGCATAATTCTACTGACTTGATATCCACATTTTCACATTTCCCCTCAATAACATTTGCTGAAGTATATTTACTTTGATTTAACAAACACGAAAAGAGTGCTTATTATGTGACAGGCACTCTTTTAAGTGTTCTACAAATATTACCTCACTTAATGCTTATAATCACCCTATAAAGTACACAGAGGTTGCCCATGTCCACAAAATTCATAATTGGCAGAACCAAGATTCGACCTAGGCACTCTAGCTCCTGGGCCCATTTGCTTCACCACCACACCACCCTGCTGCACCTGTCACAACCATACAGCAAGCATAACTACTTTTAACTATTCATGATGAACACTTCAACAAATGTAGATAGAGAACCAACATATTCTGTG
The DNA here is from genome assembly GCF_951640355.1 of Cnephaeus nilssonii. NCBI lineage: Eukaryota > Metazoa > Chordata > Mammalia > Chiroptera > Vespertilionidae > Cnephaeus > Cnephaeus nilssonii. The sequence continues at coordinate 25,401,978 of NC_137087.1, forward strand.
AAATAAAGCCAAGAAGTGAAAAATTTAGTGTAAGTATTAATATGATAATAGTAATATTAATATAATAGCAATGTAATAATAACACTTGACCTTTCAAAATAAAAGCATGAGGTATCTAGGAAGTTCATCAACCTGAACCTCCTCAGTCCCTGTTAATGGCAGGTAAGTAAAAAGACAATGATATATTTAAAATTCTTTCCATTCTAAGCAATAGCATTATCTTGAACCTCTATATTGTAATCTGCTTATCCTACAAAATCTCTAAATACCAAGGCAACACAAGCCAAAGGAGAGAAATCATTAAGTTGTGGTCACAGAAAAAGTTGCAGGGGACTTAAAACCTAATCTTCACCTTGTAATGAGATTTATGATCATCAGAAGCTTTTTTTCTAAATAAAACATTAACCATATCATATTTAGTAATATAATTTGAATACTTAGATTCAGGCTATGGGAATGGAGATTATGATAAAGAATAAGAAAAATTTTGGTGCTAGTATCTATTTTTTTCATGGAACAAATAACATCTTGGCATTCTCTGGAACATTTTTGTTCACATCGTCATGTTTATACCACCTCTTTTACCCTTGTATTAAATTTCACTCCTAAGCCACTGATTGTAGGGTTGGCTTTATGCAATATTTTAGGAGTAGCTGTGTGTGTATGTGTGTGTGTGTGTGTGTGTGTGTGTGTGTGTATGAGAGAGAGAGAGAGAGAGAGAGAGAGAGAGAGAGAGAGAGAGAGAGAGAGAGAGATTACATTATATGTGGCCAAAACAAGAACTATTTACTTCTTTAAAAGAAATATCAATAACATACATGCCATGGTGGCAGCCAAAGGAAGAGGAAGCAGCCAATACTGGCTATAGAAGCAAGCCAGAGGAAGTAGAGCCAAAATAATCTGGCCAAAAGAAGGAAAGATGACAGAATCAATGAGTATCCAACACGGAGAGCATTTAACCTTTCATTACAACATGTGAATTGAGAACCTGATTCTAATATACAATTTCTGATTGTTTCCTTAAACTCATCTCTCCTTATTTTATCAGTAATTTTTAATTTGCACAAGGTGTATACTTCCTATATTTGTTACTTTACATTTCATACTATTCTCAGTCAATATTTTTGGTGCTGACTCTTACAAGGACATATTCTTTCTTGAGCAAGTGACCATTACAGAAGTTTGTGTGTGCACAGGGTTGAGTTAATCATATCTTTTCTTTTCTAGCATCCTAGAATCATTGGACCATGCAAATCCCCTTTTTCCACCACTATACCCTTTCTTCCTTCATCTCCATGCCCAATACTAGCCCCAACTGTGGCACCTGATATATTAGAAAATCCACTTATCTTTGTAAAATGCATACTGTTATTTTGTGTTAAAAATAAATATTTACATTTTACATAACTAGTATTATTCCATCAAAGTGATTATTCCTATTTTTTCACTACATATACTTTTTATAGATCTATATGCACTGCAGTATGTACATCTAGTGTGGTACCTGTAATAGTTAAGTTACATCTCGTGGTAATAATACAACACAAATTACTTAGGCATTCTCCCAGTAAGTTTCCTAGATTACTTCTAACTGCCCCCCCCCCATCCCTATGAATAATGCTGAGATAAACATTCTTATATATCAGGTCTCTGTAATAAAAATTGCTTTTAATCATAGACTGTTTCAGAGTTCTAAGTCTAACACGTTCATTTTATAGCCAAAGACCCTACTTTGAAAGAGGTTAAGAATTTTGTAGCCTGAATCCAAAGGAGAGAAATCATCAAATTGCAGAAAAGCAATTAGTAGCAGGGGCAGGACCAAGACTAGTTCTCTCAACTTTTTTTTTTTTTTAATAAATCTTTATTGTTCAGATTATTACAGATGTTCCTCTTTTCCCCCCCATAGCTCCCCTCCACCTGATTCCCACCCCCCCCCCATGCCCTTACCCCCCGCCACTGTCCTCATCCATAGGTGTAAGATTTTTGTCCAATCTCTTCCCACACCCCTCACACCCCCTCCCTCCCGAGAATTATCAGTCCACTCCCTTTCTATGCCCCTGATTCTATTATATTCACCAGTTTATTCTGTTCATCAGATTTTTTTTATTGACTTGATTTTTAGATTCACTTGTTGATATGTATTTGTTGTCACTTTGTTGTTCATAATTTTATCTTTACCTTTTCTTCTTCTTCCTCTTCTTAAAGAAAACCTTTCAGCATTCCATATAATCCTGGTTTGGTGGTGATTAACTCCTTTAGCTTTTTCTTGTCTGTGAAGCTCTTTATCTGACCTTCAATTCTGAATGATAGCTTTGCTGGGTAGATTAATCTTGGTTGTAGATTCTTGCTGTTCATCACTTTGAATATTTCTTGCCACTCCCTTCTGGCCTGCATAGTTTCTGTTGAGAAATCAGCTGACAGTCGTATGGGTACTCCCTTGTAGGTAACTAACTGTTTTTCTCTTGCTGCTGTCAAGATTCTCTCTTTGTCTTTTGCCCTTAGCATTTTAATTATGATGTGTCTTGGTGTGGTCCTCTTTGGATTCCTTTTGTTTGGGGTTCTCTGCATTTCCTGGACTTATAAGTCTATTCCTTTCACCAGGTAGGGAAAGTTTTCTGTCATTATTTCTTCAAATAGGTTTTCAATATCTTGCAGTCTCTCTCTTCTTCTGGCACCCCCATAATTCAGATATTGGTACGCTTGAAGTTGTCCCAGAGGCTCCTTACACTATCTTCATATTTTTGGATTATTTTTCTTTTGTTTTTCTGGTTGGGTGTTTTTTGCTTTCTCATATTTCAAATCTTTGGTTTGATTCTTGGGGTTCTCTAGTCTACTGTTGGATTTTTGTATATTATTCTTTATTTCCCACAGTGTATACTTAATTTCTGACTGGTCCTTTTCCTTTTTTTTTTTTTTGCATTCTCATTAAGATCCTTGAAGGTCTAACTAAGTTCCTTGGAGGTCTCACTAAGTTTCTCAAGATTTCTAGAAGATTCTTGAGTAACCTTATAACTGTGGTTTTGAACTCTATATCCAATAGTTTGCTTTCCTCCATTTCTTTCATTTATGACATGTTTCTTTGTCTCTGCATTTTGGCTGCTTCCCTGTGTTAATGGAGTGGTTTTGTGTGGTAGGTGACCTATAGGGCCCAGTGGCTCAGCCTCCCCAATCACCTGAGGTGGACATTCTTGGTGCACTTTTTTGTGGGCTGGGTGCACAGTCTTGTTGTAGTTAAGCCTTGATTGCTGTTGGTACACTGAGAGGAATTGACCTTTAGGTCAATTGGCTGTGAGGATCAGCTGTGTCTATAATGGAAGAACTGCTGTGCTGGAGACACCCTTATGGGGCAGGACTTGCTTCAGTGGGGCTTTGGTGCTCACTGAGTCTGCCTCTTGAGTGTGATGCTTATGGATGTGAAGAGTTGAAATCTGGTGTTGTCTCACACTGACCACTAGGTACACTGCTCCTGGATCTTCAAGGAGGTGCAAGTCAGCTCCTGTCTGAGGCCACCCAGCAGGAGCTACAGAAAGATCTGCAGATTTCTCCTCTTTGCTTGGGGTTTGGAAGTTTTGGAGCTGACCCAGCTGCAGTTTGTTAGGTTAAGCTGTGATAGGGCAGGCCATTCATATGCAAAAGCCGCTGCACACAGTTTGGGTGGGTTTGTAAATTGTGCAGGATGGAGTCTCAGGAACTCACTAGGGCGTGGCAAACAGCGATGGCTACCAGTCAGCCGTCTCTGCGTCTCTGCGTTTCCGCATCCCCGAGTCCCGCACCCCAGCGCAGTAAACAATGATTTCTGCACGCACCTCTGCGAGAAAGCCACCCTCACTTTCCGACCCGATGCCAGACAGTCCAGTTTCTCCCTGTAGGAGTCTGGGTCCCCAGAGTCTCGCCGGAAACTGGAGTTCAGAGCAGTCGGGAGCTTGTGTCTCCCTTCTGCTTAAAAAAGACAACCGCGTCCTCAGGTGCAGTCCTCTCTGCGCTCGCCTCCGTAACTCTGCTTTCCCACGCCTCTGCACCTCCTATACAGTCTCAATGCGCTATTTTCTTTCCTTCTAGTTGTAGAACTTCCACTCAGCCAGCTTTCCTGTGGTGCTGGGTGATAGTCGTTTTGTCTTTTAGTTGTAGTTTTGGTGTGGTTGTGAGAGGCAGCACGTACAGGTGTATATCTATGCCACCATCTTGGTTTTTCTCTCCTAGTTCTCTCAACTTTAAGACAGCAGGTTCTAGGGCACTTAACATATCTACCAGCTGTAAAAGATACAATCTTTTAAAATTAAGTGTTTTTCATCACACAGGTATTGAAGTGGCTTGTTCAGATCAATTCAATTGGCTATATCCTAGAAATCTTAAGTTCTGAGTACATCACCATATTCTACTAACTGAAAAAAAAACTATAAAATCACAAGCTCAGAGGAACTTTATTAGAATAAGTGCCCACTGGTACACAGCAGGCTGCAGTTATATAATATATTTAAAACTAAAATGTTGGAAAATAACCCAAATCTACCTCCAACTGGCTGTATGGTTTCTTATTTTTGTTAAGAAAACTTCTAAAGGGATGTGAGACTGATATCTTTGGGAAATGTTTTGTGCTTCTAAGCTCCACCACCAGGAAATGGCCTCATTTGTCATTTTGCATCTTCTGCACGGGGGCCTGCTAGAGCATTTAAACAGAGTCATTTTTTGAATCATTGGTGGGAGGCTGGAGTGATAGAATGCAAATAGCTACATCTCCTTGGACAGCTTGCTTTACTTCTATGAGCCTCTGTTTCCTCATCTAAAACGAGAGAGAGTCTAGCATGTAACAGACAAAAATAAAAGGAACCATTTCTCCTCATCCTTATTTTTAGCTCAAGTCCATGCGTTCCACTACATAAGATAACAAATGTGCGTTCAGTCTTGTTATGACATAAAAATAAAGTAGAGATGACTATTTTCTATATTGTACTGCTTCTTATCATTAGTGAAATAATGTGAATGATGTTTGTAGGCGCAGATTTGCCCTGGAGCTGATGAAGCCACAAAACTGGCTGTTCCTAGGATTTGTAGAGTATTCTCAGTGGGGAAGGGAAGGCAGGCAGTGCTTGGAAACATTACGATGTGTTTCTGGTAAATTGTTGAACGAGATCTCAGAAGAAAGGGACTGGAATCTCTAAGTCTTCACTAATTTGTTGTGGTATGTTTTCTATTCTAAATAAACTAGAGGCCCGGTGCACGAAATTCGTGCACGGGGTTGGGGTGTCCCTCAGCCCAGCCTGCACCCTCTCCAATCTGGGACCCCTCAAGGGATGTCCGACTGCCCGTTTAGGATCGGGCCTAAACGGGCAGTCGGACATCCCTCTCACAATCCAGGATTGCTGGCTCCGAACTGCTTGCCTGCCTGCCAGCCTGATCACCCCCTAACCACTCTCCTGCAAGCCTGATCAATGCCTAACTGTTCCCCTGCCAGCCCAGTCATCCCCAACTGCCTTCCCCTGACAGCCCGGTCACCCCCAAATGCTCTCCCCTCCTATTACCTCTTTAGTAGATAGGGTTTTTTTCTTTAACATATTGGACTGTGTACCTGCCGTGGTCTTCACAAACCAGTAAAAAATGTAAACCCAAACTAAAAGTGTCATAAAATAAACTTAAACAGGAATTTCATGAGACCTTAGAAAGGTGATATGATGTGGTTGTTTCTTTCTTTTTTCTTTCTTTCTTTTTCTTGATGTTTCAACTTTTGTCCTTTCTTTCTTTTTTCCTTTTATTCCTTTTCTGTCCTCTCTTTCTCTTAACTTTTCCGTTGGTAGAATTGTCAGTACTTGAATCTGTCTTGCTTCCAGAAGACAAAGAAGAGGGAAACACACAGTCATTTGAAGAAAAAGATGATCTATGATGGGATTGGTAGTGTTTCTGGTTTTGCTCTTTTCCCGGTTTGATTGTCATTTCTGCCGGCCCCGGCATCTTCAGGACTTGTGCATGGGCACTTCTTATTCATGTCTACAAAACCTCCCTGCCTTGGTGAAAACTGTAGGGGAAAAGGCCTTCCTGGGTGGGCTCAAGCCCTGCCCAAGGTGCTGAGGAACCAGGGTGGGGAGCACTCTGCACCACCTCTGCAGAGCCAACCTCCGGACCTCGGAGTACTCTCCAGTAATGTAACTGCAATGTCCAGGTTTGCCTTCAGAAATTAGTTGTAAGTTACTTCTGATGTGAAACCCTATCTCAGACATTTCCATGTGGTTCCTAAAGATTTTAAACAAAACCCATTTACCTCCCTAACCTGGTCAGAACTTTCTACCCAATGGGAGAGGTTTGCTGGGCAGCATCGCCCAGATTACTAACCCCCTCCCTCTCCAATCACTCGGCTGGCGGCAAGGGAAGTTCCAAGGCTATAGTGTGTGGGGGGGATCACTCCATGGGGGTGCACCCTGACACCCCAGGCTGCCTCTTGGAGGGAATAGCTCTGGGGGGCACGGCTGCCTCCCAGGCCTACACCCCCCAGCTGCAGATGGGAGCTGATCTCAGAGGGGGCAGGGTGGGGGGGTGGGAGGGAGGTGTATAGGCAGCCTGGGTCTCCCAGGCCCACAGCCCAGGCTGGGACAGGCAGCAGACGGCTCCTGCCATGCACTGGAACCTCGCAGGCCCAATGCCCAGGCCACTGTGGGCAGCTGATCGTGCCGGCCTTGTGCAGTCGCCTCCCAGACCCACGGCCCGGGTCGCGGAGGGCAGCTGATCAAGGCAGCTGTTCTCGGAGGGCAGATGATGGAGGCAGCCGGTCTCGGAGGGCAGCCTATGGAGGCGGCCCAGCGCGGGCGCCTACCAGACCCACGGCCCGGGTCCGGGAGGGCAGCAGATGGAGGCGGCCGTGGGCGGGCTCCTCCCAGACCCACGGACCGGGTCTGGGAGGGCAGCCGATGGAGGCGGCCGTGGGCGGGCTCCTCCCAGACCCAGGGCCCGGGTCGCGGAGGTCAGCCGATCGAGGTGGCCGTGCGCGGGCTCCTCCCAGACCCACTGCCCGGGTCCGGGAGGGCAGCCGATGGAGGCGGCCGTGCGCGGGCGCCTCCAGGACCCATGGCCCGGGTCGCGGAGGGCAGCCGGTGGAGGCGGCCGTGCGCGGGCGCCTCCAGGACCCACAGCCCGGGTCGCGGAGGGCAGCCGATGGAGGCGGCCGTGCGCGGGCGCCTCCCGGACCCACGGCCCGGGTCCGGTAGGGCAGCCGATGGAGGCGGCCCAGCGCGGGCTCCTCCCAGACCCATGGCCGGGGTCCGGGAGGGCAGCCGATGGAGGCGGCCGTGCGCGGGCGCCTCCAGGACCCACGGCCCGGGTCGCGGAGGGCAGCCGATGGAGGCGGCCGTGCGCGGGCTCCTCCCAGACCCACGGACCGGGGTCGCGGAGGGCAGCCGATGGAGGCGGCCAAGCGCGGGCGCCTCCCAGACCCACGGACCGGGTCCGGGAGGGCAGCCGATGGAGGCGGCCGTGCGCAGGTGCCTCCAGACCCACGGCCCGGGTCGGGCATGAAGCTGATCATGGCGGCCGAGCGTGGGCGCCTCCCCGACCCACGGCCAGTTTCAGGGCTAGAAGAGGATCTGGCTGGAGGGCAAAGCCGCCTCCTAGGCCAACAGGCTGGGCTGCTCGCTGCCTTCTCTCAGCGGCAGCCTTCCCTGGGACTGGGGGACTCCTGCGGGCCTGGGCGCCGCCATCTTGTGTCTATGGGCGCCGCCATTTTTGTCGCGGAGTGATGGTTAATTTGCATACTACTCTATTATTAGATAGGATATTCACTTTTATACTTAATTTTATATTTGTAATTTTGTGTCCTTTAAAAAAAAAAAACAACCTCCCAAATTGAATTATTTTAGACTCCAGAAAACCTGGATTTGCCCTTAAATGTATGTTTAACATTGTAATTTAATAATATGAGGAAAAGACATAGATAAATCCCAATTCTATCTAGGAGAGTTTCCTGGAACAAAAGGGGTCCACTAGTTTGAATTTTTGGACAAGTCACTCTTCTTCTGTCTGGACCTTAGTTTTATCATCTTAAAACATGCAGATTTGACTAGCTCCATAAGATCCTTTCAACTCAGAAAATCCTGACTTTATACCCATCTTTCTATACTTTCAATAGTATTTTCCAAAAAATAATACTTAAAGGAAGAACATAGGATGTTCACTTTTTAAAAGTTTAAGACTTCAGTACTGTGAGTAATTCATTACATCTATCCTCCAATTAAGTATTTATTTCATAAATGTAAGTGAATTAATATAGATCTTAAAATAAGGCACACTAGTTATGGCATGTCACTATAGAACTAATTTGCTTTATAAGGGCAGGAATACTCTTGTGGTTGTTCTAGTTCAAACTGACCAAGATAACAACCACTACATGCTGATTTTCATTTATATCCCTACTCAAAATAATCCATTCTGAAAGAGGAAGAGGTTTTTTTATAGTCCCAGTGATACCTCTATGGTCCCAATAAAATCTCTATGTAAACCAAGTTTTAGAAAGTATGAACACAACAGATGAGAAAGTTATGAATAATCTATGATAGTCATTTCTTTTCTGAGCTTTAGATAGTTGATAAGATCAGAGAAGACTTTTTTAAATGGGAAAAAAATGATAATCCGGTTGAGTTCTCAAATATAAGAACAAAAAAATCAGGGTTTGGATTCATTTGTTTCCAGTGGTGAAATTTCACAGCATATTGCCTCTTTTTGGGCACAGAGGATCAGTTGTTGGAAATATGGTAAAATGAGTCTGATGAACTCGGAATTTTCTGAGTTGGAAAGGACAATATGGAACCAGTCAAATTTACATGTTTTAAAAATAAAAAAGCTGAAGCCCAGACAGAGTGTAACCTGTCCCAAAAGCCACATACCCAGATGAGGCAAAACTGAGGCCAGACCCTACAACCACAAGTCTGGTGCAGTTTCTCTCTTACTAATCTGAGTTTGCATAATCATTTGAGTGCTTTCATACTTCAATGCCCAACTGGGAGCTTATGGTACAAAACATGGAGCAATTTTGGTTCTACAAATATTAGGTTTTATGATAAAGTTACAATAAATAAGATAGTGGGTATGGTGCAAAGCTCGATAGAAAGCTGTGGAACACATTGGGTGCCTAGGAATTAGACCCACACACATATGGAATCTCAGTTCATGAAAGTGGTGGATTTGTAGGTTAGAGGGTAACAGAGGCCAAACAATAGTGCTTACACATATAGTTATCCACATGAAAAAAACACACAAATTGGATCACTACTTTAAACTATGTATACAAAAAAAGATTTCAAGTCCATGAAATGTAAAAAAGTAAAACTTTAAAATGGTTAGAAGAAAAATAAGAGAATGTGTTTATGACATTAGGATAGGGAAGGATTTTTTAAATAAATCACAAAATCTCAAACCAACCTGGCTGAGTAGCTTAGTTGGTTAGAACATTATCCTGATATGCCAAGGTTGTGGTTTCGACACCCTGTTAGGGCACATACAAGAACCAATCAATGAATGCATAAATAAGTCTGATGAACAACAAACTGATATTCTCTCTTCCTCTAAAAATAAAATAATTAATAAACCATAGTTATTAATAATTTTTTTAAAGTCACAAATTATAATGAAAAAGATTTTAATTCAACCACATTTTTAAAAATGCATCAAAATACATATATTTATATAGGTATATTTATTTGTAAAATTTATTGAACTATGCCTTTAAATTTTGTGTTTATTATGCTTTAATTTTTTAAAGTTTACCAAAAACAAGGCACTATAATTAAAGAGAGGAGGTAGGCCATGCTCTGGGTAAAGATGTTTACAACATTTATAATCAACAAAGGATTATTATTCGGAATATATAAATTACTTCCTCAAATCTAGAAAAAAAAGATGAATACTCAAATAGAAAAATGAGCAAAAGATATGAACAGGTAAATCATAAAACAGGGAACCTAAATGGCTAATAAACATTAAAAGATGTTCAGCCTCATTGGTCACATGTAAATGAAAATGAAAATCATAATGAGAAAAGATTTTACACACATTTAATTAGCACACTTTAATAAGTCTGGTAAGACCAACTATTTGTGAGAATGTAGAACAGCAGAAACTTTTATACATTGCTGGTGGGAGTAAAATTGGTAAAAATTACTAGGGAAATTTTGGAAATATCTATTAAGTTATGCACACATGCCATAGTCCAGCAATCCCTCTCTAAGTAAATACCAAAGAGAAATTATCCAGAAAGTACACCCAAAAATGTTCATAGGGAGACATGTGCAAAAATATTCATAGAAGCGTTGTGTATAACAACAAACAAGTAAACAACCTAAAAGCCCAAACAATAAAAGAGCAGATTAATCAGTTACATTCAAGCAATAGCATACTATATGGCCATGAAAATAAATGAACTAGAGCTAAATGTATACATGGATAAATTGCACAAAAGTTATGTTATGTGGAATAGAGGAATTTACAGAACGATGCTTCCAGTATGATTCTGGATCATAGGCTGGCTTTATCGTACCACAACAGGGACATTGACATAGTATGGGCCAGGTACGGAATATCAGTTAGGAATATTGTCTGCATTTGTTGTTTCTAATCTCAGCTTGGCTAACCTCTGGCTCTCAAGAACAGGTCCAAGCAGAACTTATGTGAGGGGAAATGAGTATCTTCAACTGACCCAAGCAGAACAGAAGAGATGGAACTTCATCTGCACATGACCCAAGAAAGCCACATATAGATAAGAATAGGGCAAGGCTCACCCAGTCATTTTTAGGTAGAAATGACAATGACACATATGCCTCTAAGTCACAGTGCTCCAATTTGGACTTTAAGCTTGATGTACAGCTGTCATCCTGGGAACTCCCTTTACCATCATCCTGGGGAGTCCCTTCATCTTCTCTGACTTGTGTATCCTGTGTGTGTGTGTGTGTGTGTGTGTGTGTGTGTGTGTGTTTTGTATCTTATGCCTTCCTCTTTTTTCGTTTATTCATTTTGGTGCAATACAATTCTCTAAGAAATTATTTTGGGAAGATACATGTTTTAGTATGAAAATGTCTTGCCTTTATACTTAATAGTTAGACTGAACATAAAATTCTTGTTTAGAAATCACAACTTCAGAATTTTGAAGTCATTTCTCTATTGTCTCCTAGCTTCCAGTATTGTTCCTTAGTCTGAGTCTCTTTCAATCCATTGTGCTGAGAATTCATTATGCCCTTTTAATTTGGAAAGCTCATGTGCTTCAGTTCTGAGAAATGTTCTTGAGTCATCTTGTTGATAATGTCCTCCCCTCCATTTCCTCTCTTACTGCTACTTCTTTAATTAAGATTTTGGAACTCTATCCTTGGTTATTTTTCTCATACTCTTTCTTCTCTTTTTTTTTCCTCTTTTCTCTTCCTCTCTGTCTCATTTTGATTTTTTGGTGTACACTCTGGGATAATTCCTCAGCTTTCTCTTACATTTCTATTGAGTTTTCATGTTTTAAATTCCCAAGAGCTTTTTTGTTTTCTCTTAATGTTGCCTTTTTAAAGATTTCTATTCTTATTTCATAGACAATATCTTCTTCTAACTCTCAGGAGATAATAATGATAATTTGCTTTATCTTTACTTTGCAAAGCTGCCATTTCCATCAAGGTGTTTTCATTTTTTTTACTTTCTAGGTTTTGTGTAAGACCCTTTTATTACATATCTAATAATTCTTGGTTGTCTGCTCATGTTTAAAGGTGAGGAAGGAGGTGGGGAGTTAATTGGAAGTTCTGAGTGTATCGGTGAAGCTTCCTATAAAGAGATGGGGGTGGCTTCCATATAGGATGATGTGGCTGGACCTTCTGTGGGGGAACCTCTGATTCAATATCTTTGAGTTTTTCCTCCTTCATTAGCAAAATTCCCTAGAGATGTTTCTCTTTTTTGGGGGGGAGGGAGGCGGTTAATCCTCACCCAAAGATACTTTGCCATTGATTTTTAGAGAGAGTGGAAGGGAGGAGGGGAGAGAGAAATATTTATGTGAGAGAGACACATCGATAGGTTGCCTCCCAAATGTGGGGGCCCTGAGCAGGGCCAGGGATTGAGCCTGCAACAGAGGTAGATGTCCTTGACCGGAATCTAACCTTGGACCCTTCAGTCCGAAGGCCAACGCTCTATCCACTGAGCCAAACCTGCTAGGGCAGAGATGTTTCTTTTAACTCTCCAGTTAGCAGGGTAAGGATTGGCTGTCAGCATTTGGAGCTGCATGGGAAAAGAGAGCTAGGAGGTTTATTTAATCAATTCCCTTCTTTCCGATATGGTGTCTACATTCTCAATTATATTTGGTTTTCTCCAGTTCAGACTCTGTGTTATCATCTCCAAAGAACAAGTGTTCACAGTTCTGCTGTGGTGGTAATGGGGACCTCAGTATCTGAATGCTTCTTACCAGTCCTCATTAGCTTTAAACCAGTCCTCTGTGGTTTAGCCCTTGCCCTCTTCCCCCATCCCTGATGTCACCAATTTTGAGGCTTTTCAGCATTGTGTGGTATAAATTCAATTGGCTCTCATCTTTTCCCAGTATCAGTTTAGGATTTGGCTTTCTCAGGTTTAGTAAGTCAATTCCCACCCATGCATTTGCTTTTCAGCTTCTAAATGCTGTTGCTATAGAATCCCCTTGGCATGTGAAACAAAATATAAACTAAGCCTGGACATAAAAAGAAGAGCTCAACTGTAAAGGGTCTGTTATATGTAATTGTAGGTAGCTTTTCACTCTTTAGTTTGGGGAGACAGTCATGGTCTCCTTGTCATTGTTAATTCATGCTCTTTGTTAAAAATTCCTCTATGTGTAGTTTAAGTGGGAGTTCAGGAGGGATTGAAATTATATGTATGTATTCAAGTCACCATCTTTAGTTGGCAGTTAATATAATGATATAACTACTGTTTATCTCTTTATATTTTTATCTCTCATAAGTATCACATAATTTATTAATGCAAAGTTTGATAAACTACACTAAAGACATGAAGTTTAAAGAGAGGCATCATCCTCCCTCTCGGTACATAGATAGCTTGGCATTTCCATCTAAGTTTAGGCAGGGCCGAATTATAGAGCTTAAGAACATAAAGCCCAACCCTCTTCCCATTCTTTTCAAGAACAAACTGCCCTAGCTGGCTTGGCTCAGTGGATAGAGGTCGGCCTGTGGACTGAAGGGTCCCAGTTTCAATTCTGGTCAAGGGCATATTGCCTGGGTTTCGGGCTCGATCCCCAGTAGGGGGCATGCAGGAGGCAGCCAATCAATGATTCTCTCTCATCATTGATGTTTCTCTCTCTTCCTCTCTGAAATCAGTAAAAATTATATTAAAAAAAAAGAGAGAGAGCGAGCGAGAGAGAGAAAACTGTCCAGGGAGTTGACATGATTTGTTCATGAACATTACTAGTAAACTAGAATTACCAATAAAATTTCCTGATTATTTGGTCAAAGTTTTTTTGCTAATTATCCAGAGACCTCAGTCTAATGGTTTTTTTCATAGTAGAATAAACTGTTTCCCTAAATATTTAGTTATTCTGTTTCGTGTTTTTCCTACTGATAACATTAAAATCATTTAAATTTCTTATAGGTTCCACCAATCACTTAAAATTATAGGAATTTGAAATTACGTGAATTGCTTAAAACAGTCAACCAACTAAATATTTTAATGTGAAAAATCTATTCTTAAATAAGTAACAAAATCGGAAAATCTTAATCAGTTTCTCATGGTTAGTTAATCTGGACGAGCTCAGGCCTTCTCCTGCACATTATTACTTAACTAAGGATATATATCTAGGTAGGTAGGTAGGTAGGTAGATAGATAGATAGATAGATATAAGGATACCTATCTATAATAATAAAAGCGTAGTATGCTAATTAGACCAGACGTCCTTCTGGATGACCTTCTGGATGAAGCCACAGTGGCAGGGGGCCGAGGCAGAGGTGGCGACTGTGGTGGGCGGGGGCCGAGCCCCTTGCACAAATTTCGTGCATTGGGCCTCTAGTATCTATATATCTGATATAGTTTGCCAAGAAAGACCTGGGTGCTTCACGTGGTTTGGAGTACTAGATGTTAAGTCACATGTTTTCATTGTTCCTACAGATGTCTTCAATTTTATAGACTTACATTTCCATTCTCATGAGTGATGTGTCGCAACATCCCCTCTGTTTTTCCACGTCACCTTGGGAACCCAGCCATCTTATACCCAAAAAAGAACTCATTGTGAAAGTTCATTCCATGTAAGCAAAGTTAGTCCCTGCCTTTCCTCCTTTGCAAACTAATGTGCACAATAGCTTATAAGGTAATTATGCATTCATTTTAAGCATTCAAAAACTGAGGACTCAGCCACGTTTTTCAAAGCTAAAAAGAAAAATCAGAAAGTTTTATATCCCAGAGTTTTTAAATTCTGCCCAATAACTTCATAAAATGTCTACTACACACACACACACACACACACACACACACACACACACTGAGTTACTGGGAAAGTATTTTTGATAAATGAATCATCCAGAAAGTTTTTACTTATTATCCTTCTTTCCACAGAAAATTTAAAAAATCTACTTATTCACTTTTCCTTCAAGAATATAAGCACAATTTATAAATACTTGAGCAAAAATCAAATAAGTCAAGCAGAGCAAGACTGAATTCCTCAGACATATTTGTAAACTTAGCAGTGGCAACACTATCCTCAAATACATACCATTCTTTATGGATTATGTTCACAGATCTTAAATATTGGATAGTTTGAGGTTAAATATAATGTTGGAATCCAAAACGAAAATGCAAGATGATTCACAGATTCTGAATTTGTGACTTCAAATGTGGGCACGAGATACCATTTAACAAGGCTTTATTTTTACCTGTGTCTGGTATGGCCCAGAGTCAACTGCTGTGGTGAAGATAGGAGAGCAAAGGGTTGGAGAGCAGCTGCCTGCCATTAAATTCATCTTCTCAAAACCATTGGGACAGTGGAGAATGTTGTAGAACTCAGCCTTGTGCTCTCGCTTAGTTCAGTCTCTCAAGTTCAGCTCAATATAGTACTCAATCTCTATCCTTCTCCTAGAAATGGAAAACATTATTTCATTCATGAGAGCCTTATGTACATTATGAACAAAACGCACACAAAAAAGGGGAAAACCACCAGATGTATACCTACCCAGACTGGCTCCTGCCTGCATTAGTCCTCTTCTGGATCTCCATGTTCCTCTGCAGTGGGACCAGAAATAAAACCTAATAGTTACGAAGTCTTTTCTACATTCTAGGCTCTTTGCATGTGCTGTCTCATTCAATCTTTGCACCCACTATAGCATAGATACCATTGTTATCCCTATTTTATACATGAGAAAATTGATGCATTGAGAAGTTAAGTAACTCTCCCAAGGTCACTCAGCCAGCAGATGGTGAGCTACATTCAAATCCTGACAGCCTAAATCAAGAGTCAGCACACTAATCCATGCTTGACTGAGAATCACCTCACAGCAATTGCTAGAACAGTTTCCCCCCAAATCAGTGTCCTACTTTTCATTAACCCCTAAAAGTGTTCCCTATTTTACTGCTGGTACCATTTTGAGACTAATTTGAATTCTCTATGAAAGAGTTATCTTGTAAAAAAATAACTTTAGTGTATGAATCATACTAAAGATATGAATATTTTTCTTTTCAAGTCAACTTGATTAAATTATAATTTTTATACAATAATATGTACCATTTTCTGTGCATAAGCTGATGATTTTTGACAAATGTATATACCCAAGTATCCTCACCCCAATCAAGATATACAATATTTCCATCATCTCAAGAAATTCCCTTGTACTCTTTTGTAGTCAACTCCCCCACCCCCCATAACTCCCACAGTCAGGCCCAGTAAACCATTTTCCATACTACAAATGTAATATGAATGCACCTTGATATGCCATGTTCAACTTTTTAAAACATTATAAACTCCTGGGAAGATACATACAAGCTTTGGTTTGCTCCATGTGAATATTTCAATTACCTAAAAGGAAGTGTGAAGGACTAAACTCCAGAGGTAATTGATATACTATATCAGCCAAGATGGGCCAATCATGATGCTATAACCTAACACCACACAGAACTTAATGCCACCTATAATTTTCTAAACAAACCTAAAAAAGCAAAAATCCATTTGAAATTGTAAGAGAAAACCTATGTAAATCTTCTGTGAAGAATAAAACCTAATCTATAACCAATGTTATAACCAATGCTTCTTTTGATGGCTATTATGTTATAAAAGCATATTTTTACTATCAACAAAAACATATCCTTTGGGTGAGGATTAAAAAAAAAAAAAAGAATACCATCTAGGATGAGAATAAAAAAACCAGAGACTTTGTCTAACCTCTGCTAGTCACTAACTTTGAAACTCTGGACAAATCATTCATTCTCCATATATGACATAGGGATTGTAATAAATATGTCTCCCGCCTGAGAATAACAGGAAGATAAATATTTGCAACAGGTGCAACATAAATCTGAGGTATTATTATTTTTTAATCCTCACCTGAGGATATGTTTTTATTTATTTTTTTAAATATATTTTTATTGATTTCAGAAAGAAAGGAAGAGGGAGAAAGAGATAGAAACATCCATGATGAAGAGAATCATGGATCGGCTGCCTCCTGCAAGTCCCCCATTGGGGATCGAACCCACAACCCGGGCATGTGCCCTTGACCGGAATCAAACCTGGGACCTTTCAGTTCACAGGCCGAGGCTCTATCCACTGAGCCAAACTGGCTAGGGCAATATGTTTTTATTGATTTATTTTTTGAGAGAGAGAGAAAGAGAGAGAGAGAGAGAGAGAGAGAGAGAGAGAGAGAGAGAGAGAAACATCGATGTGAGAAAGAAACATCAATTGTTTGCCTCCCAAGTACTCTGGCTGGGGATCATTTGCTACCTAGGTATATGACCTGACCTTGAATCCAAACCGCAACCTTTTCGTGAATGGAATGTTGCTCCAACCAACTGAGCCACCCAGCAAAGGCCAAGGTATTATTTTTAATACAGAAAGCCTAGAAATAAATACCATATTGTCCTAACATTATTATTTATTTTAATTGGTCCAAATAATATGATTTTTGTGGGACTTTAATTTGGCTCTTTGTGCAAGAGATAGAAAAAAAGGTCATGTGAAAACAGAGAAACTAGAAGAGGAAATAAATGAGACAACTATGATTAACGTATTATGCTAAAAATTACTGTGAGAAATGAAAGGGCAATTCTAAATTAGATAGCCACAAGACATGAAATCCCCTTCCCAAGCTATTTCAAACCAAAGCCCTCTGAGAGACAATGAAGCCAAACAAAGAACATATGTCATTGTAAAAATGAAATAACAGAAAGCTCAAATAGCTAAATGGTCTTCATGATTAGAAATAAAGAAGGCATATTAACTAGTAAGAGGATCCCATTGTCAAGAAAGAGGGGATAGAGCTTCCTAAGAGTCAGTATGTTCCCTCCTGATTCTCTTTCAAAGTAAAAAGCCAAGCATCAGAAGTTTCCAGTCCTTGATCTAAATCTGAAATATTGTGGGGCCTGGGCCTGCAGATATTTAGCCTGGGGCTAATCACTGAACCTCAACAGTCAGATTCATCTATCACCAAGGACAATGGCTTCCAAAGGCAAAAAACATTAATCTTAAGATTTTATATGTAACCCTGGCTGGGGTGGTTTAATGATTACAGTGTCCCATGCACCAAATGGTCGAGGGTTCAATCCCTGATCGGGGCGCATGCATATGGCAACCTATTGACAACTGATGTTTCTTTCTCACATCAATGTTTCTCTCTCTCTCTCTCTCCCTCTCCCTCTCCCTTCCTCTCTCTTTGGAATCAATGAAAAAATGTCCTCAGCTGAAAATTAAAAAAAAAAAAAAAGATTTTATATCTAGTTGGTGAAGCCCCGTTAGCACACTCTAGGATTACAAACAGCAGCTATTGTTTATTTTCATACTTAAAAATATAAAGAGATTATCTTTAGTCTGAAAAAGGTAAATGTTTAAAAGATATGAAAGTTAATAAATTGTATGGATTTTAAAAAATGATTCTGTTTTTAACTTGCTAGAATGAGACTCTATCTTGAAGCTTGAGCAAGGTATACTTAGGAGCCCTAACCGGTTTGGCTCAGTGGATAGAGCATCAGCCTGCAGACTCAAGGTATACTTAGGAGAAACAAAAGTAAGTTCTACTTTGAACCATGGGATTCATAGGCAGAAGGCATCATACTGCTTATCACACAAGTATCATAATTTTCTGATTATTTGCTCAAATTATCAGTTCCTTAAGAGCTGGTTCTTAGTCACCATTATTGCCTAGTAATTTAGCACAGCTCCAGGCACATGGAAGGCACTTGATAAATCTTAGTTTTCTTATATGGCCTTTCCTAGGCCCACTTCCCTCTTGGAGAGTCTGTGGTCTATGACCCAGATTCTAAGATTTCTTCCAGCATGGGGAGAATTGTGCAATTACTTTCAAGTTCCAAGGGTAGCTGAAGAAAAGAAGAGGAACAAATAAGCACTGCATACTTCGGTCACTCTGCTTTGTTTTCTGTTTCCATAACAATAATACTTCACCTCTCACTTTTTATGATTCAGAAAATCTGGTAAGTAGAAGTCCTGAGAGGATGTAAGGTGCAATTTTGAGTGGGCAACTCAGATATTATTTTTGGACAATGAAAGCTGGTTTTTAGCATACATTTAGTATTTAATAAACAATGCTAACTATAAATACCACTCTTACCCAAAATAACCACTCCAAATAATTTTCATATTAGAGATATTATTCATAATTCCAATACAAGAGCACAACATTAAAAAGACTTAAATAATTTGGGGAAAACCTGACAGTTAAAAGTAACATAAAATACCTCAAATACATATATATTGAAATTAGAATGCCATGGACAAATAAATATAATCAACTCTCAGTAAGAGTACTAGTTAATGGATCCTAAACCAGTGGTTCTCAAAGAGAGGTCTCTGGACCAGCGGCATCAGCATCACCTGAGAACTTCTCAGACCCCACCCTAGGCCTACTGATGCAGCAACTGTGGGGCTGGGGCTCAACAATCTGTGCTTCAACAAGCACTCCAATGATCAGATCAACACGTTGTAACTTTAAACTTACACAGTGTTAGTGGCAATTATATCTCAATTAAAACAAAAAAACAAGCCCTCCAAATGATTCTGATACACACTACAACTGCCTAATCTATACATATGACTATTCTTTTTTTACCAAATGAGAGAATGTGGGCTCATACATAATCTATCTAATGGGGCCTGGGACGAGAGCAGGCCCTGTGACCTTGTGTGCAGTTTTGGAAGAAAAGAATTAACTTAAGAACCAGAAAATCTTCTCCTTCCTAAAATGGATTTATTTTTTTTTTTAGCTGAGGTAGAAAAAAATTAGGTTTCAGGGACTTTGTCCCTGATACAGGGATAGTAATAATGTACTAACCTCAAGAGGTTTTGGTGAGGAACAAATCAGATAATGTATGAAACCATGGTTTTAGACCATAAAGTGTCATAACATTTTGGTCATCATTATTTCTACAGCCTTTTGATCTTATGAGAATATGTATTCTCAGTTGCTATTCCACATTTCTAACTACAGGATTTACATGAACTTTTAAACATGATTTACTTCTAATTTTGTTTTCTGCTATGATAAATTTTTCCTCCAAATTGTAAAATTACATGAGCTATAACTCTACTCAAGACAAAATTACTATGGCCATATTTTTTGTATAGAGAAAAGAGAGAGTGTTATGTAGCATTTTTCTATAAAAGAATAAAATGATTTTAATTTTACAAAAACAAAAAACCCACACCTTCTCTCAGATTCAGTTCATGTATATCTCATGCTTTTCAGCTCACATAAGTAGCTTTCACAAGTGAATTACCATTCTACATTTATTTTATAAAACTGGCATTTTAAATATATTATTTATTATATCTTAAGTGGACTTTAGATAATAACTTCATAAACCATATATATGTGTGTGTGTGCTCACTTTTAAAAAATAACTTTAATCACATGAGCTCACTCATCTAGGGGAAAAGATGAACAACATAGACTGAAGAACAAAAACAGCATTGATCAGACTATCAGACCTCAGAGGGAAGGTAGGGGAGGGTGGGGACAAGGGAGATAGATCAACCAAAGGACTTGTGTGCTTGCATATGAGCCTAACCAGTGATCACGGACAACAGGGGGATGGGGGCATGCGTGTGGAGAGGTTTGGGATGGGAATGTGGGAGGGGGGGGGGGGTTGATGACAAATATGTGATACCTTAATAAAGTAATTTAAAAAATCATATATAAATATTATGTATGCTTAAATATATTTATTAGCTTTAGAATAAAAAGTGTTACTAGAGGAAAAAAATAACTTTAATTTTGATATTTGGTATTATAATACCACTAGAGGCCTGATGCCCGAAATTCGTGCAAGAGTAGACCTTCCTTCCGCAACTGCCGGCACTGGCTTCCCTCTGGCACCCAGGACCCGGGCTTCCCTCTGGCCCTGGCTTCATCCGGAAGGATGTCCAGAATGACGTTCGGTCTAATTAGCATATTACCCTTTTATTATTATAGATTATAAGTTACTGTAAAATTACAAAAA
This sequence comes from Cnephaeus nilssonii, assembly GCF_951640355.1. Classification (NCBI taxonomy): domain Eukaryota; kingdom Metazoa; phylum Chordata; class Mammalia; order Chiroptera; family Vespertilionidae; genus Cnephaeus; species Cnephaeus nilssonii. The sequence goes on from NC_137087.1 coordinate 25,422,603, forward strand.
TATACTTAAAAAATTGTTAAGCCTATATTCCTATCAATCAGCAACAGCTGGTTTTAACATTTTGGTTTTTATCCATCCAGAAATTTTTTTTTAATTCTCACCCAAGGATATTTTTCCCATTGATCTTTAGTGTGAGAGAGGAAGGGAGGAAGGAGAGAGAGAGAGAGAGAAAGAGAAACACTGTGATGTGAGGGAGACACATCAGCTGGTTGCTCCCCGAACATGCCCCAACCAGGGCCAGGGATTGAACCTGCAACCGAGGTATGTGCCCTTGACCAGGAATTGAACCTGGGACCCTTTGATCTGAGGTCTGCTGCTCTGACCATTGAGCAAACTGGCCAGGGCCATCCAGAATTTTTTTACATGCCCATAACACACCCAAACATATTTTAACAATATAGGAGCATCTGACTTGAACATTTATCAGTATATTATAAAAATAATTCCAGGTAATCATTTCTGCTTCAAATGGCACATTGTATTGCATTGGAGGAAGGAATTGGATAGATGGGTGAGAGATTCACTTTTATAACCAGCGATTTAATGAACACAGCATACTAACCTAATTGTCCTCTCAAAAAGACATTCTTAGGAGCAAAATTCCTGGATCAAAGAGAAGCACATTTTTAACGCTTTTGATTCATACCCCAAATAGCCCTGTAGAAAGATTGTACTAACATTTACCTCACCAGTAGTATATGTTTTCCAACATCCTTCATTTTGTAAAAACAAACAAACAAACAAACACCTCTTTTCTACTCTAATATGTCAAAATATATTTCATTGTTTCAAGTTACATTATTTGGTTACTTGTGAGACTGATTATTTTTTTCATACGAGTAGCAGACACTGACAGACCCTCCTGTATCCCTGTGTATCCACCTCTACAGCCTCTGGCTGCTTACTCCACTGCTGTGTTTCTTTGGGTCCCGCAATGGTAAGCTCTGCAGGGCAGTGGCAAGGGCCAGAAAATTAATAAACTCAGGAGCAGCAATCAAGTTGAGGGATAAGTACCGCAGTTGCACCCCTTACGTGGAATAACTCTTGGAAATGTTCCCCAGTTGCCCGCACAGGAAATGTCTCAGAGTTCCCCAGTTGCCCGCAGAGGAACGGCTTGATAACTCACCATTTGTGGCTTCCTTCCCTTCCCTATCTCACTTCTTCACTTCCTATCAGCATTTCCTAAGATCATCTCCTAAATAAACTACTTGAACTTGAATCCTTCCCTCAGGGTCTTCTGAGCTGGTAAAGTCAACCCACAGCAATATGAGCCTTTTTCCTCTTTACTTAATTGATTACTTTATCATTCATGTATTTTTCCCCATTTTTATATTGGAGTTAGGATTATCTCTTTTAAAATATTAAAAAAGAAGAGATACTTGTGAAAGGCAACCCTGATAGATCACAAATCAGGAGCTTAATACATAATTAGTTATCCCAAGTTATCTTAATAATCAGTGATAAAAGTTATTAATAACTGTTATATTCAGTTAATTGCCCTCTATCTTGAATGTACCTTATTGTGCTAAAGATTTTCTTGGAGGTATAAATTAACTAAAATTTGAAAAAAGGGGGAAAACTAGCAAACCATTTTAGCCAAGATGCACGAAATGTGTTGAGTGAAATAAAAAAAATAAAAAAACTACATTCAACAATGTAAATATGCTAAAAATAGATTGCTATCAATTTTAGGGAGAGATTAGGGCTCAGTGAGAAGTCTGAAAGGTTTAGAATGGAGAGACATTTTGAGTCAAATGACATTTTCTAATATCTAAGATCAATATGTTCTTAATTAAAATACCAATCTCCTAAAATGGCTCTGAAAGAGAGTAAACAGTGTTCAACTAAACTGGATCAGAGCCAAGAAATTCAGCCAGACTAGGAGTGCATACAATTAGGCTCAAAAACAAAACAAAACAAAAAACTTTCTAAAGCAATCTAAACATTTGGAATTGTGGGGAAGGGGCAGGTGTGGAAAACAAGAAAGCTGCCAGTTTGCATCTTGTTCTGGACCAAGAATCAGACACAATCACTCCAGCAGAATCTGTTCAGAGGCCATTCTTCCATCTGCGCAATTTACACTTTACTAAGGCAATACAAGGACAGTCTAAACAACCTAACCTGCTTTGTATGGACAATTAATGTTTTTAAAGAGGGCACACAGACTACAAATCCACAAAAGTCAAACTTAAAAGCCTCTTAAGGGCTGTAACTGGCCCCAACTTCCATGCTATCTCCAGAGGAGCTAAATGAAAAAATGTGACTTGGTCATTTTAACGTATTTTATCAGGACAGATTGTAATGTTTTTCTGAATCGATCAGATACATTAAGTCCATGTGCCTCCACAGTAGCAAACACCCAGAAGACATGTAGAAAATTCTGTCCAGATTAAAGTTAGTGCAAATGATGGGGGTTTGCTCTCAAATCTAGATATTTGTAATATATTAAAAGATAAATGTTCCATAACATATCATATCTTCCCTAGTCAGGTTTTAAAAGGTCACAGTCTAGTCAAGGAGGAGATCTCCCTAAACATTTCTGTTTCAAACTAAAAATATGTTTACTTAAATACATTTTAGTAGATGCTAGCAACCATCATTGCTAAATAAAGAAAACTTACTACATTTGCCAGCCTCAGTATGGACTGAATTCTCTAAGGCAGTCAGCAGCTATCAACTAACTAAGCAAGGATAGCGGTGGCCTTGGGCAAATTTCACTCAAGTGCAATTCCACTTCGTATCAGTCAGAATAGTCTTGGTTTTTCTGTGACACCACTCCACTCCCAAATCTCTGTGCGTTAACCCAACACAAGTTTACGTCTTGCTCACACTACATGCTCCATGGGAATCAGCAAAAACTGTTCGGCACAGCCACTGAAGGACTCCAGCAGATTAAGGCTCTATGAGCTTCAAGCTGCACCTTCTGGCACATTCTACCAGGAAGAGGTGGTGAAAGGAAAGGTAGGCTGGACAGTCCCACATATGTCACTTCTGCTCATATTTGATTAGCCAGAATTGATATCATGGCTTCTTCTAACACAAGGGGTTTGAGAAATACTGTCAGTTGTGCCTGGAAGAGGAATATAACTAGATATTAGAGTAATTTTCACCACACACCTCAATGACCTGGAACTTTGGGTGATTTTCCAGAGTTGATAGAAAATATATGCATTGGTCTCTGCCTCCAGTTCCTGGCACAGAGTTTCTCAATCCCTTGGAAATTCTTGGGTGATAGTAGTATCTTTTGTTCCAATGAGGTGATTCTTGGTGGGCTCCTAGCAGGGGCCTGGTCACCAGAAAGACCAAGCCATGATTAGAAGTTTGGCGCTACTCCCTCTTCTCCAGAATGGGAAGAGGAGCTGAAAATGAAGTTACTGATCGATCATGCCTGCGTAATGAAGCCTCCATAAAAATCCCAGTAGTCTGAGGTTCAGAGAACTTCCAGATTGGTGAACACGTGGAGGTGCCCGGAGAGGGCGTGGAGCTCTGTACCCTTCCCTCATACCTTGTCCTGTGCATTTCTTCCATCTGGATGTCCATCTGTATCCTTTTATAATAAGCTGGCAAACATTGAGTAAACATTTTTTTCTGAGTTCTATGAGCTGTTCTAGCAAATTAATTGAACACAAAGAGGAGGTTGTGGGAACCTCCAACTTACAGTTGCTTGGTAATAACCTAGACTGTGACTAGAATCTGAAGGATTGGGGCAGTCTGGTGAGACTGAGCCCTTGACCTGTGGGATATAGCTCTATCTCAGGGTAGATAGTGTCGGGATTGAGTTCAATTGTAGGACACCCAGTTAGTGATGCAGAATTGGTTGGTGCAGGAAAACACATACACATCTGTTGTTACAGGGTTCTAAGTGTAGCAGTAGTGTGAGAATACAGGAGAAACACAGAAAGAGGACTGGTTTTTTCCCAATACAGAAGCTTTTTTAAAACAGAGAAAAAATACACACCGGGTAATTATAACATAGAGCTGTTTATACACTTTACAGGGACAAGTAGTGAAAGCAAAAATGGACACACCAGAAAACTTTAAAAATTCCACAACCTAAGATTAATGGTGAATCATGGGTAAAATCCCCTGCTCTGAAATATTGAGAGGAAATTCCGATAGCCAAACAAAATAAAACGATGAATCTTGGGTTGAAAAATAAGAATATGAAAAAAAAAGAAAGTTCATATGTGTGTGTGTGTGTGTGTGTGTGTGTGTGTGTGTGTGTGTAGGAGAATATCACCAAAATGTAAAGCACCTTATTATAAAAAATGTTTTATTGTCCCAAAGAAAGTATTTTTGCTCGAATGGGTGTATTTATTACATACAGAATTGACAAGCCCTCTGTGACTTCTTCAAACCTAGGATCCAGAAGTGAGCTGTCTTTAGAAGTATAAAATATCGTGGCCTACATGATATGGGGCCGAGGGTCAACCTCAAAGCTCTGGGAGTGAATAAGAAGTTCAGATCATGATGTAAGAAAAGATACAAGATACTGAGCTCAGTGGCTTTTAGTAAATAAAAGATTGGTATACCAAATACCAGCAAACATTCTTTTTAAAAAATATATTTTTTATTGATTTTTTTTTACAGAGAGGAAGGGAGAGGGATAGAGAGTTAGAAACATCAATCAGCTGCCTCCTGCACACCCCCTACTGGGGATGTACCCGCAACCAAGGTACATGCCCTTGACCGGAATTGAACCTGGGACCCTTCAGTCTGCAGGCCAACGCTCTATCCACTGAGCCAAACCAGTTAGGGCTCAACAAACCTTCTTCATGCTAATCAATATTAGCAGCTATTAATATGTACTCCAAGTCTCAGTATCTTAACATTTTTTCTTTTTTATTGTTGTTGCTTTGTTTTAGTTTTACTAAGGTATAACTGACTAATAAAATTGTAAGAGATTTAAAGTGCACAACATGCTGATTTGATATGCATATACGTACACATTGTAAAAGGACTCACACCTAGTTAAAAAATTTCTTTCTCACCTCCCTGCCCAATACAGATTGGGCAGCTCTCCTTGGAGGCTGTTCTCCAGAGAGTGACCCAGAGATTTGGGTTATTTCTGTCCTATGCTCTACTACCCCTAGTATTTCCATGAGCTACTCTGTTTGGTCATCACTCAGCCATCAAGTAAAGAGAGAGAGCAAGGAGGGCCACTCAGATGTTTTATAGACATTGGCCAGAGTCTAGTCAAATATCACCAATCAAACTGCAAGCAGGATTGAGACAAAAAGAGGAAATGGGATTAAGTGAGCATCTAGCCAACCTTTGCCACATAATGACTACTAATCCATAATTTGGCTCTATTTTAGTTAAAATCATACAACTTCCTAAAATTGTTTAAGCATGTTTTATACTGTAGCTCCTAAAATATATTATTAAAAACTACAGTATTTGAATGTCATTATTAGAATAGCTGATTCTCAATACAACTTATAGAAATGCAGGACTCTTTAGTGGTGTAAATTAAAAAGTAATTATTCAAAGTTCAGAATGATTTAGTTTAGCAATTCCATCCTAGCATTTGGATGATAGCTAAACCCTTGTTCTTATAATATGTCTTGTGAACCCATTTTTGAAAAGGGTATATAATAGAGAATATAAAGAATGTTTGGGCTATAAATTCCAAATCTTATTTATGAACTTCTAACACTACACTTATAATCTCAGATATATTCTAATACTGTATGTCTCTGAACACTTATGAAAGACCCAGTAGAAAATCTATTGACCAATGACAGCTAGTTTTGAATATTTCTGAAATATCCACTCCACATACATATACATCATCATTGTACTTTTTATATTCTTATTTTTCAACCCAAGATTTATCATCTATATTTTGTATAGCTACTAATATTTCCTGTCAATATTCTAGAGCAAGAAATTCAACCCATGATTCACCATTCATTTCTGTGAGTTGCGGAAGCTTTAAAACTTTCTAGTGTGTCCATTTTGCTTTTTTTTCTTTCCTCCCTCTTTCTCTTCCCTCGTTTAGAATATGTGATAGTTCTGTTTCACTACCCAGCATGTGCTTTTCTCTTTTAAAAAAAAAAAATTTCCAATAGCAACGGTAGCATTTTGAAATGTACACTAAGGGAGACTAATCTATATATGAAACAATGAGTAAGTATATCTTGGACAAAATAACTTACAGAGATGAGAAAGAAAAGTAGGGTAGACATAGGTTTGTGGTTGAGAAAGCATGTCTGTCCAAATGCATTGAAAGCATGGAGAGAGGACCGCTGTACAGAAGGATATTATCTACTTGTTACATAAGCAACTGAGAAATCTAGGATGACCCTCAACCTCCTTGGCTGACTAATTACCAACTAGATGCCTGGAGTTGAAAACAATTGATGCCATTTAGGTAAAAAATAAAGTTGATTCCACTTACTTTACCACCTCATTTATTTGTGGGTCAAAGGATTCATTGAAATGTTCAATTATGCAGTCTTTAAGACAAACAAATAATAAATATGATTCAATAGCAAATGATCATTTTTCATTTGTTTGCAAAGCTTTCTATGGATACTGGCTTTGAAAAAACATCTCAATGTCTAAGGGCACTCTTTATACAAGAAATTAATGTAAACCATAGATAAATACCAGTGTAGAAATATTAACTATTAACATTACCATGTTTCAAATAACAAGCAAAAAGGAAAACTATAAAAAGAAAAAAGAATAGTTATAGAGGACCCCAACCATGATATCTTAAAGGAAAAAACAGTCCTACTATTTTCAGCTAATACTATTGTTACTTATAAAGCTTTGGTCAATAACAGTCTTTTATATAAAGCATCTTTTTTTTTCTCTGTGAAAGTTTTTTATTTTATGTTTGTCGTGAAATCCATTATATTAATAGTTATTTAAAAGTTGATTTAGCCAGCCAGCATGGTTCAGTGATTGAGTGTCAACCTATGAACCAGGAGGTCATGGTTCAATTCCCACCCAATTGAAGGCTTGATCTCCAGTAGGGAGCATGCAGAAGGCAGCTGATCAATATTTCTACCTCTCTCCATCTCCCTTTCCCTTCTTCTCTAAAAAAATAAAATAAATAAAAAATATATATTTTTAGGTTGATTTACTTTTCTTCTAAAATAAACTCATTTTATACACCATCTTGACATAAATGATGGAGCCCTCCTCAGCTGGAACTGCTGCTGATAAGTCATAATGTGGATCTTGACCTCTGACCACTTTTGGAGAGCGATCAAATCAAGACAAAAAATCTAACCTTGCCAAAGACCACATAGGCAGTTCTTGGCAAAAGTCGGATGAGAAAACAGAGTTCATGAACTCCAAGAGCTGAAATTTTTAACCACTGCCTTTGTTCCTTGTTTTAGGAATCCTTTTTGAATTTAAAAAAATAAAAAAGTAGGAAATGCTAGAATTTTCTTTCTTTTTTCCATGGCCAATTTAACAGAGTGATGGAAAGCTCTGCACTGGGAATCAGAGACTTAAGACTATTTTAAAAAAACAAAAAACTTCCTATAACTGAACATTTCAATGAATCCTGTGACCCATCACTCAGTTTCAAGAATCTTAAAACTCTTAGTGTATCTTATTTTAACTATATCCCCCACTGACTTTTTTCCTCCCATGTAATTTTGAAGCAAATCCCAGACATCATACCATTTCATCCATAAATATTTCAGTATATATCTTTAAAAGATGTTTTTTTAAAGTAACCACAACACCATTATCATGTCTAAAACATTTTATATTATTTAATACCATCAAATATACAGGCAGTGTAGGCAGTGTTCAACATTTCCACTGTCTCATAAATATACTAATTTTTAACAGTTTGCTTGAATCAAGATCCAAATAAAATTCTCTCTTTATAATTCACTACATGTTTTTTGTGTCTTTTAAAACATTTCTAGGCTCTCCCTCCATTTCTTTATTTTATTTGTAACCTATTTGTTTTAGGAACCAGGATATTTGTCCTGTAGACACTGATTGGGTTTTGCTGATTACAAACCTGTGGTATTATTCTTTAACACGTTCTTGAATTCGTTAGTTTCAAATTTGTAGTTGAATTGAACAGATTTGAAAAGATTCAGATTTGGTTAACTAATGACTGTTTATCTCTTATTTTAACATGTTAGCAAATTTAGGTGCTCAATGTCTGGATTCATTAATTCATCAAGGATTGTATAATGCTGGTGTTATAATTCTATGTCTGTCTTCATTTATTAGCTAGAATAAAATTTTAAAATTCCCTCATTTACTATATAGCTCTCCAGAAGTGCAGTTCATAAAGCAAAAACAGGATAAATGCTTACTTCATTATTTTTATTACCAGTTTTCAAAATAATGAGTTATTTTACTAGTATCCAATAATGATGACTAATTAGCTTTTATTTTTTAGTATCATTATGAACCCATAGGAGGTTATACTCCAGTAAAGGAAACAGGTGTACATAAGCAATCATAATACAACATGATTTTGTGTTATAGTAAAAGTAAGCAAATGCTTCTATGGATATCCAGAGATTAGAATACCTAACTCTGCTTTATGGGGTAGGGCAAAGGCCTCAAAAAGGAGATAGCATTTGAGTTGACTGCTGTGGGATGAAGGTCACCAGGCAGAGAAAATCAAGAACGTGTTGTCCCACAACTAATAGAACCTTCGCAGAGGCCACCTCTGCAAATTGTTCCAAGCTATTTATCTGGTACAAGCGATGGGGTGGTGAGAAATGGATGGAATTCACTAAGTCATGATAAAGGGGGTAAAGAGGAGGAGCCCTATGGTGGAATGGGAACTGGAAGGATAGGATGAAGAGATTAGTTTTTATATGCTGCGTGTGTGATGCCCTTGGGATATTCAGGTAGAAATGTCTAGAAATATGGTCTAAAACTAAGGAAAACCTCCTGTCCGGACAGGTCAATTTAAGATTCACCAACAACTAACACTGAAGTCCTGTAAGTGGAATGAGATCCCTTAAGGAGGGTGGAATAAGAAGAGAAGGGTCACTACAGTGAATCTATCACCATATGTAAGGGGTCTGCAGCAGAAGAGAAATCTATGAGGGACACTGAAAAGCAGCAGAGAAGTAGGAAATAGCTTGGAAGCCAAAGGAGGGGAGAGTTTCAGAATACACAGAGAGATCCAGGAAAATATTGATTGAAAGGCTTTTCAGTTAGCCACTGGTGACCTCATCAAAGGCTGTTTCAGTGGGTTGGTGAGGACAGAAGAGCTACATTTCAGTGAATGCAGAATGAGTGAGAGGTGAAGAAATAGAGACAGAAGCGAAATTACTCTTTTCAAAAAGTTTGATGGGGTCTGAAGTGTGAAAACTCGTTATTATAGATTGTGTCCCATATGTAACATAAAATCCAATCAACCAGTAAATATTTACTGTGAGCTTATTATGTGCAAGCCGTTAGCCAAAGTAGAACTAGTGTAAAAAAGATATTCAAGACATTGTTCTTGCTAGAACAGATACAATTGCGAAGAAAGAAGTATGCAAATTCTTAAATGAATGTTTTTAAAGAAAGCTTTTCAGAAACCCTAAGAAATCGGATTAAATAAGTAATTTAAAAAATATGTTGGCTTTTATTATCTCCTTAAAATTATACAAAGAATGCAGGTGCATGATTCTAAAAAATAAGGAAAGTGTAAGTTGCTAAAATAAAGAAATATAAAATAACTCTGATGTATGAAACAAAAATAATTCAGTGACCAGTATATTTAGAAGTCTTTTGATTAGGCATACAGCACAGTTTTTGTATACATTAAAAGATCAGGTTCAGTCCCTCTGAATATAGAAGGGTAATCAATCACATTATCTTACCAGCCAAAGGTAGGCTAATAAGTGTATATTGATTCAGATAGTGTCTTTAAGTATTACAATAAGTAAATAAGTAAATTCATTATTAGTGATTCAACAAAGTCAGCAGGGTCCATGGTCATTATAATTTTCAATTTGGAGGCTTCCTCCTCAGCCTTCCTCCCAACCCCATTAACCTTTAATAAAGACATTTCTCATTTAACAAAATAGTTCTAGAAGTGTTTTTTTTTAGACTTTTTTAAAAATAAATTTACTGGAGTAACATTGGTTAATAAAATTATATAGGTTTCAAGTGTACAATTCTATGATACATCATCTGTATATTGCATTGTGTGTTTACCACCCAGGTCAAATCTTCATCCATCACATACAAATGGCCCCTCTTTATCTTTAACTACCTCCCCCCACCTCCCTTCTGGTAACTATCAAACTGTTGTCTGTGTATATGAGTTTTTTTATTTGTTCGTCTTGTTCATTTGTAGCTTTCAGTTTTATATCCCACATATGAATAAGATCACATCTGACTTATTTCGCTTACCATGATATTCTCAAGATCCATCCATGATTCTGTAAACGGCAATGTTTCTTTTTTTCCTATGGCTGAGCAGTATTCCATTGTATATATGTGACACATCCTCTTTATCCAATTTGGTTGTTTCCGTGTCTTGGGCACTGTGAATAATGTTACAATGAACATGAGGTGCATATATTTTTTAGAATAAGGGTTTTCCATTTTTTCCAGTAGACACCCAGGAGAAGGATTGCTGGTTTTTGTTGTTGTTGTTGTTTGTTTATCAGCTTTCTAATCAGAGCCTACTTTAGATTCAAGTGGAGAATAACAGTGATCATGAAAAAGACCACTGGGTTACATAAGTACTCCCTCCCAGCAGCATCCTGAACTATGAGGAGTCTTTTCTTTTGCTGCCTCTCAAGGGAGCACTTTGAAATCCAGGAACCAGGTCTCAACACAAGCAAATCAGAATGAAATGATGGCCAGCACAAAGCCAAAAAAAAAAAAAAATTTACATCAAAGTAAGAGGAATCACAGTTGAATGGCACCACCTCATTCTCTGAGGGAACGTTTCCATTTACATTTCATTCTATTGTGCACGGTAGTATTACAAATAAGTTGTCATGGGTGACAAACAAGAAAGACCTCATATAATCCTGGGTACACCTGTCTTTTCCTTTCCTTCCTCAGGCTCGGTCCTGGCCTTGAGTCGCGTGGGTGGATGTGAGGACAGTGTACCATGCTTGGTTCCCACTGAGAGGGTTCTCCATGTGTTCTGGCAGGTGGTTTATACCCGGAGAAAGGTTTAGGGGAGCCTTTTCCCTCCTACCCATTCCCTAGAGAAAAGAGACATCACTGGATGGTTCTGAGAGCGGCCCATGCCCGTGGCTCAGGGCCAATGGCTCTGCAGTTTGATCAAATATGGCCTTCTTGGGCAGCAGAGTAAGCCCTAAATAAGCCTTTCAAATATATTGGTGCAATGAAGTGCAGGTTCGTCTGTGCATTATATAACCTTATTTCCTCCAGTGCCTGAGACCAGATGGCTAAGTAAATAAATTACAACCAAGTCTGTTTCAATGTTTTGACTGCAGAATTTGAGATAATTCCTTTAATCAGCCATCCAAAGAGTTGAGTCTCCTGTGTGTCCTGACCTAGAAGTGGATATCTTTCACCATGACTTTCAGAGTCATTTGGTGATAAGAGATTTTCAGTATCAGTTAATATAAATTCAAGTTTTATTACTGAATTTTCTGGAAATGAGTTAATGAAAACCTCAGGGAACATTTCACTGCAGAAATAACTGATGGCGTGTAAGAATTGTAGAAGAATTTGAGAGAAAAATATAAAGTTATACCATTTTATTTTTTAAATAGAGATTTCAAAATAAGCCAACTTATTAGAAATCAAAATGGAACTTCAAAATTTAAATTGCCAGTCCACATATTTTTTTCAGATAGTCAGATGCTCATCTTCCACATTAAAAAATATCAAGTTCTTAGCTAGGGAACTGTTCTACTTCTATAATTATTAAGAACTTATAGACAAAAATGAACTATAATGACTGACTTGAAATTGCTGATAAAAAAAAATCCTATAGCTCTAGTAGAGTAAGGAAATACTGATTTTGGATTAACAATTGATGGCCCATTAGAGCCCTTTATTACTGAATTGGTTTGGCTCATGAAAAAGCCATTGAGCAATGATCAGAAACCTTAATGTAAAAAACAATAATCTATTCCAGTGAGTTACAACCTTTATAATCTCATGGCACACACAAACTAATGAATAAAATTCTGAGGCACACCAAAAAATATATTTTTTGCTGCTCTGACAAAAAAATAGGTATAATTGTGATTCTTTCACACCAGGAGGCTATTATTGTGTTGGCTGTTGGCTTTTTCTTTTCTTTCTTTTTTTTTTTTTTTTTTTACAATCTAAGGGAAAATAGGTCAGTGCTCCTGACTAAATAGTCAGGTATTGCATGTTTTAAAAATTCTTGAGGCACAATGGTTAAAAATCACTGATTATTTTAGATGAACCATTGAAAAACCCAGCTATATATTAAAAACATAAGATGGAGGCATTTAAAATATATAGATGCCCATGCCGCAGCCAGAAATTCTGTTATATAATTGATGTGGGGGCTCTGAGATAATATTTTTCAAAACTACCCCCCCCAATCCCTATGCAGGTGTTTTTAATGTACTATCAGGTTAAAAACTCCTGATCTAAATTGTCTAGCTTTTTTATTTTTAATCCTTACCTGAGAATACTTTCTCCTTTGATCTTTCAGAGGGAGTGAAAGAGAGGGAGGAGGGGAGAGACAAAGAAAGTGAGGGAGAGGGAGAAAGACAAAGAGAAACATCTACTTGGTTGCCTACCACATGCAACCCAGGTACAGGAATCAAACCCAAGACTCTTCGGTGCACACGCCAGGGCTCTAACCACTGAGAACACTGACCAGAGCTAATTGTCTAGCTTTTTAATAATACTGAACTATTATTTATAAATGATATAAGCAATAAAGAGTGACAGGTACACTTGCAAAATAGTTCTTTTATTACAATTGATTCTAAATCACTATTCTCTGAATTTCCTGGTTTAGAAAATGACAGTTACTAAGTAAACATAAGATAGCATCTACATAGTGTTTACACAAAGTAAAAAAATATATGTATGTGTATAGATGAACCACAAGATGACCTTTTTATTTTTCAGTAATTCTATATAATAAAAGTCTAATATGCTAAGTGTCCGGTAGTCCTGTGACTGGTCAACTGTTTAACCAATCAAAGCGTAATATGCTAATGATATGCTAAGGCCGTTCAACCACTCGCTATGACGTGCACTGACCACCCGGAGGCAGACAGTGGACTGGTCGACCAGTCGCTATAACATGCACTGACCACCAGGGGGCAGACACTCCAACCAGTAGGTTAGCTTGCTTCTGAGGTCTGGCCAATCTGGACTGAGATAGGCCGGACATGCCCTGGAGCCCTCCCACGGTACCTCCCTGGTCATGCACTGGTGGGGTCCCTTGGCCTGGCCTGTGCCCTCTCGCAATCTGGGACCCCTTGGGGGATGTCAGAGAGACAGTTTAGGCCTGATCCTGCAGGCCACTCCCCTCGGGAGGGCACCAGACACAGGATTCAGAGCTGATGAGTGCTGCTGTGGCAGCTTGAGCCTCTCCCTGTCGGGACTGATTGGGCGCGAGCCCACAGCAGGCACAGTGAGGCCAGGATGAGCGGGAGCTGCAGGTAGGAGCTGCAGGCAGTGTTAGACTACGGGTTTCAGCCCAATCCCTGCAGGCCACCCAGAGGGGCCCCACCCATGCACAAATTCGTGCACTGGGTGTCTAGTGTTGTTTACAAGAGCCTTGGATTGAAATCATAAAATTTTCGCCAAAACCAGTTTGGCTCAGTGGATAGAGCATCGGCCTGTGGACTGAAGGGTCCCAGGTTCGATTCCGGTCAAGGGCATGTACATTGGTTGCGGGCGCATCCCTGGTGGGGGGTGTGCAGGAGGCGGCTGGTCGATGTTTCTAACTCTCTATCCCTCTCCCTTCCTCTCTGTAAGAAATCAATAAAATATATTTTAAAAAAAATCATAAAATTTTCTATCCAAATACCTCATTGAGGGTAGAAGTTAAATGACTTCCCAAGGTTCATCTCACTTATGACAGATACTGGTTAGAACCCATGTCCCTAGATTAATGTTTTTTTCAAACATTTCCTCGATTTTTTTAAAGTAAATTTATTTTGGGGGAATAATAAAGAAACCACAATCAATTATAAGAAACTTACACTTCGGAGGCAATTTGTAGCATATTTGTCAAGACTGTGGACTCTGGAATCACATTAACCTCAGTCTAAGCCCAACCAAGAGAAGAGAGAACAAATGCTGAGAAAGATGTGGAGAAAAGGGAACCTTGCTGCACTGTTGGTGGGAATATAAACTGGTGTAGCCATTACAAAATACAGTATAAAGGCTCCTCAAAAACTTAAAAATAGAACTACCATATAATCCAGCAATCTTACTTCTGGATATATACCCAAAGAAGATGAAATCACCATCTTAAAAATATATATCTGCATTTTTATTTTTATTGCCACATTTTTCACAATAGCCAAGACATGGAAGTATCCTAAGTGTTATCAATGGACAAGTGGATAAAATGTTCTGTAAAAATACAATGGAATGTTATTCAGCCATAAAAAATAAAGAGATTCTGTCATTTACTATTAACATGGATGACTCTTGATGGCATTATACAAAGGAAATAAGTCAGAGAAAGACAAAATTGTATGATCTCATTTATATGTGGAATCAAAAAACATCTAACTTAGAAACAGAGTAGAATGGTGGTTGCAAGAGACAGAGTGGTGAAGGAAATGGGAAGATGTTGGTAACAAGGTATAAACTTCCAGTTATAGGGTGAATAATTTCTGGGAATCTTATATACAGCATGGGGACTGTAGTTATCAATACTGTATTATATACCTGAAAGATGCTATGATAGTAGAGCTTTAATGCCCTCACTATAACAACAACATATGGTAATTATATGAGGTAAAGGATGTGTTAATAACCTTATTGTGCTAAAGATCTCTCAATATATATGAGTACCAAATCATCACATTGTATACTTTAACCATATACAGTGTTATGTCAATTATACCTCAATAAAGTTGGAAAACAAACAAATAAGCAAATAATAAAATTATTTACAATGGCCCAATCTCTACATTAGTTCTTCCCCATATATTTAAGTGGCTGGCATGCTATAATAGCACCTACACTAATAAAAGAGAAAGATGCAAATTGACCGTACCTTCATGACACCCACCAGCCAATCAGGCTGAGTATGCAAATTAACCCAACAAAGATGGTGAGTTAATTTGCATATGCAGGCGCCAAGCGGCCCAGGGCGGGATGCTTGCGTTGTCACCATGGCAACGATGCAGGCATTCTATACCGCCCCAGCAGCTCTGGGCCTCTGGGCAGCATGGGAAGGCAGAAAGGCGGCTCCGGGCCGGAGCGAAGGCGGTACCGGCAGCCAGGGGAAGGAAGGCCCATTCTTGCACAAATCTTCGTGCCACGGACCTCTAGTATTAAATAAGAAAATATATGTAAATCATATAGATTAGTGCCTCATATATAGTATGCATTCAACAATATCATATCCGTTGCACCTATGATGCATTATATAATATTGCTCAATGAAGCAGGTGGGAGTTGTTGTTTTTCAGATAAGT
The DNA here is from genome assembly GCF_951640355.1 of Cnephaeus nilssonii. Lineage (NCBI taxonomy): Eukaryota > Metazoa > Chordata > Mammalia > Chiroptera > Vespertilionidae > Cnephaeus > Cnephaeus nilssonii. The sequence goes on from NC_137087.1 coordinate 25,438,178, forward strand.
AAATTGTGTTTACATCTATTTAAGTTTGTATTATGTGAAACATTCTTCCGTAAAGTCCAAACCACTTCATAGTGCATAATTAGTAATACTATAAATGAATCAAGCAGTCAATATATATGCAGAATTGCAAAGAAAGAGGACAACATCTTTATCCTCCAAAAAAACCTACAACTTAGTGAAGAGGGAGGGGGGAAAAAGATGAACTCTGCCAGCCAGCCAAAGTACCAAGCTGATCAACTCACTGAGCTTATATTTCACTTAGTCTCCCCATTGTTACCCACTCTATTCCTCAGATGTAAGCTAGGTAGCATTTGGAGAATTAGAAGAAATAGTAACTGCAGGTTTATTTGACATATTAGCTCAATTTATACTATATTTCTGGGGAAGAAGAATTCATTTAGCCAAGAAAAAGAAACATGTTGATGCCCTTACCCATCAAATACACTGACTTTCTGCCAAATGAATGTGATCCAAGGTTGAACTTTCCAATCAGGAAACCAGCAAAGGATAAGATGACACCAGGCTCATTTTATAGGCTTTGTGTTTAATTAATAGCACTGTCAGAGATTCTAAAAGAAAAAAGTTGTACTAAAATGATGTCATCTACTTACAAAAAAGACTACACTACAGCACAACGACAGTAATATCAAGGTTACAGCTGACAAAACAGACATTGCAGCCCTGAAAAAGAAAATGAATCATCTTCATTCTTTCCCTTAATTACCGTACTTTTACAATCCAAGATTGAAGCTATTTTATGTCATGTTTGTAAAATTTTTCTGCAAATGGGTATAATTGGCTATGACTTCATTGAGGCAAATGAAACTTTCAAATAAAATAGTGACTTTATGATATTCCTGAATTCACGTAACAAATATGTATTGTAAGCCTACTATGAGTGAGGCACTGTGTGTGCGATGGAAAAGAAGACAGGGTCTGTGCCTTCACAGAGTGGGGAAAGGGACAATAAACAAGTCAAAACCCAATAAAATAATGGAGATTATTAATGAAGTACAATGAAGAAAGTAAGCCTGGGACTGTGAAGAGAAAATAATAAAGGGACCTGCTTTAGATGAGGGGAGCAGGGAAGTCCTCACTGAAAATGTAACCCCTGAGCGGAGACCTCAGTGATGAGGGCACAGTCCCATGGAAAGCCTGGGAAAGAGATATATATGAAGAGAGAACTACACATTCAAGGATCCTTGTGCAGAAAAAGCTCTAGTAACCGACAGAAGAGGAGACGGACTAGTGTGAGGAACAAGAGAGACAGTGGCATGAGGCTTGAGGGAAATTGTATATTTAAGCAGAAAATAATACAACCTGATGTGTGTGTGTGTGTGTGTGTGCACGTGTATTTGATTTTATCTTTTACTAAGAAAAATCCAGATTTCCTACAATAAGTGTGAAATATCAGAGAGGTATCAACATTAGAATGACTCATGTGTAAATAAATTTTCTTATTGGCTTGATTCAGTCTTTGACTATTTGTGTGGCATCCCAAAGTCAGGCAGTTACTGTACTGGCAAAGGAAAATAGAGATGTAGCACAGAGGCTGCCAACAGCAAAGTCTAGGAAAGAGACATCTGAATGTAAGAGTTTTCCAGACTGGTCTGGAAACTTAGATCTAGACTAAGGTGACATCCTGAAAATGTGGTCCCATATTGGAAAGCCACTCCATGGCTCTAATCCTTGTAAAGTCACTCTTCCAGGATCTTTCATTACTGGTGTAGAAGGATCTAGAATCATAGAAACATGTAATCTCAGGATTAGAAAGAAACCTAGAACAGTTCACCCTGGGAACTTGGTAAATGTAGAGTTTTATTAAAGTGGGGCTTGAAATTCTGTACTTCTAACAAGATCCCAGATGGAACTTGACACTTTGAGTAGATTATCAGGCTATTGTATTCAGCTCCTTCTTTGCCCCATCCCTTCCATTATCCAAATTTGAGTCTTCTTAAGCTCAATGAATTTGTACCTCCTTGTAGATCTCACCATGAAATCCTCCATTGTATAAGATATACATTGAGTATGTAGTTGGGACTCAATACATTTTCGATTACTAGATCAATGAATGGGTGTTTGGATGAGTGCACACCCATGACCAATATTTATCAGCTTCTGATGAAAAAAAAAAAAAACAAACCCTCCCAATTGTAGGATCATCAACTAAGAAAGCATTTTTTGGACCATTCTGGTCTTTGGAAATTCCTGTCTATTCTGAGCCAGTTATCTGTCTGTCTCTATGATTGATAGAGATCTCTAGATCTGTCCTCTGGGGAAACACATGGCAGCCTCCTTTTTTGACACAATCAGGACTGGTATTTGCTTAGTTAACAATAAAAAGTCATTTAAAGTAAAGCATCACAGTTTAAAAAGTGACATAATTAAACATTTTATTTTAACTTTAAGCATATGAATGCACATTTATTCACCAATCTTCCGTGCAGATGCAAAGCTGGGAATGTGGATCCTTTGATGATCTTTATCAGTTTATGTTGTCTGCCAACATAAACCACACCTATAGTAACACATCAAGCACATGTGAAACCAACTGGAATGAGAGGGAAGCCTATTGAGTGGGAGAAATAAAAACCTGGCTTGGACCAATCTGAAAAGATATGACTCATTCCTAGCACAGGCATTGTGCTGGATAATGTAGAACAAAAGCCACAGAGCAGGGGGGGCGGGGGGGAAATCCAGGAGCAATGGCCATACAGCCATGTAGTAGAGATCTCTTTTTATTTATATTAGGTCAAGGTGATTCATTACCTGCATTAAGTGAAGAAAGCACTCATGGTATTTTCAGACTGTCCTACCTATATCACAAGTACTAACCAAAATATAAAAATAATTCCAAAGCTCCTAAAAAGCAGGCCAATATAAAACACATGGTTATCAGTTTTCTTTTCCTCTATTAAAACATTCCAAGATTTACCAATTCATGGAATGCTCAGGCACTTCTTTGGTTTCCATTTTGAGAATCAACTTCTATCTCTGTCCAATAAATTGTCCTTAGTTTATTATATAAATTTCATTATATTCTCTAATTAATCTGTTCTAGGATGTCTTTTGCTTGAATTTTTGAATCATCGTTTTCCTTCTGTAATTTTCCGAAGAGTTCACTCATTCATTAATGCTCAACTTAAAATTTAAAGACTGAACAGATATTTTCAAGTATGTATTTGTTCTTAAAATAGTGATATATTTTATTTAATAGATATATCCAAAATGTTCATTCTCACATAAAGAGTTTAAGAGTGTCTTATATTTGTACAGTAGAGTGTGCTTTAGCATTCATTATCTTGCTTAAGTTTCAAAGCAACTATGGGAGGTCAGTGGTATTCTTTCTCTTTTAAGAAGGCAAAAAGAAACTCAGTGTCTTGTAATACATATGGGCCACCCAGTGGGGAAGTGACAGAACCTAGCCTTTTGATTCTTGGGGCCTTCTTTTAAATTTCCTAATTGTATCAACAAAGGCCAGAGAGCAGTAAACGGGGCTTCTCCTTCACTGCGTGGCTCTGTGATGCCCAAATATACTGCCAGATTCAAATAATGTTACTTTTTATTTGAATTAAAGACTCTTCCCACCGTGCCCGTGGCAGTCCCCCCTGGATCTGTCTCTTCTTTCAACGGTGTTTGGACAGAACAGACCCAGGGGTGTCCCTTCTTCCAGCCTCCGACCACCCTCCAACCTCTTTTCCAAGTCACCACCTTCGGGACCACCTCAGCCATCCTCAGCCTCTGAGACCAGCCAACACCGTTTTCTGTTTGTTTGTTTGTTTGTTTTGTTTTCAGCTTAACTCCTTATTGCCGAACAACCATGAGCTCCCAAATGCATCAGAATTATTCCGCCGAGGAGGAGGCTGCCATCAACCGCCTGGTCACCCAGCACCTGCGGGCCTCCCGCACCTACCTCTCTCTGGGCTTCTATTTTGACCGGGAGGATGTGGCTCTGGAAGGTGTGGGCCACTTCTTCCTCAAGTGGGCTAAGGACAAGCGGGAGGGCGTCTCTTAAAGACGCAAAACCAGCTCAGCGGCCGCATTCTCTTCCAGGACATGCTGAAGCCGTCCTAAGATGAACCGGGGTAAAACTCAGGACACCATGGAAACTGCCATGGCTGTGGAGAAGAGCCTGAACCAGGCCCTGGTGGATCTGCGTGCCCTGGATCTACCCGCAGACCCTCAGCTCCGTGACTTCCTGGAGAGCCACTTCCTGGGTGAGCAGGTGAAACTCATCAAGAAGATGGACGACACCTGACTCACCTCTGCAGGCTGCGGGCCCCGGGCTGGGTTGGGCTGGGCAAATATCTCTTCGAGAGGCTCATCCTCAAGTGCAACCAGGAGCCTTTGGAGCCCAGAGGCCTTTGAGGGGCCCCTCTGCATTCCCCTGGTGTCTGGCTTTTGCCTGAGCCTCTCCCGGAAACCAATAGATTTCCTTATAACCACCCGGGAGCCCTCCTCTACCATGCATTGGACCAAATGGAAACAATGAAGATTTTTGCAACAACAACAAAACTCTCTTCCTTCTTCAAAAAGTTTGTCAAAGAGCTCCTAGATTAAAGTGAAATCAAAGTATTTGGAAAGTCTTTTTTAAATTTAGCGAATTGTGCCTTGGCTGGTTTGGTTCAGTGGATAGAGCATTGGCCTGTGGATTAAAGGGCCCAGGTTTGGATCCTGGTCAAGGACACACGCCTGGGACGGGCTCGATCCCCAGAAGGGGGCGTGCAGGAGGCAGCCAATCAATGATTCTCTCTCATCATTGATGTTTCTGTCTTCCTCCCTTCCTCTCTGAAATCAATAAAAATGTATATTTTTTTAAATTTAGCAAGTTAGTTTTAGAATTTGTTGTTGTTGTTAATCCTCACCCGAGGATATTTTTCCATTGATTTTTAGAAAGAATGGAAGGGAGTGGGGGTGAGGGGGTGCGGGCAGAGAGAGAGAAACATTGATGTTGGTTGCCTCCTGCATACGCCCCGACCAGGGCCCAGGATCAAGCCTGCAACCAACATATGTGCCCTTGATCGGTATCGAACCCGACACCCTTCAGTCCTGGGACCAGCTCTTCATCCACTGAGCCAATGTGCTAGGGCTTATAATTCTATAATAAACCTGGAGGTAATTCTAGATCATATTCACAGTGTGTTGAAAGCAGGATTGAAAATCCCTGTCTGATGTTGATTTAGCTTTGGGGATTGGCATCATTACTGGTTTATGGTAAGTAATTATCTCTTCATTTTGTGACAGCAGAATATACTTTAAAAATTAAAAGGCTATTTAAAAAGTAAACTACAGTACACATTTTTACCTAGGTCAGTGAATAAATATAGGTAGATTGCAAATTTAAAAAATATTTTCAGCAACCCTGAATCATACTCTGATTTGAATAAATCTTTGGTAACAACTTTAATGACCTTTCTTAACATTCAAGGTGGGAAATTCAAAATTTGGAGGGGAAAATGCAAAAGCAATCCTATGAATCATTTAGCATGAATTTGGTTTAAATTTATTCCACCTGAGAGCTGTTTCATTATTAATATAGTCCAAAAAGCTGGTCCTAGCTTCAGACCTTTTTATTTATAAAGAATATTTCTCGTGCCCTGGGCGGTGGCTCAGTTGATTACAGCAGCATCCGAAAAGCCAAGGTGGTTCCATCTCGGGTCAGGGCACATACAAGAAGCAACCAATGAATACATAAATAAGGGGAACAGCAAATCAATGTGTGTGGGGTTTTTTCTCTCTGTATCTCCCTTCCTCTCGCTCTCTAAAAATAATCATTCAATTAAAAAATATTTAAGACTATTGTTTGTATTTTTGTTTTTAAGAAAAATATAATTTCTAATTATATACATAATCCCTGCAGAAATAATTCAACCATCAATTTCTTTTTTGAACTCCAAATAAAAAGTGAAATAAGAAAGGCCTGAGAAATTCATGTTTCACCAAAAGCTTTTAGGTTCCTCTCTCAGTCACTACATATGCCATTTCCTCTGTTAGATGGACATACTTGGTGAGATTTTTATGACTCATATGACTTTTGTTTTGATTAAGATGACCTCTGGCACTATACCCCCCAAAACAATAAGCATAAACTGAGATGGTCCTAAATTTCTTTTTAAAAGAACACACCGTTTATGGTTGACTAAAGATCTACATCTACCATCATTTTCATGAGGTTTCTTTATTTGTCATACACACTCAGAACTTGTCTTTCTGTTTTACTTATATTGCTACAGATCAAGTCTCACCTCCATCTTTACTCCTTACTCCACCAATGGTGTCTGTCATCTGGGCGTTCAAAGTTGACTTGTTTAAAAGGTTGATGGCCTACAATATATATCCACTCATGTCTTCTCACCACATACTGTTAACTGTAAGACAACAAAAAGCTATGATGAATATTGTAATCTTTAAACTATAATTATATCTGCTTCAATTTTCTAAGCTCACAGATTTGTATTACAGCGATCCCAATTAAACAGAATGAGAGTACATGCCATTTCCAGGTCTAAATGAGAGTACAAGAAAAAAGATGATGTAGATATTGGTGGCACTTCATTTAGGCCTCTTTGGCTAACACTGGAAAGTAAGCGGTCTCTCTCTGATACTGAAGTCTCAGGTACTCAGTGACATGGTGCTGTATGCTGGTTTCCTGTGACACCACAAATGGAAAATGGCAAGGAGAGAACTCTAGGAGTAAAAATGAGATTTCAGTTAGAAGACTCTTACTTTGTTCAAGTAGAAATGATGGTGACTTAGTTTAGGGTTGTTATGGTAATGGTGGTGATCAGTGTGATAAAGATGGAAAAGAGTGAAAGAATTTGGGATAGATTTTGGAGGAGAATTAATAAAAAGGTACTCATGAATTAGATATAGGGATTGAAGAAAAGGAGGAATCAAGGACATTTTTAAAAATATATATTTTATTGATTTTTTACAGAGAGGAAGGGAGAGGGATAGAGAGTTAGAAACATCGATCAGCTGCCTCCTACACACCTCCCACTGAGGATGTGCCCACAACCAAGGTATATGCCCTTGACCGGAATCGAACCTGGAACCCCTCAGTCTGCAGGCCGACGCTCTATCCACTGAGCCAAAACGGTTAGGGCTCAAGGACATTCTTTAAGTCATTTGCCTCAGCTGCTGATTGTTAGTGTTGGTGGGTAACATATATTAAGATTGAGACTAATAGTTTGGCTGGTGTGGTTCAATGGATTGGGCATCGTCCCATGCACCAAGAGATCACAGGTTTGATTCCTGGTCAGGTGACATGCTGGGTTTTGGGCTTGATCTCCAGTAAGGAGCATGCAGCAGGCCGCCAATCAAAGATTCTCTCTCATCATTGATGTTTTTCTCTCTCACTCTCTCTAAAATCAATTAAAATATATATATATTAAAAATACTTTGTTGTAAAAAAAAAAAAAAGATTGAGTGGAACAGGCTTTGAGTAGTAGAGGGGTGAGTTCTGTTTTAGACATGACATAGTGCTACCTAGTTGCCTAGTAGCCATCCAACTGGGCATTAGAGTTGGAATTTGGTGGCGGGGAGTCAGATATTTATCCTTCTCAGCAGCCATTCAAATCCTTTGACATAAGGTGTTGCCATGGCATGCTGGCTCTGGCAGCATTGAGATAGCAGGTAGGAGAGAAGAGTTTCCCACACATGAGTGCTTGAAGTATCGGCGCCATAGTTGATCTTTCCCATTGCTGGCTGTGCCCATCTGCCTTTAAATTACACAACGACTTTAACTCTTGGCTTGGAATTCTGAGGGTTGATAACAGTTTCAGAAGGTGGGGGAGGCAACCAGATGGTCCACCCAACGGTCTCCACTTGAGGCTTTGGGTGCTGTGCACCTGTTCTTGGGCGATTTGGATTTTCCACATGGAATCTCTCTTAGCTGTCGTGGTATTTCCCTTCCTCTGGTGGAAGGTGAAGAGAGCTGTCAGACCTTTCTCACCACACATGTTTGATTCATGATATTTTAAATTACTGGAATTCACACATTACACATTAGGTGACTACTCCTCCAAGATGGCCCCCAGTGGTTCTCACCTCCTTGTATTTATGTCTTTGTGCAGTCTCCTGCCACAGTGAATCAGGGATGAGGGCTGATGTGAATTACCAATAGATGAAGATGGGTGACTTCTAAGGCTAGGTCCTAATGAGATTGCAGCTTCACCTTGTTCTCTTGTATTGCTCACTCTGGGGGAAGCCAACTAACCTATTCAGGAACACCAACTGGCCTTGGAGCGCTCGTGTGAAAAGAGCTGCGGTCTCGCACCAGCAGCGAGCACTGCCTTGCCAGCTCTGTGAGTGAGTCCCTTGGAAGTGGGTACTCCAGGCTCAGAGAACCTTCACAGGCTTCTGCTGACATCTGACTACAACCTCTTGAGAAGCCCCAGGCCAGAACCGCCTGTTCAAATTGCTCTAGAATTCCTAACCCAGAGAAACTGCGAAAGATAATACACAATTATTATTTTAAGTATTGGGGTAATTGGTTATGCAGCAATAGGTAACATCCATTTTGTCTTTAAAAAGACAGCATCGTTGTTGTTATGAACAACCTTATGACTTGAACTTCCATTTTGCGGTATTAAAAACATGGAAAATAAATGTACTGTGAGTTTTCCAGAAGAGATACAGTCAAACTATTGACTCACAGACTCTTGAATTCCAAGCTCCATGCTAAGGAACGGATACAGCGGAAGTTGTGATTAATTGTGGAGAAAGAAGCCACATAACCTAAATGTGTTAAATTGTGGTGGTTTAGAAACTCGGCCTGCCTGACAAAAGAAAGCACAAAACTATGTTGGGTCTTTTGTTTTTATGCCATAAATAATTCCAAAGCTCAGAGGAAGGAACTCTGGTGTTTCCTTTATACCAAAGCAGACTAGGCTGTGCTGTTTTATCTGAGAATAGAAAGTTATGAGATTTTTGAATTCTGAGTATCAGTCAGAATTTTTCACAGCAAGTACCTCCCAAGATGTAATTTCTAACCAAAACTTGCCAAAATGTAAGTGTTTTCGTTTTATTTTATTTTATTTTATTTTTTCTGGAAACTCGTCTACCTTTAAGAGAATTCATTAAATCATAAACTTATTTTCTGTGCAAGTACTTCCAAAACTTAAAATGTTACATTCTGCTGTACTAGCCTGACTGCACTGTTGTTAACAATTGGGGTCCCTTCTTACCCACAATGGAGCATCTAAATGGATCAACACTGACAAGCCTGTACAATTTTAATCAGTTTCAAGTTGATTTTGCATCCATTATCGGAGTCTTAAAAACCACGCTGTAGGTTTTAACAGATCCCATTTAACAGATAAGAAAACTGAGACCCAGAGAGGTTACTCACCAGCCTCATTTCCTTGAACAATTTACCAAGTTACTTTACCTCTCTGAGAAATGCGTGGGTTGCACTGTTTTCTGAAGTGTCTTCGGTCCTGAAATTCCTTTATTCCGAGAGACTTCAACCAGATCAAGCCAGTGTGTGAGACACGAAAAGCACAGACTCAGCGTTAGATCATCTGAATCTTTGTTCTACAATTTTGCTGACTTTAAATACTTGGGGGGAATCATTTAAACTTTCCCAGTCTCGGTAGCCTTGTCCATAAAAGGGAGTTAACAAGAAATACCTGATAGAATTATTTTACAGGCCAAATGAAATAAAATATCTAAGTCACTTACTTTCTCTAGAAATTTGCTCTAATTACTCTCCCTGCGTCCCAGGTTCCCATGCATAAAATACGGAAGGAAGCAAGTTCACTTTTGGTAAAATACATGCTGTGATGCATCCCCTTCAGGACTCTAGCACTCATTCCCCAGCTGCCTGGGGTTTGCCAGGTAACAAGTCTCATCCTAGTCCCTCTAGAGCAGCGATTTTCAACCTTTTTCATTTCACGGTACACATAAAGTAATTACTAAAATTCTGTGGCACACCAAAGATTACGTTGTGTTTTTTTTGCTGATCTGACATTTCTCCCCCCCAAAAAAAAGGTATGATATTGATTTAGTCACACCGGACAGCTATTGTTGTCATTTTTTTAATTTGACAATACTTGGGAAAAGAGATCAGTGCCCCTAACTGAATAGTCAGGTATAGCATGCTTTAAAAATTCTTGCTGTACACCAGTGTGCCTCTTGCTCACGGGGTTGAAAATCGCTGCTCTGGAGAATTGCTTGCAGCTGAAAACAGCTGCCTCCTCTGAGGTCATGTCCCCTTCCCAGGAAGCGGCTCATATTCTCTGACTGTCAATTCAGGGCTATGAAGGACCTGAATTGCTTCAACCTGGGGGAAATATGAAGGGCTAAGCCAACTCCCATGCTCTTTGTGAGATTGCCTGAGCCCTCTGTTAGAATGCGTCTCAGTTCAACCTCTCGCTGCCCAGTCTTGTTTCCTTCACTCCCTCGCAGATGCCCTTCCTAAGAGCACTCACCCCCAGAATCTTTCCATCTTAGAGTCGGGTTTCTGGGAACTCGACCAGCACATTGTAACATGATGATAGTGAGATCACAGATAAGGACGTTATCAGCAACGTTGGATACCATTTACTATAGCATAATGAGGGTTATCTAGAAAATACTGAACCGATGTATTTTTTTATTCCTCCTGTAAATTGTGTTCCTCTGTAGCCAGCCATTCTAGCATTATGGCCCCAGGGAAGAGAAAGGGCAAATGTCACCTGCACAGTAGGATATGATGTAAGAGCAGCACCTTACAGCCAAAAAGAGGAAGCTTAAGGAAAGTTTCAGTTTAAGGAGGGGAAAGGAGAGACGAAAGAAAGAGATTAGGGGAGGAGGTTGGATGCTGGTGTCCACACTACCCGTCTTGGAGTGGTCTCTGTGGGGAGGTGGTAGGAACATTCAGGTAGGTTCAAGGTGAGACTGAGAACTTTTGAGCTACTAGCTCCTCCTCTGGGAATAGGCAGAGGGAAGCTGCAAGATAGCACTGTGTAGCTTAGTTGTGATGGCCTAGCATTGGCAGGAATGAGCCCCTTTTCCCAGCCCTGCCTGCGGCTGGTGGAAAGAAGGCAATTTTAAGCATGTCCTCCCCCTGCCTCAGCCTCAGCCAGGGGAGGACAGAACACTGAGGAGAGGGGCAGGCTGGCAGAAGGCCCTGAGTTGGGAAGAGGAGGAAGGAACTCCGCAAGACCATCAAAGCAGGAAAGCTGCTGAAAATATGACAGTCTGACTTCAGGGAGAAATGTTGATGAGATAATGCCAGTCTCGAAGAGGGTTTGAAAATTGCTCAGTAGTCTGGGAGACAGAAAAAAATCACTGCTCATTGCAGTGTAGAAATCAATGTTTTTCTTTTGAAAATAGTTATTAAAAGCATAGAATTTTTTGCTTTGTGGCCTGCTTATGTTCTATGTTTCAGAGATATTTAGTTCAAATCCTGTTCACTTTCAACAGCATTGAGGCCCTGGCTTTGCTATGTTCTAGTAGACAATGTATTCCTTATTTATAGCGCCGATGGTGTTAGTTTTCTGGAAACTCTGTATCAAATTTTGCCATCTGTTGCATCTCAGGGGAAGTTTAGCAGAACCCATCATTATAGATATAGAAATTATGACTTGTTGACATTTCCACTGTACGCTCTAATTTTGTATTGTTTATGCATAACTATGGTTTTACTTTACATTGGGCTGAAAACTGGTAGAATTTCAGATAGTCTTTGTGAATACTAACTTAGACTCCATATGTACTTCAGAAACTTTTTAGTAAGAGCCTGTGAAAATTATAATCTGCCTTTATAACTAAAAAACTTAGTTTAAGTATAAATTAAGCTGTTGGTTGATGTAATCAGATTATGTTGTTTTAAAAACTGAACTTGTAGAAACTTAGATTTTAAAAATAATTACTTATGTTCACTTTGAATCATTTAAATATAATTAGAATATTAGTTTGAGAATGTTAGAATGCATGTTTGCTTTCTATGATTTATACCATTTAATTGAAGGCCTAAGAGAATAATAGAATGTATAAAATGAACTGTGGCCAACATTCAGTGTTTTTTTAGAATTGTATTAAGTAAAACAATTGGAGTGCTTATTTAATGAATAAGTTAATGAACCATACGTGGTTCTCTAATAAATCATTAGACAAAATATGCCTTTCATTTATAATTGTGTTAATATTTTCTCAAGTAATAAAGATGTCCTGTCATAAAAGAAAAGACTAAATAGTTAAATGCCCTAATATTCAGAATCATAACAATGCCTTTCTAACATCATTTTACTTGTTATGTTACTTACACTCTAAAAGTTTTATCTAACTGAAGTGGTAGTTCAAAATAATTTTTAGAGAAGTTAGGATGGCATAGATTCTCTTCCTCTGATTGAACCCTGATGTAAGGCTTTTCATAATACTTATCTGGATTTAACCTGATTCGCTGTTTCTTGAATTTCATACTTTTAAAACTTAAATGAATATATAAAAATTCACTATTTAGTAGTTTTATTTTTATTTAGACATGCTGATGTAATTTAATAAGACAATGATTTTTAAAGATCACTTTCTCAGCTCTTGTTTTCAAAATCCTGACCATATTATTATTTGTCAACTGCTATGGAAAGTCCATACTTGACAAACTGGGAAAAAGTAGTAATTTGTGATGCTAATATGTCAATTTATTGATAATAAAAACAGTAAAATATTTGTTTTTATAGAATCATAAAATAACTTTGTCAAGCCCTTAATATAGGGCAAATTTTGTATCTAGTGGTAGGCCAGGATGTGGAAAGCAGCTTATTATAATTGCCTGAAATGATCTCTCCCCATATAGTAAAACAAAATCTAATAGTTGCATTTATGATTTTTAGATTATCTATTAAGTTTATTATTAAGTTATTTTATTAAAAGAAAGAGATATGTTGAGGAGAGGTTATTTTTACTGAGGGATTTTTAATATGCTATACTTTTGAAATGTAAACATACATTTTTAATGCATATTTAAGTAAGAGTAAAGGAAATAAATCAACGCAATGAAAAAAATGTAGTAAAGTTCATATTATCAAATTGAACCATTTGGGTGGTCTTGACATGTACTTTTGGTTAAATATAAACTTCAATAAAGTAATTCTTGATGTACAACTTTCATTTAAAATATGCCTCTGAGATTTTTAAAAAATGCACATATATGCATAGAAAAAATATAGCTAGAATGTACTTAAAAATGTTAAACAAGTTTTCTCCTCAACATAATTGGTTTTTATTGCCTTTTCTGTATTTTTGTATTTTCCAAATTTTCTATAATGAACGTATTAATTTTTGAGTCAGAAAAAAACCCTGTAAATGCTAACAAGGAGCTTGAGAGGAATGACCATCTGATTGTATTGGTAAAAATTATTGTTAAGAAGAAGACCGAAAAACAGGCAAGAGGAGACCGTGGAGCCTGACATGCCATGGCAGAAGGATAGAATCTTATTAGAGAGTTGAAGGAGATCTAGTGAAAGATGTGCGTCTGAAAGATCACTTTAGGTACAGCGTGAAGAATGGCTTAAAAGGGAATGGTGGGCACAAAGTCCACAGAGGCAGTTATAAAAATCTGAAGGAAAAATTATGAAGTCTTTCTTTATATCGAGACACGTTTAAACTTCATGCACCTTCTCAGATCCCCTGAATGCCTCCTCCTCCTCCTTTTCTCTCTCTCTAGGTCAGAAATTCATCAGTGCCAAGTTGCTGCTTTGCTTTTGAAGTTGTATGGAGTACCACACTATGGACATGAGATCCGCCTTCCTGAGAGCCACCGCATGGCCATATGTTACAACCGAGAAGTTTGGGGGCATTTAGTCTCTGAGATAAACCTTCACCAGCAGCAAATGAAGCCAAGAGAGACGTCAGCAGATACATTTCTCCTCCTTTCTCTCTGTTGTGGATGATTCTGAGATGTAGTTCCTCCTTGAAACCCTTTCGGAGAAGTCCCATGCTTGTTGAGTGACTTGTTGTGCCATTGCACAACAGGACCACTGTGGTAACACAGTGCATCTCACTAAGTCACATCTATCCTTGCCTCCTTCCCTTCCCACCACCAGTCTGGTGGCACCTCCCAAACAGAGTGCCTCATCCTCTGCTTTCCACAGCAGCTGGGCTTAGCCCCTCTTTACCAGTGTAGTGACGGGGGCGGGAGGGGGTGAGTGGAGAGGAGGACAACAATTAAAGGGGTCACACACTATTGTGTTGCATTGAGGATTCAAACTCATTTCCCAACTGCCTTACATTTGAGGGTCATGCTGTTCAGACTATTAGCATTTTTAAACACCCAGTATGACACATTGATCATAATATGAAGAGCACAGATAAATTGAGAGTAAATGAGGGCAGATTCATGTCTCTCATCTTATGTTTATTTCAATACATACACTTTCTGAATAAATGATAAACAGAATTATCACGCTATTTACATTGTTTTTTCTCTCTCCATTTTTCTTCTTTTACTCTCCTCCCCCATTGACTGAATGTAGTTTGATTCATACTGTATATTTATATGCATGCAGGATTAAACGCCTTTCCAATAGCCAAAGCCATCTTGGAGCAGGAGCCAATCAGGAATAAGCTCATGAGATTAGGAAAGCATGAAATTTTCTTGGGTTTACACTAAAGGATACCTTGTTACCCAATTGCTTTTCCAGGTGGAGACTCTTTTTACACTTCCACTTAGCAATAACTTTATTATGTGCCTTTTATAAGACAAACACTGTTTTAGACTGGAGACCTTTTGTTGAACAAGATCGACCAAATCCTTACCCTAAAAGAGCCTATATTCTAGAGGTGAGGCAATAATCTAGTAAAATTTTAAGAGATTTGATAAAAGATATGATAATAAGCCAGGGCAATTAGCTAAAGAATAGCTATGGGCATGATGCATCTATATTAGATAAGATAATCAGGGGTTCTTTCTGAGGTGACATTTGGGCAGCTACTTGAATAAATTAAGGTAAACCATGAAAAGATCTCAGGGTTGAAGGCAGAGCAAACAGAAAATGCAAAGACCCCAAATAAGAGTCTTCTTAACATCTATTTTAGGACATCGAGAAGGCTGGTGTGACTAAAGAGGAATAAACAAGGGAGAGAGTGACAGAGGATGAGGTGAGAGAATTAGACAGGCGTCAAATCATATGGGCCATAGTTAGGAGTTCGGGTTTTATTCCAAGTGTTGATGGGAGACTCCTAGAGGATTTTGAACAGGAGTCCTTTTATCTTTTAAAAGGACAACTTTGGCTGCTTGTGTGGAGAGTGAAATGTCGGGTGGAGTGGAAGCAGGAAGAATAATTAGAAGATTACTGCAGTAGGTTGGCCAAAAAATAACGATGCTTGGACGAGTTGCTAGCGTAGAAAGTAGTATGAGGGGGTGGAGTTTGTGACATATCTGTATCTAGATTATATCCACACCTATAAAGTAGAGTTGACAGGAGTGACTGATAGATTGGACGTGGAGCATGAGGGAGAGGAATCTCGGGTGATGGAAAAGAGGGAGCTGCATTATTGTTTGGCAAATATTTCTCAGGGAAGATGATGAGGGGAAATTTCAAGGGAGACATTTTAAGGTAAAATGGGATTAGGGTCCTGACCACAAGGACTACCATCCTACTCCTTCTTTCTTGGGGGACTTTCTAGTTAACATGACAGGAGGCCCCCAAGAGGTCACACTTCTCTCATCCAGTCAGAATCAAGGGCAGCTTCCGTTTCAACCCCCTCTTCGGAAAGTCAGACCAGTCATGCCCAGAAGAGGAAACTTCTACCTTTTTTGCAGGTGGTGGGAAAACTTCCCAAAGGAGGGACCTGTGTACATATAGCATCTATGCTGGATATCCTACATAATAAAATGGTAATATGTAAATTACCATCACTCCGCTACGCCCACGATTGGGCCAGCAGGAGGCGCAGGGGGCGGGACTCAGGGTGGCCGGGGTAGCTGATTGGGCCAGCAGGACGCTGAGCCATGGCTGCCGGAGGCTTTCGGAAGGCCTGGGGCACCGGCGGACAGCCGGCCAGGTCCCCCGCGATCAAAGGCCAAAGCGGGGGACCTGGCTGGCTGTCTGCTCCGGCGCAAGGCCTTTCGAAAGCCTCCGCTGCGCCGGAGGCTTTCGGAAGGCCTGGGGCACCCGCGGACAGCCAGCCCGCTGGTGCACCAGGTGCATGATTAAATCATGCACTGGGCCTCTAGTGCTATAGATAAATACAAATGTACCTTATGTATTAAAGTAAGTATACCAATGCTTATGAGATGAATAGATCCACACTATGCACAGAATATGTCAGCATTTACCTGGTTATAAGTACTTTACCTTGCTGTATGCAGGTGACTCTTGGACAACACTGGTTCAAACAGCACGGGTCCATTTATACGCTGATTCCTTTTCAATAAATACAGTGGGACCTTCCTCTTAGCGGGGTTTGCCTCTGTGGACTCAACCAACCCCTGATGGAAATAGGTATTTTCTCATTCCCAACCAGGGGTCAAAATACTGTTTTCAACCTGAGCACAGCAGGTTGGTTGAATCTGCATTGGGAAGGGACGACTGAAGAGTCAAAAGTTATACACAGATTTTTCTCTCTGTGAGAAAGTGTCCACGCCACTAACCTTTGCGTGGTTCAGGGGTCAACTGTAGTTCAGTAGTGGTCTGAGTTCCCGCGCTATCCTCATCACCCAGTGATGGTCACTCTCCATCCCAAAGCTTCTCAAAGTCCCTTTCTTACCCCTGCAGGCCCTGGTATACACAGGAAATACCGCCTGGATACAACAACCTTTAGAAACCAAAGTGTGTCAGTGAAGGAAGGAAGAGCCAGTCCTCCCCCCTCCCCCCCCACACACACTTTAAAGTGGGGGACACTGAACCTGGAGAATATAAGACTCACAAGGAAGTTCCAGCAGCTCCCTGTGTACACAATAGCCTCGACTCTTTCAGAATTATATTTTAAACTATTTGTAAACTAAACTAGTTCTAAGTTCCCACATTTCCATGAGATACGGAGGCTGCCCTAGTCAGATTCCTCTATCCTTATTTAGCCAAGGGAGAAGGCGATGTGCAGAACAAGGAAGAGGAGGTGTATAATGGGGGAACCCACAAGTCAGATTCCTTTTATAAAAACAAGTTACATTATGAGGAAAGCCTATGCATCATTACCATTTCATCCAATTTAATCTAATTAGACTGAAAACTCTACCAGGGTATCTAGATGAGGAGATGTGACCAGGGTTGCAGGTTTTACTTGTTCAACAAGATGTAAAAACTCACACTCTTAAAAGCGGTGAACTCTGGGGGCGGTCTTGTCCATCTGCCCATGCTCACAACTTGTATATCAGTGGCAAACAGAGGTTACTCTCATTGATAGTAATAACGATTATTGAGTTTTTGCTATGCACTGGGCTTTGTGTTGAGAACTTGATTTGCACCATCTCACGAATCCTTGATCCTTATACCACACGATGCCATAGGTACAGTTACATTTTTAAAAATGGTGAAACTGAGGCACCAAGCGCCAAAAAGTAGAGTAACTTGCCACAGGTCACAGACATAACGACAGAAGAGCTAGTATTTGAACACTGAGCACTTAACACCCTGAATTCTTGTTGTTGTTCTCAATGAAGCCCAGCAGTCTTTGGGAAACACCAAAGATCGTTCAGTTTTAGCTGGTGACTAACGTGGTGTCAAGACCTCATTCACGCACGTTGCCCCTATAACGGGGCGGGGGAAGATTTCCCTTAAGTTGAAGAAAGCTGTAAATAGAGTTTCTTATTTTACTTTTGGTGGAGAATATGTGATGAAAAGGGGAGAACGTCTTTTAACATTTCCTGTCGTGGTTTTTTTTTTTTTTCTTTAAAGATATTTCCCTTTCTGGTTCTCCAAATTGTCACAAAACATTTGCGTAACGACCTGGTGCTGACACGCTTAGATGGAACTCTAAGGACAACTTGGATGAAGGTCAACTTTTAAGTAATTAAAAGCGTCCGGGAGACGCAGGCTCCTCGGAGTCAGCCGGGGCTCCTCGGTAAACACGGCTGCGTAGCGAGACGTCCAACTCCCGCGTGCAACCCCCCCCCCCCCCCCGGGGCGCGCCCACCCGAGCTCCGCAGGCTCTCCGACAAGACCAAGTTTTGGGGAAAGTCTGGAGAGCACATGTTGCTCCTCTCCCGCCCGGTTCAGGGTCAGGTGAGGAGAGAAGGAAAGGCGAGCAAGGCCTCGTCGGGATACGCGGTGACGACCCTGGTCGCCCCAGTTAAGCGCAGAGAGCGCGGGGGCGCAGAGCTCCTCGGCGCAGGGCAGAGGGAGAGGAGGCCGGGGAATCCCGCCCTCAGCTCCCCTCCCCCGGCAGGATCGGCGCGCCCCTCCCCCGCAGGAAGCGTGCCCGCCTGGCCCGCCCCCCTGCACTACCTCCTGGGGATTTGGGTTGTAAAATCCCACCGAGTGGGACGGACTCTGCGGCGGGGCGGGGCGGGGCGAGGCACTGACCAGGTCCTGGCCACCCCCTCCCCCGCACCCAACCGCCTCTCCGCACACTCTCCCTTCTCTAGCCTTGCGGTGCTATCACAACACCCCTCCCCCAGGCCCACCTGGGCTTCAGCCCTCCCACCGCCGCCAAACCCCGCCAACCCCCGCCAAACCCCGCCAACCCCCGCCAAACCCCGCCAACCCCCGCGCCGGCTGGCCTATCTCGCGCCCCGGGGTAATCTCCCCAGTCTAGACCCCCGAAGCCCGGGCTACAGGGAGGAGCCACCACGGCGGTAGCCCCGCCCGTCGATTTCTTGGACCCCCCTGGCCCCCTGAACATCTGGGTGTGCGGGGGGGGGTTAGCGCCCCATCTGTGGCTCCCAGGCAGCCAGATGTGCGCGCCCCTCCCTCCGCCCTGGCCCGGAGGCCGGCGGGTCTGAGCGGGCGCGCGGGCGGGGCTGGGCGGTCTCCCCGGGAGCCGGCTTCAGTGCAGGCGGAACCTCAGCCCCCAGGGCGCCCCGCCTCGGCCTCCCAGCGCTCCGGGACGCCCCGCCCAGACGAAAAGCTTCCAACCCAGCCCCGGCCCCGCGGCCCAACAGCCCTAGGAACCTCTCAAACCGGCAGGGAAAAGGGAGCAGGGCTGCGGGGCTCCCCTAGGTTATGACCAGGCGACCCGAGTCCTGGCCGTGGGGTCCCACGTGTGCAGCCAGCAAACCCCGTGTGTGCGGTTGTATTTGGGGCTTGCCCTGAAGTGCTCTTTGACCGGTTACAAATTCCTTTTTTTTTGAAGTTGGAGGTCGTATTCCAACCGGTACAGGCAGTTCAGGACGGGAGAAAAGCCAAGCGAACCCTGTGACTCAACCCCCTTGGAATGTGCCTGGAATCGTAATGGGGACTTGAAAGGTTTTTATGGCCGAGGTGGGGGAGACGAGGCTCCTGCGCCCGCACTTGGCGGCCGGCCGAGGGGGGCAGTGTTGCCTTTTTCAGTGCTGCCGCGCGGGCAAACCGTGGACGAAAATAGTCGGAGCATCTGGTTTAAATCAACCAAAAAGCACTTCTATCAGCTTAACCCACGTCCCGCGGAACTGACAGAACAGGACAAGCCAAATCTATTCACAGTGCCCCTCTAACACCCCTGCATTAGCTAACCCCAATCACATTTCACCGCCGGTATTTCCGAGCGTCCTAACGTACAGCTGCCGTTACTTTATATATGTTGCAAATTAAACTTCCTTTTCTGAGGTTGTGTGTGGGCTTGTTGCTCGAGCATTTGCATTTGCAAGCAACGCTCTGAATATGTTATCCTTTTTGAAAAAATGGATGTTGAAGCGAGAAGCTCTAGAATAGTTCTTTTTAAAAGTGAGGCTAACATATGGACTGCTTATCCTATTAAATATATAGTCGCATTTCCCTCCCTTAACGCCCTACTCAGAATTCCAAAGGCAAGTTGGAACAAAAGGAAAACGTGTCTTAGTGTAAAGAGAGAACTTGTGCCAAGAATTACAGTCACAGGGTAAATAACCTTGTTTTCTCCTTCATCCGTGGCCGCTACCAAACCCCGCTCTTGGAAGGTGGCCAACCGTCTGTCTGGTGGAGGAGGGTGCTGCTAATTAGAGAGAGCCCATAAACCTCCCTGTCGAAGAGGGCATATGACCTTCCTTTCGAGTCTAAACAATAAAGCTGGCGAAGTGCAGGCTGCACTTCACGCTGGCTGCCCTGCGGATTCCCTAAATAGGAACAGGATGAAGGCCAGGCTTTAGAGGTTACCATAGCTCTGCTCTCGCACTTTGAGGAATGGGTCACTCCGCTTCCCAGTATAACTTGTTTCAATTACTCTATACAATCTATTTAGAGGAGAGCAGCTCGCAGAGAGGACTCATTGTCTAACCTAAATGAGGAAGCAATTACTTGCTGCAGTCTAACTTGCTTTGAGACTGTCGGGTCAAATATCAACCAGATCTCCTGTAACTTGACTTTGCACTTTGGAAGATACATCTTTTTTTCCTGACCATTTTATTTTCCCCTGCTTTTCTGAAACTTTTTTTTTTTTCTGATAAGGTTACAAAGTTGTCATTCCCTCCCCCTCTTCAGCCTTCAAAGCTTTTGTTAATTTTGGAATTTGTTACTGCAAGGTAAAGACCACAACCTCTTCTGTACATTGTTTACTGTTAAATATTCAAAAACGTATTATTTTTTATAGGCATCGTCTCAGGATATAGCAAAATAGTCCCCCAAGTCTTCCCTTTTTTGTCTAATTTATCTCCCTGGGAGCCCCCTACAAGTTTTAATTTTACACATGTTGTAAACTATAAATAATTCAGTTCCACTTCCTAGAACATGTGGAAACTGTAGCCTGTTATATATCCTAACTGTACTTGCTTTCAACTTAAAAAAGACAATAAAGTCCATCCCCAGTGTAAAAAGGCATTTGGCCCTTTGTGTGTGTTTTTATTAGTTAAGACCCAGTGTGGAGCAACACAGGAGAATTCTTCTTCTTGTCAACAGAGCACATAAAAGGGTTTACAAGGTGTGGCTGAAGAGAGGAAGTCATGGAGCAAATGGTGGGGAGGTGAGGAAGGAAGGAAAGCACTTCCGGAGAGGATACTCCTCCTGTTGAAGCTACATCCTCTCTTCAAATCTCTATTTATCTTAGCCGGTAATTGATAATAAATGGTCTTTATTTTTCCTATTTTTAAAAGCATCCTTTCCTTACTGAAGTTACTCTTAAAACCAAATCTATTACTAACTACAAATGACTTTTAAAAAGTCACAGTTTAATCTTCTAATAATCAAAATTTTTGTATAATGCTTGTCTCATTTCTATGTTAGCTGCTTAAGTAGTCTGTGATTGCCAAGATAACCAAGTGTAATGGAATTAACGACGCAGAGTCTAAATCCAAATTGTGGCTGGGTCCCGGGTTAGTCACTATTGAGTCTCGTGTTGTTTTGTACTGTTGACATGCTGTACTGGTTTGTAGCCTACGAGCAATAGACTATACCTATAGTCTAGGTGTGCAGTAGGCTATACCATCTAGGTTTGTGTATGTGCATTCTACGATGTTCACAAAATGATGAAATCGCCTAAGGAGGCATTTCTGAGAATGTATCCATGTCATTAAGCAGTGCAAGACTGTATATAGCTGGTCCTCCAATAACGTTTTCTTCAACATTGTGTTTTTATAACTTTAATGTGGGGGGGGGGGGGGAATAGATTCTTGGTGAGGCCACTGTCTGTGTGGAGTTGGCAAGTTCTCCCCATGTCTGCATGGGTTCCTCCCACCTCCCAAAGCTGTGCACTTGAGGTTAACTGGCAAGTTTTCCCAGTGGGTGCGGGTGTGAGCGTGCCCTGTGCTGGATGGCCATCTTGTCCAGGGCTGGTTCCCACTTTTCATTGAGCTGCTAGGAGAGGCTCCAGCCACTCATGACGGGAACTGGAATCAGCGGGTTGAAAAAGACTTATTTTACTTATTACTAATCTTTCTTAAATGTATGCATAGCTCACATTTATTTCAATGTTTAATATTAGAGGTGTTTTGTGTCTTTATTTAGAAGTTTGGTGAGGTTTCTGTGACCAGAAATATGCCATAGAAACTCTTGTTTCTATCAATTAGCCTATGGTAAAATTCATGTCTCTCTACATCATTTTGCTTAAAAGTCCCAGTTATTAAGAAATTACAGACGGAGTTAAGTGGGACTTACTGTACACACCCCCACATACATCCTATTGGTGCCATTTCTCTGGATAATTTTGACCAATACAGATACCTACTGTTGACTCTGGCACTACCATGATCTATTGTAGCACACAAGTTTAGCGTATCCGAAATTAGGCCTAACATTACAAAAGGGGGGAGAATATCCATCTATATTTGAAACTTTTTCCCAGTACTCTGAGACGGCATCATGTCAAAACACTTAATTCAGCCAAAAGCTCTAACCTGGCTTCATCAACTCCTCTTTCTCTCCTTTTCCAAATTTTAGCATTCAACAATGTTTGGAAGAGAGAAACTTCTCTTCTAAGGATGATAAACAAAATCCTCTGTTTCTGTTTTTTACCTTCTTTCCCTCTTTACAACCTTCTTTTTGTATTTCCCAAAGAAGTACAAACGATAAGAAACTGGTAGTTCTATGGGACTAAATGTTAGAAGTTACCTTGAAAAATTTGCAAGGCTACAAAAAATGTAGTAAGGTTTCAAGAAATTCTGCCTTAAGTAAAAGTAATGCTCTGAGCCCTGGCTGGTGTGACTCAGCTGGTTGCACCGAAAGGTTGCTGCTTTGATTCCAGGTTGGCCGTGTGAGAGGCAACAGATCAGTTTCTTTCTCACATGAAGTTTCTTTCCCTCTTCCTGCCTCTCTCTGTCTAAATTATCAATTTAAAAAAAACCCACCCTTCTAACAACGACAAAAAAAGTAATGCCCTGAGTACTTCAGATGAGAGATGATGATGGCTTAAAATAGGGCAGTTGAAGGAGAAGCAAATGTAATGGTCAAATTCAGGATATAGTTTGAAGAGAGTCAGAAGGATTTACTAATGTATTAATGTAAGAGATGAGGCAAAGAAGAGATCCAAGGAGTAAAAGGGAAAAAGAGCGCTGTAAGAGAAACCAAATAAATTGTTCAGTAACCAAGAAGAAATCCCAGCATTAATGATACTAAAAGAATCCAAACATCTGGTAAAAGTAAATTTGTTTTTATTAAAGCAAGACTTATTTTCCTTAAATTGTTATGCTATCCTACTTGGATATAGGCATTGTGAAGAAACATAACAGAGATACTATATACAGTAGGCACTAAAAGAATATATATTTTTAAAAGTATGTTTTTATTGATTTCAGAGAGAAGGAAAGGGGGAGAGATATAGGAACATCAATGATGAGAGAGAATCATTGATCAGCTGCCTCATGCATGCCCCCTACTGGGGATAGAGCCTGAAACCTGGGCGTGGACCCTGACCAGGAATCAAATGGTGACCTCCTGGTTCACAGGTCGATGCTCAACCAAGCCACACTGGCCGGGCTCAAAAAATATTTTTGAATGGAAAAGAAAACTGTTGCTAATCTGATTTGTACATATGCCAACCACCATACTTTCCTTTTTCTTTTTTCCTCCTCTTGTCCTTAGTCTGGAATTGCCAGGCCATCGAAGGGTAAATGTGACTTTCCTGCTTTTGTTGAGCAGTCTTTTAGCGTCCTCTACTTTCAGTATCCTATACTTAAAGTTATCAGTCTTGTGCTTTAAAATTTCAATTCAAAGCATTATCTTATAAAAAGCAATTTAAAAAACATTATCAGAACCAGACCATAAGCAGAGCGTTTCAAGGCTAGAATATTGATAGGTAGATAAAAGGGCAGAATGTTTTTCAGGGAACAATGAATCAGTCTCTGACATGCTTTTTGTTCTATGAATCTCTTTCTCAAGAACAGTGAGCCACTTTAAAGGGAGAAAAAAAACACTGGGGGAAAATGTCATAGTTCATATATCCATGTGTTCTTTAAAATTCTTATTTACATTTCTAATTTCTTTGGATCATCACAAGGATATACCTCCTAATAAAAATTAAACTATAACTCCAATTGAAACACTTTAGCACACATTATATACCATAATGAAGTAACACAAAGGAACTTTTAAACATAGGATTTCCCTCTAAAGTTTAAATGTGAAGCAAACAGACGTATGACTTTACAACAGATGGAACCCCAGAACATTCCCAGGATACGTAAAACTGAATTTTGTGTTATATTCGATGTCTGAGACATCTAGCCAATACAAATTGATGGCTAGGGTTTCTTTACTAATTGTTTTTTTCTATCTTCTCTTTCCAACATTCAAATTTAATAATTCAGTGTTTCTTTTAATCCCATGGATGAACATTCCAGAATGTATATGATTTTCATAATTTGCTCTGTGATTTATAATCTTAAATGTGTGCATATGTTGTCTATTATTCAATCAAATCATACTTAATAATAATCAATTCATGTAACTCAACATATGTACTCTGACAAGAAAAAAGCAACAAATCGTCACTAATAAAATGAGTTTATTTTATATTACAGTTTTCAAAAACCACATTTGTAAAATTACCCCTATATTAGGCCTAAAAGGTAGCCTTTACAAAGAGTTTGCAAAACTACTTTCTCTTAACTATTAAAGTACATAGATTTAAAAGGTTTTAGAAGAAAAAAAAATGTTAATCCAATGGTAAACATTTAAAGAATTCTTACACATTAAATCTGTAGGATACCTTAGCTTAGAAGGTTATATCTTAAAAAAACATTTAGAGAAAAAATGTCTTTCCCTTTCAGAAAACTTTACTCTTAAATGATATTTATTAAGAAATGTACACTGTGTACCATAGTAACAATGATCTTCCCGAATTTAACTACTAGCTTAAATTAGTAGTAGTGAATTACTAATTAATTACTTATTAATTACTAATTAAATAATTACTTAGCTTGCAAGTCAATCAGCCCATATGAGAGAAAACAGGAAATTGCTTTCTAATACATATTGACTCCTTAATTCTCCTGATAAAATCAAAATAAAAATTTAGTCTATTACAATTAAACACACAGATTGTTGATATTAAAGGTAAGATGGTATTGTATTATTTTGAATAACACAAAAGTTCAAGCATTCCAGAAGCATAAACTGTTATTTCAAAAGAAAACAAAAGGAAGAAAAATGTATTTGTCTAACCACTGTCTTACAGAAATTTAGAATATTTACATCCTTTATAACACTGTAGAAATCTTTGGTGGTGACATATGGATTAAGTTCCCTGAAAACACTTTAATAATTTTGTTCCATCAATCTGTGTAGTCAAGTATTCATAATTAGTAATGCTGGCAGTATCATTTTCTAGCCAAATCCACATACATATAGTGAAGTGTGTGGAGGAAATCTTATGCAGGTTGTAGGCAGGTTTATATAATTAATTACTTAGCAAGTAGGCTTATTTCTGGCCCATTTTTTATACCAGAAAAAATACAATAAACTAAAGAACAGATCAATTCTTACTTCCAAACAAACTCTGGAAACAGTTAATATTAATGAACAAGTTGAATGCATATATGATAAAATGGCTACAATTTCTGGATAAACGTTAACAGCTACCAAAATAGTGCCCTAAATAGGCTTGTGCAGCATGCCCATTCACACCAAGTGGTAGTGGTGGGAAAGCAAGGCACTGTGGTCTAGGGATAAATTTACCTCTTCTAAAAGCAGTAGACTTAAAAGCAGAGAAACAAAAGTGTCCTGCTCAACCTTGAAAGAAACTAAAATGTAGAAGCTTATTATACAAGGTTTAAAGGAAAGGGCATGCTAAAACACATAAGAGAAAAGAAGCGCCCTGGCCGGTGTGGCTCAGCACAGAAAGGCCCAAGCACAGAAAGGTGGAGGGTTTGATTCCCGATCAAGGGCATATGTACCTGGGTTGTAGGTTTGTTCCTTTATGTGCGGGAGGCAACCAATCCATGTGTCTCTCTCAAATTGATGTTTCGTTCTCTCTCTCCTCCTCCCTCCCTTCTACTCTCTTAAAAAAAAAAAAGTTGAAAAGAAGCAAAATTTAAGAAAAGGAGAGGAAGGAAATGACAGGACAGCAAAATTACATCACTGTATATAAGGACATACCAGTACAATAGAAATACATCAGAGGAAGCATTGTAAGTGTGAAGAGAGACAATTAAACAGAAGGACTTACATTACCTCTTTGAAACTGGTGTTGTCTTTGATTAAACGTTTTGATTCTAGAAGTGTAGAGGGATACATAATTCCTCCAGTTTAGAAAAGTATGAGTTTACCATGATTACAGAATAGGTATAATAGTGAAATTATATTTGAAAATGATAAAAGGGTACAAATCAGCCCCAATAATGTTTTTGATACAGTGTCCTTTACATGACCTTGTCAGATAATTTGAGATGACACTACCTTTGCACATGAAAGAAAGCAAGGTGTAGCATTTATATTGATAAGTCTAGGACTCTGCAAATATAAATACAACTCTCTTTCAAGAGTTTCCATCAGAATTCATAGGAATTTTGAACACAAATTAAAGTTTTTCCAGAAACTAAGAGGCAAAAAATTAGTCAAGGTAAAGTAGATGCAAATACTCATAGAAATAAACTTTAGGAGAAAAGACGCTGGATGAATTTTTACTTGGTGTTATGTATCAAGAATGTGAGATAATCTAGAAAAAATACATATTTTAATATATATTTTTAAAAACATGTTTTTATTGTTTTCAGAGAGAGGAAGGGAGAGGGAGAGAGATAGAAACATCAACGAGGACAGAGAATCATGGATCGGTTGTCTCCTACATGCCCCCTACTGAGAATCAAGCCCGAACCCTGGTTTGTGCCCTGAAGGGGAATCTAACCGTGACCTCCTGGTTCATGGGTCAACGCTCAACCACTGAGCCACACCAGTGGGCTAGAAAATATTTTAAGACTTGTATCAAGAGAAGTGTCTGAATTATACTAAGGTACTCCTGAGTAAACATTCCGTTCTCTGCCAACACTCTGAGGAGGTCCTGAATATACACTGTCAGCTGGCTTCATTTCTTAAAAGGTAGAAAAGTCAAAGATCTTACAAATCTCTTTGATTTTTTCTTTTGGACAAACAAGTAGAATCGTCAAGTAAATTACCTGAACAAGTATAATTGTACAAATTTCATTACTGATCACTAAAACCATCACCAGAAATATATTGACTTAGAGTTCATAATGCATAGCTATGAATGCAAGCTAAAAATGCCTCATAGTCCAGTAACTCAAAAATAGCCTGGATTAAAAAAATGATATTTTCTAATATCTATTCTAATAGCTTCTAATACACGAGATTAATGACATCAGTATTTTGCATTGGCAACTATCTTCAGGAAATTATATCAGCCAGAAAAGAAGTGATTCAAGTGATTCTAGTTAATGCCAGATTTATTAATCAGAAGCACATATAAGTGCCAAGCTTGTGAATGGATTGGCTAGATATTTTCATTAGTTAGAAGAAACCTAAGTGCTATACTGGTCTCTGACTCTATTTCATAAAAGCTACTACTTTTAAAATCTGAGAATGTAACCAGTGTTAATAAAAAAACATGCTGAGTTCAACTACAATGTACAGCTAAATACAGAAAACTAATAATTGAGATAATTTCTTATCTGTAAATGAGATAAGAACAACTAGTTATAGTTTTCTACTAATAAAATGAAGCAAATTTAACAAATGAAACCCACAGGAAAAAAGATGACATCATTTAAGGCATAAATTGGACATAACAGAATCCAACAAGTAATAGTGTCAGTAAAACTTAAAAATGTACAGGCATAAAAAAAGTAAACAATTTTCAAGTGTGCAAAACTAGTCAGGAATAAAAGTGCTATGTGGATACCTGGTTTTCAAATATTTGTTTTGAAAACTTTCAGTTGATGGTGGAAAAACTATAAAGTGTTTTAAAAAAGTAAAAATTGTAAAGAATATATAAAACATACTTTATCTCACATTATGCCCTTGTGCTATCACTGCTGGATCAGAGGCCTATTTAATGACTATCCTCGGGTGACAGCTATAACATAAATGGAGGTAAACAATACAATACACCAAGGCCGATGGGTCTTGAACCATAAAACGACTCTTTTCAAGTATACTGCGTTTGTGTTTCCTCTTATATCCCAGGCACTTGATGTTGTTGATGAATTTGAAAACAGATTAACACAATTTTCTATTCTTTCATATATATATGAAAGAATAGAAAATTGTGTTAATCTGTTTTATATATATATTGCATAACTACCTTTAGTAGTCAACATTTGAAAGTAATTGTTAAAGAAATAAAAATTATTTAAATTAACGAAAGTAAACCCTACCACCGCCACAATCTAAAGGATTACTTTAATGTGTAAATCCTGAACATAATGTTAGGGAAAAAAGTTGATGCATTAGCATAATTTGTCTTGGGATACTTGAAGCGCACATGACTAAAAATACACCTGTGGTCTCTTCTTCACTTTATATTTTAGTGACCCATACCGCACCTGAAGAGAGAGATGTGTTATTATTACAAATTAGATGGTTACTTTTTGAAATGATATAAGATTTAATAGTTCATAATCATAAGAATTTTTTAACTTTTCTGATATAAAGAATCAATTATCCTTAAGTGTGTATGCAAAAGACAACACTATTTATATTCTAAAAAATGTAGTTGGTTCTACGTTGAATATATGCTGCAGATTATTATCACTAATAATAAAAACAATAACTTATTATTTATGCTTTGCTTGGTACATTGCTCATAGTAATCTGAGGCCATTCCCTGGAATCCTCCATTGCTTTCTGGGCACATAGACAATATATAATTATAAACGTTTACTATTTAATCCTCATGTAGGGTTGCTGTTTCAAAACAGGTCTAAGTGGTTAATCTTGTTAACTGCTTTCTTTGCTTATGTGTAGGGCTGGTACTGGGTATTTACGACAACCATATCATTCTTTATGTGAGAATGCCGTTTTCTACGTGTAGTGGAAGATTAGCAATTTCTAAATTTCCAGAGATCCTACTATATCTGATCTGAATAAAGAATTTAAAAAATAACTGTCTCTACCATCCCAATCCTTCACTTGTGGATCATTAACATCCTGAATGATAATGCAACAGGGAAATCCTTTCATATTGATCATGAGGAAAACAACTCTGTAATTGACTAACCTCTTTGCGGACTTTCATGGTTTTCACAGATTTCATGCTTTGCGATCTTCGAAGCCCTTTGTGTGTTAACATCTCATCATCTGAAAAGGGCCCATCCGCTTCTTCATCTGTTTTCTCATCTCCATCTTTCAGTGGAATTCCATAACCTAAGGGAGTTGTCGAAACCAGCATGTTTTGGTAAAAGCATACCAGTCAGTACCACCTCTTAACTGCAGTTCTGTGCATGGCCTGCATTTGTCCGGTTACTCCTCCCCTTCCTCATCTGGAATGTGCTCCCGACTCCTCAGCATTAATCTGTGCCTATTGCACTATTCTACATGAAGCTCACACTCATTTCTTCCAGAAAGTTTTCCCTGACCATTCTTTTTTACTATGCATTTTTCAGAATAAATAAAAATAATTATTTTTGAGTAGGTAACACATCTTGTTCAAAAATCAAAGAATATAAACAGATATATAGTAAAAAGTCTCCTCCTGCCCTTTCTCCTTTTGATGAATTCTAAATAACCTAAGCAATGGTGTGTTTTAGTCTGTCATTTGTACCTTTGACTTTAATTAGGAACTGAGGGTTTTCCCCATCCCATGTGTCAACCCTTTTGTCAAGACTGGGAATGGAGGGTGAACTTAAGGAGTCATATAAGACCCAAAGGGGCTAGCATTTTGGGCAAGTGCACTAGGGG
The DNA here is from genome assembly GCF_951640355.1 of Cnephaeus nilssonii. NCBI lineage: Eukaryota > Metazoa > Chordata > Mammalia > Chiroptera > Vespertilionidae > Cnephaeus > Cnephaeus nilssonii. Next base: position 25,467,997 of record NC_137087.1, read on the forward strand.
CAGGTGATAGAGATGTTGAACCAACACTGTTGTAGCTGCTGAGATAAAACCCAACCAGACAGGCTACAGTAATTAGAAATCCACAGGCTATGATGACAGATGTCAAAGAAAAGAGGCAGCATCAGGAAGGGCAGTAAGAGATTGTGGGGATGTGCTAACAGGCTGCTAAGTGTAGCTACAAAGACTTAACGTTAGCAAATATGCAAACACCCAGGCAGTCAGGCTGCTTGTTGTCAGGAAGCCTGAGAGCATCCTGATGCTGGGATTCAGGGACAAGAATGTTCCTATTCCTGAAGCAGATGGTCCCAAACTTTAGCAGATTATTATGAGTCACCTGGAGAACTTGTTAGTTAATACCCGGATTGCTGGGCCTGAGGTGGACTGAGAATTACATTTCTAACTAGTTTCCAGGTGATGCCTATGCTACCGGTCTAGGGCCTACACTTTCAGAACCACTGCCTGGATGGAGCAAAGGAGGGGCCCAAGTCTAGGCAACCAGATACTAGGTAGGTTATGAAGACAAAGGTGAGTTTACAAGGCCCATTTCAAATTCTCCTACTAAAAAGGAACATAAATACCTAAACCTTACAGTGAGAAATAAGCAGCAGGTTTTTCCAGGATCAGAAGGGGATGAGAGATGGACTGTTTGCGTGTGAAGAAAAAGATATTAAACATTATTAATCTCTCACAGGACATGTGTAAGTTGAGACTCACTAAGTTGTTCATAAGCTTCTTAGTCTGGTAATAAGACAAACATCCTATCTAAGAAAAGGATAATATGCAAATTAACCGTCACTCGGTCACAAAGATGGCGGCGCCCAGTCCCCTCAGCCTCGCCGGAGTCTCCCCAGTCCTGGGGGGGGGGGGTGCTGCTGAGAGCGGGCAGCGTGAGTGGCCTGGTGGAATGCTTGCTTTGTCGCCGCAGCGACGGAGGGCCTCTGGGCAGCGGGCGCGGAGCTGCCAGGGCGGGACACTTGCTTCATTGCCACGGCGATGCCCTGGCCGCGGAGGGCCTCTGGGGGACAGGGGGGCCGGCCCGCAGTCTCCGCAGCCGAGCTCAGGCCCGGAGAGGAGACAGGAGACGGCGGGCCCGCCTCCCACGGAAGCAGCGCGGCTCCCGGCGGTGCAGTGAGGTTCCCACTGGCTCGCGCGGAAGCGGCGGGCGGCCTACTGCACGCGATATCGCGCGATGGGCTACTAGTCTTCATATATTGAGCTAGTACAATTTCATGCTGCCAGACTTCTAGACTAGAAATTAGGAAGGATTCAGGAGTAGAATCAGTCATTACTGAGGTCAGGATCCTTTGTTTTGCTGCAGCAGTCCAACAAAGTATGTTTTAGGGAGAAGAGAGAGCATTGCAAAGGCACTAAGACACAGGGAAGCAACTGCTTGGAAGAACTGTGAGGAGGCCAGAGTGGCTTGGGGAGGGATGGGTTAGTAGTCCTGGGAAAACGCTCCCAATGCAATATTAGGGGGGGAATGTACATATAGAAGCAAACAAAGGAAAAACATAAAAATGAACTCATTGTACATCTACACAATGGAATACTACACTGCTGTAAAAAAGAAGGAATTCTTACCATTTGCCACAGCATGGATGGAACTGGAGAGCATTATGCTAAGTGAAATAAGCCAGTCAGAGAAAGATAAATATCACATGATCTCACTCATTTGTGGAATATAATAAACAACGTAAACTGATGAACAAAAACAGAACCAGAGTCATAGAAACATAGAATAGACTGTCCAACCTATGAGGGAAGGCAAGGGATGAGGGGGTAAGAGATCAACCAAAGGATTTGTATGCATGCATATGAACATAACCAATGGACACAGACAGGGGTTAGGGGGTGAGGGCATGTGCTGGGGGTGGGGGCGGCTGGGGAGAGGTCAATGGGGAAAAAAGGAGACTTATGTAATACATCCTATATAATAAAGAGGTAATATGCAAATTGACCATCACACCCTCACAAGATGGCTGCCTATGAACAGGCTGGCAGGGGGGTTACCGAGGACAACCAAATGACTAAACAAGCAGGCTGCATGGGGCGACCAGGTCCGGGGGGGGGGGCAGTTGGGGACGACAAGGTCGGCAGCGGGGGCAGTTAGGGGTGACCAGGCCGGCAGAGGGGGGTAGTTGGGGGCGACCAGGCAGGCAGGCAGGCAGGTGAGCTATTAGGAGCCAGAGGTCCAGGATTGTGAGAGGGATGTCCGACTGCCGGTTTAGGCCCGATCCCTGGGATCGGGCCTAAACCGGCAGTCGGACATCCCCCGAGGAGTCCCAGATTGGAGAGGGTGCAAGCTGGGCTGAGGGACACCCCCCCCCCCGTGCATGAATTTCGTGCACCGGACCTCTAGTTAAACAATAAAGAACTTAAAAAAATAATGAACCCATTGAATCTATTGAAAGTGGACTTTTAGGAGATTTTAAATTCATTTTTCCTTTTTTTATAAATTTGCCATTTTTTTTCCCCATTGATTTTTAGAAAGAGTGGAGTGGGGTGGGGAGAGAGGGAGGGAGGGAGAGAGGGAGTGAGAGAGGGAAAAGAAGAGAGGGAGGGAGAGAAATGTGAGAGAGAAACACTGATTGGTTGCCTCCTGCATGTGCCCTGACTGGGGCTAGGGATCAAACCTGCAACCCAGGTATGAGCCCTTGTCTGGGAATCAAACCATGACCCTTCAGTATTCAGGCTGATACTCTAACCACAGAGGCCAGGGCCAAGTTTTTATTTTAAAAATTGTATTACTTCTATAATTGGAGAGAATAGACCAGAAAAAAATGTTTTTAGGTTGTCATTTTTCTCTATTGCTACTGCTTACATAATATTCCTGAACCCAATCTAATAAAAATAAGGTAGAACAGAGAACGAGGAATGAAGAGAAAGTCAGAGAGGAAGAATCTGTGACCAGCAAGTTCTCTGAGGCCCCAGATTAAAGCACAAGACTATAGTTCAAAAGACGTGGCCCTTGCTATTTTAATCCCCTCTTCTTTTATACTAGGAATTGGAATTTCATTCAAAAGATGATATAAATCTTATTTCTGTATTTCCTAATTTTACTTTAAAAATCTTATTAGCTTTCTAATTATGGTTTCAGGAAATATGATGACATTTTTTTCTCCCACAAATATTTTAAAAATTCTACGTGGGAGGCAGTGTGTTAAATCATGGTGATAAAATGATGAAAAAGACACAACTATCGTTTTCTACCTTAAAAAACTTACAGTCCAGCCCTAGCCAGTTTGGCTCAGTGGATAAAGCGTCGGACTGCGGACTGAAGGGTCCTGGGTTTGATTCTGGTCAAGGGCACATACCTGGGTTGTGGGCTCGATTCCCAGTAGGGGGCGTGCAGGAGGCAGCTGATCAATGATTCTCATCATTGATGTTTCCATCTTTCTCTCCCTCTCCCTGTCTGAAATCAATAAAGAAATATATATAAAACAAAACAAAACAAAAAACATTTACAGTCCAAAGGGGGAAATAGACTCTATTGGGCATTAGAACCCTATAAGAGATGCCACAAATGGAAGAAAAGGAAAAGGTGCTATGGGAGCATACAGTAAGAGAGCTAGCTCAGCCTGGGGGTGGGGGAAGTGGGTTGTGAAGGAAGGCTTCTTGTAGGAGGTAGTGAGTAAGCTAAATCCTGAAAGGCTCGTGATTCTATACAGTTAGCACATGATGGAGTGGGAAGAGGGCCAAGGAGCTAATATACCACATGCTATTGAGTTTGGATTTCATCAGAGAGCAATGGGGAGCCACTGAAGCATGTTAAGCAGAAGGGTTATATGATTATATTTGGATTCTTTAAAAGATTATTCCTGCACTTTGGAGAAAGGTGAATAAGATTGAAAACGGGGGGGGGGGGGGGGGCGGGCGGGGGGGTGGTTACTGCAGTATGGTAGGTCAGAAATGACAAAGTCCAAGGAGTGAGGACAGAGAAAGCAGCAGCCAACGTTGGGAGGTGAAATAATTAAGTTAGCAACTTAGTAAACCAGTCCCTCCATTCAAAAGAGAGGAGTCAAGCCAAACATCCTCACTAAAATATGCATTTTGTCCCCCTTAATACCTGGAAATGAGTATGTATGAAAATTCTGTTGTGAGTGCTAAAAATGATGTTAGTCAATGTTATATGAGTATTTAAAAGTCTTTGGAGGAGGAGAGGGAGACCTGAGATTATGAGAGAAACCCAAATCTGGATGCTGAATTGAGCAGGAACTCAAGGAGTTAGCTGGCTGGGTGGTTTATGGGTCTGCCAAGCCCAGGCAAGGTAGACTGGTGGGATACTGCTGGTGTCATACAAAGGTGATGCTAAGGTTGGCTGCTTTAAATCATCAATCTAGACTGGAGAGAGCCCTCAGTATGGTGCCTTCCATGCCTGTTCCTGTAGAGTGGTGACTGGGGACCAAAGAATGAGGAGCCTGTGTTGCCCACCCCGGGCCCGAGGCTGCAGCTGTTTGGCTGGCTTCAGCCCACAGCTCTGTAACCATTTTAGGAAACTAGCAGAACCTTTGGAAAACTGACCTGGTTTTTATTCGCAGTATGTACATCTTACAGTTGGTGTATTTCAAGTTTTCTCTCCTTAAAATGGTAATAGCCAATACTGATCCAATACTTAGCATGTACCAGGCACAGCTCTAAACAGTTTCCATGTATTAACGTAAGTGCAGAATCACCGGAAGTTTGACCTGAAAGGAGCCTTAGCTATTGTGGTGGAAGGAGCCTGGACACATGTGAGGAGAAATGAGCACTGTGTCTTCTATTAGCTGTGAGACCCAGGGTCATGCCTTTCTCCAGGCCTGCTTTCTTATCTGGTAAGGTGGTGAGAGAGATGAGACGATGAACATGTTTCTACGTCAATGCCAACTCCGAGCCAGCTGCCCGGGGCACTGTGTGAGGTGGGACTGAGCCAGTGTGGGAAAGTGCCACAATCCACTAGCAATGTCTGCCGGCATGGGCACGGGGAGTACACTTGTCACCCATTTGCTACCTTTGACTAAAGCATCTCTAAGGTCCTTCCTGCTCAAATTATTTGAATTCATAGTTTCAGCCCAACTGTCTCACTAAGTGTAGCCTCTTTATAAATTAAAAAGAGTAATAGCGTGGTGAAGGCCTGGGGTGGGGGGCGGGCCAGAAGGGGTCATGGGGGAAAAAAGGGGACATATGTAATACTTTCAACAATAAAGATTTTTCAAAAAGCTCTAGCTGGTTTGGCTTGGTGGATAGAGTGTCAGCCTGCGGATTGAAGGGTCCCGGGTTAGATTCCAGTCAAGGGCACATGTCTGGAGTTGTGGGCTTGATCCCCAGTCAGGGGGTGTGCAGGAGGCAGCTGATCAATGATTCTCTTTCATCACTGATGTTTCTATCTCTCCCTCTCCCTTCCTCTCTGAAATAAATAAAAGCATATTACAAGTTTTTTTTTTAAAAAAAAATAAACATCTGCTTAGGAACCTTGGATACCTCATTTCTGTCACTAAGCCTTTAATAAATAATCCCTTTAAGTCTCAGTTTATTCGTCTACAAAATAAGGATAAAATACTTAACCTGCATAGTCATCTTAAGGATTAAATAAATATGTAAAGCACCCAAAACAAACAAGGAATCTCTTTATGCACTGGTTTGGAAACTGAATGTTGAATCACTTGTAACTAATATGGGAGCAGCAGGCTCTTTTCAGAGAAAATATTTCCACCTATCAAAATATGATGTTCTTTCAAGGGATGTGAACAATCATGTTCAAGGCATCCATTTTCTTACAGGAAAGCATTTGGAGGAAGATCTTTTTTCCCCGTGGTGACAACATAAAGATTTGAATAATTTCATCAAAGCAGGAGGACTTCTTTTGATCAGCTAACCTCAAACTGCCTAGAGCAGGCCATGGTGAGTTTGCAAAGGGGACCCACTTTTGCAGATAATTTGAGTTTGCTTGTGTGTACAAACAGAGCTTCTGAGGTAAATGTATTGATCACATGAACCAGTAAAGACTTTGCAATGTGAATGTAATTTTCACACTTAAAAACTAAGCAATTTGTGTGTGGTTGAGGAATTTTGGAAGTAAATAAAATGGGGAAAAATGCATGATAAAAAATGTAGTACTTAATTATTTTCAAAAGGGAAAGTGCTGTTGTTTTATTTCTCATTTTGAGTGAAAGGTTGCCCTTTTAAAAAAATCATTAAAGTTCTATTACTTAGAGCTAAGCACTGTTAATATTTTAGTAATATCCTCCCAGACTCTCTATTATCTATTGTGTATCTATATTATAACACAATATAATATAGCACAATTGGTGCAGGATTATAATACACACAGTTTAGCTGTTCTTGTTTATTCCCCTACAATCTGGTTATATTTTCATTTCAGTAAGTATAGACTGACCTTATTATTTTTTCATGGCTAATAAACCACCTTTTTGCTTAAACATTTCTCGAGGGTATTTGGTTTGTTCCAACATTTTGTTACTACAAACAACGAGATGAACATACTTGTACATACATCTCTGAACACTTGTCTGATTATTTCCTTATGGCATATTTCTAGAAGTTTCTTGTAGAGTTAAAGGGATTAAATTTTTATAGTTATTGCCAGACTGCCATCCAAAAGGATTATTCCACTTCAAACTCTCATAAAAAGTATATGAGAGTGTTTGTTTCCTAGCATGCTTGCTGTGGTGGTTTTAGCACACGTCCACAGATTCTGGCACTTTTCTCCTGGGACACTGGCTCTGAGAGCCTTCAGCTGCCAGCCCCAGCTGCTGTTTGACTATAGATGCACAAGACCCTGAACAAAAACTGCCTTGCTGAGCCCAGTCACCCCCCTCCCCGCAGACTATGAACAATATAAATGACCATGGTTGTTTTTTTTTAATTACTATTTGGTGCTCAGCCCATGTGACTCAGTGACTGAGTGTTGACCTATGAACCCGGAGGTCACAGTTCAATTCCCAGTCAGGGCACATGCCTGGGTTGCAGCTCAATCCCACAGTGTGGGGCCCACAGGTGGCAGCCAATCAATGATTCTCTCTCATCATTGATGTTTCTATCTCTCTCTCCCTCTCCCTTCCTCTCTGAAATCAATAAAAAAATATATATATTTTAAATCACTATTTGGAAGCGATTTATTATTACACAGTAACACACAACTAGAATAGTTACAACACAGAAGACTATTAATTAAAACTTTTTGCCAATCTGGTAAGCAAAAATTACTATTTGAGGCTAAATATCCTTTTCATGTATTAATTGGTCAGCTGTGTTCTTTGATAAAGTTGCCAATAATTGGCTTGTAAGGGTTCTTCTCTTCCCCTGTCCCCTTCCCCCAATCTGGTAAAAAATCTCTCAAACTTTTCCCTTATGTTTTCTGGTTTCAATGTCATGCTTAAGAAGCTTGATATATCCTAGGGGTATCAAAATATACATAGGAATATCCTAGTATATTACTTAATTTCTTACATTTCAGTCTTAATCTTTTCAGAATTTATTTTGATCAAAGGTTTGAGGTAGAGGTATAACTTCATTCCCTCTTCCGCCTTCTAAGCCTATCAGTTATCCTAACACCACTTTTTAATCTGCCTTTCTCACACCAATCTGAAAAGCCACCTTTCTCATTTGATAAACTTCCATGTAAATCCAGACTTATATCTCTCCCGATTATCTATTACTATCTTCTCTTCCCCGATTCCTCTCCTGGAACTATACTACTTTATTAGGAATATTGTCAAGAGAGGAAGTTTTGGTTAATTTTTTTCCTTAGGGAAGAAAAATCATCATATACACTATTCTGTAGGAAAGTTGGGCAAGTAATGCATATTAAAATTTTAATCTAATCACCAAACAAGTACTTTTTTAGCACTGCTACCATTTACTTCATATTTTTATAAATCTTCAGCTAGTTCAACTTCATGGTTTGAACTTTAATAAAAAAACTAAATAGCACCTCACTATCTTAAAATATTTTAGTCACACCATTTTAAATTTAATAGATGAATACCATAAAAATAGTGTTAAGGATTTTCCTATATATAATCCCATTTTTATTTAAAGAATTGGAATATAATTCTTTACTAATTCTAAGATAAAATTATGAATAAATTGCTGATAAAAGTCTCAGAGAATTGGTCCAAATCAGCTAAATAATACAGCAGACCCCATAATTAAAATCGGGCCCTAACCGGTTTGGCTCCCGTGGATAGACCAGGGTCCTGGGTTCGATTCTGGTCAAGGGCATGTATCTTGGTTGAAAACTCCTCCCCGGTCCAGGCCCTGGTCGGGGCTCATACAGGAGGCAACCAATCGATATGTTTCTCTTACATGGATGTTTATCTCTGTCTTTCCCTCTCTCTAAAAATCAATGGGAAAATGTCCTTGGGTGAGGATGATTAATAACAACAACAAAAAAATCAGCATGTCTAATTTTTAGGGGCATATTAAGAAAAAGCCTATATTGGAAACTACTTTTACATTATTTATGTATTAAGAATGATGGTTCAAAGTTCAATGGTTCCTCACTCTTAAAGATATTACAACCTTAATCAATGGCCAAACCTAATTACTATCTCTCAGATATTAGTCACCAACTTTGTAAAGTTATTCATTCTAAGAACTCAGAAGAAAGTTCACTATTTTCCTCTATAAGAAGAGATAGGTATTTTATTTTCAAACCAGTTTAATTATTTTTAAAATATTTATTTATGATTTTAGACAGGGAAAGGACGGGAGAGTGAGGGGGGAAAGCAAAGGGGAGAGAGAGAGAGAGAGAGAGAGAGAGAGAGAGAGAGAGAGAGAGAAACATCGATTTGTCGTTCCACTTATTTTTGCACTAGGTTGATTCTTGTATGTGCCCTGACCGGTGATTGAACCCACAATCTTGGCATATTGGAACGATGATCTAACCAACTGGCCAGAGCCAAATTGGTTTCAATTATAAAGGATAATTTTTAATCTTCCTCAAAAGAAATCTCCTAAAAAAACAAGATCATCAAGTAGTCCTGTAGTTTATGGACTTAATAATACAGTAATAAGTGGTCCTGAAGATCTTAGTTCTCAGCTGAGCCTTGAACTAAAACTTTCTTATATGTGATAAATTGACTAAGGAACTATGTCTTTTTATTTATGTGTAATATAACATTTTTTAGTGAAGTTTTGGATATGTCAACTATGACATGCTCATAGCTTACATTAAAATATGCCTACAAGTTAGTTCTTGAACTAGAAATACATGTAATTTCAACACATTTTCCATTGGAGTAATCCTGTTTTCAAATTGAGTCATCTTTTGTCACCCACTTAAAGCCTTTTATCTTGTGAGTCAATATCCTTATTTGTTCAGAGTACTTAAAAGTAAAGAATGTTTAACTATGAAACTCCTTAGATGTCACTATAGTTTGAGGAGAAAGAGTATTGATCACAGGTCAGAACTAGTACTGATGGCGGGGAAGTGGGGGTAACCACACCCAGGGCTTCTAAACATTCATGGCAGCACAAAAGGCTACCGCTACTTTCTTAGATGGATAATCTCCAGAGTCAACAAAAGGCATGCACTAACTACAGTAAAGTGTAAAACTCAAAAATATAAGCTTAAGAGGAAATTTTGTCTACCCTGATTCAGAGCTACCAGGGATTATCTTACTACCCAACTTGACTCAAAATCACATTGTGAAAGGATGATACATTAAAACAAAGAAGCACACCTGCCGATTCACTGGAGGCTGCTTTACTTCTCTTTTTTGTTTCTGGTGGAGGCTGGAATGGTCTCTGCCTCACGGGCTCCTCCCCTGGGATGGCTGTCAGGTCGTGCATGCTGAAACTCCGCAGTCGTTCAGTGATCGCTCCTTGGCTCTAGAGAACAGAGAGCGACAGATCCAAGAAGGGAAAGTACAGTTCAAAATGTTTAATATGTTTACATTGGACATGTCCCCCAACACTTGATCATGAAGCTTATTCATTTTATCATGAAACTTTCAGGAAAGTTGAAATTATTAGAGAGTGAACACCCATAATCACTTGCATTTTGCTTTATTTTCTTTATCACATATCTATCATTTATCCACCCATCCAACAATTTTTGAATGCACTTCAAAGTGAACTATAGATACCAGCACATTCCATCCCAAACATTTCACCTTTATATTTAATTTTAAAATGTAAGAAACATATAATGAGCTTACCCTCAGAGTAAACCGCACCAATAATTTTGCTCTCTCTTATAACTAGCATTTGGAGCTTACGTTTATGATTTAGAAGAAATTTTTAAAGTAAGAGAGGTACTATTGTGAGCTAAACTAAGTCAGAAGTGGTAATGTCTCTGCCCAGAACAGGGTAAAAAAAAAATTTAAGAGCCTAAGAATCTTGGATACAAAATGACATTCAGTTAATGAATTCACTTTCTGGCAAGGCATATCTACTACTATGCAATTTGATTTTGCCATGTTAACAATATGGTAGACACTGAACACATGTGGATATTTAAACTTAAATAAACTAAAATTAAGTAAACTAAAAATCTAGGCCCTTAATTGCACCTTTCACAGGCTCAGCAGCCACATGTAGCTAGTGGCTACTGTATTCGATAATGCAGACGCAGGACATTTCCGCCACTGCAGAAAGTTCAATTATTACATCATTGCACGGCTCGGAAAGGACATTTCTGAACCTTTCCGACATAACCAGATTTCCCCTCAAAGTATAAAGCTTTGGAAAGAGAAAAAGAGATTTCTAAATTTACTCACTTTGAAAATTTGCATAGCACATAGATGACTCATTTCTTATGTATAGCTGAATTAAAAATATTCTTCTGGTGGATTTTTACACTTCTTTCTCCTTCTAACACATGTCAATTTATGACTGCCTCTAGTTATAAAGTTATCATAGAAATTTGTCCATAATGGTTTGTCTCTAAATTTCAAAGCCTAGGTATGGCACTATGAACATTTGAACGTTACTGCGAACATGTATTTTATCCTGAAGGAAATGGTCTTGATTCAGCTACTCTGAGTTAGTGATGTATGATGTTAAAATCAAATGCCGTACCCGACTTAAGCTTTGCAGTTCTGCCATAATTTTTTGAGTTATGAAAAGGAATTATTTAATTACAGGGTCTATATCTTCAATAAAAGTAACTGGGTTCCACGCATTTTTTAAAACATTCTTGGCATGGTTTAATTCATTATTCTTTCTTCCTCCTTATCAGATGTCATTTACTTACTTCAGATATCGGTGACTGAGGGTTTCAGACAGATACTAAAAGAAAGTGACCAGTGCTCTCTGAAACAGATGCCTGGTTTTCTCAGAAATGTCAATGTCTTTGTCTTGTCTTTGTATTTCTGTGCCCTCTCTTAGAAATTCTTGACTTTTTACCTTCTGCCAAACAAATGATAAAGGGATACACATCCATGTTACCCTCTACTTGACTCAGGTGCAATTTTCAGGGCTGGTTATAATGCCCAAACAAGCCCTCCTACTCAAGAAACTACATCTCAGCTTGCAAATGAGTCAAAGTGCCACTGAATCAGTCTAGCTTTATAACGTCCACAAACTTTGGTATCTTTGGGTATAATCAACTAATCACTTAGTATAAGTAATTAGTATAATCAACTAATTACTAACCACAAATGAACTCACACATTATTGTTAGTTCTGTTGTGCTGTATATATTTTGCCTCCAAAACAAGATTTTAAGAAACTAGATAGATGAATAAACCTTAGGCTTCTTCAATTTTCCTAATGTACCTGGTATGGTTCTGATACTGAGATACTGAGCTGGTAATAATTAAACTATTCTTTTTATGCCTTTTCTTTTTTCATTACTCTTAAAAATAAAAAGGCTAGAGGTAGAGAGAGAGAGAGAGAGAGAGAGAGAGAGAAAGAGAGAGAGAGAGAGAGAGAGAGAGAGAGAGAGAGAGAGAAAACGTATTTGTTGTTCCACTTATTTATGCATTCATTGATTGATTGTTGTATGTGCCCTGACCGGGGATCGAACCTGCAACCTTGGCTTATCAGGAGGACACTAACCAACTGAGCTACCCGGCCAGGGTTTTTTTTTTTTTTTTATTATTACTTTTGATTGCTTGAGTTCTCCAAAGATAGGAGCTTGTTTAAACATAAACACTGGTGTTTTTATGCAGAGATTCAGTAGCAAACTACAAGTATTGCCATGGGTATCTACATGGGTAGATTATACCATCCATCAGAGGCTTGTTTCAAGTTTAAATTAAAGGTGAGCAAGGACCAAACCTGAGGTATCTAGGTGATGTACTTACAGCAAAGATTTTAATGTAGCTCTAGAGCAGTGGTTCTCAACCTTTCTAATGCCGCGACCCTTTAATACAGTTCCTCATGTTGTGGTGACCCCCAACCATAAAATTATTTTCGTTGCTGCTTCATAACTGTAATTTTGCTACTGTTATGAATCGTAATGTAAATATCTGTGTTTTCCGATGGTCTTACGCGACCCTACTAGCTGCTGTAGAGCCTAAGACCATCGGAAAACACAGATATTTACATTACGATTCATAACAGTAGCAAAATTACAGTTATGAAGCAGCAACGAAAATAATTTTATGGTTGGGGGTCCCCACAACATGAGGAACTGTATTAAAGGGTCGCGGCATTAGAAAGGTGGAGATCCACTGCTCTAGAGTAACCAACCCTATAGCCCTAATTATTATCAATCTCTTCAAAGTTTCAAAAAAGGCCAGGAAAAGCAAATAGAGGCTGTACACCACCTTTGAGGACCCCCAACACTTCAACAGCCATTATCACTTCAAAAAATCGTATTTTCCACTGGGCCCAGAATAGAGTTAATATGGAAAGAGAAAATTAATGCAGTATTGTGAACTCAGAAAACATTATATAAATTTTAAGTATCCAGGGAAAACTCTAATTATAAAATAATCACACCTACATGCAGACCTATTCCCTCTAATTTTTACGTCTTTAGCACAAAAAGTCCATTAAGAAAGAAATTATGTTTGTAATGAAATAAGTGGAAATACTTCCCCATTACCTCAGATTTCAAAATCATATGCATAGTATGATTACAAGTAAAAGTATGGTTATAAGTAGGGAAAATATGCAAAAGATGAACAGGATAATGTTTGGGCAGATGGGATGAGTGATTTTTTTCAACAATTTCTTTAATATTGCAAAATTAGTCATGGATGGTATCAGTGAAATTTTAATTGTAATGAGATGCATATTAAAAATTTCAATAATGCTTTATAAGCTTACAACAATCTTTTACAGAACAATTCTTACCATACCGTTCAACAATGAATAGCCAGTAAGCTCTGTTTCTGTTATCCTTGACATACTACACTGTAATGCAGAGAAGGCAAGTTCCCAGGTTTTAGGGAAATCTCTTTTCCCTATGGACATTCAACAATTAATCTGATCAAGTCTAGTATAGAATTGACTGTATTTGCATTACGTGAATAATACATTTTAGTGGTTTTAAGATGAAAAAACATATTTATCAAAGAACATTTATAACAGAAAAACATACAAAAGAAAAATTATTTTTAATCCACCACCAAAACTACCTATACATATTTATATATCCTTTTAGCTTTATCTGATTCATCATACTTTCTCAGCTTCAGCACTATTGCTCTTTTGGGTTGGATAATTTTTTGTTGTAGGGAAACTATCCTGTGTGGTGTAAGATATGAAGTATCCACCCTGATCTCTACACCCCTTGGATGCTAGGAGTAGCATCCCCTCCCTCAGTTGTGACAACCCAAAATGTCTCCAGACATTGCCAGATGTCCCTTGGAAGGCAAAATCAACCCCCTTGAGAAACACTCTTAGAGATATAAGAGTTTTTAGAAGTCAAGTTTCACCCCTCTGTTTTTACAGGTAAGAAAATTTATACTGAAAGAGATGAGTGCAGATGATTTGCCCCAAAATCTCATGGTAATTTGTGGCAGCCTCAGGGCTAAAAATGGCAGATAAGTTGACTACTATAGAATTCCATGTTCATTATAACATTCTGCTTCCTAGACAATAGGGAAACAGCAAGGCCATTTTCCCCCATTGTCTGAACAACTGCTTTCTTTTTAAAATAGCTAATAAGTAGCTGAATATCCTCAAATCTTTTCACAAACTGAAAGCCACTAAAACAGACAGCAAAATGTCAGGATCTCTGACCTAATCATGAACACTTGAAGTCAATTAGAGTTCATCAAGTTTACCTGTAAGGCTCTAATTTCTGTGATAATCGATTTTTTGAAAATAATATCTGCTAAATAATTTACCAAAGGCTGCCAGAGAAAATTCTAAGAGATGGTTAATGTGACTATCAGTCTTATTAACTTGTCCTTCATCCGGCAGTAGTGCTGTTCATCTGTACAAAAGCCACCTGCATTTTTCATGTGAAAATCTACGGAATACTGAACACCCTCAGCAAAATCCTTGAAGGTCCTTCATATGTTTATGCTTTGCTCAGCCAAAATAAACTCGTACACTGACCTTGTGAACAGATGCCTGGTAATGAGGTCATAGAACTGAGGAACATTTTCAGAAAATTGCTTTATGGTGTAATAAATGCTCTGTTAGATTCCTATTTTAATCTCTAACAGGCTCAGGTGGTTCAACCCAGGAAACCTAGTCAGGGGCATTACCAATATTAAAAGGTCACACCAAGAGTCCAAATATTTTTAGCCTAAAAGATATATTTTAACAAACTATATGTTGTAAAATTTTTAAACAATTCTCAAATCTTACTCCTGGCTTTCTTGCAGTTTCTCCTCAAACTTGACCTATTTTCTTATTTCAGTTTCAATTTATTCCTTGGTATGAATTGTCTGGTTCAGTGATTCTTCCATCATGATGTCTTTCTTTGACATCTCCAGAGATGAAATTAATTTCACCTACTTTAAAATAGGCACAGTACAACTCGAGACAAATAGTGTTACTGTGATGTTATGTTCAGCATGTTTAATGAATATTTCTAATGAATAAAATCCAGGATGGTTGAAGCCAACCTTGCTGTGATCACACTGAGAATGGCAAGGGCTACCTCACAGACAGTGATCTTGATAACAAAAGGATCATGAAATCACAAACAAAAAGGGCAAGTTCCATAATGAATTCGAATTATGGGATAACGGTTTACCTAAGTGGTCACTTAGATGATTTTATGCTCTCTGTTTCTTGCCTTTGAAGGGAGGAAATGGTTTTAAGGCTTTAAATATATAAATAAAAACAAACAATGAATCACAAAGAAGAAAGACAGAAATATAGGTATACAATTGCTTTTATAGAATTTCTACAGAGAGGTATTTCTGTGAGATAACAATTTCTAGTTGTTGAGTGGTGGATCTCCTGGGTGACTTTTTTTATTAGATATGGGAACCAGGAATGCATTTTCATTAAGCAAGAAATAAAAAGCAAATGTACTTCTTCTAAAAGAAAAAATAATCTTTAAACAAGCTGGAAATATTGCTATTTTGGTATGCCCTGCTGGAGTCCTCCAGTCCCGGGGGTGGCCGCTGAGAGCAGGGCCTGCTTGGCTGTCGCCAAGGCGACCTGGGAGCAGCCAAGCGGGCCCGCAGACAGCAGAGAACCACAGGGAGCGGGCCTTTGGAGAGGGTGCAGGTCGGGCTGAGGGACCCCTCCACCCCCGACCCCTGTGCACGAATTTCGTGCACTGGGCCTCTAGTAATTAATAACAGACTTGTCTTACATGTATACTGTTGTATAATGTTTCCGCCTAATTATCAATGTAACACTTTTAATATATAATGTCAACTTTTCATCCTGTTAATCCTATTAATTATGACACTTCAGCCAAAGATCACCCTGAAAAGAGAAGGCCCATTTGACATTTTACATCCCTTCACCACTGCTATTATATAAAATCACCACTTAACCAGAATATTTATTTCCACAGCATTGATGTTTTAGTTCAAGATAACTAAGTTGAAAAAGCCTAACTCAAAAGCTTAGAATACTATTTAGTCTCAATTTAACTTAATAGCAACAAGCTCAAATTTTCCCTTGAATTTTGATAGATACATATTTATGTTTATTGGGTTCCTACTATATTTTGATAAGCACTGTGCTTTTATACATGCTCTCACAGATGGGTATATTATCCCTGTTTTATACATGAAGCCACTAAGGAATACAGAAGTTAAGTAAATTGCTGACGGTTTAGTCACACTCAGCATTTTTGGGGTTTGAAGCCTGTTTTCTCTCCATACACTGCACACCAAAATCAATTATGCTATCACATTTAAAATAAACCACACTAATTACTACATGCAAAGGAGTCCAAAAGCCACAATGCAAGTTTTCACAGAAGGCATTCATTTGATAACTTGGCTTGCAAAACACAACACATGACATTAGTAGTGGCTAAGTAAAATTTCAAGTTTTAAGAACAGATTTTTTTCCATGCCTTATTTTGAATAATCAGTTACCTCAAATTGATTGAAGTAGGGGTGCAGAAGTAAGCCAGAAATCCTATCAAGATATTGCCACCGAGAGAGAGAATGCCAAAGACAAGGAAAGAAAGAATGGTCATCTTTACTAAAGGTGATTTACTCAAACTATTTTAAGTTTTTAAAGTAGGAAAGTTATGACAAAATGACATTTTAAAGTAGGAAGGTTATGACAAAATGACATTTTCTGGTTTATTTATTAACTAGCTCTCATTTTGTGATCGGTTAAGAGTTTCAAAATATTTAGTTACAGAACATGCTTGTAACATTACATGCTTGTTTTTCCCAGTATTAAAAAAATAAATAGAAAGCAAAATTATGCCAACATTTTATACTGATCTGAAATAAAGAGCCACCCTACTTTATCCATTGACTTAATGTGCCTTGAACAAACATTGTAAATAAGAAATTACCTTCACTGCTGCAGTAACCGCAGCAGTAGCTGCCAAGTTTAAACCTTGCCGTCCAAAGTTTACCATCGTCTCATAGCCTCGTTCCTTTGCTTGTACAATATAATCATCAATCTCCTGGGGGAAAAAACCCAAACCACATAGATATTAATTATATTTAAGTATAGTGTCCAGAAGCAAAAAAATAGGACTCCCCAATAATATAATCATTTCACAATTTTTATAGCATAAAGCATTTGATGATATATATTTCTAACAAATGATTTATGGCAATAATTTAAATATCTTACCCTTTCCTTTGAAGAAAGAAGTGGATGAAGGAATTTTCTATATATTAAACTTGCTCCTTTGGTATAGGGAGAGAGCAGCCATATGACAAAAGCAATCTTAAGTTCATAGTACAGGGGGAACCTAACAAGAAAAAATTTGAAGAACAACAACAAAAAGCCTATGAAAATAAACTCCAGATAATGAACAAGTAACAAAAAACTTCTTAAAAAGTTCAGTCACTATGTTAAATTTTCACATGTAAAACTGAGAGATCGAAGAAACACCTGTGTTTGAATGACAAACTAATTTAGATAAATATAGATATCAGTTGAGGAAAGAGCAACCTGATCCCCACAGAGATTCACACCTTCTGGTGAGGATTCTTCAGTGTAAGCAAGCACAGGGAAGCTGCCAACTGAGTGTGGCAGCCCAGAGGGCAGTGACAGCATTTAACCAGGCAGTAAGGTATCCCCGCTCTGTCTGCAGCGCCCAAAGGCCATGGCAGTTCCTGATATACCTCCAATCATAAGGACGTATATTTATAGGCCACACGTGCACAATGTTAGCCCATACACACATCTTCTCATTCTCAGAACTCCCAGAAAACTTCCCCTCCCATCTCATTTGGCCAGAATTCCAGCACTTTGCAAACCTAAACTGTTCACTTGCAAAATAAACGGAATTACCGTTGTAGTAGACTGAGAGTTAGGGTTAGATCTGGCCCATGGCCCTCTTCATGAGACTTTGCAATGCCTTCCCTGTAGGCTGAGTACACGTCCCCAAGCAGTGACAGTGGGCTTAACCATGTGACTTGCTTTTGCAAACAGAATGAGTGTGACAAGTCACGTGCAAGGAGAAGTTTTAGATGCCCTTTGACTCCCCATCCCAACACCCCCACCTTCTTTCTTGCTTTAAATGTTTGCTTTCTGCTGTGACAAGTGCTTCTTCAGCCTAGGTCCCATAAAGAAGAGACACTTGAAATAGTCAAGTCCAGCAAAGCAGCAGCAACCATCTGCCCTCATGTAGTGTGAACAAGAAATAAATGTTTGTTTTTCTAACTTCTTATGCTTTTAGGGTTACTTGCTGCCACAGCAAGTTAACTAATATAGCATGAGGGAATCAACATCCTGTGGTCATGAAGATACACGATGACTGAAAAACCTGGACTCTTCTGAGGAGGCAGATGGGTATCGCGCAGTGAGGAATGCCAGCAGAAGGTCCCTGCGATGCTGCAATCATAGAGGAATTTCTGGTTTCATTGTTTGTGGTAAATGCTCCCTACATTGTTTGTGTATTTTTTTTTTTATTCCGCACCTGAGGAGTTTTTTTTGTTTGTTGTTTTTTGAGAGGGAGAGGAGGGAAGGGGGGGGGAGGGAGGAGAGGGGGGGAGAAAGAGAGAGAGAGAGAGAGAGAGAGAGAGAGAGAGAGAGAGAGAGAGAGAAACACCGCTTGGTTGCTTCCTGTATGCGCCTGACCATGTGCCCTGACTGGGAATTGAGCCAGCAACCTTTTGGTATATGAAGCTCCAACCAAGTGAACCACCTGGCCAGGGCTAGTTTTTTAATAATCTATGCTATATTTGCAATCATAAAACAATGAGAAGTCTTTACAAAAAGAACTAAGATTTGGAATCTGTGTTTGGACATTTAAAAACAAATAAACAGAAAACCCTCTCCCAAACCCCTATACCAAAAACATGCCAGGTAAATGAATGAGCTATGGGACAGAGAAAGGAAGAGAAAGATGGATGAAGATGCAGTACAGAGAAATTCATAGTAAATAAGGGCAGGATGCTAAGAACATTTAAGTCTGATGACTTCAATTTTTTTCTAGCAATCCAATGTGACCTAATGTGCCGTGAGAATATGATGAGAATAGCAAAGTCAGAAAGACCGTTTAAGGAGAGAACAGTAAATGTCTGAAACAGATATAAGAGGGAATTGGAAATAGCAACTGACCAAAAGCAACTAAAAGGAATAATGAAGTTCAAATTGATACCTATATGAGCAACTGATTCATTTTTTCATCTCATTTAGTAGCCTGGGAAAGAAGTAAAGACAATTGGGCTTATTTAGGCTGAAGATTAGCGCAGCAAGGGCAGCTGAAGATACTGGCAAGGCAGTAAGTTTACAGATTCTGAAAGGAGGACTTTTCCACGTGATGTCAAGGTTTAGATAGAAATGCACTACTGAAATACAGCACAAGGAGATTCAAGTTGTCCCATTAAGTATTTGCTCCTCAGTAAAATGTTAAATCCTTGAGGATATAAACATGCTTTAATTTTATCTCAGAGGTTTGGAATAGAGTTGGAGGTCAATGGGTGTCCCCATGGATGCCATCCAGTTTGAATGTAGATGAGAGTTTTAAGGATGGGGAGGGAGTGCTGTGGGTGTCAAAAGAGGAGTCTTTTAGGAAGTGATAAAGAAAAATAGCCTGAAGACATCAGTGTGGAAAAAAAGAATGAGAACCAATTTCTCTATTCCAGATCCTGGGAGATGTGTGGGGGATGGGCAGGGAGTGGCCTGGGAGAAGAATGAGCTGCCTTTATTTCAGAGAGACTGTGAGGAAAGTAATGTTCTTATGGGGAAACCAGATCAAGAACACGAGATACTGGATAATTAGGTGACTTGATCAAATTCACTTAGTTAACAGCAAAAGCAGGATCAGAACTCAGGACACCTGATAACAAGTCTATAGTCTGGTCCTTTCTCAATACTAGAACTTACCAAGCAACTGTCTGATCTGCTACTGTTTCAATCACAGTGTATAGAGCAAAAACAATCCAGTACATCATCCATCGAACCTGCAGATAATAAAAATACTTATGAAATAATAGAGTAAAATTATTTGTAACTCTGAATAATTATGTATATCTCATATATATACATTTCTAAATATATAGTATGTTGGATCAAATGCAGAAGGCAATGGTTTAATTTTCAACAGGTTTCATGTTTGAGCTCCTCACATCACTGTATCAGCAGTCCTGGGATACAAGAACCAAAGAATAACACATCTCTGGGCCTGATACAATGTAATATAGGGATCTGAATGAAAGAATTAGAAAAATAAGATATATTTCTCTTAACTAAAGGAAAGTAAAAGATCTTATCTATAATCCTTCTTTTGGAAGACTATTAGTTATTTAATTATTATATAAATAATATGGTAGACCACATTTAATCTGTACCAGTTTTTTAAGTTTTGCATTCCTATATTTTCCATATATAGAAACTTTTCAGAAACCAAAGAACAATTCTGGATTTGTTATATGCACAATGCTAATCACTCATTTTGAAAGTCTAAGGTTAGTGTCTTCTTTCCCTACATATAAACCTGTTACAGCTCATACATCCATTTCTTTCTTCTAATCCATTTACCACAATGATAGTTACAAAAGACTGAATGTTTGTGTCCCCCCGCCCCCAAATTCATGTTAAAATACTAATCCCAAATGTGTATTAGGAGGTGGAGCTATTGGGAGGTGATTAGGTCATGAGGGTAGAGTCCTCAAGAATTAGTGTCCTAAGAGGATCCCCAGAGAGCTCTCTCCCCTTCCACCATACGAGGACACAGCCAAAAAATGATGGTGTCTGAACCAATTTTTTTTCAGTTCTCTCCCTCTCCTATACTCTGCACAGGGATCTCAGAGAATATTAGCACCATCTTTCCTGGGAAGGTGGAGGCTTAAATTAAATTCTTTCTTTCCTAAACTTTCTATGAAACATATTATTTGAGAAACATATATTATTTAAGTCAATGCTTGTTATTCATTATTTCACAATTTCACAACCATCATTATGATTGTGATCATCCAACTGGAAAAGAATCTATCTATATATAAAAGGCTAATATGCTAAGTGTCCGTCTGACCAGTAGCTATGACATTCACTGACTACCAGGGAGCAGAGGCTCAACGCAGGAGCCGCTGAGCTGCAGTGATTTGGCAGTGGCGGTTCTTGGGTGACGCACCCCAAAACCAGAGAGGAGGGAGCCCGATTCCTTGCAGGGCCATGCGATTCCACCTTTGGCCATGAGTTATGTAGTTGCTGGGGCACTGTTGCCCTGAATCTGGTTTATTGCACACTTGTGTTTGCATTTCACACCCTGTACGACAGCAACTTTGCAGAGTGCCCTCTCGCACTCCAGGACCCCTTGGGTGATGTCGGGGAGCCAGTTTCGGCCCGATCCCCATAGGCCAGGCCCAGGGACCCCACCTGCTGGAGGGACTCTGCTCACTCCGCAGATGCCCTTCAAGTCACGGCGCCACCCCAGGTGTGGCTGGCCTTGGGAGGTTGGCTCCAGGGATGTCTACCCAGTCCCGCCCCACCAGCCACCTTCTAATTAATTTCCTTTCAATGTGCATGAATCCGTGCACCAGGTCACTAGTAATAAATAATACTCCAAGGAGAGTCTTTTTTTTTTTAATTTCTTTATTGATTAAGGTGTCACATATTTGTCCTCATCCCCCCATTCCCATCCCACACCCCTCCCCATGGATGCCCCAACCCAAGGAGAGTCTTAATTTGCCTGTTAATAGACCTGAGTAAAGGCGAAAGGGATTGCATAGACAGTAACTGGTGGTATGCCCTGAAAGACTAGTTCTTGGATTTACAGCTGCTACACACCCCATAGATTTCAAAAACACCCTTGCTTCAGTGTAGTCAAGTGCTTATTTAGTTTTCAAATTAAATTATCAAATTAATTTTAAAACCCACAAAATAAATTACTGCTTTAAAATATATAAAGTTTATCTCCAAAAAAGCAAAACATGTACTTAGGTTGTGAGACTATTTAATAATGTCAACATTTTTAAAAGAGGATAAAAAGAAGAAAAAGGGTATGCCTTTTTAGTTAAAAAACATCAACAAATTATCTAATCAATGGGATATTCCTGGACATTTTCCTGGGGGATTGGCTATAATTTTACATAAGCAAAACTCCATGGTTTTAACTTATCTTTAATAGGTAAATTCTTTGACAACATGCTCTCTTAACCTTATGGGATTTTTGTTCTCCTTATAAGAAATATGGATCTCAAATATAGTTGAACCCAAGCAATAGTTAAATGAATTCAGTGTGTGTGTGTGTGTGTGTGTGTGTGTGTGTGTGTGTGTGTGTTATTCATGGGAGCGACCACAAAGAAAGTTAACCTTGAAAAGATATTACTTCCTTTTTCCACTAATGGATTTGGTCGGGATTTTATACCAAATGATTACTCAGCAAAGCTTTTATTAAAACTATACCTCAAGGCTGTTCAGCCTACTGTTTAAGGTTTTGCCCAAAGGAAAAACAGAAATAAGTCAAGGTTAAAAAAAGAAGAGAAAAGAAAAGGGCAAGTCACCAAATTATAAGCACAACTAAAAATATATGACGATAAAATATTATTTAGAACAGCAGAAAACACCAATAACAAAATGCAGTATTAAAACAAAAAAAATTGGTAGGAAAACAATCACACTGATAATCTTGTAAATGTATGCAATCAAATATAATGGGAATAAGTGCTATTAAAATGTCATGCATATAAAAGTCACTTAATAGGTAACTAATAAATCACCATCCCCCTTTCAAGTTACTGGAAAAAGGTTACTGGCATCATCTTTATTGGTAAAAATTTATGTTCTTGAAAAATCTGTGAACAAATAGTATTTCTTCCAGTTCAAAAACAATTGGTAAGCCGAAACCAGTTTGGCTCAGTGGATAGAGCGTCAGTCTGCGGTCTGCGGACTGAAAGGTCCCAGGTTCAATTCCGGTCAAGGGCATGTATATTGGTTGCGGGCACATCCCCGGTGGGGGGTGTGCAGGAGGCAGCTGGTCGATGTATCTCTCTCATCGATGTTTCTAGCTCTCTATCCCTCTCCCTTTCTCTCTGTGAAAAATCAATAAAATATATTAAAAAAAACACCAATTGGTAAAATCAACAAAGTGTTGTTTAGATAGTTTTGCAAGAACAATGATTAATAAGAAAGCGGTACTCAACTTTTTCTTAAAAGTCTCTTTGATCCTAGGGAATTGAATTGAATTATCCAATAAGGTGAAACTTATACATATAAACACTAAGATAGACACACACACACACACACACACACACACACACACACACACACGCAACCTACTTTTAATCTTTCATATCAAGCATAATTTAGCAATTCTTAAGGACTCAAGAGGCTTCACTGTATTATAACATTCATTGACAAAACTGCAGCAAACCCTACCTGTCATGGTAACAGAAATAGGAATATGACAACTTTTGTCCTCAAGAATTTAACATTTTATTGGGGAGAAAAATGAGTGAAGACTGTGACCCCCCCCCCAAAAAAAAAAAAGTTGTTATTTTCACATTAGATGCTCTAGCTCCAGTATGAGTCAAGGTCACAAGAAATTAAGGAAAGCTTACTAAAAGGACTATTTATAAGTTGTGCACAAGGCAGAGGAAAATCAATACAGGATAGTGGTGTACTCTTGAGCTAGCAACAGCAGGAACTACCATCACCCCGAGGTGTGACGGAGGGAGGAGTGGGAAAGGTTTCCAGGAGTCCAGACAGGGTCACTGTAGGGAAGGACTGCAGCCTCAGGTCAAGACACAGCCAACCAGTGGGGGCAGGAAGTGGGGAGAACAATACTCAGACCTCGGGTTCACCCTGTCTTCTGTCTCTCATGGGCAAACCCAAAGGGAAGCCAGAGCTAATGCAGTCTGTATGGGTCAGCTTCTTGGGACATAAGGAAGGAAAAGAATGTGGAGTGTGGCGAGGAAACT
Organism: Cnephaeus nilssonii; assembly: GCF_951640355.1. Taxonomy (NCBI): domain Eukaryota; kingdom Metazoa; phylum Chordata; class Mammalia; order Chiroptera; family Vespertilionidae; genus Cnephaeus; species Cnephaeus nilssonii. The sequence continues at coordinate 25,491,873 of NC_137087.1, forward strand.
CCACTGGAAGGACGGAAGGTTCCAGCACTACTCAGCCTGTCAGCTCTTAGAAACATTCCCAGAATGGAGTCACTTATCATCACTTCCACAGATACCTCCCAGCCCAGATGACCATAATCTCCTGTCTGGATGATTCCCATAGCTGAACACTCTGCTTCTTTGGGTCTATTTTGCATAGAGCAGTCAGTTATCTCCTTAAAACACAAGCCAAATCATGTCATTCCTCTGGTTCAAATCCCTCCCATGGCCCCCATCAGGAACCTTCATCACAGCCTAGAAGGTCCTCTGGATCCTGCACCCGCTGCCTCTCTGGTCTCGCCTGGCACTCCTACTCCTTCCCCTGTTCATCTCCAGGCACAGTGGCCCTTTTCCTGTCCTTTGGGCACGTGTGGATATGCTCCTGCCGCAGAGCCTCAGTACATGCTGTTTCCTTGCCTGAAATACTCTTCCTCATACGAAGAGCTTCCTCACTTGCTTCAGGTCCCTGCGCAAATAATTATCAGAGATGCCTTTCCTGACCACTCTGCTTAAAATATCTGTATCCTCCTAACTCCCTGATTGATTTTTCTCTTTAGCATATATATCATAGACACATCTAACAAATATCTACTGCCCCTCCCCACCTTCCCCTACCAGAATGTAAACCCCAAGAGGGCAAAGGCCTTATTTTGTGCACTGCTGACGCTCCTGTGCCCGGCACAGAAGGGGCTCAAGAAATATCTGTTGATGAACTGTTGACTGAATATGGGCCTGCACATAGCTTAGTGTGCTCTTTTTTGTTGGGAGTGCAAAAGGTTAGACAGCAGACAGGAGGTGAAGACATGATGGGTAAGCCTAAACTAGTATTTTAAGAGATCTGGTTTAAAGAGAAAAAAGGAAGGGGAAATACTAAGTAGCCTGAGACAAAAATGAAAGCATGTTTGCACCCTCAAGGATGGCGCATTTTACCATGGAGATAGACTGAAATTATGAGAAAGCAGAAATCCTTAATGAAACCAGATCCAAGATGAGGCTAAGAAAGATTAGGAAGAAGAGTGGGCTCAAGAAAGAAGCAGGGATGCATCTTCCTTGGGACAAAAGGAGAGGAAAGAGTGGCTGTGTTGATGAGAGGATTGAAGTGGTCATAGCTGATGACCTCTATGTTTACTAGTACTATGCACTAGTAAACATAGAGGTCATTTTTAGGAGGGCAGGCCATCTTTTAAAGCTGGGGGTGATTGGATTTAAGGAGAGCAGTAAAGGTTTAGAACAGTGGTTGGCAAACTCATTAGTCAACAGAGCCAAATATCAACAGTACAACGATGGAAATTTCTTTTGAGAGCCAAATTTTTTAAACTTAAACTTCTTCTAATGCCACTTCTTCAAAATAGACTCGCCCAGGCTGTGGTATTTTGTGGAAGAGCCACAATCAAGGGGCCAAAGAGCCGCATGTGGCTCGCGAGCCGCAGTTTGCCGACCACGGGTTTAGAAAAATTGTCTATACAGATGGAAAGGGAACTGCCGAGGGTACAGATGGAATAAAGCATGTGGCTGAGGAAGCTCTCAGCTGCTCTGGGTGTTAGAGATAGGGGGCCACAATGAAAGGTCTAGGACAGTGAAACAAGAAAGCATCAGAGGTGATGGCTTGTTGTCCATAAAAAGGCATAACGATAACAGAGTTGTGGCTGGGAAGTGGCCCAGCCAGAGCCAGTACTTCTCAGTCCCCCTTTGCAGGCAGGTGGGGTCCTGTGTCCAGTTCTTACCAACAGACTGTGAACCAAGGCTTTTGAGAAGTGGGAGGACCTCGCCCACAGGTTAGTTCCCTCCTTTCTGCTGGCTGGGAGGGCACGGAGCAGAGCAGCCGGGGGAGCTACATGTTAAAGGTGGACAGAGCCCCAGGTTTAAATGGCTACTGAGAATTCCTTGCTGAAATGAACATCCAAGCTGGACTGTTACGTGAGGAAAAAAATACAATTCTATATTTCTTTCACCACTGCATTTTTGTTGTATATTATAATTTTAGCAGCTTACCCTACCCCAGAGCAAGTCCATGGGAATAATAGTTCCAGAATTAGGTAGGTATCAGTCACAGTGCCATGGCTGCCATCTGTGGCAGAGCCAGTGCCCTGGTTAGTGGTGATGGGTGATATTACAATGATCTGCAAGTGAAGAGGAGGACTACCATTTTATGAAAGTCTGTGCAAGATACTCACAAGGGACTCCCAGAAGGATTTGGGAAGAAACTGAAGGATAGGAAGGATGGATGTTCTCATGTAGTAGATTGGAGCAGAGCCAGAGAAATACTATTTTGAATTTTTATTGTGACCCATTGGCAAATGTGACTTATTCTGTGTGAATGTTAGTCATCAGCTGTGTTGTCAGTATGTATGACTTTAGTAGTGATCCCCTTCCACTTTTGATAGGCCAAGAAATCAGATAAATTATAAACTTGCTAGAAATATGCATGAAGTTTAAATTAAATATAACCTGGGTAGGAGACTGAGATAGCCAAAGACTGAAGTGCATAAAAGTTGATGTGAAAACTATATTAAAAAGTTGTTTGATGGCCTATTTTGCTTACTTTGTTTTCTTTCCCAAGAGCATACCTAATGCCTAGTAGGTACCTGGCACAAAACAGATACTAAAAAATATTAGAAGAATTAATGAATTGGGCTAACTTACAAGCAATACTGTAATTTCCATTTTTCCTACTTGGTAATAAATGTCTTTTGAAAGTGGTTACAGTGCAATGGTTGTCATATTTCAATCTTGGAATACTTTACCCACTATATTTTTCATGACTAGAGAAATGTGATAAATGCATTAATTTAATATAAATAAAAGATTCCTCAAATGGAATCTTAAAATCATTTAAATACCCAAATTAACTTATTTCCTAAGAAAATACACTCTTACAATTAGGCAAGTTCTTTTGATGATTATGGAGTCATCTGTGATGTAAAACCATAGTATCTAAAATTACATTCTAGGTTATATAGTGCATAGAAGAGATTATCTTACTTAACAAGCCAGCACTTGTTTTATTATTACTCAAAATCCATAAGGCTTTCATAAAGCCTTAGCATTTCAGAAACCCAGACAGTCATGTGATGGTGTTCTTAGCTTTACTCTCTCAAAGGAATTAGAGGATATTTTAAGCCTGAGTGAATGCTGTAAAATGAATATACCCATAGGCTAAATTTACTATCAAAAGACCATGCTCCATTTAATAGGTATGCATTTACCTACCCATATGCCAAGAGAAAAATTGGCCTCATTTCATGATCTTTTAACATTTTTTTTAACAAAACAGGTTCCATGATTCACATTCTTAGACAATTTTTATGAAACTGATTTAGATTCCCAGGACAAACAAATAAAGCAAACAAAAGTTAACTACAACTATAAAACAATCTTTAGGATTTCCATAACAGAAACTGAGAGCAATGCATAGGCCCCAAATATATAGGAAGGAGACTAACATGTTCTGGTGGGAGACATGTAGCTATAGATACTAGCAGCAGTGGCATAGTAATTAAAAAATATTTTTCTTAAATTGTATCTTTATAAAACTTATTCTTTCTATGCTATGACTAGTGTGATATTATAACAGCAATATCAACAACCATATATGTTAAGTGACATAACTACTAAATGATACTTGTATGGTGAAAATAAAAATTATGGGATATGTTAATTTGATAAATATTACTTAGGGCTTATTATAAACAAAGCCCTTGGACAGGAAATCATCATAAATCCTGGTGTGAAGGCATCCCTACAAGAAGCTTTCATGGTTGGAATTAATAAAAGAAGACCAAAAAGACTAAGAGTAACAATGTTTGACCCAACATATAACTGCTATTTTATTATATACTAGAGGCCCAGTGCATGATTGAATCATGCACGTGTAGGGTCCCCTACACGCTTTCGCTTTTCGCAGTGGAGCTGGGTGCCTGTTGCTGGTGCCAGAGCAGACAGGCACCCAGCTCCCACGCTTTTGATGGTCCACGGCCGCTGAGGGGGGCCGCTGATCTGCGCCTCTCAACAGCAGGGTAGCCCCCCTCAGTGGCAGCGGATCCATGCCTCTCAATGGCCGGATAGGCCACCCCGAGTCCCGCCCCCCAGCCTCCCGCCGCCCAATCGTGGGCGTAGCGGAGTGATGGTAATTTACATGTTACTCTATTATTAGATAGGACTAGAGGCCCGCTGCACGAAATTCATGCACTGGAGGGGGGGGCGGGTGTTCCTCGGCCCGGCCTGTACCGTCTCACAGTCCAGGATCCCTCTTGCAGTCCAGGCGGTGGGAGAGGTTCCTGCCACTGCTGCTATGCTCACCAGCAGTGAGCGCGGCTTCTGGCTGAGCAGCACTCCCACTATGGGAGCGCACTGACCACCAGGGGGCAGCTCCTGCATTGAGCATCTAGCCTCTGGGGGTCAGTGCATGTCATAGCGACCGGTCATTCTGCCATTCGGTTGATTTGCATATTAGAGTTTTATTATATAGGACTATTCATTTGCCTTGTATGAATGAACTATCTTCAGTTCTAAAGGAATGCCTTCCACAGGTCATGTATATGCTTTGTGCACTGTACTTTCTATTGCAACATATCTGTGTAATGGTTTACATAACATCTGCCTCTGCTATTTGACTATAACAACCCATAGGGGCTGAAATTGTCTTGTTTATCATCACATTCTCAGGACCTAGTACCCCGAGTTTGGTTAAACAAACAGACTTTTACTTAAAAGTTTCTTAGTTTTAAGATTCAAACAAGTAACTCTGGACTGCAAACAGCAGTTCATAACATAAAATAGCCTATTTTGTTACAGTTGTTTTCAACAACTTTCCAACATCTCTTAATTTCAGACTCTTGGAATCATAAAGCAATTAATGTTGGTCTCTAAGAAAAAAAGAAAAATTACATATGCATAATGATTTCAATTATAACCACACTAAGTAAATCCAGAGGATAAAATGCTAAAATATGCTTTACTGGGAAAAAAATCTTTGCTGAGTCTCAAAAGAAATAAACACTGATGAATTTCAGACCACCCAAAGAGAACTTTATTTTTTGACCATTATGAGTTATTCACTCAAGTCAACTCACCCCAAACATTTATTCTACACCATGTTTTGGAGACCACAGAGAGACCTTCTAATATAGAATTTTTTTTTAGAAATAGTAGAGTTGAAAAGATTTCTCCTATTTCATTAACATTATGCAATAATTTGGTTACTTCATAATGATTTCCCCCATTAAAAACAAAAAGGAACAAAATGTGAGAAATCAAAAAGAAAAACTCCCTCTTTTATCGAACCCAGATGGTTCAGCTATGGGATTTTTCCCAGGGCTGTGCCAAGTTAGAAGCATGCTTGAAAATAAGCTAGTTGAAGTTCAATTCAAAGTGAAGAGAGACCATGGCTGAAAACAGCTTTTTGTTTTTTTATTTTTTAAAGATGGGGCATGTGTTGGGGGTGAATATGTGAGGCTGCGATTGATTTGGGCTTCTTCAACTTTGGGGAACTTCTTCCCCCATGGCCCATTTAAGAATGCCTCCACTTTCTCCAGCTCCTCAGGACTCAGCAACTTGGGAGTTAATTTTCAGATACTAAACTCACAGCAACATGGTTTACCTGCAGTTTCCAGGTACCACTGCCAAAGACCTCCCAGAAGAGCCTGCTGTTTTGAAGAAAGCCTCACATAACATAGATGTACTTGGTCTTACAATGGGGCAGATTGTAACCAGAAATATGGTCATAATATTGCCTTGGTCTTCCCCAGTGCCCTCAAATCACAGAAGCCCCATGTATCTCACCTCAACCTTGGTAGTTTGAGGAACTTGAGAGAAGGAAAAGGTGCAAAAATGTTTAAAATCTAGAAGATAATTAATTTTTTAAAAAGTGTTGAAAAGGCAGTGTAAAACACAGGAACTGCTTATGGGCATAGTTGCCAGGAGCAGAATTTAGGAAGGAATGACTTCTCCATCCAAAATAACTCTCTCCATCCATGCTGGCTGAGAATTCACATTTTCCTAAAATTAATTTTTATTGAATTTATTGGGGTGACACTGGTTAATAAAATTATGTAGGTTTCAGGTGTACAATTCTATAATGCATCATCATCATCTGTACATTGTATCATGTGTTCACCACCCCAAGTCAAGTCTTTCTCCATCACCATTATACCTTCTTCTACTGGCCCCTCCACCCCTTTTTCCTCTGGTAACTACCATACTGTTGTCTATGTCTATGAGTTCTTTTTTCTTTGCTTAATCCCTTCACCTTTTTCACCCAGCCCCTAACACCCCTCCCCTCTGAAAGCTGTCAGTCTGTTCTCTGTATCGGTACTGGTTTTGGACTGACTTATTTTACTTAGCATAATACTCTTCAGGTTCGTCCATGCTGTTGCAAAAAGTAAGAGTTCCTTCTATTTTTATGGATGAGGAGTATTCTATTGTGTAAATGTATCACAGCTTTTTTATCCACTCATCTACTGATGGGCAGTTGGGCTGCTTCCAAATCTTGGCTATTGTAAATATTGCTGTAATGAACATAGGGGTGCATATATTCTTTCAAATTAGTGTTTTGGGTTTCTTCATATATATTCCCGGAAGTTCACTTTTTATATTGTTTAAAGTCCTATTGATTTACAGGGGATAATAAATATAAGAGGCACAGGTCCCTTTTCATAATAATACCACATAGCATTTCTCCAGATGTTAGCATGATAAAGCGCCTACCCTGATAGAAAGAACTAAACTGGGCTAAATGGACATCCTAGTGGTCATCCAAGTTTCCATGCTAAACTGTCATCCTACCTTCTTTTTTCCCTTAGTGTTCACAAAGTCTTGGCCCATTATGTTGCCTACTTGAGGTATTCACCAGGGCTGGAACCACTTCTTAGGCACCAAGATCCTCCTGTGCCCAATCTATCATGACATAGTCAATTCCATCTTGCTATTTTCACAAGTGAACCAACCTAGTCACTAAAAGGTACGCTCCTCATACTCTGGTTTCTCTTCAGATCACATAAATCTTTCGCCTTTTAAAAGGTATGCTCCTTTCTCCAGGTGACTGACAAGGTTATATGACTAACATAGTAAATGAAAAATTTCATTCTCTAGCTCAGATACCACTCTCTATGTACAAGTTGTAGCATATTTAAATATGCAATAATCATTCAGATAGTAAGAACCAGCCTTTATAAACCACATGATAAAACATAGCCTTCTTGAGAAGCAAAGATTAGTAGGAAATAACTATAGGAGGAATCAATCACTGTCATGATTGGAATGAGCCTGTGTTACTAAATTATTTTCCTTCAAAAGCATGTGCAGTCAAGCTCACATAGAGAACTGAGGTTCACATTGGGGTGAGTGCAGAGAGGCGAGTGATGGAACACAGGACACTTGGGGTAAGGAAGGGCTGGCCGAGTGCCAGAGTGCAGGACAGCATGAAGGCCCTGGGTAAACACAGGGAGGAGAACAAAGGCTGGAGAGAGACGCAGAAAGCAAGATGGATGATTCTCAAGAGAAACTTCACTGAAGCAGAACTTAGGATATGGCCAGCCCTACAACAGGGAAAACTAGGATGAAGTCCATCTGCATACATAAACTTATATTTAAAAAGCACAATGTGGTGGTCATTACACTTTTCACAATAAAATAGGATACCCGTTAATGATTTTCACCTTGATTTTTGCTAAGAATTACTTGGGGATTAAAAAAATTTATATAGATTCCTAGGCCCCATCATCACAATGTGCAGAGAGAGGGCAGTGAGGGGGGTTCAAAGCTCCATGAGTTTTTGATGTGTAACCACCGTTGAGAACATGCACAACAAAAGTCTTGCTACTTACTTGAACTGTGGTCTATAGACCAGCAGCACTGGCATCACCTGGGAGCTTGTTAGAAATGCAAAATCTCAAACCCAGGCCATGCCAACTAAATCAGAATCTGCATTTTAACAAATCTCAGGGGCATTTCTATGCCCCTTAAAGTGAGAGGAACACTGCAGTGGGAGGCTACTCTATGCACGTTCTGGTGGCATCAGGCAGAGAAAGGTGGGATCATTCATAAAGGGAACGTCAGAAGAGGCTTGAGTTTGGAGAAAAGATGATGAACTCAGTTTTGTGTGGTAATTTGTTAAGTGTAAAAAGTTAAAATGCACCCTTATTTTCAAAACACCGTTTAGGCACATCATCATTAAAACAAAACAAACAAACAAAACTCCACCCAAACTAAAAGCTAAAAAGACAGAAGCTGGGCCTTTAGTCCAGTTTTCAGAGGCACCGTTTATGTCTAGCAATCGAGCAGACAAAAGCTTGGAGCTAACTACTCAGGAAAGGGAAGCCTTCAGGCTCTTCCACCTGGAGGAAGTTCCATGAGGACGGTCCCTGACGTCTACCCTCTCTCCCTTCCCAAGGAGGAAGTGCCCTTAGACTGTTCCCTAAGAGCAAGTCTAAATCTGCCTCCTACAGAGAGAAGGTAAGAAGGGTGATTACTAGGCTGATGTTATATTCAAACACGGTTAATAACAAAAACTTCCCCAGTTGGCGTCCATAATTTATTTTGCCAATCTTCTCAAGAAGGATATAACAATAAAACCGAAGTGTTAGGTCTTCATTTAAAAGATGGCTGTTGGAAACCTTTGGAGGTTAAAGTAATATTTTAAAATGAAACCACTAGACTTAATCTATTTCTGAGTTTTCAAAACCTTTTGAAAATAACTTTTCATTTTACTAGTAGTTGGATTTGTGGTGTTTTTTGTTTTTTTAAGAATCAATCTATATTCTGATAGCCAACAGCAAGACAACATTTCATATATTTATATAATTCAATATATTTTAAATATTTTATAGCTTTAAAAAAGAACTTCACCTTCTTGCAATTCTATTACATTTCTGAAGTAACATCTCATGAGCTTTTAAAAATTACATGAGGTTTTGGGAAAGATTTTAGTTTTCTTATTTAGCTAAAATCTTCAGGAACAGCCCTAGCTTTTATATTTTTAGGGGGCCCTTTCGTAGTGTGATGGCAATATGGCTGACAATCTGATTATTACAGCTGTAGCTGGTAAAGCATTATATTTCTAAAATTACATAGTGGAAAGATGATGTATGTAGCTGAACATTCCAAAGGTAGATCCTGGATTGTGTAAAAGAGAAGATTTTCCTGCATGAATAATGTAACCTTTAGCCAAAAAGGAAAAAGATCTGCTATGCCTTTTATTATTATAAAACATTCTATTTTTAAATAAAAAAATTAGGTAGTCTAGTATTTAATGTCAAATTTACCATTGTTTGCTTAACCCCTCTCTTGTTTCACGTTTTGTCAGACCTTTTTTCTACTCTTCTCTCTATCTCAGCTATTTCCAGTGTTTAACTTATTAGACGTGTTCAAGGGGAACACCTCTTAGATACTGTAATTCTCCCAATTTTGTTTATATTTTTATCTCTACCTTTTTATTCAGCCTACTTTTCTTTACAAATTCCTTTAATTTTGATATTTTTCTTGCTTTGCGAGTTTAATGTTTCATTTTTCACTTCCTTTTCAAAATAAAGGCTTATAAATCTATCATATCCAAGAATCTAATCAATATTAGATTCATATTCAAGAATCTAATCTAAACGTATCACTACCATTTTAATATTTTAATTCATCTGGTATTACATTTTTATATTTTTTCTTGTATTCAATTATTATTTCTCCCTTTTGGAACTTATTGGGGGTTTTCTTCAAAGTAGTGTGAGTTTGTGGTTATTTCTGAACAGATTAGGGGGAGGCAGAACACTGGCTGCCTCTGAACACAGCTCTTCCTGCGGGGAGGGTGGTGGCGGTTGAGTTTTTCTTCGGTTGCTGTAGCTTTTATGATTTTAAGCTGTTCCATCACTAGGGATTAGGGTGGAGGTGGCTAGGCCTCCCTCCAATTTATTACTTAACAACATTTCCTTTCATGGAAACAACGGTTTCTGTCCCTGTTTTTTAAAAATCTATTTCCATTGGCACGATAGTTGGTAAAATTTTTCCTAGATGTTAGCAAATGCCTGACTTAGCCTCATAGGTTTAAATGTTACCGTGAGAATTTTTTTTTCCTTTATGTCTGTTTTCCAAAGTACTTGCCTTGGAAGCTAGAAAAGGACAAGACAGCTGTGGTTGGTCAGCTACATCTTGGCATGAAAGTTGTGAGGATGCTTTCAATTTACTTCATAAAGGTAAAGGGGTACGCTAATTCACATGCTAAAATTATAGAAGAAACTGTGTTGGGCATTCCTTTAAAGCTCCCCAATTCTACAACCTTATTCAAGTTTAACACTTGTTTTCTAAAGTGGATCCACTGTAACTAATGATCCTGAGATGGTCATGAAGAAATTGTGTTTAGAAAACATAAGGTAGAGTATCTCACTTGATAATAACAACACTATCAATTATTTCAGCAGCTAAGTTACATACTGATATGTATTACATATAAAATAAGTAAACCTGACACATCAAAAATTAAGCTTACAAAGAATATTCATCACCTACTTTAAGTAAATATAAGGACATTTATTTACTTCATTAAAGGATAATGAACTGTTCCAAGTAATTTTATTTACTGCTCAAAGTGAAAATTGTGATTTTTATCAAAACCTGATTTACAAACAACTATAACTCAAGACAAGATACACATGTATTCATTGTTTGTCAGCTAAAATGAAAATTTGAAATTATTGTCAAAGATTGAAAAATGATATAAATTACCATTAAACCTATCTCTTATTTAAAATCAATGTTAATGATAAAATAAGTCTTACTTGGTATCACATAATAATTCAACCAAAGTATCCCACTAACAAAGTCAATTTGGAAATCTGGATGAAGACGGTAGACTGAATATACACATTTAATTGCATCCCCACCACAAATCTCATGAAAACAACAGTAAACTGATATTTTTAAAAGACCCACGTTCAGAAGGATATAGAAGAGAACATCAAATTTGTGGAGCTAGGAAGGAAATGGATGAGCAGTAAATGATCTAGGAGGCCTGAGAAAACTGAATATTAGCCAATAGTGGGAAAAACTGCAAACCTAACTTAGACTGCAAAACTCCCCCAAAAAGGCTCAAGAATTGGTGGCACAACTCTTGGCCAAAAAGGGCAAAAAATAGAAAGAATGGCTGTCAGGAAAAAAAAAAAAAAAAAGAAGAAGAAGAAGAATAAGAAAAAAGAAAAAGATGGCTGTCAGTCTGCTTAAGGAGCAGGTAGGCCGCTAGATGCCCTCCTATTTTCGCTGCCTGATGGTACCCCTCTTTCCTGCAGCCCAACTCTGAGGCTTATTCTCTGGAAAGAGTGAATCAAAGGTTCTCTGGATTTGCAAATCTCTAGCAGTTTAGAGTAGGGCTAATAGGAACTAAGTAAAAGCTTATAAATTGAATACTTAGAGCCCCCACCAGAACGTAGCAACTACTAAGTCATCTTTATTAGAAGGAAGGCAACTGATGATGTACATGTGAAAAATTAAGAAATAGCAAAAGTATAAGCATGTTAATTAGATATGGGAATACATACACTAAAGGAATCGGATAAAAGAGTTGGAAGTAGTTGTCACTGGAGATGAGGAGAGGGTAGGAAACTGCTGTTTTTCATAATAAGCCTTGAAAAATTTTTGATTTTAAAATTATAAAGAAATACAACCTTAATAAAAATAAAAACTAAGGCCCTAACCAGTTTGGCTCAATGGATAGAGCGTCAGCCTTTGGACTGAAAGGTCCCAGGTTCGATTCCGGTCAAGGGCATGTACCTTGGTTTCGAGCACATCCTCAGTGGGAGGTGTGCAGGAGGCAGCTGATCGATGTTTCTCTTTCATCGATGTTTCTAACCCTCTATCCCTCTCCCTTCCTCTCTGTAAAAAATCAATAAAATATATTTAAAAAATATATATAAAAAAATAAAAAAATAAAAACTAAGAATATCTGAATGGAAAATTAACAGATAAGTATGTTGCCTGACAAAACCAATTTTCAAAAAAAATATTTTAAATTCCACCTTAATCAGTGGGTTAATCCTTACAATACCTACATTATTACAATCCTTGAACCAAGTGAATATTTTTAATTCCAAATATGAAAAGATTCCTAAGGAACACTTTTTGACAATAAAGAGAAGTTCTTCAGTGTGTTTTTTTCTCCACCCTAAAACTAGTAAGCAACTTCAGATTTTAACAATTGATAAGAACCAGTTTGTGGTATGTTTGTTCATTTTCATATCACCCAAATACTCAGCCAAAAATTAGGTCACTTTCAAAACCCAAGTCAATAGGGTTTTAGAGGGCCATTTCTAGCCCTTTAAAGGAGTAATCTCCCAAGTTTTCCCTGCTCTTTGTTCTTGCTCACAGTAAATCTCAGGACCAAATGTCTGATTTTGATTTTTATGTACTGTTAGACAATCTTTTCATTGCCACTTTCTTCAACATTCTTAGAATAAAAACACTGGTTTCCTAGAAAAGCTACAGCAATTACACACCACTTGGAAGTAAACACACTATTTTCAAGTCACGAAATGGTATAAGCTTGAAAAAATTTGCAAAACCATACTAATTCTTCAGTAAGTTTACATTTCAATTACTGCAAGACTGAAAGACTTTAAGTAGGCCATATCAGCCACACTATACAGGAAATTATATCCTAGGAAAGCTCTCTTTTAAAAATAGGCAAAGGAAGAAAGGAAGGTTGCCAAAATATACAGCACTTTCCATGTGTTTTGATTTGAACACAGCCATCTGTTTTATCAGGTGCAATCTACTATTTGAAGGATTACAGGGAATGGTAGTAGTTACGGTGGGAAAAAGTAAATTAATAAAAAATGTCACTTTCTGAAAATAATTTTGAAGCAGATATCAGTGTAATTTAGGTTAATAACCAAATACCTCAAAGAAAGAGGGCTTTGGGATAAGTGGGACTAGAATGTATACTCCTTACCCCAGCAGCAAAGCTGAGAAACTAGACCAATCTACTTAAGAAGTATACATGCTCTTGTAAACACAATTTAGTGTTTGATATAGACTTAAAAGTCTACTCTTATTCCTTTTCTTATTTATTCATTCATTCAAAAAATATTGAGTGCCTACCATATACCACGCACTGTTCTAGGTAGGGAACTATAGCAATTAACAAAACAACAAAACTCGCTATGGTGGGGAAGACAAACAAAACCAAATAAATAACATAATAACAGATAGTATAAGAGGCTATCTGTACTAATAATAAAGCCTATGTGGTCATCACGCCGTCACAATCCATCACCAGGAGGCTGCATGCACAACGGGCGCACACGGGTGGATGGGGCTGCGTGCGCGGCAAGGCGCACACAGGTGGGCGGGACTTGATGCTGTGTGCGTAGTGCGGAGGTGGGATCCCCGGCTCCAGCCTACCTCTTTGGGGCAATCCGTTGAGGAGCCCTGGATGGGTGGGTGGGGCCTACCTCTTTGGGGAGATTGATTGCACAGCTCCCGCACTGTGAGAGGGCACAGGCCAGGCTGGGGAACCGCCCCCACCCCCAGTGCATAAATTTCGTGCACCGGGCCTCTAGTTAAAAATAAAATAGGGAAATTTTAAGAAGGTTAATTTTGCTAAAAAATGATAAGACAAAGCAAATTTGGATGGGGATCACCATACAGGAAAACTTTATGAGAACAGACTGCTGTTAAAACTGTTGTAATTGAAGGTTAAATTGGATAACTAAGTTTAGGTGAAACTCAGCAAGAAAATTTTTGCCAGAAATAACTTTAGGTTGGAAATACTTAAAGAACTGCCAAGACTTTACAGAACTTTCAAAGACTTCCAATTTCATTTTCAACCATTTTGATAATATTTCATTTAGTTGCTTATGGGTCCTGCTCTAGAACTGGTTAAGCTGCCTCATTGCCCTTCTTGGAAAATACTCATTTGGTTGTGGCCCCTGAAGACTTGCTGTGGAATTAATCAGAAGCACATTCACTGACTGGCTGTGAAAGCTATTTCAACTTTTTTTGTGAAGCTAGGATCCTCACCTAATTTTCTAAAGGTAGCATGGTAGAAAAGAAAGAATAAAATATTAGAAACAGAAGATATCCATTCCTTCTTTAATGATCCAGGTGACCCTGGGAAAGTTAATTCACTGCTCTGAGCCTATAATATTGGAATATTTTCCTGCCTACTTTATAGAGTTGTAGTGAGGACCAGTGAAATATCGTGGTCTGAAGAATAATATCTCCCTCCCTCAAAAGGTCCACATCCGACCCTGAAATGTGTGAATATGATAGGTTACACGTAAAGGAGAATTCAGTTGCTGATGGAATTCAGGTTGCTAATCAGCTGACCTTGAGTTGGGGATAGGATCTTAGATTACTCAGGTGAGCCCACTGTAATCACCAGAGTCTTTATAAGTGGAAAAGGGAGGCAGAAGAGAGAACCAGAGAGTCACAGTGTGAGGTCTCAGCTCAACGTTTCTCACTTTGAAGATGGAGGAATAGAGCCTTAAGCCAAAGAATGTGGGCAGCCTGTAGAAGCTTGAAAAGGTAAGTAAACAGATTTTCCACTAGAGCCTCCAGGAGGAATGCAGCCCTGTTGATCCATTTCAGATTTCTGACCTACTGTAAGAAAATGAATTTGAGTTAATTTTGAAATTGGTAGGGAATTTATATAAATGTAAGAGCTTAGTAGTGACACTATTCATAATAGATAAAAGGTAAAAATAATCCAGATGTCCATCAATGGATGAATGGAGAAACAATGTTGTATATGCATACAGTGGAATATCATTCAGCCATAAAAGGAATAAAATACTAATACATGCATGCTGTAATGTGGATGAATCTTGAAAACAGGCTAAGTGAAAGAAGCCAGACACAAAAAGGTCACATATGATTCCATTAATATAAAATATTCAGAATACAAATTGGTGATTACAATTGTCAGTAATGATAAGGTATCTGCATTTTTAAATCAATTAGGAAGTAACAGAACACCTATGAAAGAAGGAAAAGGTTTGAGGCTGAAGAAATATACTAGTATTCTCAGTGTACCTATACATTTATAAGGCTAAAAAAATAGACAACCCCCAACCGCTTAATTATATTGGAACTTACAGACTAAGTGAGTAAGAGACATGCAATTATTCATTTGGGAATCAGATTTATTTAAATGCCAATTGACAGTGCACTATTTTTTATACCCTACTTTAGAATTCTACTGAAAATTAGTTTAAAAACAGACTAATTTTCAGTACTCCACATTTATATCACATTTTTAACCCAAAACATTATGCCAGCCGTTTCTAAAATAATAACAATTTTTCTAGTCTTGTATATAATGGATACATTAAAATAAAATTAATCACTCATAAAACTATACTTACATATTCCTTCACATTTTTTGATTTCACAGCTTTGTATGAATAATATGCAGGATACAGCATTCCAAACACCAACCTACAAGTAAAAAGTATGAGAAGACTAATCAAACAATGCTTTCAACAGCTCATGAAAATATCAACAAAAAAGTAGAAAGTACATGGAAAACACATGACAGTGTATATGTGTATGAAAGCAAACTTGTGTATAAACTAAATTACTCAGAAATGCAAAAGAAATATAGACTTTTAAGAAACAACAACAAAAAGTGATTTTAATATTTCCAGATACAGTTTCACGGAAAAAAAGATTTTTTAAACATCGCCATTTAAACCATTTTTTTTCTTTTCTTGAATATTTTTATTGATTTTCAGAAAGAAAGGAAGGGAGAGATAGAAACATCGATCACCTGTACCCTGTATGCCCCCTACCAGGCATCAAGCCCGAAACCTGAGCATGTGCCCTGACTGGGAACCAAACCAGCAACCTTTTGGTGCCAGGGATGATGCACAACCAAACAAGCCACACAGGCCAAAGCCAAAACATTTTTTTATCAAAAAAATATTCTGTGGTTCTTTCAAGAACATTTGGAAAATGCAGAAAATGGAAAGAAAAAAGAAAACATTGTTCCAACCCTACTAGTCAGAGATAATCATAGACAGAACTTTAGTGTTTGCAAAATCCTACTTTTATATGTGTAGTATACTTTAAAAATAACACACATACACACACACAATTTGTGACAATGAAAAAGTGACCCTTCACTTCTAATTATAATGACAGTGTTTGGAAACAATACTTAACATATTTATTACAATATGCACTAAAATAACTCTCTTTAAGCATTTATAAAATTACTAAATCACAAACAGGACTTATTTTAATGCCTTCTGTTAAGATTATTTCACCAAATCTCAGATCCAAGAGATGTGTACATATCTATATACATAAAAGGCTAATGTGCTAAGTGTCCCTCCGACTGTCTCACCAGTCGCTATGATGCACACTGACCACCAGGGGGCAGAAGCTCAATGCAGGAGCTGCCGTGACGCGCACTGGCCAGCACCACAAACCTGGTGCCCACAAACCAACACTCAGCTTCACCCAAGTGGGACACAGGCTCCGCCACCACCCCAGAGCGACACCTCACCAAATTACAGCCAATGCTGCCAAGACCCCATGGTGCAAAATGCAGCCCACAGCCCAGCCCAGCCCAGCCTGGAAATGGTCACTGTGAGCACCAGGTAATGACGCCCAGCTTCCTCTTCCTAGTGACTAGCCTCCTTGGAGTTTCTTCAGCCCAGGAACACAACTTGCTTTCTAGCCAGGTACAAACATTTTACACTTTAACCAAATGTCTGTGAAACATTTTCACGTGCTTCGTCTCATTTGATCCTTACAGAAGTCCTGGAGTAGGTAGATAGGAGACTCGGTAGAATCCTATTTTCTTTTCATTAGCTGGAAAACGGAGATTTAGAAAGTTTAGAAATTTGACCTGACTGAAAATAAGAAATGGTGGACCTTGAAAATGACTTCAGGTTTTCTCACTGCACAGAATATAGTCAAACACTGCTGCAGTTAAATATTTTACCCTTTGTTCTCCCTGCGTGATCATGATCTACAATAATAATCTGCTTCATGTTGATATTTACTGCTGTGTTGCTGACAATTACCTGAAAGAGAAGTTGGGCTGCTTCACAGGGCTGGAAAAGCTACATCAGAAAGCAGGTCTAATTAAGCAAATTTATCTATATACATAAAAGGTTAAGTTGACTCATGCATGCACGATACATATAAAGCTCTCGCTGGCGCCAATTACATGTGTGTTTCGATCTGTCATTGTCGATCGTGAATTTGGTTGACACTTCTATTATAGAGAAAGGGTGAATAGCGATATTAAAATATTTCTTCTAATTAATTTCCTTTCAATGTGCACAAATCTGTGCACTGGGCCTCTAGTATACATATAATGAAAGAACAGACACAGAAATGGCATGACAGAATATATATGGTTTATAAGAGGCATTTTCACATGTTACCTCATGGAACTTTTTGTCTTTAAATATTCTACTGTATTCATCATTACATTCTACATTGAGATTCCCATTGTTTATTTAAACAACTAGAGGCCCGGTGAATGAAATTCGTGCACGGGGTGTGTGTGTGTGTGTGTGTGTCCCTCAGCCCAGCCTGCACCCTCTCCAATCTGGGACCCCTTGAGGGATGTGCCTGATTGATGCCTAACTGTTCCCCTGCCAGCCTGGTCACCCCTAACTGCCCTCCCCTGCAGGCCTGGTCACCCCTAACTGCCCTCCCCTGCAGGCCTGGTTCCCCCAACTTCCCTCCTCTGCTGGCCTGGTCCCCCCCAACTGCCCTCCCTTGCAGGCCTGGTCCCTCTCAACTGCCCTCTCCTGCTGGCCTGATCGCCCACAACTGCCTTCCCTTGCTGGCCATCTTGTGTGTTGGAGTGACAGTCAATTTGCATATTACTCTGTTATTAGATAGGATCCTACATTTATCAGCATTTGGTTAATCTCCAGGTTTTGGCTATTGCACATAATACTGTGGAAAAACATGTCTGTGTATATTGATGTCCACTTCCTGGTTGTGATGTTGTTGCTTCAAATACACACACTTTAACCTATTCCCAAAATGTCCTCCAGAGAGGCAGTTCACTTTACATTCCTACATATTGTCAACTATCACACAAAACAAGTTTGCCAGCTAAATAAAATAATTTCATATATGTTTTAATGTGCATTTCTGAACACCAGTAAGTATGAATTTCTTCCAAGTGTTTACTGGCTTTTTGATTCCTGGGGTATGTGATATCCTGTTGTCTACTTGTGGTTTTTGGACTATTTTTAAAGAGAATTGTTTATTTTCAAATAGTTTTAAGTTTTATAGAAAAGCTGGGAAGATTACATAGTTCCCATATACCTTGCACCAAGTTTCCCCTATTATTAACATCTTGAATTAGTATGGTCATAATTAAAAACCAATATTAATATTTATTAACTGAATGAAGTTCATACTTTACTCAGATTTCCTTAGTTTTTACCTAGTACCCTTTTTTTCTGTCCAGGGATCCCACTCAGAATTGCATATTAAACTGTTTCTTGCCTCCTTAGCTATTCTTCTTTTTTTTAAAAAAATCTTTATTGTTGAAAATATCACATATGTCCCCTTTTTCTTTAGCTCTTCTTGGCTGTAACAGTTTCTCAGAGTTTTCTTGGGAAATGACCTTTGACAGCCTCAAGGAGTATTGGTCAAGTTAATTGTAGGAGGCCCCTCTACTGGAATCTGTCTGATGTTTTCCTCATGATTAGTCTGAGGTATGGGTTGAGGGGAGGAAGACCACAGAGGTAAAGCACCGCTTCCTGTAGTATATCAAGGACACATGCTATCAACATGACTTATCACTCTTCTTGTTAACCTTGACCACTAGGCTGAGTAGTGCTTGTTGGATTTGGCGCTGCAAAGCTACTCCCCCTCCCCCTTTGCCATGCTGTACTTTTAGAAGGAAGTCACTATGCACAGGCCACACTTCAATGGGGAGTTATGCTCCACCTTGAGGGTGCAGGATCTATATAAATTATTTGGAATTCTTCTACACTGGAGATTTGTCTATACTCCCCCTCGTGATTTATTTATTCAATGATTTATTTGTATCACTATGAACTCATGTGTTTATTTTACACTTGGTTTCTATTCCAATAATACTTAATTTTGTTGCTCAAAGCTTTGAACATTGTGAAATCTTTAGCTGGTTCCTATGTCCCTCTAACACAGCTCTATAATTGTGAGGGTTGTTTTTGTTGTTTTGTTTTTTAAGCAATTTGTTCCTTTCTGGCACTACATGATGTACTAGGCTCCCACTGTGTACTTCCTGCCTCACTCCTAGAATCAGCTATTTCTCCAAGAGTCCTCGGTTTCTTTTATTGGAAGATGGTATTTAAGACCAAGATTTGGGTGCTTGATATGTTCACTATTAGTGGAGCATAATTGATTCTAGGCCCTTCTCTGTCTATCTTATATGTTAACCAACATTTTTCTAGGTTACTATATCTTTTGATTTTGTTTATGAGGTTTCCTGAAGTATAATTATATCATGTTTGCTAGGGCTGCCATAATAAAATACCACAGGTTGATATTTATTTTCTCATAATTCTGGAGGCTAGAAGTCCAAGATCAAGGTGTTGTTTCTTCTGAGGCCTCTCTCCTTGGACTGCAAATGGCTATTTTCTCGCTGTGTCCTCACATGGTCATCTCTTGGTCTCTGTGTGTCCAAATCTCTTCCTCTTGTAAGAATACCAGTCATATTGGATTAAGGCCCACTCTAAGGACCTAATTTTAACTTAATTGCTCCTTTAAATAACTGATCTCTAGTCACATTCTGACCTAATGAGGATTAGGAGTTTAACATGAATTTGGGGGGACAAGGACGCACAGTTCAGCCCATAACACATATTGTATACTTACGAACTCTTATATGAAATAAGTGTTTACGTTTACATTAAATAAGTCTTTCTTATACTGAGAGCAAATGTATACCTACATCTCAAATTATTAGTTGTTTACAAGTTTATTTATTTTATTTTGGTGAGGGGCAGTAAATCCCTGGTAACTTTCTCATCCCTCACAAAGCTGAACCCTTTGTTTTGGGCTGATGCTACCAGGTCAAATGTATACCAAGTCTTCTCCTGCTGGGGATTTTACTCTTACCAACTGGCAGCCATATCAGTAACAGTCTCTGCTTTACCTAACAATACTACCCTCTGAATCTGCTTCACCAGAAGCCAATCCCCAGATTCTGGATAATGGGATTTTTAGCTGAGCCACAGGGCCTAAGGCTTTTCAATTTAACACAGAGGCAGCCCCCCACAAGGCGCAGAGGCTTTCCAGCTTAGTGACTTCTAAGAAAACAAGGTGTGAACAAGAACAGAGCTCCTGCTATGTGTTCATCCTCACTGCTGCCACAGGTGAGTCCCATAGTTAGCCATCATAGTTACAGTTTACATATTTATGTTAATAATTTCAATCCACTTTGTATTTCCTTTAGAATTTGGATACAATTAACATATTATCTTCCATATTCCCATATACACTAGTACCACTGATTTTAAAATCAAGCCGAGATTCTTCCTTTCTATCACTGGATGGCTTTTGGGCTCCTCTTTTCCCTGCTATGACATCCATCCAATCAGTAACCCAGTCCTATTGGTTTTCCTGGGTGAATGTTCATGCATCTAGCCATTCTCTTTGAGTTTCAAACCAGTGGCTAATAATACATTTAGGGTCATGTCATCTCCTCCGACTTACTGACTAGTTTCCCAACACATGACTCTGGCTCCACGTGAGATCAATCTTCCTAATATACCTGCAACGCTGCCTTGCTTTAAGGACTTGAGTAGCTGGCTTTCTCACCCTCTTGCCGATGAGCCCGTTTATGTGTGTGTGTGGAGGTGGGGTGGGAAGGGGGGTGGTCATCAGAACATAATGTGAAAACCACTATTTATATAAACCATCTAAGCCAACATGGTTTCCTCAATATTCTCTTATATTTTTATTTCAGTCCTGGAATGTATGCTCCTTGCCTGCAATGCCTCCCACCCTCCTTATCTTTCCTCCTCTGCTTTTTTTTTCTTCCATCTTCTTCCACCCCTCCCCCAACCCCCAACCCAATACTCCATCTCCATAGACTTCTAAGTTACATTTTTTCTGAACTTTAAAATTTGTCAGAATTAGTCATTTTGCCTTTAGCATATTCTATTTTAGATTGATGTATTTTTTAAGGACATAACTGACTTCTAAAATAGATAATTTTTTTATATATAGTAAGGATTTGGTGCTAGTTGATACTATGCATACATGTGGTTTGCCTTTATTTTTTAACCCCTGTATTGATTAGAACCAGTCAAATGAATAAACACAATATCCCTAACACCTATCTTTTGTAAGAGTAGAAAACAATAATGTATTTCATTTGGAATGTGGGAAAGATTAAATGTCTTAGTGAATAGCAGGACCATTTTATGGACCCCCACTATTAATATTAAAATTTATTACTGCTCCATTGTGAATGTTACTGAGTAATTTATTATTCAACATCTGTAATATTTTAGTTTTTTTTTCTAGCTTATTTTTTAAAATATTTGGTCCTACTGTAGATGTTTGCAACCTGGGAGGTCAGGCATAAAGCCAAAGTGTGAGCACAGTGTATAAAATCAAATAAAGTTTATTTTAGAAGGCCACCTACAAGATAAACTTAAGGATTATAAAGGGATTTATTTGCTACAAATAAAATTCACCTATAAATTAGAATATTGCTTCAGTTATAGAGGCAGAAAGAAATAATCATTTCCTTTTAGTCTTATTTTTGCCTAATGAAGGAGAACTCTGCCAAAATATTCTTGACACCCTTCCCTTCCATTAAGATAAAGTTGCCTATATGAACATTGGCTACACTGAAAATTTACACTGCTTTAAAAAGGAAATAAAATTTATGGGAATGCAGTAGTGGAAATGGTCCTTGTAACACTTTTCAAGGAATTAGCTATTTTCTGGACAGATGTTCAAACACAATGCATCCTTCACCAAAACTGTTTTAGAGAATAATAAATAGCATGTCTAAAGGCAAATCTCAGAAGCAACTATCAAGAGTGCTCTCAATACTAGAATAAGGTCATTTAATCATAAAAGTTATCAGCATAATTTCATAAAAAATTGATTACAGCTTACTGTATAATTTTTAGATGTAGAGAAGTATAAAAAGGATAAAACTCACTACTAATTCCATTACTGACTGTACCATCTATCTTTTTTGTTAAAGGTTATTCCACACATTTACATATATTTGTTATAATTTTTATCAAACTTTTCACAAGTTTGATATGTCATTCTCTCAAATGCTTAAAAACCCTTAAAAAAGCATTAGTGATAGCTTAATAACATAACTGATCAAAAGTTAATTTACATTTAAACAATTTATAAAGTATTCATTACAGAAATTTAAATTTCTTTATCTATTTTTGTCATTCCTTTAAAAATGTATTATGAAAAATAAAAATAGGTAGAAATAGAATAATATTTATATAATAAATCCCCCTATACCTATCACCTAAGTTTTAAGAATTACTAACAGTGAGTCAATTCTTAACATTTTGGTATTATCTTTTCCAGTTTTATCTTAGAAAATGTTTCTAAAACATTTAAAAACATAAAGATACTATTTTCAAAATATAATATTTCATAACATAATTTAAGTATATAGATTTTTATCCTGTCCTTTTATTAAATGTTACATCATGAGCATTTTTTTGGTATCTTAAAATATTCTCTAAGAACATCATTTAACAACTACACAGTGTAATATTGCTGCTTAGAGATGAAAGTCAATCAAATAATTTCCTGTATAATTATTATTTTAATGCTATGATGAACAATCTTTCTATGATTACTAATAACGACAACTATTTATCACATTTTATACTAGGCACGACATTAAGCACTTCCATACAGGGGTGGGTAAAACTAGGTTTACAGCTGTGAGTATGTGAAACAGAGTTTATTCTTGTGTTATTATTTATTAATTACTATATTATATAAACTTCCATGTGTGAGATTTACTTTGGAATTTAGTACAATGGAAAGCTTTGCTTTCTTTGAGAAAACAGTGCCCTTCTCTCGGATTGCCAGGAAGCTCAAAGGCAAAATCTGTGTTCAACTATATCAACTATGATGGGCCTTAAGGTTGGCATATTTACCCTTGTAGTCACTAGAGTTTGATTTTTTACTTTCATTGCTATTTTTTCTAGTCTTAAATTTCTTTTAAAAAATATTTTAGCACACACATTTTGCAAACAGTTTCTCAAATAATTTGAAAGAACATGACAGGGCATAAATAGTTAAAATGTAGTAGTCATGTAGTCACTGCAATCAAGCACAAAATTCAGCTCTAAGCTCTCAGAGAACCAAGAAAAACATTTTTTTAGTTGAGGCAGCTGTAACTGAGAACCACCAGCGGTTCTCCAACTTTGCAACACATCAAGATCACTAAGAGAGCTGCTTCTTTAATACCACTTGTTGTTGTTGCTCATAAATTAAACATAGGTTGATTAATTTACACAACAGAATAAGGCAGAAAATGCAAAGTAAAAGTCTTCTCCCTTTTGGAAACAATCTATTTCTGCAAAGATAAGCATGAAATAGTTTCTTGGATATCTTACAGTAAAATAATTTAAATAAAGAAAACAGCAATATAAAAACAGCAAATATTCAAAACCTCATCATTTCCTAATTATTTTATTTCTAATTATTTTACTATTTGCCATGCTCTTAAAGTTGTTTATAGCTATCTGTATAAATACCAAGTATGCTGTGTGTATCTCTTCCCAGCTCCACATTAAGTGACATCACATTGGTAGCTTGAAATAGGCTTATTGTATGGAGTAATTACGTCATGGATATTAGCAAATGCTATCTATGAATCAGTCCCCTTTCCTCCAGTTGTTAAGCATTACGGGTACACACTGCCTATTTGTATTTTTAGCTGAGGGAAACTATGAAACACTATATGCAGAGGGAATGCACAGAATTTAGTGAAATAAAAAAGGCAGGCTACTATGGCAACCAAGTTTATAAAGGGCTTTAAGCAAGATTAAAAAAAAAAAGACAATGAGGGCAAAATTTTTCTGTCCTGTATCATATTTCAATTCTGTATGACTATTAGATCTGTAAACTAACAGACTCTAATGAATTTTTAAAAATATATTTAGAATCTTAAATAACAAGGAATCCTAGAAATAATCTAATAATAGTTTTCTGACTTTTTTCCAAAGCAATATTTTTCATTCAGAGGAAATCTTTCTTAGAAATCTCAATAAGAGACAAACGCAAATTAATGAGAGATAAATGAAATTAAGTTGTCCTTAGAGAAGTGAATTTCACTGATTATAGAATCCTCTGAGGAATCCTAAGCCCTTGAGAACTATTTGGAAAGCATCCTCTACAAATGGTTCAGTAGCTCACAAACCTGTATGTCTATAAGAATCAACTGGGAATGAGAATCTTTGGAAGTGAAGCTCCAGAATTTGAATTTCTGATTTCTGCATCTTCAACAAACTTACGGTGTGACAATGTTATGCTTACCTTGTTTATTATTATTAAAACGGATCATAATTAAGCAATATGCTGTCAGTACGGTAAGGTTGTTTCACTCTAATTAAATTTTTAAAAGTAAAGTGAAAATGAAATGACTTTTGCTAAACTCTATCCTTACTTAGACACTAAAATAAATGTAAGAGATCATAGGGAAAAGAGAAAGAGTTACATAAATTCAAGTTATAAAATTTAACAAATCTTTGAAATGAATTTTCTGCCTTACTCTGTATAAGGCCAAATGATTACAACTAGTGCAGTGATAACCAATGTACCCATATATATTATTCCTACATGAGTCATTATGCCACTGGATAAACAAGCCATTATGTAGCAAAAGTCCATGCATGATTACTGCTAATATATTATGTAACCTTTGTCTCATACAAATTTCAAGAAAAAGAGATCTGTTGCTAAGAATCTCAGCTAACAGAGAATTCCCATTTAGTAAAATAACAGTTAAGTGTCCTAAAAAATAAAGTAAAAATGAAGCCCTGGCCAGGTGGCTCAGTTGGTTGGAGCATCACCCCATACACCAAAAGGTTGTGGGTTTGATTCCCCGTCAGGGCACATACCTTGGTTGCAGGTTTGTTCCCTGGTCGAGGCTTGAATAGGAGGCAGCCCTCCCACCCCCAAATCAATAAAAAACATATCCTCGAGTGAGGATTGGGGGGGGGGGGGGGAAGAAAAATATGAAAATTACATGCAGAAATAAAAAGTCAAACCCACGAGACAAACCCAAATCCTGAAATCTATAACCAATGATACAAGTTTAAACTGCCAAGGAGAGAAAAAGACAGTAAAATTCCTTTGAAAGACTTCATACATTTTTTAATTATAGTCATCAGGAGCTATGAAGCTTGAAATTTTCATGTTGTCAGAACTAAACTTCTAAATTTACTCCAGAGCTTCTATTTTCTACTCTAGAAGGAAAGCTAAGATAAAACTAAGAAATCAATCCATAGCAAATCATTATGTACTTCATCATCCTTTCCCTCTCTCCTCAGCCAACCACCGGGGCTTACTATGTGGTAGACCCAAACCAAAGAAAGATGTTTAAAAAGAATGCTGAACTCAAAATAGAGTACACTATAAAACCAAAGGCTATAAACTTTTGAAGCACTCAAGCAACACCACATCTTGTAGGCAGTTCCACAGAATGGCTCACATAGCTAAAAGATGATGGTCCCCACAATCTACAGCATTCCCCAGTTTACCAGGTGTAATTTTTCCATTCTGGTTGTCATTACAAATAAGAAACTTCTGGCCAGTTTGGGTCAGTGATTAGAGTGTCAGACTGTGGTTAGAAGGGTCTGGGTTTGATTCCTGGTCAAGGTCATGTACCTCGGTGCAAGTTCCCCAGCAGGTGGGAGGCAACCAATAAATGTGTCTCTCTCACATCAATGTTTCTCTCTCTCCCCTCCCTCCCCCCCTCCTGGTCCCAGCCCTTCCTCCCTTCCACTCTTTCTAGAATTCAATGGGAAAAATATCCTTGGGTGAGGATTAAAAAATGAAAAAGAAACTCAAAGGTGGGGTAGGTGGTATTGTTCTATTTCTACAGACAATAAAGCTGTAAGGCTCAGAGAGATTAAGAATCATGAAGTAAGCACCCAGCAAGTGCTGAAGCCAAAACATAATAAACACGAAGAACTTGTAATTTCAAGACCTGTGCTCGTTCCTGTATAGAAAAAACAAACTTTGTACTTCATATAATGTATAACTCACAGCACAAAGATCCCCAATATTAGTAGTTGAATGAAGTCAACATTCAGATGTTATCTGAGTAATTGTAATTGTGACCTGCCAATAAGCTGTCATATATAATAAAAAGATATCTGAGACTCATTTTTTGATTGTGTACAAAGTCTGCAGAGAGGAATATCCTCAGCTTTAATCAACATTCACATAATCTCTTATCAAACTGGTGTGGAAGCTATACTTGATGGAGTTTAGAATTACTCATATCATCTGACCAATCCTGCCTCCTGAGTAATTCTTAACGCAGAGGAGCGGTTTTCTTTATTTTGCCCCTTAAACACAGGATGTGTTAAAACCCAAACTTATCATTAGCCTCAAACACTGAAGATAACGAGAGCTCAGTTTAATCTAAGGCTTAAAATAAAAGGTCTGAAGAAAAATCACATACAAACCACTTCTGAAACTGTTGAGAAAATTCCTCTATTAAAATATATGCACCACTACAAAAACAAAAATGAAAGTCACAAACATGAATGAATTGCACAGTATAGGACAGAATTCACTTTTTAAAAAAATCCGAGAGAGAGCGAGAGAGAGCGAGAGCGAGAGAGAGAGAGAGAGAGAGAGAGAGAGAGAGAGATTGACTTGAGAGACACATTGACCAGGTGCCTCCCATTATGCACTCCAACTGGGGTTGAACCCCCATCCCAGGTATGTGCCCTGACCGGGAATCGAACCTGTGACCTTTAGGTGTATAGGAGGATGCTCCAACAGTCCAGAGTGTGCAACTCATTACCACATGATCACAAAGTGAACTTCCCTGAATTGAAGTCAGATCTAAAACTACTGTTAAGTCCTCCCATGTACATTCATACCTATGTGCAATCCAAGCTACAGTCATCTACAGTCACTTCAGAGATGAGTGCAACAACTCTTTACTAGACCCCACCCAATCTAAAGTGAATTTAATATTCTGCTTTCAAATCTTTTAATTTCCTCTCCATTACAGAAAAACAGGATCACTGATGGCACACTGCGTGCCAGGTCGTGTCTTCCAGCATTTGAGACACAACAGTGAGCTCACGATTGTTTATTAATTAAAACTAAATTTGTGATGATCTGGAAATCAAAACATTCTATTTTCATATTTCTTAAACCACTTCCTTCATTTCATTTGATCAAATCTTTTTGTAGTACCTCCAGAGTCTGCAACTCAGTAAAATTTTCTCATGCCACTCCCTAGAGCTAGAACAATCTCTCTCTTTATGTTAAGAACTCTCCCTTTTTCATAGGCACCCTGCATGTTACTGCCTTTCATGAATGAGGTTGAAAGAAGGTTGGATCTCTTTATTTTGTATAGCAAAAAAACAGTAACAGAAAGTAAGTTACCACCCCCCCCCCAAAAAAAAATCCCAACCGGTACATAAAAATTAAACATTGCAAAGCATTAAAAAATATTCACTATGTTCTCTTCTCTTGAGATGATCAACTGATTAAATGTCTAAGTTTATATATATATATATATATATATATATATATATATATATATATATATATATATATATATATATATATTTGATTTCAGAGAGGGAGAGGGAGAGACAGAGAAACATCAATGATGAGAGAGAATCATTGATCCGATTCCTGCTGCCCACCCCCTGCTGGGGATCGAGTTGCAACCCGGGCATGTGCCCTTGACCAGAATCGAACCTGGGACCTTTCAATCCACAGGCCAATGCTCTATCCACTGAGCCAAACCAGCTAGGGTAATGTCTAAGTTCGTTGTACAAGAATATCAGAGAGGTGGGAACTTGACACTATTTTGTGTAACACACCAATGGAAAAATAGAGCAAACATGTGCCTATACTACCTAATTTAATTCTGACATCAGTAATTACAGCAACACAAAACCAGCATGCTGGCTGGTTGGCACACCAAGCCCTCTGCCTTGAATGAAACATCACTGATTGTTTCATGAAAGGCAGTTTGGGATGACCCCACTCCCATTCTTGAGAAATAGTATAATCTCCACCAATTCTGGCTTTGCTGCTTTTCTCCCTAAAAATATATAAAAGTGATTAAACAAACAGCAATTGATCTATCAATTAAAAAGAAAAGGATGTTAAAATTCCTCATCATAGGATACTGTTGTGTTGACACTTGAAGAGAAATGACAATAAAGTGCAATGTATGATCCTTGAATGAATTCTGTATTAAAAACAACAGTGCAGCTACATAAGGCATTATTAGGGCAACTTGGGCAATCTGAATATGAACTGGAGGTGTTATTATTGGTAAGTTACATATATTTGTATACATATACATACATATACATACACATACATACATACATACATACATACATATATAATCTTAGGTGATAGCAATTTTGTGGCTATATTAAAAAAATGCCCTTGTTTAGGAGACATTGTAATTAGGACTGAAAAGTCATAATGTCTATGACTTTTCTTGGAATGTATAACCATTCAATTTTTAGGCCAAATTTGAACAATCTCAATTTCTATTCAATCTAAAAAATTTAATAGTATAAACAACTAAGAAGCTCTAATTCTTTCCCCAAAGATGTATAAAGAGGATGGAAATGTGGCTCAGCATTACATAATGTTGCTACCCAATCCAGAAACAGAAACGAGCGCCTAGCAACAGCAAAGGGTCATCTCAGGAGAGTGCTGATTGCTCATTGGAGCATTCTAAACACAGATGCTTTTCCATCCTTATCACTTCCAGTGCCCGATAAACACATGCTGGTTACCTTGGATCCCAGTGACACCTAATGAAAACCTTCCTCCTATGACAATCAATAACTGCCATTCAGGGCAGCTTCCACCTGTAGGTTACATCTTGAAAAAAAGGGCAAAACAAACTTAGAAACATCATTTAAAAATACGCATTTTGTGTACAGAATAGTCTCCGCATTCTTCTTCCCTAGGAATCATATTTAAGACATAAAATATTAGTGTTCTTGATATTTTTCTGATATCACTGCCCCCCCTCCAAACCACAAGTTTTAGCAGCAAGGTCAAAGCATCTAACTCTAAAACAGGTTTGCATGAATGTGCCTAAAATATTATTTATGCTTATGCTCATGGATGGGTATAGCAGGAGAGCTTTCCTTAAAACAGTAATCTCGATGTTCATGAATAGGTTTTGATTTTCTTTAAATGTGTAACCACTCAAATTTTAGATTAAATTTGAACAATCTCCAATTCTTAAACAGTCTTAAAGATTCAGTAGTACAAATAAAGACCCAGAAGCTCTAGTTTTTTCTCAAAGATATATAAAGGGAATGGAAATATGGTCCAGCATCACATAATGTTGCCACCACTCCAGAAAGAAAAGTGAGCACGCCTTCCACAGGTTTCCTGGCTATTTGCATGTGTCCTCCTGTCCCTCTTTGGTGTAAAGTCCCTTGTCCATTTTTCTTTATATATTTCGAATGTGACCTATTTGTCACCTTCGTATGTTACAAATATTTTCTACCACTTTGCCTTCTTTTTCACTCTCTTAATGGTGTCTTTTGATGAAGAGTAGTGCTTAATTTTAGTCTGTTTCAATTTATCATTATCACTTTTCTTATTTATGACTAATGCTTTTTTATTGTTTTCCTTATTTCAAAGTTATAAAGACATTTTTCTATGTTATCTTCTAGAAACCTTATTGTTTTACTTTTTATCTGCAATCAGACTGCAATTGGTATTTTTGTATGTGTTCTGAGTTAGGGAATATAATTATATAGATATATGGATATCTAATTGACATAGGAGCGTTATTGTAAATAACCTTTCCTCACTGCTCTGTAGTGCTACCTTTTCTCATAAAACAAGTATCTACATATACACTGAGTGGCCAGATTATTATGATCTCTGAACGCATAATAATCTGGCCACTCAGTGTATATCCTATATAATAAAAGGCTAATATGCAAATTGTCCCCTCGACCAGGAGTTCGACCAGCAGGCAGGCTGGCCAAGCGCCCATGTCCCCTCCCCCTGGCCAGGCTGGCTGGACCCCACCCATGCACGAATTCATGCACCGGGCCTCTAATATACATATATACACTGAGTGGCCAGATTATTATGCGTTCAGAGCTCATAATAATCTGGCCACTCAGTGTATATGTGACTCCTACTAACTAGAGTCTATGCTCTTTCATTGGCTTATTTGTCTATTCTTGTCCCAATACCACACTGTCTTAATTACTGTAGCTTTGTAATAAATCTTGCTATCTGGTTAACTCACCCCATTGTTAATATGTCACCCCACTGTTTTTATTCTTTGCTCTTCTGTTTCAACATTGTCTTAGCTATTCTTGGTCCTTTGCATTTCCGTATATGTTTTAGAAATAACTTATCAATTTTCTTCTGTTCTGTAGTATACTCACTCCCTAGGCCTAGGTGAACTCACCCAGTTTCATCTCTTTGGATATCCACAGACAATCTGTCAAACAATCCTTTAAAAATAATCCAGAATCTGACAACTGCTACCAACCTGGTCCAAGTCACTGTTCATCTCTCATTGGTTTATTAAAGTAGTCTCCTACCTGGTCTCCAAGCTTCCAACCTTGTGCCTATACAGTTTATTTTCAATGATAGAGGTATCTTTTAAAGTAAAATCTGATAAATGTCACTCTTCTGCTCAAAACCCACCTCACTCAAGAGTAAATTCCAAAGTCCTTAACAGTGGCCTACATGTCTGGCCACACTATTGCTCTGGCCACAATAACCTCCTGTGCTGAGCAGAGCTCTGCCTTGGGGTTAGGACTTGGTTGGCTCCATTCCTGGGATGCTCTTCCCAGTTTCTTCATGGCTAAAGCCGTCACCTCCTTCAAGTCTTTGCTCCAATGTCAACTTCTCACTGAGGCCTTCCCTAACTACCAGGTTTAAAATTGCAAGTCACTCCTGAGACTAAATAAAAACTCAATTCCAAACAAGATGCTTTATTTTTTTAAATTAAGTTTATTGAGGTGACATTGGCTAATAAAATTATATAGGTTTTAAGTGTACAATTCTATAATACGTCATCTGTATGTTGCATTGTGTGACCACCACCCCAAGTCAAATCTCCTTCCGTCACCACATATTTCACCCCCTTTATTCTTTACTACTTCCCCACGCCCCTGTCCTCTGGTAACCACCATACTGGTGTCTGTTTTTATTAGTCTTTGTTTATTTTTCTTGTTTGTTCATTTTGTTGCTTTCAGGTTTATATCCCAAAACGAGCGAAGTCATAATGGTTCTTGGCTTTTTCTGTCTTATTTCAAGATGCTTTATTTTTTAACAAAAACACAAAATGATAAATATGACCCATATTGACCATAAGCAATTTAAAAAGCAAAGTTTTTTTTTCAAATAGCCAATTTGTCTTCCTTTGATAAAAATAAGATAGCTATGAAGATTACTCTAACACATGATAACTTCCACAGAGCAGCAGGTGATACTGGCCATTGCTCCCCTGGTTCTCTCGTTTTTTATTTCTATTTTTTAATGTGTGTAGAAAGGACTAGGTAAATCAAATGGCCTTTGCTTTAGTGGCATTTAACGAAATGCGTACATGTACAATTGGGAAGTTTTCTTAAAATCCTAAGGTATTAAGAGTATTTTTTTTCTTATAGCAGTTTTTCCAAGTGTTACTTTCTAAATATTTGATTTATATTTGAGAACATATAGAATATACATGCAAATTATGAAATCTAACAACACATGTGAATCTAGTACAATACCCAAATTAAAATGAGAATGTTGCATGCTGGCTGGTGTGGTTCAGTTGGTTGAGTATCCTGTGCACCAAAAAGCCACTGGTTCGATTCCCGGTTGGGATATATAGGGGAGGCAACTGGGAGGCAACCAACTGATGTCTCTCTCTCTCTCTCTCTCTCTTCCTATCTCTCTAAAATCAATAAAAAAATATTTTTTTAAAATGAGAACATTGCCTCATCTTATCCATGTCTGTGCTTCTTCCTATCTGAAGTGTTCTGACCACCCTTCTGAGTGCATCATGACCTTACAGTTGCTGCTGCTGTTCGAGCTCATCATTCCTTTCTTTCTCTAAACCTGTTCTTCCTCTCAGGTTTCTCATCTCACAAAATGGTGACACCTCCCACTTAAGTAATCCAAGTCAGGCATCTGAAACTCCTTCTCCTCACATCCAAACACCAGATTTTGTCCAATTTCCCCCCTAAATCTATCTCATATCTGTCCCACATCCCAAACACTCACCTCAGCCTTAATTCTGATCCTTCTTAGTTTTCATGGGAACTTGGTGCTCTCATTACTTTCCACAGGTCCCCTGTTAATATCATTACTTAAAATCTTTCAACTGTTTTTCTCTGCTTTCTCAATAAAGAAATAACTCATCAGGCTATGTAAGGTTAGACCTAATTCTTCTGACTTCTCTAATCTAATTTTTTGTATCTCTGTGCTCCAATGATATTGAACTACTTGCTAATTCTCAGGAGTCATGTGATTTTGTCTCTATGCCTTGGCATATTTCCCCCACCTCTGACTGGGGCCTCCTCTTAGGGTGGATAACTTCAAAGAGGGAATTGAAAGGCAATTTTCCTCTTAGAAGATGTCCTTGCCTCCCCAGCTTAGGAACCCCTGCTCTCTGGTCTCAAAGCATCTTGTTCATACTTGATGTTACACTACTAGCAGTGTGACCTTGGGCAAGTCATTAACCTTCCATGTCTGTGTGCTTTTCTGTAAGATGCAATAATAATAGTGACTATCTTGTAATGAGTTAAGTGAGTTAAGCCATGTAACAATGCCAGGCATATGATGATACACAGTCCGTAAATGTATATTAACTAGTATTATTGTCCCACAGTATTACGTCCACTGACTTTCCCATCTGCTGTCTATGTGTTGGATGCTCAGGCAGGATAAGAACTGTGCCAAGTCGAGCTCTGCATCCCCAAGGCCTAGAACACTCTCTGATAACACAGTAGGTGCTCAATATTTTCAGAAAGCATTAAATAAAAAATAAAGAACCATATGTAGAAAGGCAAGACAGAATCTTTTGTA
This sequence comes from Cnephaeus nilssonii, assembly GCF_951640355.1. Classification (NCBI taxonomy): domain Eukaryota; kingdom Metazoa; phylum Chordata; class Mammalia; order Chiroptera; family Vespertilionidae; genus Cnephaeus; species Cnephaeus nilssonii. Next base: position 25,525,125 of record NC_137087.1, read on the forward strand.
CGCATGACCTAATATATAAATATTGCCTAAGCTGAGGTCAGAAAATAAAAAAGTGACAAAAGAAATGGACAAAGTGCTAAATATTCAATCTGATAGTTCTATGAATTTCTTTTGTAGCCTTTAAAAAAAATTGCAATGGCCATTTAGGATTAGAAAATTAGGGCAGCAGTAGCATTTTTTTTTCTGGTGTGTTAAGTGTAATAGCCACCTAGTTAAACATATGTATCAGCAACTGTAATTCTCAATTTGACATACAATGGTATCTTTTTATCATAATTTATTAAATAAAAAAAAAGCAGTAATAGAAGTCTAATTTCCTTCAGCAGCAGAACTCTCAAGGTCAACATACATATAAAAATGACCATATTTTATTTGGATCAATGGTTTTCCTCATTTCAAATTCATCCTGATTTTGTGGAGAGCAAATCTCAATTTGATTAAAACATACTTGCTTCATTAAAAAATTCTTTTCACAGAATGTTTTTCTTATTGGTTGATGGCCAAAGATACACCTTTTATTTATCCTCTCTACCCCCCCTTTTTATCCATAGCAACACAATAAACTATACTTTAAATGCCATACAGCTTTTCTCAGGGAGGGATATAAAAAATGTTGGGCAAATTCCAACAATTTATTTTTAAAGCACATACCCATATTAGCTACAGAGAAACAAGGTTATAAAAAATGGTTAAAGGACTTAAATGTAAGACAGGAAACCATAAAAATCCTACAAGACTCCATAGGCAGCAAAATATCAGACATATGTCGTACCAATATCTTTACTGATACAGCTCCTAGAGCAATGGAAACTAAAGAGAAAATAAACAAATGGGACTACATCAAAATAAAAAGCTTCTGCACAGCAAAATAAACCATCAACAAAACAACAAGAAAGTCTGCTATCTCAGTTAAGGGTTTAATCTCCAAAATTTACAGGGAATTCATACAACTTAACAAAAGGAAGATAAAAATCTTTCTTCGAAAGAGGACATACAGAAAGCCGAGAGACACATGAAAACATGCTCCAAGTCACTAATCATCTTGAGAGATGCAAATCAAAACAACAATGAGGTACCATCTCACACCTGTCAGAATGGCTATCAACAAATCAACAAACGACAAGTGCTTGTGAGGATGCGGAGAAAAAGGAACCCTTGTGCACTGCTGGTGGGAATGCAGACTGGTGCAGCCACTGTGGAGAACAGTATGGAGTTTCCTCAAAAAGTTAAAAATGGAACTCCCATTGGACCCAGTAATCCCACTTCTAGGAATATACCCCAAGAAATCAGAAACACCATCAGAAAGGATATATGCACCCCTATGTTCATAGCAGCACAATTTACAATAGCTAAAATTTGGAAACAGCCTACGTACCCAGTAGTAGATGAGTGGATTAAAAACTGTGGTACATCTACACAATGGAATACTATGCTGCTATAAAAAAAGAAGGAACTTTTAGCATTTGCAGCAGTATGGATGGACCTGGAGAGCATTATGCTAAGCGAAATAAGCCAGTTGGAGAAAGATAAATATCACATCATCTCACTCATATGTGAGCTATAATGAACAACATAAACTGATGAACAAAAATAGATCCAGAGACAAGGTAACACTGAACAGACCGTCCAACGTCAGAGAGAAGGCGGGGGAGGGGGTGGGGCTAGAGATCAACCAAAGGATTTGTATGCATGCACATTAGCAAAACCAATGGACACAGACACTGGGGGAGTGGGGGCTTGTCCTGGGGAGAGGTGTTGGAGGAGGGGGTCAATCGGGGAAAAAGGAGACATATGTAATACTTTAAACAAAAAAACATTGTTTTATTTAATAATAATTTAAAAAGTGAACACTCCTTTAAGTATTGTTTGCTAGAAATAGTATTGCAATAAATCACATGTACACATATTTATTACTCAGGGGGAAAAACACTTTTAGAAAATATTTCTTCTTCACTCAAGTGTTTAAACCTGTTAAGATTGTTTCATAAGAGATTTACTCTTTAACAATCCAATCAACCTTTTTAATAAGCTAAACGTTAGCTACTTTTTCCAGTATGAGTCACGATCATCTAAGAACTGACAAATTTCCTATTTTCTTCTTCACTTACAATCAGTTTTACTTTCTTATTGACCAAATAGAGGCAACTTAATCAAATCATCCTACTAGAACTTGAGTCTATTGATGAGAAAGAGGAAGAAAAAACTGTCATAAGTTAAATATTTAAAGATGGTATCTGCAGATTGTGTTATCCCACCACCAATTTAAGACTTTAGGTCTACTATCACTGGAAAAAAATTAATGCACCAGAATCCTTCTAATGTATGAAATAGCTTTAAAATAATTCCAAACAATAGAAGCTTGTCATGTGATCATAACACTAGAAAGGTTAAAGAAAGCCAATGTCCTTTTTCATGTATAACAAAATCGTGAGATATAAGTTTTTTCTTAACCACTAAATTTTGGGGTGGTTTGTAAATTCAGTAACAGATAACTGAAAACAAACAAAAACTCCAGGTGGCCTTGGTGGCAGTGAGAACAGACTCCTGGGGACATGGAAGCCAGGGGTGAATCAATACTGACTGATGTCTGGGGAGCAGTGGTGGGAACAACAAAGCATCAATGGCACAAGGAAGAGGACTGCAGGGCTGCACGCAGTGACTGTGACTACATGTGTGGCATTCGATAGCCTTGAATGCACCCAGAGAAGGAAGTGAGGAGCTGAGGTCTTACCTAAGTTAGTCAGGGTTAGTAATCTATTAGACTCAGTCAAACTTTTGGAGTGACCTTATTTAAGTTAAGGACCACAAGTTGGTGTCTAGAGAATATTAACATATAAAACAAAAAAATTTTTTCACAAGTCTGTTTTGCTTCATCTTTCATTTCATTATAATTCTAATCCCATTTTTAATGAAAGGGCTGCAACTCTGAAATACTTTTTAGTGTCTTGCTGTAATGCAAATGGACTGTTTTAAGGAACAAGAACTTATAATTGATTTCTGTATAGGCCATAAAGGACATTCACATAGATTATCGCATCTCTGCCTCTTAGCAGCCTCTGCGAGTTCAGAGCAGAAGTGTCTCCATTTTAGGGATGAAGTCAGTTCATATAACTACTGAATAGTGACACCACATGCACAGACTCAAAAAGGTAACGTTGTGAGGTGCATTTTATGAAACTCTAAAGTTTTTATTTTATGCACAAAAACTGAAATAAATGTTAATCCACAAAGTTGTAACTTCATAAAAATAATTTCAAAGCTGGGTAAGGAAGGAACTGAATACTGTTTTCATGCTGATGACACAGGGCAGTGCCATTTTAATTGGAAAAAAGAAATACCATCTTTTGTTGAGACCTCTTTATTACGAGATCTTGAGGAACTTAAACTTCTTATAAAATGCTACCAGTTTAACTTTAAATAACAAACTAAATACTCAATTCTTTCCCCAGGATAACTGGAGAGTATATTAACTTTAACAATACTTCTTTTGTATAGAATAAATGTGTTAGAATAAAGACCATTAATTTCTATTATGTACAGTATTTATTAGCTACATACTCTATCTAATAAATACTTGGGTGTTAAGTGCTACCACTTTGTGTTTGTTCTAATATAGAGTACAAGGAAATTTTGCTTTTACAATGTCTCACTTTCATCTGACTGTTTAAGAACAATGAATTCTACTTAGTAAGCAAACCTCAGGGTTTTATAGCAAATCTAGAATCATTTGAACCACCAGAAAAGAGGCAATCACAGGTTCCCCCCTAAAATTTTTTTTTATGAAGTTGAGGTCATAAAGTTACACATATTTGCTAGTATTTCAATTTGTTTTGTGCACACAGTAGCTATTCTAAGACCAGTGCTTAAAAGATTTCAGTCATGATTGGTATTAAAGTTGAGACTATAGTCCTGGCCAGGGTGTCGACCTTCGGATTGCATGGTTGCAGGTTTGATTCCTGCAAAGGGCACGTGCATAGGACCGTAAGAACACATGCTAGAGGCGACCAATCGATGTGTCTCTCTCACATGTTGTTTCTCTGTCAATATCCTCCCTTCCATTCTCTTTAAGGATCAATAGAGAAAATATCCTCGTGTGAGAATTAAGAAAACACACCCCAAAACAAACAAAAAAAAAAACATGTCTAGTTGTTTAAAGAATAAATGGTTTTAATATAAATTATATTATAGAAACACTAGGGGGATGAAATTCGTGCACGGGGGTGGGGGGTGGGGGGAGGGGGTCCTTAGCCTGACCTGCACCCTCTCCAATCTGGGAGCCCTTAGGGGAGCCCTCTCCAATCCAGGAGTTTGTGTCTGTCTTTGCAATCATATGAGCGAACTGTCTGAGACCCCAACCCAGTTTGGTTTGGTGCTCACAGAATAATAGAGGTCTTTTTTTTTTCTTTGCTCCATTGGTGGAGATTTCCTAGAAGTTGCAGGATATCTTCCTTTTAACTTTTCCTCGACACTCTGACTTTACTTAGGTCTCTCAACTTTGCTTTCCCTCCATCCCCCACCGCAACAGTAACTTGCTCCAGGCTCACTTTGCTCTAGTGTCTAGGAGATCCCGCAACACATATGCCACCAGAACTACGATTCCCAGCATTCCTGGTGCTCCCTGCACTCTTGGTTTCCGCTTCCGGTCCAGGGGCTGCAGAAACCAAAAGGACTTGGAACTCCAGCCACCCCCAGGCCCACCATCTTTGTCGGGTTAATTTGCATACTCACTCCTGATTGTCTGCGGGCATTGTGGAGGGATGGTCTATTTACATATTTGTCTATTATTAGTACAGATTACCAAAGAGAATAAAATAGAAATATAAACTCACAGATCCACTGACCAGAAATAATCAGTTATAACATTTAATGATCCAAATATATCTCTTTCTATATTATTAGTAGGGAATGAGATTGACACAAAAAGTATATAAAAGTGAGATCATAAAATATATGGAATCTCTATATATAAAAGGCTAATATGCTAAGTGTCCAACCATCCAACTGGTCACTATGACGCACACTGACCACCAAGGGGCAGATACTCAACGCAGGAGCTGCTGAGCTACAGTGACTTGGCAGCAGCAGTTCTCAGGTGACACACCCAGAAACCAGAGAGGAGGGAGCCTGATTCCTTGCGGGGCCTCACAATTCCACCTTCAGCCATGGGTTATGTTGTTCCTGGGGCACTGTCGGCCCCGAATCTGGTTTACTGCACACTTGCATTTGCATTCCACACCATGTAAGACAGCAACTTTGCAGAGTGCCCTCTCGCACTCCGGGACCCCTCAGGGAATGTCGGCGAGCAGGTTTTGTCCCAATCCCCGCAGGCCAGGCCGAGGGGCCCCATCTGCCGCAGGGACCCCGCTCACTCCGCAGATGCTGGGAGGGTCCGTGGGAGGTTGGCTCCAGGGTGTGTCCGGCCCATCTCACCCAGTCCTGCCCCACCAGCCACCTTCTAATTAATTTCCTTTCAATGTGCATGAATCCGTGCACTGGGTCACTAGTTTAAAATAAAAAGCCTAAATTACATTTTCTTAAATTTAACAGATAAATAAAACTCAAGGAATAACTAAAATTTTACTTAAACAGTAGAAATGTCAAGGCCTAAATGAATCCTTTAATTTTAAGAAAAGGATTATGAAAGGCTGGTGTTTCAACTCTAAACTACATGTCTTTCTACTAATAAAGATAAAATTTGCCCTGATGCTTCCTTCCATCCCCCACCAGATTTTCATTAACTATACTTTTTTAATCAAGAAGTATGATACATTCTAATATACAATATTAATAGTATGGAAACTTTTAAAGGCATGGAATGACTGATGAATTCAACTAAAAATAATCATAAAACCCCACACTGACAAGTTTTACATACAATCTATTTAAGGCAGCATAAATGTGTATTGCTGCAAATGTGCTATTCAGCCAACCTGACAAATGCGGTATTTTGCTGTTTGCTTGACTGTGTTCACATGCTAGTTGGGAATATGAAATGCATTCCCAAGTTGTATTTCATGAAGTACTATAGAGTATGTTGTAATAAAATCCAGACATTCCTTCCACTACATTCCTTTCCTCTAATATTTCTGTTGTAATTCAATCTGAAAAGACCAACCAAGTTTTCTGGAAAGACTACTTCTTTATAGATCACTCATATTGCTTATTACTATGCTTCAGATATTTTCTAGGTACTCAAATGTCCTTGTTTTAATATCATCAAATCATTGAAAACCAAACTAAAGATATTTTACAATTTTTGTTTCCTTGTTTTAAAATGGTAACTTTTGGCCGCTCAATTCTGTGATATCTTTGCGACACTACTATTTCTCAAAAAAAAAAAAAAAATCAAAAAAAAAAAATCACCACCACATTTTCTATCGTGTAATCTCTAATGTAATGGTTTAAACCCCTTCTAATCACCTGGGGACCTTTTAAAATAAGGATGTCCAGGCCCCTCCTCAGATTAATTAAGCCAGAATCTTTGGGAATGGGGTCTGGGAAATGTGTTCTAAAAGCATTTAAATACAGTAGAGTACTTTATGAATGCTTAATTCTAAATGAGACTCCAAAGCATCTCTGAAATACTCTTAATCTATCATGTGTTCAGTTATAGTGAAAACAACAGTACTAAGACGTTTAAGAGGTGAAAGTTACCACTTAATCAACTAATTTTCTCAAATTAGACTGTAGCAATAATTTCCTACATTTGTAAAGCTATACACAACTGCCTTTCTAGTTCAAAGGTATAATTTTAAAGTAACCCATCATACAAAATTACTTCATAATGGGTGAATAAGGTTAGGAAATTTTGTCTGTTCATTGGGAAGTTTTAGGATTAGTTTGAGAAATTAAAGATGAGCAAAACATAAGACTCTGACAAAACAATAATAAAACAAAAATCTGTATAGCAGGAAAAGAAATAAATGGTCACTGATTTCAGAGTCCATTTGTAAGCTACCATTCTTTTGTTTGTATTCCTCAAACTAGAAATCTCTGAAATACTAATGTTTATTGCATGTTATTATTATATTTAAGGTCTTTTTTCTTGAGTAATTGGTGTTTATTGCATGTAACATTATTATATTTAAGACCGTTTTTCTTGAAATGTTAATATAAAAAAAAAAAAAAGAAATCTCTATAGACAGAACTGGAAATCTAGCTAATGTCTCACAATCATGTTCCTGAGGAATTGCAAGGCTCTGAATGTCCATCTCTACTGACAAAGGAATGACAAAGGAGCAGGGGACAGCCTAAACAGGCCAAATAAATCCTGGCCATCAGTGGATGACAGATGTCTTAGCCAGACCACCCCACAGCAATGCTGACCACATGGAAAACACAAAACTCTCTATTTTCCATTTTCCTCCTCTTGTATAAATGATGCTCAGCGTGCATAAAAAAATCAGAGCTACACATTAGCATAAATGTTACTTTTAGACATTATCTCCCACTGTAGGTTCAAACCCATCCCAGATTCTAGGACTAATGTCACCTCCTATGCAATAGTGGGGAATTGCTTTGAAATACATAACCTAAAAGTTAAATTATTCTTATCTGGGCATTTGGGAATTTCAAGTAATGTAACATTTTTGATCAGCTAAACTACAAAATGGACAACATCATTTAAGAATACAAAGCAGACATTAAGATTCAACATTACTACCCGGATTCAAACCAGTATCAGTTGGCAGGTAGATTCAGCCTCCTAACTGGTCTCTGCTTCCACCCATGTCCCACTAGTCTGTTTTCAGAGCAACCAGGTCTGTCTTAACTTGGAAGTAGCCACAGTGAAGGCACATTAATTTATATAGTTTCTAGGACACTGAGTTTTTTATAGCAATATCCCACATATCAAATGGATAGATAAGAAAATTACCATTATCTGAAAATAACTAGGGAAAGAAAAAGCGAGAGAAAGCTTAAGTGGCCATCTATGTAGCTACTTCTAAAACCTCAAAAATCCTTTGGGTAAATAAGAAACTGGACATTCTTCATTGGACTCATACCAGCTTTGAGACAAGCCTGCCTGGTGATTTCACGCAGGTTCTGGCCTTCTGTTCACATTCTCTTCATGACAGGTGCAGCCCCTTGCCTCCCTCCACCTGGGGCCTGGCTAAGCACTAAAACTGGCCTCTGCAGCAGCAAGAAGCATATGGGCTGGGGCAGGGGCAGCATCCTCTTTCTGTTGCTATCTGCTCCCTGATGTCTTAGCTTGTCCCTTTAGTCACTGTAGATATCTTGGTCTTCACTTACTGCAAGTGTTAAGCATCTTTTAAATGTAACAGTTGACATAAATATGACACATACTTCTAAATTATGAAGCATAATGAAGTGAATTAGTCATCCGACTTCAAAGTAGATACCACCAATACCATTATTCCAGAAACCTTTCCTACTACATCAGAGATAACCCCTATCCTAAAATTTGTGTTCATCATTCTCTTCCTTGAAAAGTAGATTTTCCTTATGTGTATATATCTCTAAATTACATAATGTTTAGTTTTACCTATGCTGGGGTCTTTAAAATGGTATCATATGAAATGCAATCATATCTTGCTTGTTTCTTTTTTAAAAAAAACAACAACACAAAAACCACCAAAAAAAAATAAACACCATACAGCCCGGCCAGTGTGGCTCAGTGGTTGAGCATCCACCCATGAATGAAGTTGCTGGCTCAATCCCCAGTGGGGGCCTGCAGGAGGCAGCCGATTAACGATTCTCTCTCATCATTGATGCTTCTCTCTTTTTTTAAAAAAAAAAATATTTTTATTGATTTCAGAGAAGAAGGGAGAGGGTGAGAAAGATAGAAACATCAATGATGAGAGAAAATCATTGATCGACTGCCTCCTGCAGGCCCTTCACTGGGGATCGAGCCCGCAACCTGGGCATGTGCCCTAACTGGGAATAGAACTGTGACCTCCTGGTTAATGTTCATCCACTGAGCCATGCCGGCTGGGCATCACTAATGTTTCTAACACTGTAGTTTTTATTCCCACTGTTACAGTCGGTCTCTTAACAGAATAATATAATCTGTCTACATTTATTGTCATGACTGATTTATATGAACCCATTTCTACCATTTTTTGTCCCTATGTCCCTCACCTACTGCCCCCTTTATTTTGGTATTTTATACCCGTGACCTCCTTTTTTCTATTGGTTTGAAACTACAGATTATACTTATAACATTTTAATTATTTTATCACTGTACATGACAGACCGTATCATTCTTTCCTCACCTTTATTGAAAGTAAAGGGAAAGAAGAGTAAAACTAGACAAAAAAAATGAAGGAAGTATAAAAGAGAGGACAAGAGACAGTGATGACATACTTTGAAGTGGAGCAGAAATGAATTCTTCAAAGGAAGAAATGGAATGTTTTCCTTCTTAATATAGTTCCTCCTATCACATACTTAATGTGCACCTAGGCAGTGTTATTTTTAGTTTACAGGTTATTTAATTTTCAGCATTTCCCTTCTATTTCTTAGTTATTCAAGGTAATCAGGCCATCTTTTTATGATACCTATTACTCTTAAGATGGTTTACTGCTTGTGTTTTACTGACCTTAGTTATAGTGAGATTGGTTGGTGCTCCCAATAGAAAACAAGACCATAGGCACAAAGCAGTGGAGAGCCAATCATGGCAATAATGATACCCATTAGACAAATATCACCAAGTTTGTTTTCTTCTATTCCCATACTGTGCCTTCTTTAAGTTAATACTCAAGAATGTCTACTGCTCATTGTTCCTGTGGGCCTCAAATGTTAAACAAGGAAAGGAAGCCGGTTTATCCAATTTACAGTTTTGGTGAAAGTGCATTCCAAATGTTAAGAGCCCTAAAGATTAGTGATTAAAGTTTGATGATGAAAGAGTGTCACATTAGCAGAATTTTTAGAATATACCCGTAATCTATTCATGCTGTTTTTTTTATAAAATGCCAAATAATGTCATTTATTAATTATTGCTGATATTTACATAATATAAGGTTAATGTATTCACTTATTTAAATATCTGTTTTATTTAATACAAAATACTTCACAGTAATTTATCTATGATTCTCCACAGGAAGCATACAAGCAATAATAGTCAAGATCTTCAACTAGGGCTCTACTCTCCCTTTCATGCCTCCAGGAATGGAGAACATACTGCTCTCATGAGGTTGACTGTCAGTCTTATGGTTGAACAACTCTAGGTGTTAGAAAGCTTTCCCATATTTATTGAATAAAATCATTTTCCCTATAACATTTACCTATTGCTCTAGTCTCACATTTCACCATAAGAGAAAAATCAGTACTCCCCTCCCCACATAACAATTCAAATTATATTAAGACAGCTCTTTTGTTAGCCTTTTTTCTCATTTTCTAATTCAATTCCTAAAACTATTCCTTGGAATCCACTGGTTTTCCTCAGATATGTAAAAGAGATTTTTATGTGTTGAATTGTGTTTGCCCAAAAAAGGGTATGTTGGGGGTGGGTGGGCGGGGAGAGGAGATATGTTAAAACCATAACCCCTCGATACTTCAGAATGTGATCTTATTTGGAGACAGGGTCTTTACAGAAGTAATCCAGTTAAAATGAGGTAACTGGGGTGGGCCCTAATCCAATATAACTTGTGTCCTTATAAAAATGGGAAATTTGGACACAGACATACAAAAAGGGAGTCTTCCATGTGCAAGATGAAGGCAGAGATCAGGATGCATCTACAACCCAAGGAATGCACAAATGGCCAGCAAACCACCAGCAGCTAGGAGAGACATGAATACATTCTCCCCTCACAGCCCTCAAAAGGAACCTTATCGACACTTTCATCTTGGACTTTTAGCCTCCAGAACTGTGAGATAACACATTTCTGTTGCTTAAGCCACCCAGTTTGTTATACCAGCAAACTAATACATTTCCCAGAAATGTGACATTCTAAAAGGCTAAGGAAATTTTCCACAGCAGAATGCTTGGTTTTATTTATGGATGAGAATAATTCTTTTCTAAAATGTACATATCAAAACTTGAAAATATTAATGCTCTCAGCAATAATATAATTTGAATACACCCTGAAATTACGTTTTGAATTATTGGCCAGTACAAACCTATCATGTTTAGATTTTTCCTATGAGTTTTGCTTTCATGATTTCCTTGGTAGCTCTGCTTTTGCTGAGTTGATGACACCGTTAATAGCAAGGAAAGCAATACACTGGTAGGTAACCTTTGGCTATGTATTCAAATTCAAGCATCCTAACAACTTCTAGGACCAGAAAATTATAACTTGTAAACCATATTTCATTTGTAAATTTGGAAAATAAGGAATATAGGTGCTGATGTGCAGCTCAGCACCTGTATTCCTTATTTTCTAAACATTGTAAAAATTGTTTTCAAGGTGTACGGTATCATCAATTTTGGGAAATTCTCTGTAAAACTGACATAGAAATTAATTTTGAAATAGTAAAAAAAAATATGACAGGTTGATCCGAAACATTCATGTAGAAAATTCTTAAGTGAGAGATATCCCAAGACACTCATGAGTTTCCAAATATCATTATAGCCTATAAGTTCTCCCATAGAGTATACAGAAGCAGCAAATAGTAAACAACTAAGTCATTTTCAGGTGGGGATACCAAGCAGAATGTCTTTTGTACATGATCACTGCAATAGAACTTGCTGCAATGATGGAAATGTTCTATTTCTGTGCTGTCCAATAAGGTAACCACTAAGCTTGAGTGGCTATTGAACACTTGAAATGTGGCTAGTGTGACTGAGGCAGTTAATTTTAAATTTACTCAATTTACATTTAAATAGTCACATTCGAGTGGTGGTTACCATATTGAGCAGCACAGATTAAGGCTCATTCCCTCCCATATATATTTTTCTTCCCTTTTTACTTAGCACAGTGGTTCAACCCGTGGCAATTCTGCACACTAGGTGACATATGGCAGTATCTGGAGACATTTTTGGCTGTTATAATGGTGGAGAGGGGAGGGCAGGGGGCTGCTGGTATCTTTGGAGTAGGGGACAGGGATGCTGCTAAACATCCTACAATGCCCAGGATAGACACTCCCTCCACCCCCAAGAGAATTATCCAGTCCAAAATGTCCATAGTGCTACATTAAAAAACCCTGACATAGCTCTAGCTGGTTTTGCTCTGTGGTTAGAGCTTCCATCTGCGAACTGAAGGGTCTGGATTCGATTCTGGTCAAGGGCAGGTGCTGGGGGCTAATTCCAGCAGGTCAAAAAATGCAAGAAGTTCATCAAAAGGTTGGTGAACCTTGAGGCTTCAGCAGGGCTGAATCATATTACCTGCTGCTGGAATAGCCGAAAGCATTTCCCCAAACCTGAAGATACACGATTGCCTGCTGCCAGTCAGCTGAGGGCATTTCCCCAAACCTGAAAATCTGCATATATTATTGCCTGCTGCCAGACAGCTGAGGGCAGTTCCCCCAACCTGATAATTCTACTGTTTACCAAAACCTTACCTTTGATATGTATATCTGCTTTGCTATAGGGCAAAAATGTGTGAATAAAAAGCCCTGGGTCCTGAGATTCAGGGAGAACTTAGTTACTAAAGCTAAGCTCCCTGGCTCCCCCATGTATTCCAAATTTATATTTCATGTCTAGTCTCTTCATTAATTTACTTGCAGCCCTTCTCCAGATTCCTGAGCCCTTCTAGATGCTGAGAAACAACCCTGCAGGCAGATACCTTGGTTGTGAGCTCTGGCCCAGTTGGGGTGCATGTGGGAGGCAACCAATCAATGTGTCTCTCTCACAAAGATGTTTTCCCCCTCCCTTCCACTCTCTCTAAAAATCAATGGAAAAAATACCCTCGGATGAGGATTAACAAAAAAAAACAACAACCCCCCCCAAAAAACACCCCCCCCCCACACACACAACCTTGACATATTTAAGGATCTTCAAATAAAATTAAAAATACTTTGAATACCATTATAAATGGCTGTATAATATTATAACATTAGCTAGTCTGCTCTTTATTTAAAATAATCTTTAGCCACGGTTCAATAATTCCATCCCAACTGCTACTGTTTTCTCTGTCCACAGTATCTTAGTTAGTATGACATCTGTCCTGATTTTGTCATAGTGACCTTTGTAAGGTAACATGATTGATGGGTAAATTTACTTCAGTAATAGGTATACTTAAACCCTTAACAGTCAGTTTTGTAAACATAAAGACATTTCTAATAGAATAATTTGTACCTTTAACCTCTCATTTAACCTAAAAAATGTATGAAAGGGGAAGTTAATGCAAATGTACAATCAATGACATAATGGCTCTGGCCTGGTAGCTCGGTTGGTTAGAGCATTGTCTCTACACAAGGTTTTGGGTTCAATATTGGATCAGGACACGTACAATCATTAACCAATAAATGCATAAATAAGTGGAACAACAGATCGATGTTTCTTCCCCCCATCTTCAAAATCAATAAAATACATAGACCCAGCAGTAATCTTTTTCCATGTGACAATCAAAACAGTTATATCATATTTATTTTAAGATATTGAAATTAGCCATTTATGACATTATTATTGTAACATACCATTTTTTGAACATTTAAATCTATACTGAAAGTAGACAATATAAATATCACCATCCTAAAAGGGTTCAAATATCCAGCAGAAAAAGAAATAGTTAATATAGCAGCAGTAACACAAAGTGTACAAAAGCCAATTATTTCTGAAAAGGCTAATAAAGGAATCTTGTTGGAAGTTCTGGCCTATGCAATGAAAACAAGACCCAATAGTTTAGGATGTGTCTTCTGTCTTAATGAAGGAAGACAGAAAAGATGACCTCTTATAGCTCATTCACAACAAATTGTATTTTTAAGATTTTAACTTTTTCAGTTTCCTTGAAAACATCATTTCTATCTACCTTATTTATCATACTATCTAAGAGCAATTTCAGTAAGTACACTATTCTTAGATACAGCTCATGAACATTTAAGCTATTCCCATAAAGGATCTCATCAAAACTGGTAAACAAAGATAAAATCTACCTTAACCTAACTGAAATATATTTTAGCCATCATTGAGATTTTACAACCATTTAAAAATGCTGAAAGCACATATAAAAGAAGAAATATATCATGTAGCCCTAGCTGGTTTGGCTCAGTGGATAGAGCATCAGCCTTCGGACTGAAGGGTCCCGGGTTCGATTCCAATCGGGGGCACATGCCTGGGTGGTGGGCTAGATCCCCAGCAGGGGGCGTGTGGGAGGCAGCCAATCAGTGATTCTCTCTCATCATTGGTGTTTCTCTTCCTCTCTGAAATCAATAAAAATATATTTTAAAAAAATAAAAAAAATATATCGCTTATAAATTGTGACTGCCCTCAAACTTCCACTAGGATTTAAAAATGAGATGTTTTTCATTCCATCATAATCTTAACACACACACACACACACACACACACACACACACACACAAAGGGTAGAAGCAGAATGCTATTATAACAATACATTTAAGAGATAATGCTGGCTTGGACTAAAGTAATGTAAGTAAAGGTGGTGAAAGTGGGTGGATCCCGGGTATATTTTGAAGGTGGAGTCAACAAGATTTGCTGTAGGATTCAGTGTAGGGAATGAGAGAAAAGGAGGAGTAGGGACAATTCCTAGGTTTTGGGCCTGAGCTATTTGGATGCACTCAGTTGTAATTAATTGAGCTGAGGCAGGCTGCCGAGGAGCCAGATGGGGAAGGAAATTCAGGAGCTCAGTTTTGGATATCTTAAGTTCAAGATGACTGTCAAATGTTTCCAAGTAGAGTTAAGTAGGCAGTTGAAAATATGTATGATCATGAGTTCAGCAGAGAGGTCTGGATTGAAGATGTAAATTAATGAACATCCTCATAGGAATGTAGATTGAAAAGAGAAAAGATTTAAGAACTGAGCCCTGCACACACCAACTTTAAGAAGTTAGGGCATGTGAGGGGAATGTGGCAAGGGAGACTAAGCAGGGAGTAGGCAGTGAGTTATGAAGAAAAAAGAAAGCAAGGGAAAGGACTTCAAGGAGAGAGTGAGCAACTGTATCAGAAGCTGTTAAGTCAGATGAGGACCAAACCATTTGGCCATGTGGAGGTCACTGCTGACCTATAGCAAGGCGATTTCAATGAAGTGATTGGTGGCAAAGCCTAAATGGTATGGGTTTCAGAGTGACCCAGAAAAAGAGGATGTGGAGAAAGTTTGTCTGTAGGCTGTTCTTTTGTGGAGTTTTTGCTTGAAAGAATGAGAAAGAAATGGTAATGAGATGAAAAGTGTAATAGAATGAGTTTTTGTTGCTGTTTTAAGATGGGAGAAATAATAGCATGTTTAAATGCTGACAAGAATGATCTGGCAGAGGGAAAACAGATGATGCTGGAAAGATGGGGTTTGGAGTATGGTTTTCAAGGTATGTAATTTAGACTCTAAAGGCACCCTTTAAATATAATTGAAAAGAATCAATTAAAGAAATAGGATTGATGTTTTACTAGTACTGCCAGATAATAAAATTGTAAAACAAAAATAAAAATGTTACTAATGTTAAAAAGGAAAATACTGATGTGTAAAAAAGGAAGTCTCCAAATTCATCCAATTCTATATGAAAAAGTAGTACTTATCAAATAGAGTAATTGATAGTTTATATTTAGAAGTGAAAAGTCACAAAGTAAAATATGAACAAGTTGAACTGCATTAAAACTATACTCCCTTTACAACTAAAAATAAAATATCTGAAGAGAAGTATAATTAGATTGAGAAACAATATTTGCGTCAAATATGACTTAAGGTTAATTTATTATGTAAGGTGTGCCAACAAGTAAATTACCAAGTAATTAGGAGAGAAATGGATAAAGTACATACAGACTATTTGCACCATGGGAGATATAATTAATAAATATTAGGACCAATATTAACCTTGTTAATAACTCAAATGCAAAAGAAACCAATGAGATCCATTATACTTAGTAAGAAAGTATAAAAACAGTCAAACTCCCCCATTTCTGGTTACACTGTGATAAAGATATTACTCATGCATTATTGGTGGCAATGTAAAATATTAATATCCTTTTGGAAAGCAATTTGTCAATTCATATCAATTGTCATAAAAGTATTCATAGCCTTTGACTCAGATATACTCCTCTTGGATATTTATCCTAAGGAAATATATAAAAAGAAAAAGTATATATAAATGATGTCCATTTTAGCATTATAACTACATTGAGGCATTACTTATAATGAAATATTAGAAATTATCTAAAAATAAAAATTAAAAAAAAAGATGAATGGCTATGAAAATTATGAACACTGGCCTAGATCAAGTAGAAGATAAAAATAAGATTTCAGAGCAATACAGAAAATGTTTACAGTATAAAAAATATTGATTAAAATTTTTTTTACCCTACTCTAATTAGGCAAAGAAATTGGAAGACAAAGGTAAATTGAAAGTCCGGCCAGTGTGGTTCAGCAGCTGAGCATTGACTCAGGAATCAAGAGGTCACTGGTTGGATTCCCGGTCAGGGCACATGCTTGATCCTGTGATGTTTCTCTCTCATTGATGTTTCTACCTGTCTATTCCTCTTCCTTCCTCTCTCTCTAAAAATCAATAAGAACATTTTAAAAAATGTAAATTGAAAAGTTTAAACGTTCAGTATGCTGGGAATGTCAGGGAACATATTTGTTCTTGCTCTGATAACAAGTACTAATACTTATTGAATATCTACCATGTGCACGATGCTGGATTATGGACATTATGTGTGCAAATGCATTTAATCCTATGGAGTATGTTATAGCCAAGAATGGTAGAGCTGATATTTTAGTTCAGGCAATCTGTCTTTAGTCCTGATCTTAAACACAAATTAAGAAAAGTTGGAAAAGTGGCATTTCCCTCAATCTGTAACAATCATGTTTCAAAAGGTAAGGCATGGGCATTAGATATGAATGTAATATTATTTAGTAATCTCAGATTATTATAACCTTAATAATTGCCAACTAACCTTTGAATTTTGTCTATAAAGTTAAAGTAAGTTGATTTTAATGAAAAATCCTCTCATACCATCACAGAATGCTAGAGCTATGCAAAAGAGTTTGGAGATTAACAGATCAGATCCTTTATCTTGAGAGAGACAGAAACTGAGGTCCATAATCAGTAAGAGGCTGACTCAATGTCATTCAGCTGGTTATATAACCCACACTAGTTATAAATTCCAGGTTTCGAAATGATAGCCCAATGATATTTCTTTCTTTCTATCTTACTTTCCTCTTACACACACACACACACACACACACACACACACACAATTTATATATTATGTTTTAAATGTACAATAAATATGAGGTACCACGTTTGGTGTGCTTTAGTTGAACGATATAATCTTTACAACAGTTTTAAAAAGGTAAATATTATAACCTTTTTAAGACAAGGACACTGAAGCTCAGATGGATTATGTTGCCCAGGACCACAAAACTACTAGCTGGCATCCAGGTCTGATTCCACAGCCAGTGCTCTTCCCTGCAATGGTCTGCCACAAGGTCTGGAGAGAAAGTGCTCTGCCCACAGGGAGCTCTGGTTACAGAGGAGGTTCCTTGTGTATGCCACCGGAGGTTCATGTTGAGATAACTGTCTGATTTTTCTTTGGGCTCTGGACCAGCTGGCTGTTCCACTGGGTTAGAAAGAATGTAAGAAAATTCTATTTCCTGGTGTAAAAAAGGTTTCCAAGTCTGGGTAGATCCTGCGATTGGTCTTTTGTGTCCTCATAATATAATCAAGGGAAAGGAAAACATTCAGTGCAAAGATATAGAGAAACTGAGGAGCAAAGGGACAAAATAGAATAATGATGCTTTCCTTACCTGACAAGGGTGCGTTCTAATATGCTAATGGTTCAATGGCTCAAGAAATACATTTCCTGACACCTGACAAATACATTTCCATGATCTTTCCTCTCTCACGTTTTTGCTTCCTTTCTTTTACCACACACTTTAAATTCTGTAGCTTCTGGCATCACAAGCCTAACCCTCTCTCCAGTTAGGGAGCTCTCTTAAGTCTTCAGTGTCTCTCTCCTGTACAACCATCTCATACAACAAGGGAGAGAAATTTCCAAAGCAAAGCCATTGCTTCCTGTTACAATCTATCAGTTCTTCCTCAAATTCCTTGAAAACAGGCCCCAGCTTAAATTTCCAGCTTTTTCTCTCCCCAGTCCCTCAAGTCCTCTGTAACTAATCCGGGCTTTCCCCTCCTCTGTGCTTTGGCTCACAGTGATGCCTTTATCTGGAATCCTTTTCTGTTTAATCTTTGGCTGTCTAAATTCAGTCTGTCCTTTAAGGCCCATCTCAAATGTAATCTCCCTTGCTTTTTCTGATTCTCCAAGATATAACTCCTTCATTCTCTATCCGACATAACACAGGGTATAACTCATAGGACTTGACATTCTGATCTATATTGCAGGTATAGTGTACCTGAACTGTCAGTTCCATTAAGATCAACTCTGTGTTACTAACCTTTGTGTTATATATAAGTAGCATCTAGAAAAGGCATTCATATTTGTAGTCAACGATAAAAAACAAAAATATTATTTGAGTAATTCAAATGAAATCAATTGTACTTCACTTTTTTCCCCTCTCTTTTGAATCAGTTAAAGAACTGGTCAAGGGAACCCAGAGAGTTTTTTGGTGTTTTTTTTTTTAAGGTACAGTTTCTTAATGGGGCACATGATTTTCTGGGTGCAGACACAACACTTGATAGACATCACTAGGTCAAAAAAGGTATGCTTGTGTTATGTAAATGACACTCAAAGAGAGACCCAAAAAGGCTAAAAAAACAACCTGACAACAATCTGTGATATGCTTTTATTTCTCGAGTTTCAGTTTTGTACAGATGAACACAGGAAGCTGTGAAGTTTTAAAACTAGAAACTGTACCGAGGAAGGACAAAGTGCATTTAAGACAATCAACTGACAAAATTTCAATGCTATTGCAAATCGGGTTGAATACGGCTACTAAGCTATTACTCCACACCCAAAGAAAATGTAGCTTTCTCCCTAGTTAGAAACAAAATTAAATATCTGGTAATGTTTCCTCCCACATTCTAAAGCTAATCAGAGAAGCCAGCGCCTCACGAAAACATCTCATAAAAGATCAGGAGATAATTCCTCCTACAGAGATCATGAATAACAAATCCGCGGGTTCCTGGCTGCAAGTACAACATTGTTGTTTACTTTGTAACTTTTTTTGAGGAGGAGAGGGGTAAAATGGAAAGGATGGGAGGAAATCAGTTTACACTGTAGTCCAACAAAATAACTTCACAGAATAAACACAACTCAAGCAAATTTTTTTAAGTGGACCTGTCGCACTTGGTAAGAACACAATAAGATGAACCGATCGTCTGAACAAAGGCGACAAACAGGCACCTGCAGCCTCTCAATCACTGAGCGAGGGTTTCCGCCCAAACCACCCAATTCTAGAATCGGGGAGAGCAGGCGGGGGTCCCCATTCCACCATGAGCTCCTTTCTCGGTCCACTGTAAATCCTGGGGCGACTGGGACCCTCGTCCCCGGGATGTGAGCTGGGAGCGGTCTCGGGGTTTTCAGACAAATCTCTCCTCCTACCCCACGTGACCGAGTGGCCATCAGCCGCGGAGAGAGAGACGCCGCCACGCACCAGCCTCGGGATACAAAGACTCGGTGCCGCCGGCGCATCCTCCGAGGACCGCGGGGCCGGCCGCGCTCAGCGTCTGCGGAGCTTGCGTAGGGGCCGCCGCCAGGCGCGCCGCTCCCGGGCCGCAGGGCGGTGCCGCGCAGCGCGGGCAGACGGGGAGGGAGCGCGGAGCGCGCGCCGCCAGCCCCGCGCGCTTGCTCATCCAGCGCCGCGGGAGCAGGGCCGCCGAGCCGCACGCGATCCGGCCGCAGCCGCCCGCGACCCGGCCGCAGCCGCCGGACCCTCGTCCGCCGCAGGGAGCCTCGCAGCGACGTGGACTAGGGTGAGGAGGCCGAGGCCCCCCAGCCCCGGGCAGGCCGAGGCCGGGCCAGCCCACACCCGCCTAGGCCCGGGCCTGCCCTTCCCCGACTGGCCCCTGGGTTCTCCCACACCTCCCCCGGGCCTTGCGTGGGCTACGGGGGCGCCGTGAGCAGCACTTACACCACGGCTCGGGAGATCATCCAGGACACCATCTTCCCGGAGGCAAGCACCCCACCTCCAGGGCGGGTGGGCGCCGAGCGCGGCGGACCAGGCGGCCAACGGCAGGCCGCGCGCTCGCCGGCTCCTCGCGCTTCCCGGGGCCGCGCTGGTGCCCTCGGGAGCTGGGCCGATGTGTGAGTGTGTGTGTGCGCGCGCGCGGCGGCCCGAGTCGCGAGGCGGTCGATCCCTCGCCCGTCCCCGCCCGCCGGCCGACCGATCCTCCGCGGAGCCAGCCGGCCCCGCCCCTGCGCTCAGCTGATAGGCGGCGGCGGCGGCGGCGGCGCGTTGGCGGAGGCCCGGTCTGGGCGGCGGAGCCCGAGGTTTGGGTAGGTGGGTGCGCGAGCGAGGGGGACCCTGGCCCGAGGTGAACGGTCTCGCGGCCGGGCCCCTGCGCTCGAATCCCCCCCCTCTTCCTCCGCAAGTCCCTGGGACGTCCACCCGGCGTGGAGGCGAGTAGTGGCAGGAGGCTGAGAAAGGGGGCTTTGAAGGTCGGGGTGGTCCGTGCGTGTGCGAAAACACAAAGTATAGCAAAAGTAGCAGGAACTCCGTGTCGCTTGGACTCGCCCGGACCAGGCCGTGGATTCCGAAGAGGCCAGATTTGGCGGCGTTATTTAGCCACATCCGGTGTCCTCCCTGTTCCCTGAGTCCCAGCGCCCTGGGCCACTTGAAAGTGCTGCATTTTAAGGGAAAAGGAGGGCGGATACCTGCACTGGCCTCAGGGTGTTCCAGGATCCTCTGGTGCGTGGTGCAATGCAGGGAGGGGCCGAGGAGGAAAGCATGGGATTTCCTGTTTGCAGCAGTGGGTGTAGTATTTTATTGATTACGCTCTCCAGGGCCTCTTAGGGCACCTTTCCATCCCCAAATCTGCAAAGCCAGTTTTACAGACACTCGTGTGAGCCTGCCAGATAGTCATAGTAAAGGCTGGGCCTAGGACTACTGACCTGTTCTGCTATTTTCAGTTGTCTGTTTTTGTGTGTTTTTTTTTTTTTTTTGCGGGGGGGGGGTGTTGGATTACTGGGTACACTTCGCAGTTCTTACAGATAGCATAATTCAGGAGGTAGAATTTTGAAACTTTTTTGGTGGCAGTACCAAATTGAGAAAATGACCTAAAAGTTTAGTCGTGTCTTTTTTTTTTTTAATTCTCAGTCAAGATAGGGAAAGATAATTCTAATGTTTAGATGGTACAAAGAATAATGGATGACATGTGGGCCTCGAGTCTTTAATTCAAGTCCAAGAAAATATAATAGCTTATTTTGTGGCCATACTGTAATTTACTCTTTTTGTTCCTCAGTTTCCCCATAGTAAAAAGAGGCTAATAATACTGTAGCCTACCTCTTGCCTTTTAGGGGTGACATGAGGCAATGCTAAATAACATGTTTAGGAAGTTCCCAGAGTTGCTTGGAAGAAAATCAAAGACACATAAGATTAAGATTATCCTGAGTTCTTTTAAATTCCCAGGGGTTCAATAGATTTAGTAATATTTTGATTATTTAAGAAATGAGCTCAGAAGCTGTTTTATACTCTTAAGTTGGGTTCTTTTTTGTTTACTCATATTAAGAATGTATTTTAATTTGAGGGGTCTTGCTAATGAAAATTTGTGTTTGTTCAGAATCTTATTTTTGGCTATTAGCATTATTTGGGGATCAGGTGTGCCAAATAAGCACCAGTTTTCTGAAAAATCTTGCGCAATAAAAACTCAAAATCATTTGAATGGCATTCAAATCCCTCCATGAACAGGTCCTGAAATTTTTTTTATAGCTTTAATTTTACTGTCTTCTCAACTAATATACCTTTCCCTAGCTCTCTTCTCGGAGCCAAGTTGTTTTTTCATGCTCAGTGACTTTTTTTTTCCTTTAATGATTTTCTCCCCATTCTCTGTCAGAATCCTCCCCCCCTCCCCCCCAGTGTTCTATGCGGTGGTGATGGCCTTGATTTTCCTCAGTAAGAATTATTCATATTTTTTCTTGGCTCCCATAATTTATTACTTGAGTTTCTATTTAATGCCTGTGCCAATCTACTTTATATTATGGCTATGTTTTACTGATGTCTAATCTACTGGATGGTAAAATGTTTGAGGACAGGTATAGTATATTAGATATCTTTGTGTTTTCCCAGTGTCTAGAATAGGGTAATTGCCCAATAAAAGTTTGAATAATATTAGTTACTCTCTGAAGTATCACAACTTGACAAAATTTCAGCCATGTACAGTGTAAGTCTCTTAAAGATCTAAGTCTTTCCTGTCTTCTTAATTTGGGGGTCATCATTCTGAATATAAATTATTTCACTGCATCGTAATATAGTAATGTGTACCAAGTTGTTATGTTGTTGAGTCGACCTCTACACCCCAAAAAGCCTAGGTAGTGTTTATTCCCTTTTGATACATTGGGAACTGAGGTTTAGATAGCTCACTGCCAGTGACCTCATATCTCATAGGAAACAGAACTGAAACTGTAGTCCATGCTTCCTGTG
The DNA here is from genome assembly GCF_951640355.1 of Cnephaeus nilssonii. Lineage (NCBI taxonomy): Eukaryota > Metazoa > Chordata > Mammalia > Chiroptera > Vespertilionidae > Cnephaeus > Cnephaeus nilssonii. Next base: position 25,547,728 of record NC_137087.1, read on the forward strand.
CGTTCTTTACGTTATACTCTGACTAGAGGCCCAGTACACGAAATTTCGTGCACGGGTAGGGTCCCTAGTGGCTGCCGGCTGCTGGCTGGGGACTTCCTTCGTTCTGCGCCACCTCCTGGTGGTCAGCACATGTCATAGCAAACGATCGAACTCCCAAGGGGACACTTTGCATATTAGGTTTTTATATATATATAGATAGGTGAATTGTGCCAAGGCAGTGGGTCCAGTTGGGGAGTGCCCTCTAGGGGGACGTTGGGAGACATTTTTGTTGTTATTGTTGGAACGACAGGGGCTAATCAATAGCATTTAGTGGGCAGGTTTCAGGGATGCTATAGTTTTTTGCAGTGTGTGAGCTGTCCTGAACAAAGAATGTCACAATGTGTCCTGCATGGTTTAGGAATATCCTGCCTGACATCTGTGTACTATTTGTAATTATGTGAACTTAGAGCCTCCATTTTACATACAGACTCATGGTTTTAACTGAGACTGAATTGTCCATTGTTTATTTCCACATGCAACCCATGTGTGAAAGAAAGATTTATTTTCTTCACAACTTGACCAAGAGTTGACAGTTTTGAAAAATTGCATCACAAACAACTTTGCATTTATAGCTGTCACGTGTAGCTACTAATTACATTTATGTCTTCTAGTTCAGTTTTGTTTCAGGATTAATATTGAAATACATATTATCTTATAAATTATTTCCATTTCCCTTTTCCATTTACATTTTATTTAGGGTATATGGATTTTTTTGAAGTCCATAGGAATATTGTTTTTAATTTCATGTCAGGGTGACAAAGCAGAAGTTGGAAAATATTTTTTGGAAGGGGGAAATCAAGTCTGATGTGATTGAGTATTGTTGGTCTAAACTAAGAGTAATTTCATCTGAGGAGGAACCTCTCATGAAAAGTGCTTAGATTTTAATAGTGGGTGTTTCTAATCTTTGTATATTTGGGCTGTGCCTTGGATAGTTGAGATTACTCGTAGGTGGCCATTAAATAAGTGCTTCATGGTGCAAGGCTAGGCTCTAGAGACAATGGAACAAAAGGAAATACATTACCAGCTGCTCAGAAGCTTTTAAAGTGTGGTCTCATTGGCGTACTTGAGATCATTTCCTGTATTCAAGATAAAAATTATTTGTTTAAATACTAAACTTCTCATATACCACTAGTATTCATTTGTTGTGTTATGAAGTGCTTCCTTCATTGTGTTCTGCAAAGATGATTTTCATTGGGTATTGAGTTGAATCATGGTGGGAGGTAGCAAGCATATTTAGGGCAAAAGGAGACATATTTCTACTACCAGTAACAATCTGTCTCCTGTTAAATGGGGATGATAATGTTATGTAAATTAAATGCCAAGGGTTTTAAAACCTAAAGTAATTAGACCATATTAAGAGAATTGCTTTCTTTTTTACATCTTCATTTAACAGTGTTCCTGGGGGAGTATGTGGAATATGCATCTTCTACATGTTAAAGGAGTTCATTTATTAGGAAAAGAAAAGAGTGTGAAAGTACCTAGATGAGTAGGTAGTGAGAGCAGAATTACAGGGCACAGAGATAGTATCTAATCTAGTAATTATTAATGAGTATGTTAATGAGACTAGATACTGGGTCACCTTCCCATTTTTAGTGGAGGAGTATTTTCAAGTGCTTGAAAGTATTTTTATTGGGAAAAGGCTAAAATTACTAAACGAGTCTACCTTTAATAGTTGTTTAGAAACTAGTGTGAGGGAGGGGATCTTAAAGAGAATGACTTATAAGACAAAACCTGTTCTTTTTCCACCTGCTGCTAGATGAATATTTCTTCTGTCTTGGCCAATCAGCATTATGGTATTATGGTTACCACAGAGGTCACATTTGGCATCTGACATTGAAATCAAATTATAAAAGAAACTAGAGGCCCAGTGCACAAATTTGTGCACCAGTGGGGTCCCTCAGCCTAGTTTGCGGGATCGGGCTGAAACCTGCTCTCCAACATCCTCTGAGGGGGTCCCAGATTGCGAGAGGGCGCAGGCCAGGCTGAGGGACCCTACTGGTGCAGGGTGGGGAGGGATGCGGGAGGTTGGCCAGCCAGAGAGGGACTACTGGAGGGCTCCAGGGCACGTCCAGCCTGTCTCGCTCAGTCCGGATTGACCAGACCCTAGCAACAGGCCAACCTACCAGTTGGAGCTTTTGCCTCCTGGTAGTCAGTGCTCGTCATAGCGACTGGTCGACTGTCTGCCCCTGGTGGTCAGTGCATGTCATAGCGATCAGTTGAGCGGCCTTAGCATATCATTAGCATATTATGCTTTGATTGGTTGAACCGATGACCAGACACTTAGCATATTAGACTTTTATTATATAGAATAGTTTTGAAAATATAACAATCAGATTGCAGAGAATAGAAAGATTAAATTCTGACTTAAGTATTTTACTACAGATATTAATAGAAAAATATAGTTACTAGCCAACAATGAAGAAAGCAAAATTCATCTGTGATGCCTGGATCTATGGAACACACATAGTAAGGAATCAAGCATATCTGAGGTTCTTATAGATTTGAGGTAGTAGCTTTACTTGCAACAATTAAGAGCTTTTTCCACATTCAGGGTAAAAAAATGGTTTTGTGTTTGATTATATTAAATGGCAGAAATATCTAGTTCAAGACATATTTGAAACATTTGCACTATTCATTTAAAGTAGACCAGATTAGTTCCCAGTTTTAAAATTTAGGTAGATCTATAATTTCAGGTATTATGGGGTTACAGTATAATTTGCAGAAAGCTGCAATTTTATGTTTTTGAGCGTTAATTCAAAGCACATGGAATAAAATTTAAAAGGGTAAACAATGAAGTTTGTTGTCTTTTATTGCCTGTCTTCAGTTATCCAGTTCTCTTCAGAGGCTATCTGTATAACCACTGTATTTTTTGGTTAGTTTGTTTGTTTTGCCAGAGTAATGTCTAGAAACAGATTCAAATATTATAGGTATTTAGTCTAAGACAGTGGTCGGCAAACTCATTAGTCAACAGAGCCAAATATCAATAGTACAACGTTTGAAATTTCTTTTGAGAGCCAAATTTTTTAAACTTAAACTTCTTCTAACACCACTTCTTCAAAATAGACTCGCCCAGGCCGTGGTATTTTGTGGAAGAGTCACACTCAAGGGGCCAAAGAGCCGCATGTGGCTCGCGAGCTGCAGTTTGCCAACCACAGGCCTAAACTAAGTAGGGAAAGGAAAATACTCAATACCATCCAGCTCTAGCCTTCCACTTGGAGGAAGGGAAAAACCCAGTTTGAGCCACTCTTGCCATATATGTAGGGTAAGGGAAATACATAATTCTAACCTCCCCCAGCTATCCTGTTTCATGGAAGGGAAGTGGGGAGGTGGGGACTGAAATATTGGTGAAGCTCACAGTCTAGAGAGGTACAGGGTCACTGAAAGACTGAGACCTAATCATAGAACTCTAGAACGGCCCATTCCCCCACCATACCAGTACATTACTAAAGACCTATTTGCCACAGTTCCCCGTATCCAGTGCATCATGTCTACCTTTCAACAACAGCAACAAAAAATTACAAGGCATACTGAAAGGCAAAAAATACAGTTTAAAGAGAATAAGCAATCATCAGAATCAGAGTCAGGTATGGAAGGAATGTTGGAATTGTTAAAGCAGGAATTAAAACAACAACAACCATAATGGTATTAATAAGTTTAGGATTTTAGTGGAAAAAGTAGGCAACATACAAAAAATAGATGGATATTGTAAGCAGAGAGGTGTAAATTGAAAGAAAGAATACAAAAAGTTAGAGATCAAAATAGTATAACAGGCCCTGGGTGGTATTGCTCAGTGTTAGAGTATTGGCCCTCACACCGAAGGGTCAAGCCTTAGATTTCTGGTCAAAGGCATGTATCTGGATTGCAGGTTTGATCTCAGGCCTCGGTCAGGGTGCATGTGGGGTGCAACCAATCTGTGTGTCTCTCTCACATACAAATATCTTTCTCTTCCTCTCTCTCTCTCTCCTCGCTCTTCTCACTTTCTCCCTCCACTCCCATCTTCCTCCCTTCCTCCCACACTCTAAAAAAGTCAATGGAGCCCTGTAGTGAACCCCTTTCACGTCCCGTGTGGTTCAGGGGTCAGGTTCAGAGTTCGGGCTCTGGAGGAGGCCGCATACAAATGAAAGAGACTAGAAAATATTATTTTGGAAATATTGGGGGCCAGGCCGGAGCCCAACTCAAGGGTAAGGACTCCACCTCGCTCTGGCCTTGCGATCCCTTTTATTAAGACTATGGAATACACCCATAGCCTTTAGGCAGGCAATTCCAATAATAGCCAATCAGCAAGAATTTACATAAGACTAAAAGGTGGAAGTTGCTTTAGCTACCATTGTCTCAACTAAACTGTGGGTGGTTGGCTCTGACCTTTCAGAGCTTCAAGGTTGACCAGTCTTCCGGGTTTCTTGTCCACACCTCTCTGCTAGTGAGGACAATGGGCGGCTTCCAACGGAGCCCTAGCTGGTTTGGCTCAGTGGGTAGAGCGTCAGCCTGTAGACTGAAGGGTCCCAGGTTCGATTTCGGTCAAGGGCACATGGCCAGGTTGCAGCTAGATCCCCAGTAGGGGGCATGCAGGAGGCAGCTGATCAATGATTCTCATCATCGATGTTTCTATCTCTCCCTCTCCTTTTTTCTCTGAAATCAATAAAAATATACATATTTCTAAGAAGCATTGGGAAAAAATATTCTCGGGTGAGGATTAACAACAACAAACAGAAATGAAGTATACTTCTGACAGGCCCATTACTGGACTTGACAAGGCTCAGGAAAGAACCCCTGAACTTATGAATGTGACAGTAGGATATTCCAAAACTGAAAAGCAAAGAGGAAAAAAAAAACCACAAAAAATGGGGGCAGAGTATCCAAAACATGGGACAACTACAAAAGACATAGGGTGCATGTAATGTGAATGCTAAAAGGAGAAGAAAGAAAAGAAGAGAAGCAATATTTGAGTCAATAATGACAGAATATTCTCAGATTAATGTTAGACACCAAACCACAGATCTAGAAAGCCTCACCAAACAGGATATATGTAAAAACAAAACAAAAACTAAAAATAAAAATAAAAAACCAAAAAACTACACCTAAACATAATGTATTCAAACTTCAAAAAATTGATTAAAAGAAAAAATTCTTGGAAAAAGCCATAGGAAAAAATCCCGCCTTACCTGTAGAGGAACAAAGATGAGGATTACAGTAGACTTTTCCTCAAAAACCATGCAAGCAAAAAGAGAGTAGAGTAAAATAAAGTATTCAGAGAGGGAAAAAACATACCAATGTAGAATTCTGTAACCTGTGAAATTATACTTCAAAGGTGAAGGAGAAATAAAGACTTCTCAGACAAACAAAAATTGAGGGAATTTATTGCCAGTAGACCTGCATTGCTGTGTTAAAAGAAGTACGTCAAAGAGAAGGAAAATTTTACACATCAGAAACTGATTTACATAAAAGAAGAGCATTGAAGAAGATATAAGTGAAGGTAAAATAAAAACTTATTCTTCTTGTTCTTAGTTGCTCTAATAGAAGACAGTTCAGAACGATAGTAGCAATGTATTTGATTGTGTGTGTGTGTGTGTGTGTATGCATACATATACATTTGTATACGTGAAATGAATGAAAGCAATGATATGTGATGGAAAGGAAGAATTAGGAATATTTTGTACTTATAAGGTACTTTGCACTACCTGAGTAGCAGTGTAGTGTTATTTGAAAATGGATTTAGATTACTTGTAATTGTGTATTACAAACTCTAGGACACCACAAAAAAAAAGTATAATTGATATGTTAAAAGAGGGGAGAAAATTGAATCACAGTATGCTCAATTGAAATCACAAAAGCCCTGGCGGTGTGGCTCAGTTGATTGGGCATCATCTCATATACTGAAAGGTTGCCAGTTAGATTCCTGGTCAGGGCACATTCCTGGGTAGTGGGCTCTATCCCCTGGAGGGTATGCAGGAGGTAGTCGATTGAAGTTTCTCTCTCCTTCTTCCTTCCTCTCTCTTTAAAAATCAATAAAAATATTTTTTAAAAGATGCAAAAAGCAAAGTCTACAAAAGGCAGAAAAAATGTGGAAAACAAAAATAGGAACAATAAGCAGAAAACAGTATGGTAGCAAATATGGTAGGTGTTAATCCAGCTACATCAATAATCATCTCAGTAGACTAAATATATACATTAAAAGATACATTATCAGGGAGGATTAAAAAAACTAGATTTTACCATATTTTGTCTACAAGAAACCTACTTTAAAAACATACAGATTAAACATAAAGGAACAGAGGAAGATATATGCTAGCACTAATCAAAAGAAAGTGGAAATGGCTATATTAATTTCAGACAGCAGATTTGTGAGCAAGGAAAGTTATTAGGGATAAAGAGGGCATTACATATGATAAAGGGGTCAATACTCCAAAAAGGCATAACAATCCTTAATGTAGAAATAGGGGAATCTTGCTATTATTAGAGACTAACAGTCCTCTCAGAATTTAGACAGATCCAGCAGGCAGAAAATCAGTAAGGACATAGTTGAACTCAACAGCACTTTCAGTCAGCTAGATATAATTGACATAATCTATAGACTACAGATTACACATTCTTCTCAAACTCTCTTGGACCATTCATTCACCAATATAGACCTCTTTCTGGGTCATAAAACACCCCTTATCAAATATAAAAGCAAAAATCATAACATCTGTTCTCAGACCATGGTGGATTAAACTAGGAATCAATAACAGAAAAATAGTTGGAAAATTCTCAACTACTTGGAGGTTAAAAGACATACTTCTAAAAAGCACATGGGTCAAAGAAGAAATCTCAAGAGGGATGGAAAAAATGGTTTGAACTAAATGAAAATGGAAATATAACTTAATAACTTTTGTGGGATACAATTAAAGCAGTGCTTAGAAGGAAATTTATAGCATCCAATTCATATATTAGAAAATAAAGATCTAAAATCAGTCATTTAAGTTTCTGTTTGAGGAAACTAGAAAAAACAAATTAAGTAAGCAGAAGAAAAATAATAAGAATTAGAGCAGAAATAAATTGAAGGTAGGAAATGAATAGAGAAAAATCAACAAATTCAAAACATGGTTCTTTGACAAGATCAATAAACAGTCTCTAGGAAGGATAAAAGAGAGAAGGAATAAATTGCTAATATCATTTAATGAAAGAGAGGACATCACCACAGATTCAATGGATGTTAAAAGTATAATAAAGGAGTATTATGACCACCCTATGCCCACAAATTTGATAACCTAGATGAAATGGGTCACTTCCTTGAAAATCACAAGAAGAAATAGACAATCTGAATATGAGTAGCCTATGTCTATATCTATCTATATAGATATAAAAGAAATGGAATCAATTATCTTTAAAACAGAAAGCACAATGCCCAGATGGGTTCATTGGTAAATTCTACCAAACACTTAAAGAATAAATTATACCATACCCCTACAATCTCTTCCAGAAGACAGAAGCAGAGGGAATATTTCCATATCATTCTATGAAATCAGCATTACTCTGGTAACAAAAGAAAACTACAGACCCAATATCGTGAACATAGATAAAAAAAACCTCAACAAAGTATTAGTCAGTTGAATCCAACAATGTATAAAAATAATTATTTACCATGACAAAGTGGGATTTATCCCAGGTAGGCAAGGTTGGTTAGCATCTGAAAATAAGTTAATGTAATTCATCACATTAATAGTCTAAAGGAGAAAAATTACTTGATCATATCAATAGGTGCAGAAAAAACATTTAACAAAATCCAGCACCCATTCTCTCTCTCTCTCTCTCTCTCTCTCTCTCTCTCTCTCTCTCACACACACACACACACACACACACACCCCTCAGTAAATGAGAAATAGAGGGGGACCTTCCTCACCTTGATAAAGAACATTTACAAAAAGCATACAGCTAACATTATACTTAATGAAAAACTGGAAGCTTTTCCACTAAGATCAGGAATAAGGCAAGGATGTCCCACCATTGCTCTTTTGCTTTTTAAAAAAAAAAAAATGTTTTCATTGATTTCAGAGAGAGGAAAGGAGAGGGATGAGAGAACATCATCAATTGGTTGCCTCCTGGACGCCCCCTACTGGGGATGGAGCCTGAAACCCAGGCATGTACCCTGATTGAGAATGGAACTGGGACCTCCTGGTTCATGGGTTGATGCTCAGCTGCTGAGCCACACTGGCCAAGCCCACTATTGCTGATTGAAAAGGAAGAAATAAAACTTTCTTTGTTCACAGTTTTCTTTCTATATGATCATCTATATAGAACATCCTAAAGAATCAACAAGAATATTCCTAGATTATAAATAATACAATAGCAAGTTTCAGGACACAAAGTTAATATACAAATGTTAATTTTTTTCTGTATATAATCAGAAAACAAGTAGAATTTGAAATTGAAAGCACCATATTTTAGTGTCCCCCCAAATGAGTTACTTAGGTATAAACTTAACAAAACATGTATAAGATCTATATGATGGAAACTATAAAATTCTGATGACAGAATGAAAGAACTAAATTGCGGGGGCCTGAAGCGGTGGGGGCCAGACATGGCGGGGATCTCCCTTTTCCGCGTCCCGCACGGAAAGAGAGATGAACGAACCGGTTCTAAGTGGAGGCGGCCAGGGATTGAGAAATAATAGAAATAAAGAAAACAAGACGCAGAAATAGATTCATGAAGCTGGGGCTGGGTGGGACGCCATCTTTCCTCTCTCATGGAGAGGCAGCATGATGACCACGACGAGCCACCCAGCAGGTTTATTTTATATCCCAAAAATCCAGGAAGTAACACCAAAACTTAGGATCAAAGGAGCTTATTTGCATTCTTAACTAGGCCCTAGCATTACTGGATTTACATACCTGGACCCGCCCCTGCTGACACCTGGGCTGCTCTCTACACTAAATCAATGGAGAGTTATTCCATGCTCATGGCTGGGAAGACTCACTATTGTCAAAAGGTCATTTTTTTCAATTTGATCAATAGATTCAGTAAAATACGAATCAAAATCCCAGCAAGTAATTTTGTGGATATTGACAAACTGATTCTAAGGTTTATATACTGAGGCACAAGATGCAAAATAGCCAATTCGTATTGAAGAAACAGAACAAAGTCAGAGAACTGACACTACCTGACTTCAAGACTTAATATAAAGCTACTTTAGTCAAGATCATGTGGTATTGGTGAAAGCACAGATAAATACTAGTGGATCAGTATAATAGAATAGAAAGCCCAGAAATAAATCCATTTAAATAGAGTTAACTGACTTTAGACACAAAGGAGCAATGATAATACATTAGAGCAAAGTTAGTCTTGTCAACAAATAGTGTTGGTACTACTGGATATCTACATGCAAATAAATAAATCTAGATATAGACCTTATGTCCTTCCCAAAATTGACTAAAAATGTATCATAAACTTAAATGTAAAATGCAGCACTCTAATAAAACTCCTAGAAGAGAACATAGAAGAAAACCTAGGTGACCTTGAGTATGGTGATGAATTTTAGGTACACCACCAAAGGCATTATCCATGAAATAAATACTTGATAAAGCTGGACTTTATTAAAATTAAAAAATCTGCTCTGTGGAAGACACTATCAAGAGAATAAGATATGCCACAGATTGAGAGAAAATATTTGCAAAAGACATCTGATAAAAAAATGGTCCAAAATATGCAGGGAACTCTTAAAACAATTAGGAAAAAAAAACCTGATTTAAAAAATGGGCAAAAGTCCTGAAGATATACAGATGGCACACATATCAAAAGACGTTCAACATCACATATTAGGGAATTGCAAATTAAAATGAGATACACTTATTAAAATGGCCCAAATTTGCCTGGCCAGTGTTGCTCAGTGGTTGAGCGTCAACCCATAAACCAAAAGGTTGCTGGTTCGATTCCGGGTTAGGTTACATGCCTGGGTTGCAGGCTTGATCCCCAGTGGGAGTGTGCAGGAGGCAACTGGTCGATGTTGCTCTCTCATTGATGTTTCTATCTCTCTGTACCTCTCCCTTTCTCTCTCTCAAATCAATGAAAAGAAACAAACATATTTTTTTTAAAAGGCCAAAATCCAAAACGGTAACATCACCAAATGCTGGCATAGATGTGGAGCAACAGGATCTCTTATTCATTGCTGGTGAAAATGCAGAATGATCTAACAGATCCAGCATTCACACTCCTTGGTATTTAGCTAAAGGAGTTGAAGAGTCATGTCCACCCAAAAACCTGCATATGGATGTTTATAGCAGCTTTATTCATAGCTGCACAAACTTGGGAGACAATCAAGATTCTTCAGCAGGTGAATAGATAAATAAACTGGTATACTGAGATAATGGAATATTAATCTGGGTCAAAGAGAAATGAGCTATCAGGCCATGAGAAGCCTGGAGGAAACTTGAATGCATATTACTAGGTGAAAGAAGCCAATCTGAAGAGGTTGTATACTGTATGAGTATAACTATATGACATCCTGGAAATAGAACTACGTAGACAGTAGAAAAATTTGTGGTTGCCAAGGGTTAGGGGTGAGGGAGGGGATGAAGAGGTAGAACACAGAGGATTTTTAGGGCAGTGAAGTTACTACATTGATATAAACATGTCATTGTATATTTATTCAAACCCATTGAATGTACAGTACCAAGAGTGAATGCTAATATAATTAATTCATGGGCTTTGGGTGATAATGATATGTCAATGTAGGGTTATCCATTGTAACAAATGTACCACTGGTGGGGGAGGTTGTATGTGTGGCGATAGAAGGTATATGGGAACTCTCCTTTCCTCTTGATTCTTCTGTAAACCTAAAACTGATCTAAAAAAAATGAAGTTATTGAGGTGTATCCTCTGTTTAGTTCCAATAAACTTTTATTAAAAAATTTTAAATTAAGTTTATTAATGAAAAAATAAATCTCAGAAAAATGCACAAAGGCAATTTACAAGTGGCAGGACATACTATTCCTAACTAGAGCTAACACATGGTCCAAATTCAGAACTGGATCTTGTTCGAGAAGCATAGTTCAGCACCAAAAGTTATTAAAAAGGAATTCCATTTGTTCTTAATGAGCATTAAAAGGAATTTAATTCATAACCAGATTAATAATAATTATAAGGTCTTTTCTCCTCATTTCTCTTACTGCCCGGGAGCTTCTTGCAGCTCAGACTCTTAAAGCTTTTTCCTCAAATCCCAGTTAACAAGGTTGCCCTCCCCCTAACATTCCTTACTGTTTCCTTTGTCACATTGATCAACTTAGTATCAGTAAGTCATTCCTTATTAGGAAAGGAAAAATAAGTGGAGGGAGGAAGGCTGTGGACATTCACATGTTAATAAATTTTTCCATGTCACTAAGAAATATTCAGGCCCCTTGACATCAAATCTTTGTCTCTTAAGAGCTATGTTATTTTGCATAGGTTGCTTAGCTCTAGACTTAGTTTTCCCATCTGCAAAATGAGTATACTAATAGTACCTACTTCAGGAAGTTATTTTGAGAATCACATGAAATAAGCATTGGCATATAGCTTGATACATAGTACGACCTCAATGATTATTAACCATTATTCTATTTTTATAAATGTTACTGCTATTTAGAGCTATGCAGCTCATATTCCTGAAATTGTATTTCAGATTTTGGATTCAAAGTTTGATCTTTTTATCACCAAGTATTGATTCCCTCTTCTTTAACCCCAAGAAAGATAGAGTTGAGCAAAGAATTTATTATATTGGCAATTGTAGGTAGAGAGAGAATTGAAGAGTTGGCAAGTTTTTAAAGCCTCTGTCCTAAACAACAACAACAAACACAGCTGTTTTCCATTCACTGAGCACAGGATGAGAGGAAACAGACTTCAACTTTTAGTAGTGAGTGGATTACTGAGGTGCCATAATGAGCTGCTGCTGATGTTTTAGAAGTCACCTTATGATGGAATAGTAAGTGTGCCGTGCCAGCACAGCCAAGGATTCGGCGAGACTGAGGGAGGGCCGGTGAAGGATGAAGAAAAGACAGACAAAGAGAATAAGCTGGGTCTAGGTGGATCTTCTGTGCCTGGCTGAGGCCACAGAACAGATCCAGACTGTAAACTGATGTTTTATTTTATAGTCAGAGGCAAACAAGGTAATTTACAATGTTCTTATAAGTTTCACTTGTTTTGGCAGCACTTGCTGCACCTCCCACAGCCCATTAGCTACCCAGGAAAGATCTAGGGAGCAGTCACAAGATCAAGCTTAATTATGCTTAGAGGGCTGTGCCCTCCAAGCTGGGACTTGTTTGCGACTTTGCCAGCAGGTCAGTCCGAGGCTTAACCCTATAACCGCTCCCTACAAGTAAGGAGATAGAAAGAATAAAATTGGCAAGTTTGGTGAAAAATAATTCTGACCTTAAGTGTCTTTCATGCATTCCATTAAATTGGAACACATTTTATAATTGGAACTAGAGGCCTGGTGCATGAAATTCGTGCACGGAGTGGGGGGTGGTACCCTCAGCCCAGCCTGCACCCTCTCCAATTCGGGACCCCTCAGGGGATGTCCGACTGCTGGTTTAGGCCTGATCATGGGGATTGGGTCTAAACCGGCAGTCGGACATCCCTCTCACAATCCGGGACCACTGGCTCCTAACTGCTCACCTGCCTGCCTGCCTGCCTGATTGCCCCTAACTGCCCCCCCCGCCCCCCCCCCCCCCCCCCGCTGGCCTGGTCGCCCCCAACTGCCCCCCCTGCCGGTCTGGTCACTCCTTACTGCCCCCCCTGCCGGCCTGGTTTTCCCCAACTGCCCCCCCCTGTGGGCCTGGTTGCCCCATGCAGCCTGCTGCTTGGTCATTTGGTCGCCCCTCGCTAACCCCCCTGCCGGCCTGGTCGCCCCACGCAACCTGTTCGGTCATCCATTCGGTTGTGATGGTCACTTAGGCTTTTATTATAGATAATATAAAAATTTATGTCTGTAAATGAATAAAGTATGTTTTCTAGGTAGCCATTGGCATGTTTTGTTGTTTTTTTACCAGGGGAAGAATAACTGAAATATTATAAACTCTATCCATAGCATCCAATAAGGTGACATTGAAGTGAGCTGATAATATGGGCATTCATGTGTCCTGATTAATTTACAGTGTTTAGCAGGTCCACGAGTCCAGAAACTGAGTTCAAGCTCTGACCCTTCCTCTTATTGACTGGGAATCTTGAGCAAGTTGCTCAGTTTTTTATTCTTTTCATCTTCATCAATATACTACTTATGTCTCAGGCCTTGCAACATTTTTTATTTTTTATTCATGGAAATTTTGGATATATACAAAAGCAGAGAGTAGTAAAGAATCCCCATGTATTCAACAACTAATTTCAACAATTATGAATGCATGACCAACATTGATTCATCATTACCCTCACTGACACCCCCCTGCCTAAGATTATTTTGAAGCAAATTGTATAACTTAATCTCTGAATATGTTTATATATCTCTCTAGAAGATAGGCCTAGCCTCCCTCCCTCCCTCCCTTCCTTGGTACCATTATCCTTTCCTTCCCAAAGAATCAAAACAAAATCATAACCTTTTAATATTACCAACTATCCAGCATCCATATTTCTTCAATTACTGTGTATATTTTTTTCCGTTGTGGAAAAAATAGTTTGTTTGCTTCTTTTGAGATAAAAATAATGTCTGTGCATGCCGAAACCGGTTTGGCTCATTGGATAGAGCGTCGACCTGCCGACTCAAGTGTCCCAGGTTTGATTCCGGTCAAGGGCATGTACCTTGGTTGCGGGCACATCCCCAGTAGGGGGTGTGCCAGAGGCAG